>NC_134938.1:583211-1197273 GCF_051020765.1 Lasioglossum baleicum
ACGTATGTGCTTGATCACCTTTCTGCGCAACGTTCGCTCGCAAACTGTTAATCGAGCGGCCATACTTTGCTGTGTAGTCATGGTTACCAGTACTAACTGAAACTTGAACTATCGGAGGTTATTCGAACGCCAACCCCGGCTGCTTTCGTTCTCCGTTATTGAACAATTTTTGGTTAGATCTTACTCGAAGAAACGACGAAATCAAGGTCTATATGCGTACATTCATATGTACTTCCGGTTGGCGCCATCGCTGTTTCTACAATCATTTGGAAAATAATATCGAAATATTACACTATATGTACTTATTATGTTTACTGATAATTATGCATTTATGAGAAAAATGAGTAGGTGTAATTTAAAACATTGCAAACATATATATAGACGAATTCCGAAATACTTCCATATTATTTTAAAAAATAAATTGCACGCTAGAAAGTCGACATCTTTTCTTTCATTTTACTCGAAAAAGGGTTAACCAATTTTAATTCGAAAATTAAGACATTTCTTTCAACCCAGATAATTTTTATTCTAATGTACATAATCTTTTTTACATTATGCACGTGAAATTGAGCCTGTATTCTATACCACCGTTGAGCTTTTCACAATTTATAGAATACAGACAAATTGAATAATATTAAAACTGTTTTGAATTTTTACTGGCGTCTCAGAGTCACCATTCGAGTGCAACGAGTTAAATAGTTGCAGATTTTCGCGCGTCGAAGGAGGATAATAGTTACCGCAGTGTCGCCAGATCTTCCCCCTCCACGACGCTGTTGCCTCACGCTTGCTCAGCACATTATGCCAAGGGCCGGTCAGTGATGGGATTGTTGGCGCTTTTCGCACGCATGCGCGAGTTTCGTCAGGGCCGTGTCTACGTCTACGTCCGAAAGTGGGGAACTACTGGGGGGGAAAGTAGTGGGAGACTATATGGCGGGAAATTAGCAGGGCGACCAAGGTACCCGATCTTCGTACTTGACTGAGGCTAGAGTCGTCGCGCATGCGTGCGAAAAGCGCCAACAATCCCATCACTGGGGCCGGTCCGGGCCGCGTTGCGGCTCTTCGCTCGTGCACAGTGCTGCCAGATGGTTGTGAGATCGCAACCAGGTACTCTCCTACTTTTCCCCTTCCACTATCCTATTCCATCGCTTTAGGATTGAGTGGGGCAAATGGGAGACACATTGCGCGTGCGCGATGGGGACGCAACGATGACAGATGAGATGACATGACATTTCGCAGGTTTTAGGTTATTGCCGCGTATCGTATCGTACTCGTGTACATATACGTACTTAATGAAATAAATCATATGGTTCGTTCTAAATAGACATTGTAAACATTCTTTATTATATAATAAATAAAATGAATTGTAACATGTGGGAGTTTCAGTCGTGAAGCGAAGTATGAATGCTTTCTTTTATATGTACAATTGAAAAAATTTTGAAATCTGTATGTATGTAGTACTGAGTTACATTCCAGTAAAATCAATAAATCATAATATATTTTAACACTGTTAACCCTCATACGCTTCTCAAAAATAGTTGCATAAAAGAGACTGGGATAATAAATTCACTCATTTTTCTTCTACACGATAAATTGACAAATTACGTTTTATTTGTAACGTTATATTTTAAAGAAATACAACTCACAACATAGACATAAAGGGATCAATAATTACATAGTATGTGAAATAAGTAAATGGGTGAATTTTACGCGGCAATAACCTAAAACCTGCGAAATGTCATGCCATTGTTGCGTCCCCATCGCGCACGCGCAACGTGTCTCCCATTTGCCTCACTCAATCCCCGTCGCACACGCGCAACGTGTCACATATTACTCTGGTCATCAGAGAGGGGGTACCTCATATCGGCGTGATTCCCCTCATCTGGCAGCACTGCTCGTGCATCACAATTTCCTGAGATGATTTCGGTATTGCCAAATAGAGCGATTTCGCGCGGCCATTTCACGTTTTTTTACATAGGAAAAATGCATTCTCCGTACCCGCGCGTAAGAATCCACCCCTCCAGGAGGGGGCGAAACTTACCAGAGGACTGGGTTTTTACCTTTTACCTACACACACAGAGAGAGAACAGGCCTGATCAGGCCTGATCCGACAGTGGACAGTGTCCAACAGTGTCGCCCAGTGTGTCCAGCAGTTGCCAGCAGTGTCCAGACAGGGGTAATCGAAAAGGAATCGGGGGGAATACAAGTACCCCCTCTCTGATGACCAGTAATATGTGACATGTGACCACGGACCTATGTGACACGTTGCGCAACAAGAATCAACAAGAATAGAGTGAGGCAGAGGCACGGACAGAGGGGACTGAACTGGACTGAACGGTGTATGTAATAGGATAGTGGAAGGGGATAAGGTGGAGAGCCTGGAGGCTGGAGGGGGAAATCAAGTTGAAACTTGAAACCATCTTCATTGATCTTCATTCTGACCACACGGTGTCGCCAGACGCCAGACTGAGAAAATCGAGGGGAATTAAGTACCCCTTCTCTGATGACCGGTCCAGTCTACGGCGAGAACGAAACCCCACATGGCGATTGGTTTACTCCAATAGCTCGTCTCTGTGACTGTGACATGTATCAATTATTTTTTTAAGAAATACTTGCTCAGTTAAAATGATAGATTTAATCTCGTCGAGAAACAACGTCTTCATTTGGAGCGCGGAAGGTAATCCTCTTTGTTTTTTTGAGAACATAATATTGCAAATATTCATTGTTTTTTAGACTGGTTGAACCTTAGAAAACATCATAGGATTGTCGGTGAATTGATAGGTTGCTTACCGAAAAAACCTAGGCAAGATATACTATCTGGTCTTCCGTTACTTTTACAATCAGAAGAAGTATCTCTTCTGCTAGAGAAGAACATAGCGCAGCTTATCCACTATCCGTGTCTTCAGAAACCACCGAACGACTCGTTGAAAGAAGCTTTTGAGAAATATAGAGACGCTTTATTCGTTGAGCAAGAGGAATGTTTGAGGAATGAGAGGAAGAAACAGGTTTCCAAAATGATCTTTCTGTTATCTTTATTATACAAATTCTTTATCGTGTATCTTTTATAGGTAATCAGTGTGATGGACAAGATTGTGGAGGGAAAGAAACGGAAGATACTTGGGATAGAAACGAGGAAGAAGAAAGCGAAGAAACCGTTAGATCCGAAAGTGCAAGAAGCTCTCAATAACATTGAAATAAATAGACAAGAACTGTTGGAGGAGGAAATGGCAAAAATACCTAAACTAGATAAGACTGAAGCTTTAATTCAAACTCATACAGGTATCTATTCTGCAAAGGAAAATTAAAACATTTATTTTATTAAATATCATTTCTGCTTACTATGTGCATAAACATCCTACCAGAGGAACAGTATTATAACAATACATGTTCTTCTAGGAAAGTTTGCTTCTTAAACGAATGAAATATATATATTCTTAGTATACCCATGGGCAAATAAAGACGAAGTTGAAACAGTGGAGTGGAAGTATCCTAGCAATCCTAAAGAACAACTTAGATATAATACATATAAGGATCTTTGGGAGAGAGGATACTTCATAACAAGCGGGGAAAAGTTTGGAGGTGATTTCTTGGTATATCCTGGTATGTAATTACATAGAGTTTATTAATTCGATTTTGTTACAAACATTTCAAGTTCCCAATGTTCCAGGTGACCCTATAATGTTTCACTCGCAATTCATAGTCCACTGCAGGGACAGAAACGAAGAAATTCCAATAACTGAACTATCAGCTCAATGCCGCATCGCGTGGCACGTTCGGAAAACGCGTGTATACGCATTCTTCTCTAAAGATCAAACTGATATTGTATATGAATCGTTTCAGTGGGCAGAAAGTAAAGTACTTGAGAATCGATAGCATCAGGATTTGTAGAATTTTGTACAAGAAATAGAATGAAAGCTTTATCGTTTTTATATTACTATGTATTCGCACCTTTACTTCAAACAGTGTCGATTACCACAAATTGATTGTGTTGTTTCCTGGGAATAACATTAAAATGTTTCTTATATATAACACTATTCTCTCTACCTGCATAGTTCATTATAGCCCAGCCGTGGGTGTTATTCGGATTAATTTTTTCGCATGTAACCATTACTTTTCCAGCTTCTAAAGCGAATAGTGTCCCGTTTCTACCCATGCCAACCTATAACGGAAATCGTACATGAATTCTTATAGTTTAAGGAAGATGCTGGTAGTACTTTCTTGATGTAAATGCAGTGGGACTTACGTATAGTCCTGGATGGAACCTGGGCCTAAGTTGAGTGACTAGTATCTGACCCTTCTGGACGAACCATCCATCCTGAGCCTTCCATCCTCTATGTTTCGGTCTCGGATGGCCAGGTTTAATTCTCGTACTAGTACCAGATTTCTTTGACGCATACCTTACGCATGCTGTTGATTATTTCTTGTATTAAAATCGATTAACTAAAGAAAATACATTATGAAAATGTCTACAAACCTAAATTAGTGGTAGCAGTGTTTACAAAAGGCTTTGTGATCTGCAAAGCATTGTTAAACAGGTGTGTTAAGAGAGACATATCTGAAAATACAAATTATGTTTGTTTACTTGGGTGCAACATAACCTATCGTAAAAGAATTTGTAATGCCATTTTGAAAAAAGTTATTTAATGTTTACGATCATGACCATGTACGTTTTATGCAACTTAAAATAAATCATCGATAAGGATTTCAATCGATATGTACTTTTGTTACATTCGAATGCGAAGGATAAAGGTTACCTAACCAAACTTCAGCGGGAAGTCAACTTTGGTTAACGATGCTATCACCTTCTTGCGGTGTTTGTTATTACTAACTGTGTAATGCGTGGAAATTAAAAATGTTACGCAAAAGTTACGTAAAAATTGTTACGCATCCTTATGAATACAGAAATAAAAAATTTGCAATGTGATAATAAAATACCATATGTAGCCGAATTTCAAGAATCTCGAATCAAATGGAATCTTATTTTCTGCGGTAGTAGCCTGTTTAGATCTGAAATAAATTCAAATCGTATTTTATGTCCTATTGGTTTCTGAAAATTTTCAAAAGCGATAATTGCATAAAGATCCGCTGTTTAGTAACGAGTATATGTACAAATTCCTTTTAAATTCAATCACATACAAATTATGCAAGCAATCGAAAGAAATCCGATGAAATTTTCTAGCTCACCCTGTATATGGCCACACAGGCCATATGAGCAACCAAACAGAGGGAGGAGGTACGCGTGTCATTGGCCGCTCGATAAGTAATCGCTTCCTAGAGAAGCCCACACTACATATAGGATAGTTATATAGCACAGCTACTTATCGAGCGGTTGATGTATCTAACAATCATTGAAACACCGAATACACAATGTATTTAGAATAACATTAATCGAATATCTTAAGCAGAACATACCAAAGAAATATTCTATTAATAAACACAATCCTGATAAGCAGTAAGGGAAAAATGGAATTAAACAAGCCAAGTACGAGTAAAGCGAATGCGAATAAACAGAAAATATGTAGAAATTTGACGCTGCAACAAAAATTGGAGGCAGTGAAAAAGAAGGATGCGGGTGTTCCAACGAGTAAAATAGCAGTAGAGTATAATGTCAACGATAGCGCTGTGAGAAGGTGGGTTCGCGATAGGGAGAAACTAGAAAAGTACAGTATCTCCTCCAAATCGAAGCGTGTACGTTTGTCTCCCGTTGAGAAAGTGAACGTAGCGTTAACTGCTTGGTATCAGGATGAAAAGAAAAAGAACAACATGATTACAGTGATACAAGTGAAAGGTATTGCATCTTGAAAATCTTCTTATTGAATAGTTTCGATGTAACTATAGAATTCATTTTTTCAGCAAAGGCTCTGGAATTGTTTAAACAATTCGGCGACACAGGAACGTTTAAAGCGAGCGATGGATGGTTGAGAACATGGAAGCAGAGGAACGGCATTCGTTTCATGACAAACTGCGAGGACCAATTGTCTGTCAACACCGAAACAGCTAACAAGTTTAAGAACGAGATTTTAGAATTAGTAGAAACGGAACAGCTAACGTTAAATCAAATATTTAACGTCAACGACACTGGGCTTTATTTCAAAATGATGCCTAATGGATCTCTAGAACATTCAGCTCCAAGCTGTAAACAGATCGAGGATAGATTGACTGTAATGGCCTGCTGCAATACGAGTGGCTCGTTGAAAATGCCATTGCTAGTTGTTGGGGAACATGAATCATCGAAAGCACTGAAGAATTGTTCTGTGTCCTATACAAGCCAGAAGAATGCTTGGATGAGCGACACCATTTTCGAGAAATGGTTTAAAGAACAATTTGTACCTTGTGTCCGTAATTTCTTGAGATCGAAAAACTTACCAGAGAAAGCTATCTTATTGGTGGGTAACGCTAGGACACATCCTTCAACAAACATTTTATCTGTTGACGGAATTAAAGCTATATTCTTCCCACCTAATGTAACGTCAATCATTCAACCTCTTGTTATAGAGGCAGTGAAAAGGAGATATAAAACGAAACTGTTAGCATTCGTGATAAATGCTCAAGCCAATGGAATGGAGTATAACGAAGCAATAAATTCGCTCGATATTAAAAACGCTATCGACTTGATAGGCAACGCTTGGAACGATATAGCGGAACAGACAATTTCTAACTGTTGGAAAGAATTATTAAACATGCCGCTCGAACAAGACAACAGTTTGGACAGTATCACCTCCAAGTACATTCATCAAATGTGTAAAAAGATTCCATGCCATAAAAACGTTACTATAGATCAGATTAACGAATGGATTCACGCTGATTGCCTACCAAGTCTAACCGATGGAGAGATTATTGAGATTAAAGAAGAACCCTACAAAGACGAGACCGGTGAATGAATATTTAATTACTAGTCTTTATAAAGTATAGTCTGTCCATTACTATTTAAAAATGTTTGTTCTACAGATTATTATACTGAGAAGGATCATCTGAAGGAAGAGGAAGTTTCACCTGCGAAAGCTTTGGATAGTTTGGTCTATGTCATCTCATTCTTTGAGAAGACTGGGAAAATCTCGCTTTTCGAAATGAGAATGCTGAAGAAAGTGAGAAGCAGATTGTTGAAGATTAAAAATAATATTTAATGTAAGATAGCATTTACTGTAAGATAATATTTATTGACTTCGACGACAAATCATATGTTTTGTAATACATAAATAAAATGATTGAACTTCACTGTCACATGAAAGCGTGCCCATGTAATCGTCAGCCCGTCAGCCATTCAGGTGCATTCAGGGCGCAGGAATTCTTCCGCTCGATATGCACTTGTATGCACTGCATCATATTGCAATTTAGTGCGAAATTTAAACGCATGCACAAACACAGCAGAATTATCAATTATATTTGATATAATCATTAAAAATCTATAAGCTTTTAAATTTAAATCATCAAAAACTTACGAAAGTTCATCGAAGTTTAAATATACATATAGTCGGTGTCGGAAGTCGGAGTCCTTCCCTTGCGAGTTACTTTATCTATTTATATATATATGTATGTATGTACATGTATAAATAATATGTACATCGACAAAATAGTGATTTGTAATCTTTGATAATTAAACAATAAAGCTCAAATTGTAATTCTTTCACCCTCAATTTTCATTTTCCATATCCCGCACGTATTTACAATAAAATTCGAAAACACTGTGGCAATGTTCCACGATCAAACATAACCATGTATATAAGGTCTGTCTCATGAGAGAAGGGACTTGGGTAACGACCAGTTTGCGTCGTTCGCTGCGCAGGTTCGCCCTGATTGGTAGAACTCCCAATGCACAACGAGCATGAGCCAACGAGTGGAGTTGGAAGGCTCGCAGCAAGGCGCTGCGATCAGTCGAGCTGCGCAGAACGAGTCCCTTCTCTCATGAGACATTAGTTCGCATTTTAAAGCGGTTGTTATGCACGAAAAAGCAGCGAATTTGTTAATTTTCTAAATGACAACGCAACCGATATGTTGATTTCTAATGTAAGAATATTTCGATCGAAACAATTCGTATGCTCGTTTAAGGAATTAAGGAAAGTATTAACGTTAAACGTTAAAAGAAAACTACATAGTAAAGAACCTCCTGATCAATTATCGCAAAGTGGACCATGGAACGTATTATTTTTTGGCACAAACGGATTTGCGGTAGAGAGTTTAAAGGCCTTATATAAAAAATAGTAAGAAATGTTTATTATTCATATGATTTTCAATTCTCTTATTGCTTTATTGTTAACAGTTACTATTCGTTCGTTATTAGCGATTCCAAGATCGTGCAACGTTTGGAGGTGGTTACGCTGAATACGGTGAAAGAGAATGCAGTTATAAAATTCGCGCAAGAAAAAGAACTTGCTATAAACTATTGGCCACTTGAGAACGCTATACACCACTTCCACATTGGAATAGTTGTTTCGTTTGGTCACCTGATTCCATCCAAGATCATCAAATCTTTCCCACTGTAAGCTATTTTATAACAATCAGTATATTGTTATGTTAATATATCTTCTGTTATTAACATTGTTGCAGTGGTATGCTGAATGTTCATGGCAGCTTGTTACCAAGATGGAGAGGAGCAGCGCCGATAATTTATTCATTAATGAACGACGATGATCAAACAGGTGTAACGATAATGAGGATAAAGCCAAAGAAGTAAGCATTATTTTTCTATATGTTATAATTAGACTAAACTTAGAATTATTGTATTGTAATAAATTGTAATTTCAGATTCGACATAGGTGAAATAATTGTACAGAAAGAAGTCAATATAGGCGAGCATGAAACACTACCTGAGTTGCATGATAAATTAGCAAAACTCGGAGCGAATCTATTAGAAAAGACTTTCGAAGATCTACCAGGTGCATTACGATCCGCGAAGCCCCAAAATGAAGCCAATGCGACATATGGTGAATATAAGTTTCATGCCTCTAATTGGTTCTGATAGTGGAGGAAACATAATAGAACTAATTAATTGCATTGCACTATTTAGCCCCGAAGATAACATCGAAGATAGCTACTGTGAAATGGGATGAAATGTTTGCAACAAATATTTATAATTTACACCGTGCTCTTGTAGGATTGTATCCGTTAAGTACAAGATTAGGAAATAAGACAGTAAAATTGTATGATATAATGATCACTGATAAATCAACTGCCGAAAGATTGATAGAACAACCACCAGGTAAATGTATAATATTGTGCATGAATTTTTTTTTTAAATATTAATTAAATGTTAATTATATCTTTGTAGGAATGGTAACGTACGATAAAGTAAGCAACAAATTAATTGTAAAGTGTAAAGGAGCAGGCTGCATTTCTGTAAAAAGCATAGGTGTTCAAGGTAAATCTGTTATGACCGCGCGTGACTTCAACAACGGTTTTATAATTGGTAAAAATGAAACGAACATTTTGTTTTCTTGATGAATTCATTTTAAAATTCAGCAATGAAACGTACATGAAACAGTTGTCACACAAGAAAGGAGAAGGATTTTGTGCTTTATAAATAATGTAACATTTAAGTTATGTAATAAATGTAATTACGTTTTAAGTGGAATGTATAAAGAACTTATACGATCGTTTTCTACAAATATAGAGTTTCGTTCTCATAATTTGTTTCTTGCCTTCGTAAATATACGCCCAAAGAAACTATATCGAAATCAAGCATAAAAAAATCAATTGATAATAAATAGTTGAAGCTTTATTAACAGAAGACAGAAGTTCTAAACCAGATGTAAAAATAAAATTTACAGTATGTGTTTGTCAAGAAAACTTTGTTTAATTAGAGGAGAAATTGTATCTATATTCTGTATATTTTACAAAAACCATAATGACATTCAATGTCTTAATTTATTTAAACGTAGAATTATAGCTGCAGACATAAAATTGTTGATATTAAGTCTCAGTTTCAGAGGCCTGAAATAAAAGAAATATTTTTACTATTACAGAGTTTTAGTTTTATTGAGTTAGTTTAGCTTTTAATATGTTCCTAGTAACACAATTTCAGATTCAAAGTTAGAATTAATCCATAAATAAGTTTTCAGCTAATTTGTTACTTTGGCCTGCTTCGAAATTCTATGTAGTGTAGTTGTATTATCCGTCATTTACGAAGAATTGATCCCATTCTCTTATAAAAGTGAGATTAAAATTTTTCGTATTAATAACTAATTGCCTTTCGATATTTCGGTAAACGGAACGGTTGTGTTCGATTATTCAATAAATAAAGACGGCACGGCTCTTTACTGAAAATAATTAGTTAATGTTAGCAACTAGTTATTAATAAGATTGTTCGTTCTACGTTTACAATCATTCAGAGAACTGATGATTTACATTGTATATTTAACGATAAAGTACTTTATATTTTGTCGTTTTCGAATGCTGGGGTGAACTGCAATCGTCTAATTCTAATTCAACTTCTTTTTTACAAATTAACGATAAATTTGCCATTCCTCGTTTTGACCAAATAAAAAGTACCGTTATTCAATTGTGCAATTGGATGCATGTAATAAATTATAGTTAACTTACACTAGGATCGCAGTCTGCACAATGCCACGAATAGCCTCTTCGTTTCGGTGATTTTTTAACTGGCGGATCGAGACAGGTGAAGTGGTAGCACTTTTTACATTCATCACACCTGACATGCAACAAGTAACGATATCAAGATTTCGCAATACGTATAAGAATGCTACGGCCAGTCTCGCAATCGATGGCGGCACACTTTAAATTAAAATAACAATCAACTTCTATCTATTTCATAATTCAGGTCAAACGCAATTTTTCCAAAATGTTCATTTCTAAAAGATTATTGTGTGCCATCAATTATGAAACTGATTGTATACGCGATACGTTCGTGTTTACTAACATAACGAGATTTTGACTGGTGCCAGGCATATCACAGACATTACAATGGGTTAAAAGGTCTGTATCTTTCCCTCTCTTTCCATTTCCCGTGGAGGTCCTGCTGCTCGTGTTATTAGTAGTTGCATTCGTAGCTGCAACCGGTGCAGGAGTCGGAACTACAGGTGGAACAACAGGTGGTGGCAGTATTTTAGGCGGCGGCGGTGGTGGTGATGTGATTTCAGTGCTGGTCGACGTAGCAACGAACATTTGCGGACTCGACTCGGAGGCTATCTCACCCTCGGGTCTTGGAATCGGCTTGATCTTCTCGACGAAGTAAAATACAAATTAATCATGCGCACGAACATTTTACACTGACCCAATATACAGGATGGTTCTGGGAACTGGGACGAGGTACTGTTCTTTTTCAAGTAAAAATAGAAAAATGATAGTTCCCAGAACCACCCTGTATATTCAACGCGAGACAAAATCTGAAGACCATACTTTTATCGTTATTCTCCTATGGACTTCCGGTTGCCCCTGTCCGTCTGGATTCTCTACGTCGAGACTTTTCCTTTTATGTTTCCGTTTCCTTTGTTTCACTCCCGTAATCGGGTCGGGAGTATACCTTTTGTGCTTCTCCCTGATAAAGAAAGCAACGAATTATATATTCTACATTCTTCCGAGGAGATTAGATTACCAACCTTCTCCTTTTCTTCGCGCTCCTTTGTGATACCGATTCCGTACCATCTGCTGAAGCTACCATGTATTCAGGAGATCCTTCTCTTGCCGCTATTGTTACATTGTTAATAGGTTGTTGATTGTACACTGGTTCTCCTGACTGAACTGGAGTCGAAGATAGAGGCTGTGGTCCTACTGGCTTTATAGTCACCTGTATATCGCGATATCAATATATAAATCACTGTTTCTACAGTGCTATAAGACGGAGACGATTATAATTCAACGAATAATTACTTTCGGTGTTGTAGGCGTGTCAGGAGCAGTCACGTTTGTTACACTACTAAGGCTACCAGAAGAGTTTTTCGAAGTACTTGGCGTCGTCGGTGTTGCAGGCGCTTGCATTTCCTGCGGCGGCGTAGGTGTCGGCGTTGATGTTAAATTAGAATCGTCCTTGCAGTGTCTCAACTTCCGTGGAGCCGACGTGTCAACGCGTTCTATCTCTGATCCGGAAGATTCCTTGTCGCATTCGGAACATTGCCTGTTTTACGAAAAATTATAAGCTCAATGTAAAAAGCTTGTAGAGCTAAGATGAGTGTAGAAGAATACGCATGTACGTACCATCCCATAAGCTTTGTTTTCTTCGGCATACGCGATAGAGGCGGACTAAGACAAGATAAATGGTAATGAAGATGGCACGTGTCGCATTTCGCAAGAAGATGCTGGTTGGTGGACCTTCTGCATATTCCACACTGATGCCTCAACGTCAGTTCACCTTTGTGATTTTGATCTTGCGCCTGACTACTTAACACTCTACCTTCGCGTATACCTTCCACCCCTTTGCCAACCGGCAGAGGAAAGCCTACACCCATTTTCAACGCGGCCGCGGTTGGCACACCTAATCCCGTACCTATAAGAATTTATAATAAATTTCGTAAACCTGATTTGCCAACTTATAATTCACGTTTTACCTAAAGTTGGTGCTATTCTTGGCTTCGACAAGTCAGCTATCTGCGGCAAAGGTTTCCCGTAGCCGCTGTTCTGGAGCACCTGATGATACATTTCGATCTTTTCTTTTAACGTTAAATTCACACGGATCTGTTCCTCATTGTCTTTCATCACCTCGTCGTACTTTCTGTCTAGCCTCTGTTGTTCGTTTAATAATTGCGAGTTAACGTCCAGGAGCTCCTGCAACCTTCGTTTCATAGACGTTACTCGTAAATTGCGATCTAGATAGTAACCGATAAATTCCACGCTGAAAGCGGGCGGTATGTGCCACTTTTTTCTAACATCGACTAACGCTACGAGTTGTGCTTCCTGGGCTTCTAACGCGGCCGTGTCAACGCCCATGAGCTCTGCTTTTCGTGCTAGTTGTCGACAAGCAGAGGCTGACGTGGTTAATAATCGAGGCATCTTCTGGGTTGGTACTGAAAATTAGGAGAATATAATATTTGATATATTTGCCGTGTTTCACGCGGACAACGTACCCCATGGCGGTGGCCGGGACGCTTTGTGAGCTAAATATTTATGTCTGTGTTTCGCTAATTTCCTTTGAATTCTACGTTGTTCTTCGGTATCTAAGTGATTAGGTTGTTTCAACAGCTGGTGTCGGTACTGAGCTCGTAACTGTAACGCTAACCAGTTGCGTCTACGTCTACGAACGAGAGTTTTATCGGAATGAAGTTTGCAATGTGCGTAGAAAGGATCAGCCTGGTCAACTTCTTCGCTATGAGCTTCCGACAGCAGACCTTCTCTTTGCGCACTGTGGAATATAGTATTGTTAGTCACCCGCCGAAGTAATTGAAATCGTGTACAGCGACTCGTCGTACCATGTAACATGAAAATACGTATGACACATTCCTGCGTCGCATTCTATGCATACTCCAGTACGAGCATAACGCGCATCCTCGCATAATGAACACTGTTTCGCTCCCCATTTGCTATAAGCCATCTCGAAGAGCGTTACGCTTGATAAACGATCGACCTGGCGTAATTACAACACACATATAAGCATGAATATTGTAAGACATCGTTGTTTTATGTATAATAGAAATAAAAACCTTCCATACTTCTCCAAAAGCAACACCAGGTACATAAAGTGCACATACTAAATGGACCCATTTGCCTACATCAGTCTCTTTGAAAATGCCACCTTTGTTCGGACAAAGTTCGCAGGAAGGATCCTCGATGCCTGCGCTGCAAGCTTCGCAGAACCATGGCGCCGATTGGCATAAAGAATCAGTACTTGAAAAACTTTCTACATCGGACACACCATAACATCCTGGAACAGATTGTGTGCAATGTCATAAGCGCTCTCGATCGAATAACAGGTTGTAATTCATTATAAGGGGGCAGTCTCGTTTCTTTTTCGGTAGTCAAACGTGCTAGATTAAAGATCAATTTAGGCCACAGTCGCCCTCAAAAGTCCTATTTTCACGTTTACAAGGCGTAATCTGTATTATTCGAAAGTAAACGTAAAAATTGAACTTTCGAGGGCGACTGCAGCCTAGATTAATCCTTTATATAGCGCTTTTGACTACTAAAACAATTCTGGAAATGAGTCCACCCCTTAATCCGCATCCTTACCTTCATGCACACTGACACCGCATCCGTCGCATTCAACAATTTCATTAATATCATCACTCCTATCTCCTAAGCAACCACAGCAAATTAACATTTTGTTTAATTTGTCTTCTAGAGGTCCACCCTTCATCGCTTGCTGGCGAGCTTGTTCGATAACATCCCCCACTGTCAAGTTTGGATTCTCTTTCCTATTGAGCAGCGGATCCTCCAAAGAATCGTCGGATTCTTCGGACGCGTCTTCATCTTCTATAAATATATAACAATATAAAACAGTCGATTAATTTTAGGAATGTATTAGCCACAATGTTATCATACCTTTTCCAATGTCATTAGAGTCTTCGGAATCATCGTCAGATTCCTCGCAGTGATCCTCGATCCTGAAGTCACTGTCATCGGAACTATCTCCTAAATCAAATTCGAGCAACGGTGCTGTTCCAATCGGCTTGACTCTCCTCTTCTTTGGATCCCTCTCGACTGAAAAAATAATGCAAATTAGAGTTTGTTGGTCCGTGAATTACGATAACAATTCTGATGATAATGTATCACAATAATAATTCGAAATATTCGAAACATTTTCGAATATGCAATGCACTCGCTCGATCGAGCGCATATCCAGGAGACTATACAGAAATCTAATGCTAGGTTATGTAAGTGTTTCATTTACAATGAATACGTACAGAAGCTTGTCATATTAGCCTTGTACTGACAGTTTTATTTAATTTCGATTAGGTTATTCTCTATTGTTTGAACAGCTTCCTCTTGATTTTTTTTCCGTCACCAGTTCTGACACTTCGTGTATATACTATATAGATTTTGAATGTCTCCCACTACTCATTGAAGTCAACGAGTCGTTGCTTCATAAAATACTGACATACGCGTAAGATACGATGCCGGCTACATGAATTAGGTTAATTTTACATATCCTGTATTTATCGGATTTTTACACGCGTCAATTAAAAGGTTCGTCAACCGATCGAGCGGTTTTTCAATTAATCCGGTCGAGAGCCGAATTAATATTCGGATTGTTTACCGACTAATTATGCACACGCTCGAGACGCAGGATATTGCGATAAGAATTTATATTTTTTAATATAATTTTAGTGAATCATCGCGTTCTCTCTCTTGCAAAATCTAACGCGTGAGTGGAATATCCTTCCATATTTTACGATTTTATTTTATAGTAGTAGCAGTTTATTTACTTTTGGAAAAAATTTATATGTTTAATGTTGTTTAACTTGAATATTTATTTGTACATGTTAGAGATAAATGTAGCGTTATTTCAAAATAAAATACATCTTACTTACTCATTGTTTTGTATAAAAATCCTACATCATCGTCCTGAGACATTTTTCACACGTACATAAAGATTTTCTTTATAGTTCACAACATAAAATCTCTCTTCGATATGCTCCTTTAAATATATTACACTTATATTTAATCTATAGAGATTAAGACGGATTCTTCTGTACACGCGTGAACGAGGCGGTATGCACACAATGTTTTTTTGTACAAATATTTATGAAACTCTAGTTATTCAAATTGATTAATTACAGAGAGTAGAATAAACTTCTTTCGCTGGTACATGTTATCCTTCTGACGCCGTCGTGTTTCTACTCGAATCAGTAACATTACGCCATATTGAATTTCTCAAAATCCTTTCGCGGGAAGTACAATCGGTATTTAAATATTTACGGAATTATATATTCCGCTCTGTCAGAGCTGGATGAAATAGTATTTCAAATGGTTAATTGTAAATGATCCTATTTATTTGAATTCGGAAAGGAAATAGGTAGAAAATGGAAGAAATTCGGACCGGAAATTAAGCAGCTGCAATCATTTAACGTAGGTAGAATTAACTAAATTTAATCCTAAAATCGCAAGAATTTGATAGATTTGTTCCCTTTGTTTCTCTAAGATTTCCTTTCTAATTTAAGTAGGCATTATGTATTATTATAGGTGTGAGGGTGGATTTCCGGGATAAAAGCATATACAGGGTGTCCCAAAATTCGTGAAAATCCCGAAAGGGGGTGGTCCCTGAGACCATTCTAAGAGACATTTTCCTTTCCACCAATGTCAACTGCGGCTTTGTTTAGGAGTTATTAACGAAAAACACGGACCAATCGGAGCGCGTCCTGGCCCGCCGCGCCGGCAAGCGAGTGTCGGTGGTACGCCGTGACATCGCAACGAACAAGAGTTTCTCGATAATGTGAATCCTCTCCGATTTCGATGAGCTTTGGATACGTTGTCCAGACCATGATTCTGAACAACATTTCTCTTTAGACTTTTTGGCGATCGGCTTTAGTTTACGAGATAATCGTAAAAAAAGAGGAGAAGCAGAAACTGATTGAATTAAAAACTCACGTATTCAGCCGTAAATCCATTTGCTGCTTCGAAATGTGTGTCACTGGGTCACTCGGTGACGAACTGCACAGATGTCTTCAGGTACACGGCAGTACCGAAAGCCAAGGGACGTACGGCCAGGTCGACGAACTGCACAGCCGGTGGTAGAAGGCCTAAGGGATGCGCGGTCAAGTCGACGATCCAGAATTTAACTTTCACTTTCGAATCGATAAATAATTCGTATGTTTATTTTACACAGATGCCTTGAAATTTTTCCACACTCACAATCACTGTTCACATTTGTCAACACATAGTTATGCAATAATAATAATTGCCATATCCCTTGTACTGCTGCACAAATCACAACAATCAGGTAATGCAATCACTAGACTGCGGATTTCATGCATTTGTAGCAAACATGAGTAGGTGCATTTTAATACAGTAGAGAGATTAAAATAATTTCAAAACACCAATGTATTATTTTCAAATTCTTAAAATGATCACAGTAAGAATCAAATATCTGTCTGGCTCCTGTCCCTTGTAATAGCGGCAGCCAACATTCATTTTGCATAAAGATTCGCAGTCTAGTGATTAGTTTAAATATCACAGTCAAAAAAACAGCTAATACATAGCAACCGTTAGCTTTGAATTTACAAGTCTTTGGAGATGTTCTCTCTACCGCGGCTCGAACGACACTGATTTTCCGCAAGATTTTTCTAAAGAATTTAGGAAGGGCATTTAGAGTGTCGAAATTCGAAATGCACGCTGTAGCACGAGAACGACGGGACGGTTGGACGAAAAACAGGATACGAGAAGGACCGCTTTAAGACTTATGGCAATCACATGTTTAGGTTTTCCTGTAGATTGGTACGCAGAGTCGATGGGTAACCGTTCGAAAACGTCGTCTGTCCTTCTTTTAGAAAGTTTCTTAAGGAAGGTATAGGACAATAGGGATGCTACGCTGACCTGACATTTTTACCCCTTGCTGGGTAAAAGGACGGATGACGTTTTCGAACAGTTACCCATCGACTCTACGTACCAACCTGCAGGAAAAACTAAACATGTGTTTGCCACAAAGCTTACAGCGGTCCTTCTCGCATTCTGTTTTTCGTCTAACCGTCCCGTCGTTCTCGTGCTACAGTGTGCATTTCGAATTTCGACACTCTAAATGCCCTTCCTAAATTCTTTAGAAAAATCTTGAGGAAAATCAGTGTCGTTCGAGCCGCGGTAGAGAGAACATCTCCAAAGACTTGTCAATTCAAAACTAACGGTTGCTATTAGCTGTGTTTTTGATATTGATATTTAAACTAATCACTAGACTGCGGATCTTTATGCAAAATTAATGTTGGCTGCCGCTATTACAAGGGACAGGAGCCAGACAGATATTTGATTCGCACTGTGATCATTTTAAGAAGTTGAAAATAATACTATGGTGCTTTGAAATTATTTTAATCTCTCTACTGTATTAAAATGCACCTACTCGTGTTTGCTACAAATGCATGAAATCCGCAGTCTAGTGATTGCATTACCTAATTGTTGTGATTTGTGCAGCAGTACAAGGGATATGGCAATTATTATTAGTGCATAACTATGTGTTGACAAATGTGAACAGTGATTGTGAGTGTGGAAAAATTTCAAGGCATCTGTGTGAAATAAACACACGAATTATTTATCGATTCGAAAGTGAAAGTTAAATTCTGGATCGTCGACTTGACCGCGCATCCCTTAGGCCTTCTACCACCGGCTGTGCAGCTCGTCGACCTGGCCGTACGTCCCTTGGCTTTCGGTACTGCCGTGTACCTGAAGACATTTGTGCAGTTCGTCACCGAGTGACCCGTGACACACATTTCGAAGCAGCAAATGGATTTACGGCTGAATACGTGAGTTTTTAATTCAATCAGTTTCTGCTTCTTCTCTTTTTTTACGATTATCTCGTAAACTAAAGCCGATCGCCAAAAAGTCTAAAGAGAAATGTTGTTCAGAATCATGGTCTTGACAACGTATCCAAAGCTCATCGAAATCGGAGAGGAGATAGTTCAGATAGTACATCGATCGATTTACAATTACAAGTTACTTATCTCGTAAACTAAAGCCGATCGCCAAAAAGTCTAAAGAGAAATGTTGTTCAGAATCATGGTCTTGACAACATATCCAAAGCTCATCAAAATCGGAGAGGGTTCACATTATCGAGAAACTCTTGTTCGTTGCGATGTCGCGGCGTACCACCGACACTCGCTTGCCGGCGCGGCGTGGCGCGCCGGGCCAGGGCGCGCTCTGATTGGTCCGTGTTTTTCGTTAATAACTCCTAAACAAAGCCGCAGTTGACATTGGTGCAAAGGAAAATGTCTCTTAGAATGGTCTCAGGAACCACCCCCTTTCGGGATTTTCACGAATTTTGGGACACCCTGTATTTGGTGCGCCCCTTGAGCTAACGGCTACCTGCGTGTACCAAATTTTATAAGGCTTCTGTTCTGTGTTTCGAGGTTTCGACATGTTTTTATACCGTTACAAAGGACAAAGAAATAAGTAATTTCATTTTAGCAATTAATCTTGAACGATTATAGTATAGTATAATTATATAATCATTTGAAAAAATATATACAGTAAAGGAAGTTTTTTAATTTATTTTACGTCGCTTTTTTTCTGTGGTTATTTGCGAGTATAGTCAATTTTGCCATTCGATGCTGTTCCAAAAGAGTTTACAATTAGTTCAAATCGCTGTTTTCATAATTCAGCTAATAGAATCATTAAACAAGCGTGCAATTTGATAAAAATAATTCCGAGTCTTTTAATTACACCAGAATGCATTTTGTTATCACTTTTGGCTTTCTAGTTTCAACAAAATCTTACGAGAACGCCGGAAGCGAGAAAAGTACGGCGTCCAAGAAGAAGGTTACAAAGAAGCGACGACTTGAAGAAGAAGTAAATATTACGGAAGTTGCGTCAAATATTATAAACACTGGCGGAATATTAACAGAAACACATGTCGAATATGAACTGTTACCGGGCTACACTTTTAAGTTCGATTGCCGCTGTTGGAAGACTGCAACAAAGGTAATCTGACGAATTTATATGGTATTCATTTATATTTAGATAAGACAATTAAAGAATTCATTATGCAGATATACACAGAAAATGGTGATTGGTGCTTAAGGCCTATACTATGTCCAGTTCAAGAGAATAATTATGTTTGGGTTATATTTTCCGTCCATCACGAGGTTCATTTAAACGAAACGCAATTACGAATATTGTTTAATCACGTCATTACTTACCAAATCTTTCCTGGAAGAAAAAAGTTTTCTGAAAGGTTTGTTGCAAGTGATAATAAACAGTACACTTCTGTAGTATTTTTATTTATTTATCATTAATTTTTCGTACAATTATTTCATAAATACATATATGTTTCATTAAATATTTTAAAATATATATAGGGCAAAAAAAGACAAAGTGAAACAGCTTTATACAGATCCTGAAGCAATTAATATTCAAAGTAATGACTTTCTGGAATTATATCCTTCTGAATGGAAGGATAACATCAGATCCAAACCAGAACCAACAGTAGTCAAACATGAAACTGATGAATTCAGCATCACATCATACCTTGATGTAATACCAGGTCTAGTCTTGTATTTAAACAGTCATTGTTTTATTAAAAAATACATATAACCCTTCACTGTTACGTGAATGTTATTAGACAGCAGACATCAACATAAATTTTGGAAAATGATAAGAAAAGACAGGTTTCCCTCTGAACGTTTGGAGATCGAATTAGCTCCTGCTGAAGTGCCTCTAAAAACCAAAAAGTTAAAGCACACAAAGAAACAAGAGGCGATTGTACAAAAGTTGTCTCTAGCAGCAGGAAATCTGTTCTCCAGTAATCAAGATATTCGATATTGCAATGATTAGACTGCGGATCTTTATGCATTTATGAGAAAATTGTAACGTAACAAAGTACTTCTGATTCCCACAATCAATGCAGAACATTTTTATTTTGCATAATGATCCGCACTCCAGTAATGATTTTATCTTATTCGACTAACAAACTCGTTTTCAGACATGGGTACGATCACTTGTTGGACCAGAATGTGGCAGATATCAAGCATCTCATCTACCTTCATCTACACGCAATGTGATAACATTTTATCGAACAATAAATTACGAAGAGCATTGAATAATATATCCATCAAGTTGGAACAAATGTCCAATTTTCCTGACGACATAGTCATTCAGAATGGTTTTAGTTATCTTTATGTGAAAGCTGATTTTATCGGTAGAACAATCGTCACACCATACTATGCTATTGCTAAAACAATATACTTCGAGTTCATGCAATCCTTTGTGAGCGAAGAGTTTCAAGCAGAGGAACTAATCAGTTTTCTCGGGACAAAGCTTCTTACGTTTCAAGTAATAATTACATTCAGGGTAAAAGTACTATATCAGAGGTACTATATCAGAGTTGTATAAATTAGGTGATAGGCGTGAGAAGTAGAAATACCGGCAAGTCTCTAATTTCAATACCAAAAACACAATCAAAGGAACCGTCTATGCTTGAAAAAGAAGCTGTGTTGCTTGGCTTTGCATCATTCGATCTATCTGATCTTTTAAGAGGATTATGGGAAGTCAAATTAACAGGAAGTTTGCGTCAGCCGACTAATACGAATGATTGCAGCGGCGAAGATTCTCTAAACAGTTCTCCCTTCACCTATGACATTCTGACAATGTTTGGAACTGTTCTAAAGATCAAAGTCCGTTCAGCACATGATCTAAGGATGATTCACCAGATGGTTCTTGAACATATTCGTTCGTTTAATAGAATCTTTTTAATATTGGAAGACTATCCATTAGCCGATAACATCCTTGCGGATGTGTTTTCTCATAATTGTACATTGTTTTCTAACATTGAGGCTAGCGAGGATAACAATGTAAAGGTAATATGATCCAATTATTTGCATTTTTAAGAAACACAGTTAACAAACGAATTTCTGATACAGGTAGAAGAAACATCCAAAGATATTTTAACTGGTTTCGCAATTGATTCTTGCAACAGATATTACATCTTCCTCGAGGGTTTAGCCAAGGGCTATTTATTGAAAGTTTGGGAAAGAGTAGCCAAGCTGGAAAGCAAGAGTGTCTTTTACGATAGCAGTGCTGTATTTCTTGTAAGGCTTTATAAAGATTTCATATGCATAGGCGGTGTTCTGAAACTGAAACTAAGGTAAACAGAGTGTAACAAACATTGTGCGAGGGTGAAATGATTTTTATACTTTATAATTCTCAACAGCGAGCCTTTGGAGGTGCAGTTACGACAACACAGTATGTACATTGGTAAAACAAGAACGACTCACCAAGCTCATCTATTAAGAACGGTAGGATTAATGAAATTGACGTCAACTTTGACGGCTCTGGCTCGAACATGTTTGTTCCCAGAGGCAAGTGCTGTGAAAGCAATCCTCGAGGATGTTGGAAACATTATTTATAAATAGGATTTCCTGAGTTAAAGATCATACATCATTATCGAAGATCGTTGACAAAATAACGGGAAATTAGTAAATTTTCGGTAGATTTTTATTGTTCTGAATGAGCCGTATTGATGGTTATGTGACGCCGATCGTGTGTATAACGATTGTAAATAAAGCGTACGAGGATATTTATAAACGAATAAAACAATTATTATAATAGAACACTGTGAAATTCGTAAATATGATTTACAATGTTAGAACAATGGGAATAACGATTGAAAGCATGTAAATGTCTCTGTGTGCTTACAAAACGGAGTTTGCGCTTCGGAGTCGGGAATGGAACTGATCGCAACATTGTTACTGTCGCGATTATTTATTTAACGCTAAGCCTACCGAGCGCTAAAAGCGGTTCGAAAAGATAGTCACTGCAATTTTTATTACAATATAAAACCGGTTATGTGACGGGTAGTGGTAATATGAAGTTTTAAATGATTCAAGGGAGGATTGGTGGTTTAAATAACGTGTATAAATGTGATGTATTTAAAAAAAAAAAAGAAATGGACAGTATAGTAGTTAGTATTTCAGGTCAGAAATCGGGCAAAGGGGCCACTTTCCCAGCCGCGGCAAGACGAAGGAAGGACATCATGGGAGTCGGAGCCACCTAATCCAACAATAGTATTCAATGAAGTTCAAACCAGTGCAACGAAAAATGAATTCATACAACTACCAGAAAAAGTTATTGGAAAAACTGAGGAGGACGGAAAAAGGAAGCGCATCGCCATCAACAAATATAACCGAGGACCCTCAGGGCTCAGCGGCACCTCTATGCGGCCATAACCACCCCAACCGACGAGGCTGCGGATCAAACTTCTCAACCATAAACATTTCAATACAAATTAACGGAATGGGACAGCAACATCATTCCGTCCTCGATAGTATTATAGTGGCCAGTAATGTCAGTATCCCATTCGTTCATTCAACGTCGTAGGTGACGGACGTGCCACACGAGCGAATAAATTATAACAAAAGAAAAACACACCTAACGTCAAAATTTTCGAAGTAAAAATGTATTGTGTGCAGTTCAGTTTTTTGCATACACTGACAGAGAGGATTAAGACACGCGAATTAGCAGAAGAAAAGAAAAATCAATTAAGAAAAATTTCGCAAGAAAGTAACCTCCCATCATCCACGGATGAAGAAGAAAAAGCGGTCAAATTTGTAGGTGAGCCGACCGTAGAAAAAAATAATAAAAAAAATATTGAAGAAGTGTGCTCTCTGCACTAACAGGGAGTCACACGAAGATAAGGTTCGATAGACTTGCCAATGAGGCTTTTCCACTGCATATAAAAAGTGCCATGATGAAAGGCAATAGCAACCCGAAACGTCTAAACCCGGTGCCGAAGATACCACCGGCAAAACCAAAGGAAAAGCCATCGGCAGTATGGAGGCAATACCCCAACCGTCATACAGTGCGCTTGTAGCTGCAAATAAGATGCTATCTGAAACGGTAGACAAATTGTCGAAACAACTAAAAGAGGCCACAAAGAAAATTTGCGTCGCCGAGAAGTACGCGGCTAGACAAGTGAACGCGATGGAAGATTACATCGATAACGATGATACTAACAAAAGAGGAGACATCGACACCTGGACGAAATTCACCCTGTCAAGAGAAAAAGAGCGAGCGGCATCAACCCCAGCTACGTCAAAGAGGTCGAGACCAGATGACGATAGACCAGGGACCAGCAACACCACACTAGAGTCGAAGCGGATGGCAACCAACGCGGTGATATCATCACTTCACAGCAAAGAACAGAAGATAGATATACTAAACAAGAAGGCGTACTTTCAATCGAAAGATAGTCGATAGTCAACACAGACAACACAACTAACACACACAAACCACCACCGATCATACTACATATAGACACGAACAAACAGAAAGTTAACCTACTCAAACTACACATGAACGATTTCTACATAAAAAGTATCAGCAACAACAAACAAATATTACAAACAACCTCAATCGACAAATACAAAATAGCTTGCGAGACACTGAAAAACAACAACATACAATACTTCACATTTCAATACAGATGAAGATAACAGATAACAGAAAAACATACGACAAAGGACTGACATTTGACAGCAACATCAGCTTCAACCATCCCGAAATTCGTTATAAATACAAATTAACAGAATACGACAGAGACACCTATACTAAAACAGGACCCGAAAAAATACTGGTGGCACGAAACGTATTAAATAATAATCGCAATATTATATAGTCATAACAAAATTTGGAATATCGCTTCCTCCTCGATAGTATAGCGGTCAGTATCCCCGCCTGTCACGCGGGAGACCGGGGTTCGACTCCCCGTCGGGGAGAATATCTTTTGTCTTATGTTATATATATATATATATATATTCTTTTTGTTCTCCCCCCTTGCGATTGACAAAGTATAGGACCTCGCCTTCCCTATACTCAACCCCAAAATAAATTTTGTTCCTTTATCTTTTTTTTTAACAAGATATTTAGCAATAAGTGCAATATGTACGTGACCGGCCAGATTACGCGTACTCGACATTCGAGTCATTAATCTTAAGCTTTCTCTATAAACCACTTTCTCCTTTTATACGTTTAAGGAAATATTTGTTCTGTTATGTTAAGTTTTCCTGTTATGTATATATTTGTTATTTTTTTTGGCCGAATAAACGTATGTTTTCAAAAAAAAAAAGTGGTCAGTATCCCCGCCTGTCACGCGGGAGACCGGGGTTCGATTCCCCGTCGGGGAGTAATATATTTTTATTTTATCCCACCTAATGTATATAAGAATCCAACATGTTAATAATGTGTTACTCAATTACTCCATTATTTTTTTATTAGTATTAGTGTTATTTGATAATATTATTTGTTATTAGTATTAGGTTATTGTTCCGCTATTGTTCTTTTACCTAGCTGTAAGTATTTAATAGATATACGAATAATAACCGAAAATGTACTATATTTATATTAAATTTATACAATCAGCGATAGATTACGTTGGAAATAACAATGTAAATAAATAAAATTAATATTAAGGACATCATTAGTATAAGTTTAGTAAGTAAGTACTAATTTGTTTTCACTCCGAAATGTAAGATTGATTATGCAGTTCCTGTGCTATGCTGTATATATATGTTGTATCCATAAGTAGATAAACTATCTAGTATAAGTGTAAATAGTAGCAATAAGTGCAAACAGAATTTAATTGTAAGACCGTGCGTGCTCCGAAAACGGAGCCTTTAGTCTAGTTATTAATTTATTTATTGTTATACTTTTGTGCGTTTAAGTTTGTTGTACCTACCTGTAAATATTATATTTTTTGTTTGGTACAATAAACGTTCTGTTAAAAAAAAATGTAGTCAGTATCTCTACGCAATAATTAATAATAATAGTGACAGCGTGGAATAGAAACTCGTAACAATTACTTTCCCTTTGTTCTGTTTTATAGCAAGACAATCCGCAAAGGAAGAAAATAGATTTCTTCGAGACAATACGCAGGAAATTTTATGTTTTTACGGAAAAGACATAAGAGACAGGAAGCCCATAATGAGGAGTTCCATGAATGTTTGATGCTACCTCAAGACAAGTATTGACATCAATCGATACCAGCCGGAAGATCGTAATTTGCGCTACATTTATAGCGTAAGTGGGACCGCGTGAAAAATTAATGTTACTGAGGTGAAGTCGCGTGGTATCACAAACTTTCCATGCAGATATTTTTTTAACATTGAACGAAATGGAGGAGTTTCGGAAGCACTTCAGTATATACTCTTCTCTGTTGTGCTTTACTGCGCTATGGCCTTACGACGAATCTCTACTAGGAACGGTTCAGAGAGCCACGCTTTCTGTGCTTTATCTCAGCCTCTTAGTGATACAGGTAATTATGATTTGATTATTTATTAGATTTGTGCCATTGGAGACATTCCCACATTTTAATTATGAAAAATTCATGTCGAACGTGACACGAAAATGGCAAAACCTCGTCAGTCTTACTACTGTTTTCTAGTGTCATACCAAAACCAAATTAAAAATTGTTATCCGAAAAAGTTTATAGAATAGTTGACCTTGACGGTTTTTGACGGTTTTTTTACACGATTTCATCAGTCGCCGGTAACGTGGGTCTCTACCTACACGAACAAAAGTTCCTGAATCTGGAAATCTGGCGTTGCTAAAAAACAGTAGTTTTCTAGCACCATCTACTACCCAAATAGAGGGGCCAGTTAGCGACCTTTTTAAGACTGCAACATGGAAAGTTACCAGCTAGATACCGAGCATTGCCGATTTTGCTGATACAATGTTGCCATTTTCAGTTTGTTCTACGTTAGCCAGCCATCTTCTCGTTTCATGTAAAATTAGTATCCACTGTTATCCCGGTTATTTG
This sequence comes from Lasioglossum baleicum, assembly GCF_051020765.1. Lineage (NCBI taxonomy): Eukaryota > Metazoa > Arthropoda > Insecta > Hymenoptera > Halictidae > Lasioglossum > Lasioglossum baleicum. The sequence goes on from NC_134938.1 coordinate 609,541, forward strand.
TTCAGATATCGACGCTAAGGTGGGTAGAAAAATCACTGTACAATGTACTGATGATGTTATCGTTCACTTGCCCAATGACACTGTATTTTCTACGGTACGTTGGCTTTGCGGTCAACCGTCCATTAGTAAGTTACAGAACACGTTCACTATCGTTTAGTAATATTAATGTTATTATTATATTCGTTATACAACACACAACTTGTGTAATCTTAACATCTCGTTACATGTCCTCCTATATGTCTCTAGATGAGAGCTGTGTTCGATAGTTTTTCAAACGATTATAGCGTGACGAAAGATCCTGTCGAATTGGAGATATTTGCGAGGCAAATAAAATGGGCGAAACGCGTGATCTTAGCATTTTTAGGTACTGATACTGAACAGATTTTTATAAAATTTCATATGTGTGACCATGAGTTGTCTTGCCTTGGTCCCAAAGATATGTCCATCGCAGAAATCAATTAATGAAACCCTGAATTCCAGGCCTAACGGCTGTACTAATAGGATACATGTCTGTGATAGTACTGATTCCCACAATACTACGCCTCGGTACGCAACTCCAATATCTGCACATATTCGGATTCTTCTATCCTGAGATAAACCGGCAAACTGATTGGGTTAGCATTTTTTTCGTATTTGTTAACATGATGGGTCTCCTATCGATAGCAAGCACGGAATCGGCCGTCGCTGTGATTTCTGCCTATCTGTGTGGACTGCTTGAAATTGCCAGGTATCTTAGAATTATATCTGCAAACTTATGTTCAGGAATCTCATTTTCGCTTGTACCATACGGACCTCATAGGAATAACGATTGGCATCGGTGATCACTTGCCCCAGTAAACAAAATGCTCGATTTTGGACGGCAACTGCATCCGCAGAAGTAAAGCTTTCTGCTGGCAGAAACAGCGGGCAGCTATTCGAGCAGTACTGCCCTCAATTCTGTCCTCGTAAGAGGGCAGCACGGTCGCAATTCTGATTCTGCGTCGCACTAACACTAGTGCCACAGACGAGGTATCTCGCCTGTGTTAGTGCCCTGTATAATGCCACCGCCACATTAGTGCGACCGTGCTGCCCTCTTACGAGGGCAGAATTGGGGACAGTAATGCCCGAGCAGCTGACCGCAGCTTGTGTCGACACGCCCTGCCAGCATAAAGCTGGCATCTGCGTCCGAATACATATCGTTTTATGCTGGCAGGGTGCGCCCAGACAACCAGGCCTGCCCTGTGCAGACCCTGCCTAGGGCGGAGAACGGGCAGAATACTGCCGAAGCTACGTTCCGAGCTGCTCAAGGCAGGATTGGCTCAATTTCTGACGAGCATCTGTACGCGCAGCTGTAACTTGTTCTGCCGTCCGTTTGGGCAGAGCTTTGGGCATGGGCAGAAGGAAGCCAGAAAGCTGGCGACTGGATCCCGAATCTGCCTTTGTCTAAGAGGGCAGCACGATCGCACAGATGTGGCGGATGCTGTTTCCCTCGTTTTTTTCTCCTTTAATGTGTACAAAATATAATAAATATATAATTCTGTATTAAAAAATTGGTATTTCGAATTGTCAGTAAAAAGGACGGGTGCTGTATATTTGGTACAATAGAAATTTACTTCGCTTACATCTGCCACATTAGTGCGACCTACCCTTACCGACGGTGCTGTCCTGTAAAGCGGCGTTCGCCACATCAGTGCGACCGTGTTGCCCTCTTAAACAAAGGCAGATTCAGAGTCCAGCCGGCAGCTTCCTGGTTTCGTTCTGCCCATGCCCAAAGCCCTGTTCCAACGGACGGCAGAACAAGCTACAGCTGCGCGTACAGACGCTCATCAGAAATAAAATGTTTAGTTGTCGGGACGCTGTCCAAAACTGAGCATATCCCAAGCATCCTGAGCTTCGAGCGCGTTCTGCCAGCGTAATGCTTGCCATCTGCTGGCATCGTACGATTGCTTGAGGCAGGCCTGGCTGACTGGGTGATTGCCCCACTAAGTACTTTTTTGCTCCGGAGCATGAATATCGTCATAAATTGCTATTATGTGGTCGCAGAACCACATTTTCTTTATCTTGGGAGACGCAATTCTTGCTTGAAGCAATAAGTTAATCCAGGCCGAATCACAACTATCTAAGGGTGATGGACAGACTTGAACTAATAGGCTCCCTTGAGGAAGAGCTAGATACAGTCATAGAGAAGGTCCATAGAGGTCTTTCTAGTCCTAGGTGGGGTGCTGGCGGAGGGTCAATAGAGGTCCCTCTAAGCTTGGGGTGGTGTGGAGAGGAGTGAAGGAGCTCCATGGAGGCCCGTCCAGGTCCTAAAGGGATCCACAGAGGTCTACCTAGGTCATGTAAGTCCTCTAAGTCCTAAGGAAGTCTATAAAGGCCTCTCTAGTTCTTCGGACAGTCACCTTTTGTGCCTCCCATAGCCATAGCCATAATCGTAGTGTTCCTCTTTTTCTTAGCGGCTGGTGAAGCATGGGCTTCGCTGTTAAATACCGTAGGTTCCGTATACCGTGTTATAAGAGGTTTGAGTGTATGTTAATTGGTTTCAGTTACCGAGTTGAGGTAGCAATCGACAACGTGGTACACTCAAATACATCAGAGCTAATACAAGTACGACCAGTTGTGGAGCTACACAAACGAGCTGCTGCGTTGGTATCATCGATCAGATATTGCAACAACATTGTGGTTTCTTTCATTGTATTTTATATTACAACTTTTATATCTTTTCCACTTTGCAACGATCGATGGTCGACGCTGACAACTGAAACGTTGGAAATTCGTTAATATAGCACGCTCGATGATGTCATGAGCAACCTGATGGTGTCGTATTTAATGGCGGTTCTCGCAGTTGTCATTTCGTTCGCTTTGAACTTATACCGTGTAAGCATCACAGAAAGCATTCGCGAATTAATCGGCGGCAAATCACTGTAACGAAACAATTTCTATTTTGTACATATGCGAAGCTGCTTTTGGCAGTACAGAACCCGCAAGATTTCGCGAATCTGTTTTTCTCCGTCAACGACGTTCTATTACACTTTGTCATCATGTATTTGACCAATTTAAGTGGACAGAGAGTGATAAACACTAGCTCGTACATTTCCAATAATATGTGAGTCTAACCGTTTCAACATGTAATTCATGTTTCATATATGACAGATAAGTAATCACTGTTCTATGAAAATAGATGCAGTTCGGCATGGTACTGTATCCCGTTACGATCACAGAAAATATTATTATTCATGCTGATGAGAAGCATGAAAGAAATGCGCTGTAACTTGGGTGGTTTGTACGATCTGGGTTACGAGGGATTCTCGATGGTAATTAGCTGCGTCCAGTTAACAGAGTAACAATCCACGGATCAGGTCAGGAAAAGAAACAGGAAAATATGATATTTCTTTTTGCAGATGATGAGCTCATCTTTCTCATATTTCACTGTTATGTGCTCGACTCAGTGAAAACGAAACGTTGACTAACAGGCGACTCCTCGAGAGATTGGTGCATACTCTTATGGAACGAGACACAACAGATCCTGAGCACATCCTGAAGAGCCGCACTTGTGTCAATTCTCTGAATTAGAACTTGCTTGTACATAGCTGTGCTCTCTATAATAAAGTAATCTATTTTTGCCATTTGATGTTGTGCCAAAAGATTTTAGTTCAAATCATTACAGTTTACAACTAGATTACTAGTTGTTTTAGTTCAAATTATTTTAGTTCAAATAATATGTTAGATATTACTAATCTGATTACGAATATGAACGGAGCCACAATTGAAGAAATCCACAAATTCGAAAGAAGCTGCTCACGGACAGCCCTACACAACAAGTACATGATAAGGAACACAACACTCTACAACAAAGTCGACGTCCCCCGCATAGACAACCACCTCGTAAAACTGGCACGTGACTGATGTGAGAACTGTTCTGTGCCTGCAACATTTACTTCAAAGCGACAGAAAGACAATCCGCGAAAGAAGAACATCGATATCTTCGAGACAACTCGCAAAAAAAGGAAATACATTTACGCAAGAAAATTCTCTAGAAAAGGAGATAGATAAATGTGCAATGTGTAGTTTGAAATTCTATAAAAGTCATACTCGCGTGCTGGCTGGTGTGATTGTAGTTGCTGCGTGCACTGCACAGTCCCCACGATTTTCGAGCCAATGCTGAACGATATGCACACTCGCAGTTACATAGAATCAAGAATGGTAAAGCAGTGACTTTTGCTGGTTAATTATTAATGGGAAAGAAATAAGAGAAAAGAAGTTCAGACTGAAGAGTACCATGAATGTTTGATGCTACTCAAGATAGGTATTGACTTCAGTCGATACGTACGATAGTACGTAACTTCCACTAATTTATAGCGGAGGTGGGAGAGCGTGAAAGATTAATGCTACCGAGGTGTAGTCGCGTGTTATCACAAACTTTCCATACAGTCAGTTTTCTAACGTTCAACGAGATGGAGGTGTTTCGGATGAACTTCAGTCTATACTCTTCTGTGTTGTGCTTTACTGCGCTCTGGCCGTATGACGAATCTCTACTAGGAAAGATTCAGAGGGTCACGATTTCTGTGTTTTATCTCACTCTCTTAGCGATACAGGTAATTATGATTTGATTATTTATTAGATTTGTGCTATTGGAGTGATTGGAGACATTCCCACAGTTTAATTATGAAGAATTTATGTCGAACGCGACACGAAAATGGCAAAACCTCGTCAGTGTTACTACAATTTTCGAAAAAGTTTATAGTATAGTTGACCTTGACGGTTATTGTCGTTTTTTTACACGATTTCGTCAGTCGCCGGTAACGTGAGCTTCTATCTAAACGAACCAATCTCACCTTAAATTTTCTGAATCTGAAATAACGGCGTTGCTAAAAAACAGTAGTTTTCTAGCACCATCTACTACCCAAATAGAGGGGCCAGTTTGCGACCTTTTTAAGACTGCAACATGGAAAGTTACCAGCTAGATACCGAGCATTGCCGATCTTGCTGCTATAATGTTGCTATTTTTAGTTTGTTCTACGTTAGCCAGCCACCTTCTCGTTTCATGTAAAATTAGTATCAACTGTTATCCCGGTTATTTGTTCAGATATCGACGCTAAGATGGGTAGAAAAATCACTGTACAATGTACTGATGATGTTATCGTTCACTTGCCCAATGACACTGTATTTTCTACGGTACGTTGGCTTTGCGGTCAACCGTCCATTAGTAAGTTACAGAACACGTTCACTATCGTTTAGTAATATTAATGTTATTATTATATTCGTTATACAACACACAACTTGTGTAATCTTAACATCACGTTACATGTCCTCCTATATGTCTCTAGATGAGAGCTGTGTTCGATAGTTTTTCAAACGATTATAGCGTGACGAAAGATCCTGTCGAATTGGACATATTTGCGAGGCAAATAAAAGGGGCGAAACGCGTGATCTTAGCATTTTTAGGTATTGATACTGAACAGATTTTTTATACACTTTCATATGTATAACCATGAATTGTCTTGCCTTGGTCCCAAAGATATGTCCATCGCAGAAATCAATTAATGAAACCCTGAATTCCAGGCCTAACGGCTGTACTAATAGGATACATGTCTGTGTTAGTACTGATTCCCACAATACTACGCCTTGGTACGCAACTCCAATATCTGCACATATTCGGATTCTTCTATCCTGAGATAAACCGGCAAACTGATTGGGTTAGCATTTTTTTCGTATTCGTTAACATGATGGGTCTCCTATCGATAGCAAGCACGGAATCGGCCGTCGCTGTGATGTCTGCCTATGTGTGTTCACTGCTTGAAATTGCCAGGTATCTTGGAACTATATCTCCAAACTTATGTTCAGCAATCTCATTTTCGCTTGTACCATACGAACCTCATAGGAATAACGATTGGCATCAGTGATCACTTGCCCCAGTAAACAAAATGCTCGATTTTGGACGGCAGTTGCGTCCTCAGAATTATTGCTTTCTGCTGACAGAAAGAGCAGGCAGCAGCTCGGGCAGTACTGATTCTGCGTCGCACTAATACTAGTGCCACATATGAGGTACCTCGCCTGTGTTAGTTTTATGTGCAGCCATCTTGCGAGGGCAGAATTGTGGGCAGTACTGCCCGAGAAGCTGACCGCAGCTTGTGGCGACACGCCGCACAGTGGGGTGTTTGGCCCGAAAAAGTGGAAAAAAGTCGATATCTAAATTTTTGCGTATGGCATAAAATTTTTGTTGTTCGTTGTAGTTAAAGGTCTGAAGAATAGGGCTGCAATAGTGTTTTTTCTATTTGTACACCCGTGAAGTAGTAAATTTCATGGAAAGTCGAGAGACTTTAAGGCGCGCTTGGCGTTCTTAAACAGTCTCCAAGACAGCGTCTGTTCATTGGCGATTTTCAAGTGTTTGAAGGAAAGTTCTGTTATTTCTTGTATTACAAAAGTTGTTCAGGTAGGTATACAGAGCACTTTCGCATAGATTTTATTTTGTTATCATCTAAATTAGTACAGTTATTAATATTTGAATATTACCAATCATTCTGTAAGCTTTTTAAAGATTACAAAACTTTATTGACAATTTTGTTATACTATTGCTCGAGATTGCGTGCTCTTTTTGGTGTCATTACATTCGGTAAAGATTCGTGATTATAAGTCAAGAAAGTTTAAATCCGAATATGTCCGAATTCAAATTTTATAGCCTATTTAGTATTAAGCGTTTAACAGCATTTCGCGTACGCCTGCATGTTCGGCTACGCTTGGCCTCAAATGAAGAAGAAATATTATCCGAGGAAGAAATTTCTGATGTGTTTTCGGATGAAAATTAATGGTAATAATTTTAAAATGTTCTTACAATATATACATATACCGGGTGAGTCATTCAGAGTGAAACAGACGTATATCTCCGAAATTAAGCATTTTGCTTAAAAAATGTTTCAGACAAAAGTTGTATGGTTTCGAGAGGGCCATAAAACGGCGTCATTGATTTGACCTTGGATAGTCGTTTGAAAATCACGCGAAGGTCATCTTCAATTTCTTAAATAGAAAACCCTATTTTTTATTGCATATTATTGTAACTTGTTTTCAGAGCTTTCCAAAACGCTATAATACAATATTTTTTTCTTAAATACTTTTCAAGTTATAATAGTGCAAATATTCCACTATCGCCTCGCTTTTTCAGGGGTTCTCGATAATCTGAGAAAAAAATGTTTCGAACAAAAGAGGAACAGTATTCAGTCGTCTACAAATTTCAATATATAAAAGTTAAAAAAAATTTGTTTTTTTCCAAAAAATTGATGTAAATTTGATTTTTTAAATATTAAAATGAATTTTGGATTTCATAATGTTGTAGCTGATCTTGAGACGAATCCAACGGTATATAATATTATAACCTCGAGTCTATAAATAACGCTAAAATAGTTTTTTCCACTTTTTCAGTCCAAATACGCCAATGTGCGCCGTGCCAGCATGAAGCTGGCATCTGCGTCTGAATAAATATCGCTTTATGCTGGCAGGGTGCGCTGTTCAAAATTGAGCATATTCCAAGCATCCTGAGCTTCGAGCTCGTTCTGCCAGCGTAATGCTTGCTAGCTGCTGACATCGTACGATTGCAGGCTGGGCTCGATTTCTGCTTGAGGCAGGCCTGGCTGACTGGGTGATTGCACCACTAAGTACTTTTTTGCTCCGGAGCATGAATACCGTCATAAATTGCTATTATGTGGTCGCAGAACCACATTTTCTTTATGTTGGGAGACGCAATTCTTGCTTGAAGCTGAAGATAAGTTATTCCAGACCGAATCACAACTATCTGAGGCTGATGGACTGACTTGAACTAATAGGCTGCCTTAGTAATAGGAAGAGCTAGGCACAGAGGTCTTTCCATAGAGGTCTTTCTAGTCCTAGGGGTGATGGCGGGGGGTCAATAGAGGTCCTTCTAAGCTTGGGGTGGTGTGGAGAGGAGTGAGGGAGCTCCATGGAGGCCTGTCTAGGTCCTAAATGGATCCACAGAGGTCTACCTAAGTCAGGCATGGTCAGAAATAGCACGTGTGCTAGGGATTCTAAGGGAATACAGGTGGAATACCCCCCCTTCTCGCGGCCGCGTGTCTCGATCCCCGTGGCGGCCATAGTGCTCGGAGCAACTACGGCCGCGAAGGTGATTGAGACGCGCGGCCGGGAGAAGTGGGAGTATTCCACGGCTATTCCTTGAGAACCCCTAGCACGCGTGCTATTTCTGGCCATGCCTGATCTAGGTCATGTAAGTCCTAAGGAAGTCTACAAAGGTCTCTCTAGTTCTTCGGATAGTCACCTTTTGTGCCTCTCATAGCCATAGTCATAGTCGTAGCGTTCCGCTTTTTCTTAGTACATAGCTGGTGGAGCATAGACTTCGCTGTTAAATACCGTAGATTCGGTATAACATGTTATAAGAGGTTTAAGTGTATCTTAATTGGTTTCAGTTACCGAGTTGAGTTAGCAATCGACAACGTGGTACACTCAAATACATCAGAGCTAATACAAGTACGACCAGTTGTGGACCTACACAAACGAGCTGCTGCGTTGGTATCTTCATCCAGATATTGCAACATTACTGTTTATTTCATTGTATTTTGTATTACAACTTTTATATTTTTTCACCTTGCAACGATCAATGGTCGACGCTGACAACTAAACGTTGGAAATTCATTAATATAGCAGGGTCGATGATATCTTGAACAACCTGATGGTGTCGTATTTAATAACGGTTCTCACAGTTGTCATTTCGTTCGCTTTGAACTTATACCGTGTAAGCATCACAGAAAGCATTCGCGAATTATTCGGCGGCAAAGCACTGTAACGAAACAATTTCTATTTTGTACATATGCGAAGCTGCTTTTGGCAGTACAGAACCCGAAAGATTTCGCGAATCTGTTTTTCTCCGTCAACGACGTTCTGTTACACTTTGTCATCATGTATTTGACCAATTTAAGTGGACAGAGAGTGATAAACACTAGCTCGTACATTTTCAATAAAATGTGAGTTTAACAGTTTAAACATGTAATTCATGTTTCATATATGACAGATAAGTAATCACTGTTCTATGAAAATAGATGCAGCTCGGCATGGTACTGTATCCCGTTACGATCACAGAAAATATTATTATTCATGCTGATGAGAAGCATGAATGAAATACGCTGTAACTTGGGGTGTTTGTACGATCTGGGTTACGAGGGTTTCTCGATGGTAATTAACTGCGTCTAGTTAACAGAGTAACAAATCCACGAATCAGGTCAGGAAAAGAAACTATGATATTTCTTTTTGTAGATGATGAGCACATCTTTCTCATATTTCACTGTTATGTGCTCGACCCAGTGAAAACGAAACGTTGACCAACAGGCGACTCCTCGAGAGATAAGTATGGAATTATAGGTATTATGGAACGAGACACAACAGATCCTGAGCACATCCTGAAGAGCCGCACTTGTGTCAATTCTCTGAACTAGAACTTGCTTGTACCTAGCTGTGCTCTCTATAATAAAAAGTAAACTATTTTTGCCATTTGATGTTGTGCCAAAAGATTTTAGTTCAAATCACTACAGTTTACAACTAGATTACTTACTTAAACTAGATACAACCCTTACAATACAAACCAAAAAGCTGCCAGGCTAATTATACGGCACCACAGAATATTCTACCACAAAATTCCAATCCCACCAAGTCGAAATAATATGTTAGATATTACTAATCTGATTGCGAATATGAATGGAGCCACAATAGAAGAAATCCACAAATTCGAAAGAAGCTGCTCACGGACAGCCCTACACATATACAGAAACACTCGCAACAAAACACTCTACAACAATGCCGACGTCCCCCGCATAGACAACCACCTCATAAAACTGACACGTGACTGATGTGAAAACTGTTTTGTGCCTGCAACAATTGCTTCAAAGCGACAGCAAGACAATCCACGAGAGAAGAACATCGATTTCTTCTAGACAACTCGCAAAAAAAGGAAATACATTTACGCAAGAAAATTCACTGGTAAAAGGAGATAGATAAATGTGCAATGTGTAGTTTGAAATTCTATAAAAGTTATACTCGCGTGCTGGCTGGTGTTTTTGTAGTTGTATGCGTGCACAGTCCCCACGATTTTCGAGCCTATGCTGAAACGATATGCACACTCGCAGGTACATAGAATCAACAATGCTAAAGCAGTGAATTTTGCTGGTTAATTATTAATGGGAAAGAAATAAGAGAAAAGAAGGTGAGAATGAAGACGACCATGAATGTTTGATGCTACCTCAAGACAGGTATTGACGCCAGTCGATACCGGTCGGAAGTACGTAATTTGCGCCAATTTATAGTGGAAGTGGGACCGCGTGTATGATTAATGCTACCGGGATGTACTGGCGTCTTATCACAAACTTTCCATACAGTCAGTTTTCTAACGTTCAACGAGATGGAGGAGTTTCGGAAGAACTTCAGTCTATACTCTTCTGTGCTGTGTTGTACTGCGCTATGGCCTTACGACGAATCTCTATTAGGAAAGATTCAGAGGGTCACGATTCCTGTGTTTTATCTCAGTCTCTTAGGGATACAGGTAATTATGATTTGATTATTTATTAGATTTGTGCCATTGGAGACATTCCCACATTTTAATTATGAAAAATTCATGTCGAACGCGACACGAAAATGGCAAAACCTCGTCAGTCTTACTACTGTTTTCTAGTATCGTACCAAAACCCAATTAGAAATTTTTATCAGAAAAAGTTGCCCTTGTCGATTTTTTACACGATTTCATCAGGTGTCATGAAAACCGTAGTTTTCTAGCATCATCTGCCCAAATAGAGGAGCCAGTTAGCGAACTTGTTAAGACTGCAACATGGAAAGTATCCATCTAAATTTTTCAGCATTGTCGGTTTTACTGCTACAATGTTGCCATTTTCGACCTGTTCTGAGTCAGCCAGCCATCTTCTCCTTTCATGTAAAATTAGTATCCACTTTATTAGTATCCTGGTTATTTGTTTAAAACGAATGAAATGTTGTTCAGATATCGACGCTAAGATGGGTAGAAAAATCACTGTACAATGTACTGATGATGTTATCGTACACTTGCCCAATGGCAATGTTTTTTCTACGGTACGTTGGCTTTGCTGTCAACCTTCCATTAGTAAGTTACAGAACACATTAACTATCGTTTAGTAATGTTAATATAATTATTAAATTCGTTAAACAATACATAACTTGCGTAATCTTATCGTCTCCTTATATGTCCTCCTATATGTCTCTAGATGAGAGCTGTGTTCGATAGTTTCTCAAACGATTATAGTGCGACGAAAGATCCTGTCGAATTGGATATATACAAGAGGCAGATAATAGTGGCGAGACGGGTGATCTTAGCATATTTAGGTACTGATATTGAACAGATTTTTATAACATTTGATGTGTATGACGATGAGTTGTCTTGCCTTGGTCCTAAAAATCCATTCATCACAGAAACCAATTAATGAAACCCTGAATTCCAGGCCTAACGGCTGTACTAATAGGATACATGTCTGTGTTAGTACTGATTCCCACAATACTACGCCTTGGTACGCAACTCCAATATCTACGCATATTCGGATTCTTTTATCCTGAGATAAACCTTCAAACTGATTGGGTTAGCATTTTTTTCGTATTGGTTAACGGGATGGGTATCCTAACGCTAGCAAGCACGGAATCGGCAGTCTCTGTGATTACTGCCTATATTTGTGGACTGCTTGAAATTGCCAGGTATCTTGGAACTATATCTCCAAACTTATGTTCAGTCATCTCATTTTCGCTTGTAACATACGGACCTAATACGAATGATGATTGACATCGGCCATTGCTCACTAAATAGCCCCACCAAGGACTTTTTTGCTCCGGGGTATGAATATCGTCATAAATTGCTATTGTGTGGTCAATTCTAGCCGGAAGTTACCGTCGACCGAGTCACAAGTGTTTAGGCTTATAGACAGACTTGAACTAATAGGTTCACCGCATGGTAGTCTTTCTAGGTTCTAATGGGGGAGGGGAGAAATAGAAATCTCTTTAGGTCTTGGGTGGTGTGGTGGGGAGTGAGGAAGCTCTATAGGGACCCGTCTAGGTCCTAGAGGGGTACACTGGGGTCTACCTACATCATGTAAGTCCCCTAGGTCCTAAGATAGTCTATAAAGGTCTCTCTGATAGTCACTTTTTGTTTCTCCCATAGCCATAGCCATAGCCATAGTCGTTGCGTTCCTCTTTTTCTTAGCGGCTGGTGGAGCATGGGCTTCGCTGTTAAATACCGTCTGTTTCGTATTCCGTATTATAAGAGGTTTGACTGTATGTTAATTGTTTTCAGTTACCGAGTTGAGTTAGCAATCGACAACATGTTACACTCAACTACATCAGAGCTAATACAAGTACGACCAGTTGTGGAGCTACACAAACGAGCTGTTGCGTTGGTATCTTCGTTCAGATATTGCAACATTACTGATTCTTTCATTGTATTTTGTATTACAACATTTATATCTTTTCCATCATGCAACGATCAATGGTCGACGTTGACGACTGAAACGTTGGAAATTCGTTAATATAGCATGATCCATGAATTGACGGTCGAACAGTCGGTACCGTATTTAATAGCGGTTATCATAGCTATTCTTTCTTTGGCTTTGAACTTATACCGCGTAAGCATCACCGAATGCATTTGCTAATTAATCGGTGACAAAGCACTTCTTTTAAACAATACGTAACGAAAAAATTTCTATTTTGTATATATGCGAAGCTTCTTTTGGCAGTACAGAACCCGCAAGACTTCGCGAATCTTTTTTTCTCCTTCAACAGCGTTCTGTTACACCTTTTGTTGATGTATATGACCAATTTATGTGGACAGAGAATGATAAACACTGGCGGGTGCATTTTCAATAAATTGTAAGTCTAACCGTTGTAATAATACCATGTAATTCATTTTTCATATATGAGAGATAAGTAATGTAATATCATTGTTCTATGAAAACAGATGCAGTTCGTCATGGTACAGTATACCGTTACGATCACAGAAAATATTATTATTCATGCTAATGAGAAGCATGAATGGTATACGTATCAACATAGGTGGTTTGTATGATGGTGGTTTCGAGGGTTTCTCGATGGTAATTAACAGCGACCAGTTAACAGAGTAACAATATACACAGATCAGTTCAGGAACAAAAATCTATGATGTTTCTCTTTGCAGTTGATGAGCACATCTTTCTCGTATGTCACTGTTATGTGCTCGATGCAGTGAAAACGTAACGTTGACTAACAGGTGACTCCTCGACAGATATGTATACTCTTATGGAACGAGACACAACAGATCCTGAGCACATCCTGAAGAGCCGCACTTGTGTCAATTCTCTGAACTAGATCTTGCTTGTACCTAGCTCTATTTAATAGAGAAATCTATTTTTGCCTTTTGATGTTGTTCCAAAAGATTTTAGTTCAAATCGCTACAGTGTACAACTAGATCACTTACTTAGACTCCCCAGTCAGCAAAAATGCTAGATTCTGGCCATGCCACAAAAGATCGCGTGGGCTCGTATATTGCCTCGACACCATCCCGGCACAAGTTGTCCTCGGCACAATGCTGGCTGCTCGGTCGATTTTAAGAGGATTTTAAGGGGAGGATTTTAAGAGGAGACTGACCGTTCGGCCAGTATAATGCCCGTTAGGTGGCCTCCGCACGCTGGGCTCGAGATGTGCCTCGACAGGCCTGGTTGACTGGGTCTAATAATAAAACATATTTCTGTCCAGATCTTATTGCTCTATTTGTTTTTTATTAAAATATGCATTTGCATAAACATCCGGAGTCTACTAATCATCCCGTCAGCCAGGCCTGCCTCGAGCAGATATCGAGCCCATCTGTCGGGCAGAATCCAGGACTGAGCGGCCAGCATTGTGTCCGAGTAGCTTCTGCCGGTGCCGGGCTGGACAGATTCCCGGTCTTTCTGTCAGCAGAAACCGCATCCTATGCGCGCGTAGATACCCGTCCAAAATCGAGCATTTTGCTTACTGGACAGATGAATAATCATCTACGCTGCCGCTGTATCGTGGACTGTGAAGACACAGCCACAATAGAAGAAATCCGAGAATTCGAAAGAAGCTGCCTACGGACAGCCCTACACTCTACACATATACAGCAACACTCGCAACAAAACACTCTACAACAATGCCGACGTCCCCCGCATAGACAACCACCTCAGAAAACTGACACGTGACTGATGTGAAAACTGTTCTGTGCCTGCAACAATTGCTTCAAAGCGACAGCAAGACAATCCGCGAGAGAAGAACATCGATTTCTTCGAGACAATTCGCAAAAAAAGGAAATACATTTACGCAAGAAAATTCACTGGAAAAGGAGATAGATAAATGTGCAATGTGTAGTTTGAAATTCTATAAAAGTCATACTCGCGTGCTGGCTGGTGTTTTTGTAGTTGTCTGCGTGCACAGTCCCCACGATTTTCGAGCCAATGCTGAAACGATATGCACACTCGTTAATTATTAATGGGAAAGAAATAAGAAAAAAGAAGGTCCGAACGAAGAGTACTATGAATGTTTGATGCTACCTCAAGACAGGTATTGACGTTAGTCGATACCGTACGGAAGTACGTAATTTGCGCTAATTTGGAGCGGAGGTGAGACCGCGTGAATTATTAATGCTACCGAGGTGTAGTCGCGTGCTATCACAAACTTTCCATGCAGATATTTTTTTAACATTGAACGAAATGGAGGAGTTTCGGAAGCACTTCAGTATATACTCTTCTCTGTTGTGCTTTACTGCGCTCTGGCCGTATGACAAGTCTCTACTAGGAAAGATACAGAGAGTCACGGTTCCTGTGGTTCTTCTCAGCGCTTTAGTGATACAGGTAATCAAGATTAAATTATTATTAGATATGTGCCATTGGAGACATTCCCTCAATTTAATTATGAAGAGTTTATGTCAAACTCGACACGAAAATGGCAAAAACCTCGTCAGTGTTGCTACAGTGCTCTAGTATCGTACCAAAATCCAATTAAAAATTGTTGTCAGAAAAAGTTTATAGAATAGTTGACCTTGTCGGTTTTTGTCGGCATTTTTACAAGATTTCATCAGTTGTCGGTAACGTGGGACCTAAACGAATCAATCTTACCTTAAATTTTCTGAATCTGATATACCGGCCACAGGACTTATAGGGATCTTAAGTCTGTGTTCCAGCGTTGCTAAAAACCGTAGTTCTCTTTCACCATCTGCCCAAATAGAGTGGCCAGTTAGCGAACTTTTTTAAAAATGGAATTTACCAGCTGGATTTTCCCGCATTGCCGGTTGTACTGACACCGATGAGATACTCGTCGGCACCGACGAGATACTATTAAAGACTGCCAGCCCCTGTGTTATTCCGCGGGACCAGTAAGTGGGCGCGAGTGGGCGCGGGGATAACGTGAAAGTTACAGTGATCTGATATACCACATCGCTAAAAATTCTAAATAGTGCTAAAATAGTGCCAAAACATCGTCTGAAATATGGCGGAGAATGTAACATTTAATAATAATCGATATGGTTTCGTAATAATTCGCATTCACACCGATGCATCGCGACGAGAATCTCCTCAGTGGTCTTCTTTACCGACAAAATGCCGTCGTTGGCCTTCTGTTTACCGAAAAATTCGAGTCCTGCCAACTCCCATAAGGCTGGCAGTCTTTAACAGTATCTCGTCGGTGTCGTCGGTGTCGGTGCCTTCTGTTTGTCACTCGAGCCAGAATATGTCCTAGAGGGCGTAAGAGAACACCGAAATATTCGGGTGACACCAACTCCCGTAAGGCTGGCAGTCTTTAATAGATAGTACATATCTCGTCGGTGGTACTGGTACACTGTTGCCATTTTCAGTTTGTTCTAAGATAGCCAGCCACGTTTGAAAATTTCTACGGGACCACATTCCATAATAAACTCATAGAATTACGTTCAAATCTTTCGAATTTCGTGCTTCTTCCATTACGGTCCAAAATTTATCAGTTGTCGGTAACGTTGTCATTTTCAGTCTGTTCTAAGTTAGCCAGCCCCGTTCTCGTTTCATGTAAAATTAGTATCCACTGCTATCCTGGTTATTTGTTTAAAACGAATGAAATGTTGTTCAGGTATCGACGATAAGATGGGTAGAAAAATCACTGTACAATGTACTGATGATGTTATCGTACACTTGCCCCATGGCACTGTATTTTCTACGGTACGTTGGCTTTGCGGTCAACCGTCCGACAGTAAGTTACAAAACACATTAACTATCGTTTAGTATCGTTAATGTAATTATTATGTTCGTTAAACAACACACAACGTGCGTAATTTTATGTCCTCCTATATGTCTCTAGATGAGAGCTGTGTTCGACAGTTTCTCAAACGATCACAGCACGACGAAAGATCCTGTCGAATTGGATATATTCAAGAGGCAGATAATAGTGGCGAGACGCGTGATCTTAGCATATTTAGGTACTGATAGTGAACAGATTTTTATAAAATTTGATGTGTATGACGATGAGTTGTCTTGCCTTGGTCCTAAAAATCCATTCATCACAGAAACCAATTAATGAAACCCCGAATTCCAGGCCTAACGGCTGTACTAATAGGATACATAATTTTGGTAATACTGGTTCCCACAATACTACGCTCTAATAAGCAACTTCAATATCTACGCATATTCGGATTCTTCTATCCTGAGATGAGCCGGCAAACTGATTGGGTTAGCATTCTTTTCATATTCAGTAACGTGATGGGTCTCCTATCGATAGCAGGCACGGAATCGGCCGTCGCTGTGATGGCTGCCTATCTGTGCATACTGCTTGAAATTGCCAGGTATCTTGGAACTATTTCTCCAAACTTATATTCAGCAATCTCATCTTCTCTTGTACCATACGGACCTCATAGGAATGATGATTGGCATCGGTGATTGCTGACTCGATCATCCCACCAAGGACCTTTTTGCTTCGGGGTATGAATATCGTCATAAATTGCTATTGTGTCGTCAATTCTAGCCGGAAGCTGAAGAGATGTTACGGCCGGCCGAATCACAAGTGTTTAGGCTTATAGACAGACTTGAACTAATAGGCTCCCTTGGGGAAGAGCTAGGCGCAGTCTCATAGGGAGGTCTTTCTAGATCCTAGGGGAGGGGTCAATAGAGATCTCTCTAGGCCAGGAGTAATGTGGATGGGTGTAAGGGAGGTTCATAGGGTCCCGTGTAGGTCCTAGAGGGGTCCACAGAGGTCTACCTAGGTCATGTAAGTCCTATAGGTCTTAGGATAGTCCATAAAGCTCTCTCTACGTCTTGGGATTGTCACTTTTTGTGCCTTCCATAGCCATAGTCATAGTCGTAGCGTTCGTCTTTTTCTTAGTGGCTACTGGAGCCATGGGCTTCGCTGTTAACTATCGTATGTTTCGTATACCGTGTTATAAGAGGTTTGAGTGTTTGTTAATTGTTTTCAGTTACCGAATTGAGGTAGCAATCGACAACGTGGTACACTCAAATACATCAGAGCTAATACAAGTACGACCAGTTGTGGAGCTACACAAACGAGCTGCTGCGTTGGTATCATCGATCAGATATTGCAACAACATTGTGGTTTCTTTTATTGTATTTTATATTACAACTTTTATATCTTTTCCACTTTGCAACGATCGATGGTCGACGCTGACAACTGAAACGTTGGAAATTCGTTAATATAGCACGCGCGATGATATCATGAGCAACCTGATGGTGTCGTATTTAATAGCAATTCTCACAGTTGTCATTTCGTTCGCTGTGAACTTATACCGTGTAAGCATTACAGAAAACATTCGCGAATTAATCGGCAACAAAGCACTTCTGTTGAACAGAACGTAACGAAACAATTTCTATTTTGTACATATGCGAAGCTTCTTATGGCAGTACAGAACCCGCAAGACTTCGCGAATCTGTTTTTCTCCGTCAACGACGTTCTATTACACTTCGTCATCATGTATTTGAACAATTTAAGTGGACAGAGAATAATAAACACTAGCTCGTACATTTTCAACAAAATGTGAGTCGGACCGTTTAACCATGTAATTCATTTTTCCTATATGAGAGATAAATAATAAAATATCATTGTTTTGTGAAAACAGATGCAGTTCGTCATGGTACTGTATCCCGTTACGATCACAGAAAATATTATTATTCATGCTGGTGAGAAGCATGAAAGAAATGCACTGTGACCTCGGTGGTTTATACGATTTGGGTTTCGAGGGTTTCTCGATGGTAATCACGAGCATCCAGTTAACAGATTTGCGACCTTCGGATCAGGTCAGGAAAAGAAATCTATGATGTTTCTTTTTACAGATGATGAGCTCATCTTTCTCATATTTTACTGTTATGTGCTCGACCCAGTGAAAAACGAAACGTTGATAAGCAGTAGTGACTTTACACGAGTGAGAGTTTACATTAGCGATTTGTACTTCGTTAAATGTTTGTAAAAAGAATGATTGCGTTTGAGGAATAGAAAAAGGATTTTTATTCACAGAACTACGAATTTTCATGCCTAATAAAAATCTTCCTTTTCAATTCTTTTAATCTTCGCGATGTTTAAAACCGCAACTACCAGGTGTTATTATGAGTATACCCTCTCCATTTGTACCCTTTTACCTTCTGTTTTTAGACTCTGAAACAAATTCCTGGGCAAGGCTCCTGAGCCATTTACCTTAGAGGATTCGTCAAGGTACAATTTCTCCGAGATCACACCAGCCTCTACAACGCATAGTTCCATCGTGTCTCTACTCGACAGAAGTAAGGTACTGCAGAAAACAGTGTAGCGCGAGTGCCAATAACAGTCTTCTCGAGAGATAGGTGTAGTATGATAGAACGAGAAACAACGGATCCGGAGCACGTCCCGAAGAGTAGCATTTGTATCAATTCTCTGAACTAGAACTTGTAGCTGTGCTCTGTTTAATAAAGTAGTCAATTTTGCCACTCGATGCCGTTCCTATCCTGGAACCTTCTAATAAACCCATCCAAATGCGACACCATTTTATTTCATAAACCACTAAGATTCGTCAGCGGTACCAAGTGGTTCCGCATCAATAATTTCCGCATACAGATCCACGATGGCAACTCCATCCAACCAATACAAGGAAGCATTGAGACAATTAAGCGTACATCTAGAATACTTACTCAGACTCGATACACACCTCACAATACAAACCCAAAAAGCAACCAGGATATTTAAACAACACCATATTCTACCTAAAATTTTAACCCCACGGAGCCGAAATAATATGCTATTTATCACTAGACCACGGATTTTCATGCAAAATAAAAATGTAAAAATAAAAATTTATTTCATCCCTTAATCACTATTTAAAAACGACCTTACAATATTCTTTAATTTTTCTAATCCTTTACTTTTACTGTGTTGTATTTCATTCAACCAATGTCTTCATAAATGCGTAAAGATCCGCAGTCTGCTTATTACTAATCAATAGACTCCGGATATTTATGCACGATACATATTCGAAGCTGCTGGTGGCAGTACAGAACCCGCAAGATTTCGCGAATCTGTTTTTCTCTGTCAACGACGTTCTGTTACACTTTGTCATCATGTATTTGACCAATTTAAGTGAACAGGGTGGACCGCGATTCGTGCAGCCGAACGCGGCCCGGCCGCCTGGCCTGTCAATACCCGGTGTCGCTAACGTTTTCGCCCTTCTGGCGATGAGGAAATGCTAGACGACGTGACAACAGAAACACTCGCAACAAGCACTTGATAAGCAATGCAACACTCGACAACATTGCCGACGTCCCCCGCATAGACAACCACCTCATAAAATTGACACGTGGCTGATGTGAAAACTGTACTGTGCCTGCAACAATTACTTCAAAGCGACAGCAAGACAATCCCCACGTGAAGAAAATGGATTTCTTCGAGACAGCTCGCAAAAGAAGGGAATACATTTACGCAAGAAAATTCACTGGAAAAGGAGATAGATAAATGTGCAATGTGTACTTTGAAATTCTATAAAAGTCATACTCGCGTGCTGGCTGGTGTGATTGTAGTTGCCTGCGTGCACAGTCCCCACGATTTTCGAGCCAATGCTGAAACGATGTGCACACTCGTTAATTATTAATGGGAAAGAAATAAGAAAAAAGAAGGTCCGAACGAAGAGTACTATGAATGTTTGATGCTACCTCAAGACAGGTATTGACGTTAGTCGATACCGGTCGGAAGTACGTAATTTGCGCTAACTTATAGCAGAAGTGGGATCGCGTGAATGAATAATGCTAGCGAGGTGTAGTTGCATGTTATCACAAACTTTCAATACAGTCATTTTTCTAACGTTCAACGAGATGGAGGTGTTTCGGATGAACTTCAGTCTATACTCTTCTGTGTTGTGCTTTACTGCGCTCTGGCCTTACGACGAATCTCTACTAGGAAAGATTCAAAGGGTCACCCTTTCTGTGCTTTATCTCAGCCTCTTATGGATACAGGTAATGAAGATTTGATTATTTATTAGATTTGTGCCATTGGAGACATTCCCCCCAATTTAATTATATGAAGAATTCATGTCGAACGCGACACGAAAATGGCAAAACCTCGTCAGTGTTACTATGGTTTTCTACTATCATAATACCAAAACCCAATTACAAATTGTTATCGGAAAAAGTTTATAGAATAGTTGACCTTGTCGGTTTTTGTCGACAATTTTACGCGGTTCCTGTATTTGTTCTTTTTAACCCGAATGCCTCTACCATAAAATGCAACCTTTCATCTTTAATTTGATCCCTCAAACGTTTGAAAATTTCTACGGGACCACATTCCATAATAAACTCATAGAATTACGTTCAAATCTTTCGAATTTCGTGCTTCTTCAATTACGGTCCAAAATTTGTCAGTTGTCGGTAACGTTGTCATTTCCAGTCTGTTCTAAGTTAGCCAGCCCCCTTCTCGTTTCATGTAAAATTAGTATCCACTGCTATCCTGGTTATTTGTTTAAAACGAATGAAATGTTGTTCAGGTATCGACGATAAGATGGGTAGAAAAATCACTGTACAATGTACTGACGATGTTATCCTACACTTGCCATATAGCACTGTTTTTTCTACGGTACGTTGGCTTTGCGGTCAACCGTCCATTAGTAAGTTACAGAACACGTTCACTATCGTTTAGTAATATTAATGTTATTATTATATTCGTTATACATCATACAACTTGTGTAATCTTAACATCTCGTTACATGTCCTCCTATATGTCTCTAGATGAGAGCTGTGTTCGATAGTTTTTCAGACGATTATAGCGTGACGATAGATCCTGTCGAATTGGACATATTCGCGAGGAAAATAAAAGAGGCGAAACGCGTGATCTTAGCATATTTAGGTACTGATATTGAACAGATTTTTATAAAATTTGATGTGTATGACGATGAGTTGTCTTGCCTTGGACCTAAAAATCCATTCATCACAGAAACCAATTAATGAAAACCTGAATTCCAGGCCTAACGGCTGTACTAATAGGATACATGGTTGTGGTAATACTGGTTCCCACAATACTACGCTCTAATAAGCAACTTCAATATCTACACATATTCGGATTCTTCTATCCTGAGATGAGCCGGCAAACTGATTGGGTTAGCATTTTTTTCGTATTGGTTAACGTGATAGGTCTTCTGTCGATAGCAGGCACGGAATCGACCGTTGCTGTGATGTCTGCCTACCTGTGCGGACTGCTTGAAATTGCCAGGTATGTATCTTGGAACTATTTCTCCAAACTTATATTCAGCCATCACATTTTCGCTTGTACCATACGGACCTCATAGGAATGATGATTGGCATCGGTGATTGCTGACTCGATCATCCCACCAAGGACCTTTTTGCTTCGGGGTATGAATATCGTCATAAATTGCTATTGTGTCGTCAATTCTAGCCGGAAGCTGAAGGGATGTTACGGCCGGCCGAATCACAAGTGTTTAGGCTTATAGACAGACTTGAACTAATAGGCTCCCTTGGGGAAGAGCTAGGCGCAGTAATTGGGAGGTCTTTCTAGGTCCTAGGGGAGGGGTCAATAGAGATCCCTCTAGGCCAGGGGTGATGTGGAGGGGAATAAGGGAGGTTCATAGGGCCCCGTGTAGTTCCTAGAGGGGTCCGCAGCAGTGTCGCGAGATGAGGGGAATCACGGTGAGATGATGTACCCCCTCTCTGATGACCAGAGTAAAGTAATATGTGACACGTTGCGCGTGCGGGAACTTGTCTCCCCTTGTGTGCCGGTTTCGGCACTTTCTGGCGTCACTGGTTCGCATAGCTCTACCTAGGTCATGTAAGTCCTCTAGAACAGTGGTCCCCAACCCTCAAATGGTACCGGGTCGCTCAAGGAACATTAAATACAATTAAATTAAAATTATTAAATCAAAACAATCTAAAATATAAACAATCAACGTCCCCCTTCCTCAGCGGGTCACGGTAAAATGATCAAACGTTGACCGGTCCGCGGCGATAGGAAGGTTGAAGAGTACTGCTCTAGAAAGTTCTCTCTAGGTCTTTTGCGCCTTCCATAGCCATTGCCATAGTCGTAGCGTTCCTCTTTTTCTTAGTGGTTGATGGAGCATGGGCATTGCTGTTAAGAGGGCCGTCTCCTAGCAAACGACGGTCGCGCGTGAACTCACACACCGCTAGACCACGTATACGTACACGAGGATTGCAAGGGGGGGGGGGGGGTCCGGGCTTAGACCTCTGATTTCTCGATAATGCAAAGACGGGACTTTTTAGTAGTCAAAATCGCCAGATGAAAGATCAATCTACTGCGCTGTTTGGTCATAAGTCGTTCTTTTACGTTTCCGAGCAATGGTTTTGCAATATTTGGCTGCATGTTGCCCGTCAGAGAGCGCTGCAGTCACGCCGGCGTACTAGCCTGTACTAGCCTCTCCGACGGGCAACATGCAGCCGAATATTGCAAAACCATTGCTCAGAAACGTAAAAGAACGACTTTTGAGGCAAACAGCGTCAGTAGATTGATCTTTCATCTGGCGATTTTGACTACTAAAAAGTCCCGTCTTTGCATTATCGAGAAATCAGAGGTTTAAGCCCGGACCCCCTTGCAATCCTCGCGTACGTATACGTGGTCTAGCGGTGTGTGAGTGTACTCTAGCGGTGTGTGAGTTCACGCGCGACCGTCGTTTGCTAGGAGACGGCCCCCTTAAACATCGTATGTTTTGTATACCGTGTTATAAGAGGTTTCAGTGTCTGTTAATTGTTTTCAGTTACCGAATTGAGGTAGCAATCGACAACGTGGTACACTCAAATACATCAGAGCTAATACAAGTACGACCAGTTGTGGACCTACACAAACGAGCTGCTGTGTTGGTATCATCGATCAGATATTGTAAAAACATTGTGCTTTTTTTCATTGTATTTTGTATTACAACTTTTATATCTTTTCTATCTTGCAACTATCGATGGTCGACGTTGACAACTAATTCGTTAATATAGCAAGCTCGATGATATCTTGAGCAATCTGATGGTGTCGTATTTAATAGCGATTATCGCAGTTATTATTTCGTTCGCTACGACCTTATACCGTGTAAGCATCACAGAAAGCATTCGCGGTTCAATCGGCAATAATGCACTTCTGTTAAACAATACGTAACGAAACAATTTCTATTTTGTACATATGCGAAGCTTCTTATGGCAGTACAGAACCCGCAAGACTTCGCGAATCTGTTTTTCTCCTTCAACGAAGTTCTATTACACTTCGTCATCATATATTTGAACAATTTAAGTGGACAGAGACTGATAGATACTAGCTCGTACATTTTCAATAATATGTGAGTCGGACCGTTTAACCATGTAATTCATTTTTCCTATATGAGAGATAAATAATAAAATATCATTGTTTTGTGAAAACAGATGCAGTTCGTCATGGTACTGTATCCCGTTACGATCACAGAAAATATTATTATTCATGCTGGTGAGAAGCATGAAAGAAATGCACTGTGATCTCAGTGGTTTGTACGATTTGGGTTTCGAGGGTTTCTCGTTGGTAATTATGAGCATCCAGTTAACAGAGTTGCGACCTTCGGATCAGGTCAGGAAAAGAAATCTATGATGTTTCTTTTTACAGATGATGAGCACATCTTTCTCATATTTTACTGTTATATACTCCACCCAGTGAAAACGAAACGTTGACCAACAGGCGACTCCTCGAGAGATTGGTGCATACTCTTATGGAACGAGACACAACAGATCCTGAGCACATCCTGAAGAGCCGCACTTGTGTCAATCCTCTGAATTAGAACTTGCTTGTACCTATCTGTGCTCTCTATAATAAAGTAGTCTATTTTTCCCATTTGATGTTGTTCCAAAAGATTTTAGTTGAAATCGCTACAGTTCACAACTAGGTTACTTACTTAGACTCGATACAAACCTCACAATACGAACCGAAAAAGCTGCCAGACTAATTAGACGGCACCACAGAATATTTTTTTCTCCGCTTATTTTACGTCGCTTTGTAAACTCCTATTCAGGAGCAGGCTTGCCATATTCCGCGCGTGCCAGGACCCTTACCGCTGCGCCTCTCGCCAAGCTACTACGCTGAGCCCGCCCCACTCTTCCCACTAACACTGACGCGTACCGTTAACTTAGCTTGCTCCACGCGGTACGCGTCAGTGTTAGTGGGAAGAGTGGGGCGAGCTCAGCGTAGTAGCCGGGCGAGGGGCGCAGCGGTAAGGGGCCTGGCACGCGCGGAATATGTCAAGCCTGTTCAGGAGTTATTTCGCGACGGGTCCTACAGTTTTTATCACGGCTTCGGAGTCGGTAGACAAAATTCTTAACTCCAACTCCAACTCCGACTCCAACTCCTCTTTCTTTTTACCTCCGACTCCGAATCCGACACCGACTCCGACGCCGATTTCGACTCCGACGCCGATTTCGACTCCGACTCCGACTCCGACTCCGACTCCGACTCCGATTCCGCCTCCGACTCTCCAAATTGAAAAAATATGTACTCAAAATAATTAAGAGTTGCAATGAAACTGAATAAATAGTTGAAATATTGTATGAAAGTCTAAGAACATGGAACAGATAACTCTGATACAACACAACACGACTGTTACTTTCTCACTTTCAGGAAATAGTTAGAAAAAATACTACTACCATAACTTTAACTGTTTCTCCTCTACATAATGCCGAGGTATATACGTATACAATATGTCTATACTAGGTTCGAATATTAGCAAGTTATTTATGTATACTATTATTATGATTTATAAACAAAAGAGCCAGAGTTAGAGTCGGAGTCGATATATTTTTTTCCGACTCTGACTCCGACTCCGGGTGTCGATATATAGCTTTTTCTTACTCCAGCTCCGACTCCGGTGATCAGCAATTACTCCCAAACTCCGACTCCGACTCCGAAGCCCTGGTTTTTATAAGGTGGGTTCCGAACCACCTTGGGCACCACAGTTTACAGAACACATGGAGTATTTCCAGAGGTGCCGGCGTCGGGGATCGAACCCACCATAGAATATTCTACCACAAAATTCCAATCACACCAAACCGAAATAATATGTTACATATTACTAATCTGATTACGAATATGAATGGAGCCACAATAGAAAAAATCCACAAATTCGGAAGAAGCTGCCGACGGACAGCCCTACACATATACAGAAACACTCGCAACAAGCACTTGATAAGCAATGCAACACTCGACAATAAAGCCGACGTCCCGCGCATAGACAACCACCTCATAAAACTGACACGTGGCTGATGTGAAAACTGTTCTGTGCCTGCAACAATTGCTTCAAAACGACAGCAAGACAATCCGCGAGAGAAGAACATCGATTTCTTCGAGACAATTCGCAAAAAAAGGAAATACATTTACGCAAGAAAATTCACTGGAAAAGGAGATAGATAAATGTGCAATGTGTAGTTTGAAATTCTATGAGTCATACTCGCGTGCTGGCTGGTATTTTTGTAGTTGTCTGCGAGCACAGTCCCCACAATTTTCGAGCCAATGCTGAAACGATATGCACACTCGCAGTTACGTAGAATCAAGAATGGTAAAGAAGTGAATTTTGATGGTTAATTATTAATGGGAAAGAAATAAGAGAAAAGAAGGTCCGAATGAATAGTACTATGAATGTTTGATGCTACCTCAGGACAGGTATTGACGTGAGTCGATACCGGTCGGAAGTACGTAATTTGCGCTAATTTATAGCCGCGTGAAAGAATAATGCTACCGAGGTGTAGTCGCGTGGTATCATAAACTTTCCTTACAGACATTTTACGAGATGGAGGAGTTTCGGAAGCACTTCAGACTATACTCTTCTGTGTTGTGCTTTACTGCGCTCTGGCCGTATGACGAGTCTCTATTAGGAAAAATTCAGAGAGTCACGCTTCCTGTGGTTTTCCTCAGTGCTTTAGTGATACAGGTAATCAAGTCTAATTTATTATTAGATTTGTGCCATTGGAGACATTTCCATAATTTAATTATGAAGAATTTATGTCGAACGCGACACGAAAATGGCAATACCTCGTCAGTGTTGCCAAAACCCAATTACAAATTGTTATCGGAAAAAGTTTATAGAATGGTTGACCTCGTCGGTTTTTGTCGACAATTTTACACGGTTACTGTATTTCTTCTTTTTAACCCGAATGCCTCTACCATAAAATGCAACCTTTCATCTTTAATTTGATCCCTCAAACGTTTGAAAATTTCTACGGGACCACATGCTATAATAAACTCATAGAATTACGTTCAAATCTTTCGAATTTCGTGCTTCTTCCATTACGGTCCAAAATTTATCAGTTGTCGGTAACGTTGTCATTTCCAGTCTGTTCTAAGTTAGCCAGCCCCCTTCTCGTTACATGTAAAATTAATATTCACTGTTATCCTGGATATTTGTTTAAAACGAATGAAATGTGGTTCAGGTATCGACGCTAAAATGGGCCGAAAAATCACTGGACAATATACTGATGATGTTATCGTTGACTTGTCCAATGACACTGTATTTTCTACGGTACGTTGGCTTTACGCTCAACCGTCCAACAGTAAGTTACAGAACATATTAACTATCATTTAGTAATGTTAATGTAATATTTATATTCGTTAAACAACACACAACTTGTGTAAGCTTAACATCTCGTTATTGTATGTCCTCCTGTATGTCGCTAGGTAAGAGTTATGTTCGATAGTTTTGCAAACGATTATAGCGCGACGAAAGATCCTGTCGAATTGGACATATTCGAGAGGCACAAATTAAATGCGGAACGCGTGTTTTTAGTATTTTTAGGTAATAATACTAAACAGATTTTTATAAAATTTCAAAGATGTATGACGACGAGCTGTCTTACCTCGGTCCCAAAAATACGTCCATTGTAGAAATCAATTAATGAAACCCTGAATTCCAGGCCTAACGGCTGTACTACTAGGGTACTTCGTTGTAGTATTAGCAATACCCACAATACTACGCTCTAAAATGCAACTGCTGTATCTACACATATTCGGATTCTTCTATCCTGAGATGAGCCGGCAAACTGATTTGGCTAGCATTCTTATCATGTTCGTTATGGCAATGGGTCTCCTATCGATAGCAAGCACGGAATCAGCAATCGCTGTGACTTCTGCCTATCTGTGTGGAATGCTTGAAATCGCCAGGTATTTTGGAACTATTTCTCCAAACTCATGTTCAGCAATTTCATTTTCGCTTGGACCTCATAGAAATGATGATTGGCATCGGCGATTGCTCACTCGATAGCCCCACCAAGGGCTCTAGCTAGAAACTGAAGATAAGTTACCACCGATTAAATTACAACTGTCTAGGCTGATGGACAGATTCGAACTAATAGGCTACTTTGGGGAAGAACTACGCACAGTCATAGGGAGGGCCCATGGAGGC
The DNA here is from genome assembly GCF_051020765.1 of Lasioglossum baleicum. Classification (NCBI taxonomy): domain Eukaryota; kingdom Metazoa; phylum Arthropoda; class Insecta; order Hymenoptera; family Halictidae; genus Lasioglossum; species Lasioglossum baleicum. Next base: position 637,376 of record NC_134938.1, read on the forward strand.
AGTGTCGCCAGGTCGCCAGCAATCGAGGGGAATCAAGTACCCCTCTTTGATGACCAGTCCAGTCTACGGCACGGACACCGTGGTCTACGGTCTTAGTGAGGGACGTTGGAGTGCTCGCATGGTGCTGCAATAGGATAGTGGAAGGGGAAAAGGAGGAGAGTAATCGAGGCTCGATTCAGCCTCAACTGGCGACACTGCATGGAGGCAGTGATGCCATATGAGGGGAATCACGGTGAGATGATGTATCCCCTCTTTGATGACCAGTCCAGTCTACGGCACGGACACCGTGGTCTACGGTCTTAGTGAGGGACGTTGGAGTGCTCACATGGTGCTGCAATGGGATAGTGGAAGGGGGAAAGGAGGAGAGTACATGATATCCGTTTGGATATCATTTGGCATCACTGCATGGAGGTCTTTCTAGATCTGGGGTGGTGTGGTGGGGAGTAAGGGAGCTCTAGGGGCCTGTCTAGGTCCTACAAGGCAGAGTTGGGCAAAATGTAATTTCATTTACAATTACAATTACTTACCAATTATTGTAATTTGAAATTGCAGAAATACAATTACAATTACATGTAATTGTAATTTGATCATTGTAAATATTTTGGCTGAACCAGTAATTGTAACTGTACAGTAATTGTGAAAGGAGTAATTGCAATTACTTAACACGATTACAGTAATTGTAATTGAGTTTAACAATTACTTCAGTGTAATTGTTCTTTTAAACGACTAATTTTTATGTTTTGGACCGCTTTTTTTAACCGCTTATTTGACCGCTTTCTTATTATAATTATAGTCCACTTTTGCACATGTAATTGAAGATGTAATTAAATACTCATGTAATTAATTACTGCCCAACTCTGCTACAGGGCTACACAGAGGTCTACCTACTGTCGGTCCAACGAGAGTTGGCACAGAGAAACTCGTAGGTACCACGTGGTATTCCTACTCCGCGCTACACATCCTCTGCGATTGGCCCAATCGCTTGACGAAGACAGCAAACGAGTATCTTGAGTGCGACTGCAATAGAGCGATGTGGTGTTGCCGAGCTCCTATGACAACCGTTCCCGCCAGAACCTGAGCGCAAGAGTGGGTTCCGCAGCCGAGCGACAGGAGTGGGGTCTCGCAGAACCACCTGCACCACACTAGCAAAATCTGTGCCAACTCTCGTTGGACGGACAGTACATCCAGTGCTTCGATTGTGCTCAAATTTCCTCGCGCATCCGCGGCGATTTCAGCCTCAGTAACGTAAGCTTCTCGATAAAATGGGGTTCCTCAAGCACCTCGCAGAATTTCTAAAAATTTATATGATTTGATTCTGAAAAATGAATGTATAACATGTCCGGTAAGATTATTTCGATACATTCCCGCCAATATAACTGCCTCAGGGCTTTGGCCACTCTGCTACCCAATGGTAGATACGTTATTGTTTCCTCGCGCCTGCGCGAAACATTTGGGCACAATCGCAGCACTGAGTACATCATGTAAGTCCTCTAGGTCCTAAGATAGTCTATAAAGGTCTCCCTAGGTCTGGATAGTCACTTTTTGTGCCTCACATAGCAATAGCCATAGTCGTAGCGTTCCTCTTTTTCTTAGCTACTGATGGAGTATAGGCTTCGCTGTTAAATACCGTATGTTCCGTATACCGTGTTATAAGAGGTTTCAGTGTCTGTCAATTGTTTTCAGTTACCGAATTGAGCTAGCAATCGACAATGTGGTACAGTCAAATACATCAGAGCCAATACAAGTACAATCAATTGTGGAGCTACACAAACGAGCAGCTGCGTTGGTATCATTGTTCAGATATTGCAACAACATTGCTGTTTATTTCATTGTATTTTGTATTACAATTTTTATATCTTTTCCATCTTGCAACTATTGATGGTCGACGCTGACAACTGAAACGTTGGAAATTCGTTAATATAGCACGCTCTATGATATGATGAACGCAATGATGGTGCCATATTTAATAGCGATTGTCGGAGTTATCATTTCGTTCGCTGTAAACTTATTCCGTGTAAGTATTACAGAAAACATTCGCGAATTAATCGGCAACAAAGCACTTCTGTTGAACAGAACGTAACGAAAGAATTTCTATTTTGTACATATACGAAGCTTCTTTTGGCAGTCCAGAAAATGGATGACTACTCGAATGTTTTTTTCTCCTTCAACGACGTTCTATTACACTTTGTGATCATGTATTTGAACAATTTAAGTGGACAAAGACTGATAGACACTAGCTCGTGCATTTTCAAGAAAATGTGAGTCGGACCGTTTAACCATGTAATTAATTTTACATATATGAGAGAGATAAGTAATAAAATATCATTGTTCTGTGAAAACAGATGCAGTTCGTCATGGTACTGTATGCCGTTACGATCACAGAAAATGTTATTATTCATGCTGATGAATTGCGTGAAAGAAATGCACTGTAACCTCGCTGGTTTGTACGAATTGGGTTACGAGGGTTTCTCGGTGGTAATTAAGAGCATCCGGTTAACAGAGTAACAATCCTCGGATCGGGGCAGGAACAGTAATCTACGATCTTTCTTTTTTGCAGATGATGAGCTCATCTTTCTCATATTTTACTGTTATGTGCTCGACCCAGTGAAAACGAAACATTGACCAACGGTAGCGACTTTACATGGGCGGTAGTTTACATTAGCGATTTGTACTTCGATAAATGTTTGTAAAAAAATTATTGAGGAATAGAAAAACGATTTTTATTCACAGAACTGCGAATTTTCATGCTTAATAAAAATCTTCCTTTTCAGTACTCTTAGTCTTCGCGCTGTTTAAAACTGCAGCTACTCCGTGTCGTTATGACTGTATAAAATCCGCAGTCTACTGATCGCAAATGCATTTCTCACATTTATTGCATGCACCACTCTCACATTTTTCTAACAGGATGGAGAGAGAACAGACAGAGACATCGGTTTTCACGTCTTAAATTTATTCGCCGTCTATCTGCATATACACACGTTAAATGACACCAAACGTCTACTTGGTTGTACTCGTTTAACGCTAAACACTTACTCGCTTGCCTCGCGTTTAGTTAAAATACTTCGAATCGTTTCTACTTTCGCGCGTACCGCCGCGGTATTTACATAGAGTGTCTCTTTAGGTATAGTTCGGTGGTCGTGTGTGTGTGTTTGTGGCATTCGCGTGTGCAATTCGTGTGGATGTATGTATCTGTGTGGACGCAAATAGTGTGGTTGTAGACACGCCGATTTAATATCGATTTCGTGGGAGAACTCGCATCCGAAATGTCTGGTCAATTCGGAAAATAGTCGACGACTATTAATCTTCCATTAATTAGTCACCTATCCGAAACCCGGTTGCACAGGCCAAGAGAATGATCGCTGGCTTACTGATGCTCGAGGATAGTGTTCCTTGAAATGACACTGGAAGATCAATTGTAATCCTCGAACCTTTTCAAACCTTTGTTCGTGTGACAATTACATTTGTACCTTCTCTGCTTCTGTTTTTAGACTCCGAAACAAATTTCTGGGCAAGGCTCCTGAGCGATTTACCTTAGAGGATTCGTCAAGGTACAATTTCCTCGAGATCATGGTAGCCTCTGCAACGAATAGCTCCACCGTGTCTCTACTCGACAGAAGTAAGATACTGCAGAAAACAGTGTAGCACGGGTGCCAAGAATGGACTGGAGAGATAGGTATACTCTGATGGAACGAGAAACAACGGATCCTGAACACGTCCTGAAGAGCAGCACTTGTGTCAATTCTCTGAACTAGAACTTGCTGGACCTAGGCTATGCTCAGGTTAGAGATCTTTATTCAATTTCAGAACCACAACTCATCCTCTATGAGTGTGCACATGTTTGGGTCATTGTCATTGATGATGTGTCCTCACGAGATAGGACAATCTTGCCGAGCATCGTAACAACACGTAGCATCTAATTCATCAAATGTATACCATTTTCTCGCTGGAGTCTTGACGCCAGACAATCGGTCCTCTATCGTGATGTGCGGATAATAATCGGTGCAAGTTGTGTGACATAGTCCGATGGGTGAACGTCGGTATAGCAATTGTGCAGCACGTTCGTGATTTCTCGCGACACGTGACACTCGCGGCGGGGTTCTAAAGTCGACTTCTAGAAAAAGTAAAACGGATTTTCTCTCTGTTTCTTTCTTCATTGTCGGTTTTCTCTCGTCATCCAGTGCCACTCTATGCGTTTTGTACTTGCTTCATGATCCTTTTAGTTATCCCCCCTCTCTCTCTCTCTTTCTCTGTCCTTCCATCTTCGTCTTCTTCACTTTTACGCTACCAAAGGTGGTAGGAAAGATGTGAAACGTGGATCACGTGGTTAAGAACCGTCATAGTCATGGGGTGGTGGTGGTGCGTGATGGTGCATATGAATGTGTGGTGGCAGTTCGACCGTGGGAACACCCAGGCTGCTTCTCTGCGAAGAAATCGATTCTCCCGGTATCAACATGGTCAAATATTTCTTTAAAAATTAGCCGCAGAAATCTAAAGACACTTTGTTACGTCACTTTTGCAATTTGATGTGAACTAGTATGATACCTGGGATCTCATGCCGTTTAAGGGGGTGGCAGTGGGGTTATCCGGCGGATAGCCGATCACGTGCGTGGTGCACTTCTCGCAGGCTCTTCGGCGTCGCGAGGACGCATGGCAGCGCAAAGCTCGGCATAGTTCTCGTGCCATCTCCGAGCACAGAGACTCCTGCTGCTGGTTCTGCTGTTGCTGCTGTTGCTGGCCAGGTGGTTGTTGTTGCTGCTGCTGTTGTTGCTGTTGCACAGACTGTGAGATCCCTTGCAGAGAACCCGAACCGGTTGGCGTCGATACTGGAGCTCTCTGAACCGAAATGCAACAGTTTCAACGAGACCTTGGTAACGAAAGCTGGACGTTATTGGTAACACGGTAAATACTTTGGGTGCCATGTCTCTCAGAATTGTGTAGTGTGGTGACCGACTAGGTATAAGGATAGAACTATCATCCAATATATTTTTGCGGCCCACTTTTCGGGGGCCACGTAACCCCATTACCATGTTCATTTTACGCGATTTAGACGAGTTTATACCAGAACAAGACAAGTTTATGCCAGAATCTTCGTGCCACAAATACATAAATAAGTCTATTTCTGTTCTGAGTCGTTGTTTCGCATGCTAGATCGCTTCGTGTACATGCAAATAAGCGAAATAAAAATGGTAATGGGGTTACATGACTCCACAAAAGTGGACCGCGAAAATACCTTATAGCTCGTCGGCGGTGTGGTTCCGAACGCAACGTAAAAATGGAAGGATCACCTAAGAAAAAATCGCAAAAATGAACGACCAGGTGAGCAAAAAATGAGTGTTGCGCAAAAAAACGGACCTTGGTTCACGACAGAGCTTCGTGCGTTTGTGGTCTGCCGGCATGCTTCAGTGGAAGATGAGTTCATGCTGCGTTGACAAAAGCCCCGGCCGACGCAAATGGAACACAAAATCGAGAAAAACTCATGCAATCTTTAGGTATCGTGCGTGGTGTCGCGCGCTCAGTCTGGAAGAAAGCGTCTATCTATTTGCCGCGCAAAAGATGTATCAAATCTCGACAAAATCATACTTATCGCAAGATCATACTTAACGCTGACTTAACAAGATCATACTTAACGGCGATGTCTGTGTTTCTCTTTTCGTTTCATTTTAGCTCACCCGTTCCGCTGGCGTGTTCCTCCTCGAATTGTAACAGAATTCGAAAATCGCGATCAACACGGCGAATGCCAGACCGCACAGCAGAACAACGAAGACTCCACCTACGAGGCAACAGAACATGTTCATCCTCAGGCATACGTAAAAATTCGTTTGTCCTCTCGGGCAAGACATCGTTCTCAAGAAAGATATTTAACCTGTCGCGGTTCACGCGAACGGCTTGAACGGAGTTGCTGTTCAGAACGATTGGAATCGATAGATTTTATTGTTCAATTCAAACACGTATACTGGTGGATGTACAGGATGGTCCGTATCGAACATAAATTTGAAAAATAGTCCTCCGTTTCAACGGCAAAATTTTATTCAGATGTGGGAAACATTTTCGCGTACGATTTGACGTTCATTTATACTCAGTGGTTTCCAACCCTCGGTCCGCGGACCGGTACCGGTCCGTGGATCAAATGGTACCGGGCCGCCCAAGGAACATTAAATACAATTAAATTAAAATTATTAAATCAAAACAATCTAAAATATAAACAATCAACGTCCCCCCCCCCTCAGCGGCCGCGGTAAAATTATCAAACGTTGACCGGTCCGCGGCGATAGAAAGAAAGGCTAATCCGCGCGGATAGAGGAGCACTGATTTATACGATAGAAATCCACATTACCCGCGACCGACCTGCCCTCTACAACGACGCCACGGTGTGCGTTCCATCTGCCCTCGAGTTGTGCCAGCACACCGTGCAAGCATAAACAGCAAATTCAAAGCAGATTCCGAGCTTACTGGGTACGTAGCTGAACTTGCAATTGTGCCCATAATTATGAATAAACTGCGGATTTTTATGGAAAATAGACATTGTCTGCATCGATCGGAAAGGATGGAAACTACATTGAACGTTGTTTCTTCCCTTAATTATTATTTGAATAGAGGAGAAATCGTATATTGACATCTTGAATTTGTTAATTAAATTTTCCAACAGTTTTGAATTTCAGTCTAATTATGAAAGTGGTCAAAATCATATATGTATTTCTTGTTTCGAGATATTTAAAGGAAAGGGATATTTACACTTAATGCATTCCATACAATGTTAAAATGACAAGGGCTGTTCGACGGTTCATTGTTAACAATATCGTAAAAATTACATTGAATCAATTTAATTTAAAATAATGTGATGTTTTCTTTCATAATTACGGGCCCAATTAACGTAGAGAACGTTTGTTCTGCATACAAATTGCAATCTATCGATAATAAAGAATTGTGCTGCGTTTTCGATGGACACTCGCCTATGTTGTCAACTCCCAGGGAGTTGGCCTTGCTCTCCTTGCCCTTCTCGGTCCTCATGCAAGTGTCGCCGGGACTCTTCCACCATTTGTCGTACAGCATCTGAATCTCGCCCTTCTCTTGCAGCTCCAGTATCGCCAGCGAAATTTTGTCTCTCCAGGGTGAGCCTGCGAAGGAAGAGCCATCGTGATCGTCTATACAATTTGCCGCTGAATAAATAACAATTGGAAAACATGGACGCTGTTCGCTTTACCCATAGGCGTGGCAATCCCGTAACCCTTGCTGTCCAGAAGCCCACCGATCTGGGTTAGATTGCAATCTCGTTGCACGATGTAATCCAGCATGGTCGACTCCATCAGAAAAGCGTAGTCACCTTGGAGGACTCTTTGAATCCCTTCCTCGTAGGTCGGGACGAACACCGACGGTTTCTTGTTCTCCATGAACCGCCACATTTTCTTGTACGTCTCGATCATCGAGTCCTTCGAATAGAGATCATTATAAATCTGTTGAACATTGACACTACCCACCTGTCCGTTTCTTTAGAAAGGAGAAAAACTCATCGAAATTATTTAGGAAAGGCATCCTGAAGGAATCCTACTTACCCTGAAGAACGTCATGGTGCTTCCACTGTCCAGAGTGCCATAGGCAATGTCAGTCTGGCCAGCAAGATCCTCGGCGTTCTCGATCGGTGTTATCATCCTCTCGACAGTGAGAAACGCAGCGAGATTGGCAGTGTACGAGGAGATGATTATCAGCGTGAAGAACCACCAGATGCCGCCCACGATCCTCGTGCTGGCTGCCTGATGAACAATCACGACAACTTGTAATTAACTCGTAATTACTACTTTGACGTAATGGGATAAAAATGTCCCCAGATTAAGTTTTAATTGGATTGTATTTCTTCTGTTCCGCACGACAAAAAATTACGAAATAATTCATGAACGTTCTCCCTAGTAGCACGCATTACGGTGAATTATTCCAGAATTTTTGGTTGCAACGTCGATTTTTAAAAAATCCGGAAGCGTAAAATTGAGTTCTCCTGGGGAGCCCTATCGAATGGTTTAACGAATTATGCTGTATTTCTTCCGTTCTGCTCGACAGAAAATTCCAAAAAAATTCAAGCACATTCTATGTAATAGCACACACGGCAGTGAATTATTTCAAAAATTTTGGCTGCAACGTAGATTTTAAAAGAATCCAAAAGCATAAAATTGAAATAAAACAGTTGAATAATTTTCCATATAAATTGCATTGTTTTAGGAATATTAATCAGGCTTTTGCAAACAATGGCCCAAGAAAACCAAGAGGATGGCCAGAGTGAGATTGCAGGAAATTTTTCTTGAGAGGAAGGTGATCGATAAATGCGCGATGCCAGGTTCGGAAGACCTGTCCGTTAATAGAGGGAACGCGTGTACTTTGAAGGTTCATTAGAAGGGCGGCGCGAAAGCGTCTAATTTGCGGGAGCCGATTAATTACCTTCGGGTTGAGGTCGCTGCCCTGCTGCATCAGGGTGCCAATGGTGAACCAGAAGCTGTTGGCCAGCGAGAACTGGTTCTCGACAACCTCGGAGCCAACGTGACAAGGATGCGGATTGTTCCATTCGTACGGGCTGAATCGCGCTACCACGAACATCGTTACCGAGACGAGGACGTACGCTGCCAAAACGTACAGCCAAATCTCGATTGCCAGCGGGTTCATGAACGAGAACAGACGGGCTGGGTGACTGGTCGGCACCTGGAATTTCAGATCCTGCGAATCACTTTACGTGTTAATTAAAATACCGACCTGGCAAGATGGAATTCATCGGAGTCAAACACTGCGAAACGGTAAGTCCATTTTACCGGGTTGTCCCGAAAATTTCTTTCGCCGTTTTCTTGTTCGAAAATCCGGATCCGCACCTCATTCGAATACGAAACAAACTTTCGGGACAACCGATTTTGCCAATCGAGAATCAAATCTGTATTCCTTAAACATATTGCAAGATGTTCGACTCGTTTTGTTGCCAAAATTCTTTGGCTTCAATCGTTAGGCTGCGGATCTTCACGCACGATAAAAATTGTCAACCGCAAGAATTTTGATAAATATTGCAACAATATTTTTCGCTTCTGTCGCGAATGCATAAAGCCCGCAGTCTATCGATCACAATTTGAGAACACTGTGTCACGTCGCACGGTTTGCTCTCAATTATTTTCAATTAGACAGAACTTCATACGTACAATGCTCACATTTGTTATTGTATTTTTTTTTTTACTTCAGAGGCGATGAGAAGCGTGAGAATGAATTCCAGCTGCAGCAAACAGTGAAACCAGAGTCCCCGAACGGAGCACGAGAGACGAAATAACAGCCGGAACGATCGTGATTACGAGAAGCTGGTGACTGACGAACAACCGGACGGATAATATGCATTATTTTCGTCGTTTTTCGCCGGCCCGGGGAAATGCATTACCGCGCTGCCTCATTTACGCGCTTGTCGTAAATTTCGCGATGTATTTGATCCACAACGTGGCTTGATACTGAAATTTCGCCGGCACGTAATCTCTTCTGTCTACCGAGCAGGATTTACGAGGTGGCTTCTATTTTTCGTTACGCTTCACTGTTGCTGCCGGAAGTTATGATCTCGGCAAGCAATTGAACGGAAGTTATTCGCGTTCCTTTAATCGGGCTCTTTTTTCTCCCGGGATGCATTGATGCATTGATTATGATCATTCATTAAATCATTAAATCATCATCATTCAATGAATCAATAGGAATATACAGTGGCGGACAAAAGTTTAAGACCGCTCTAAAGAAGACGATAACTTTTTTAATATTGTACTATACGATTTGAACTTTTTTGGGTAGCTAGAGCAATTAGTTTACTAAAGGATGTGAAAAGAAATTTTTTCAAAAATTACAATTGATCGGAATTATCGAAAAAATACTAAAAGTTGATTTTTAAACTTTTTTATGTGGGCCTATATTGAAAATTTAAAAAATACGTTGTAGATCTGTGTCAATTAAATATATTCTGAAAATTTCGTCAAAATTCTCGACGTTGCAATGAACAACAAACGTTTAAAGATGGTAAAAATTGCAGATTTTCACGATTTATTGCCGAAAATAAATCGAAATACTACAGTATAACTGTGAAATGTCTGTTAATACTCAATATTGTACCTAATACTTAATGTAATATATAATTACTAAAATATTTGCATATTTTTCGTGCATATTTGCATATTTTTCGTGCATATTTGCATGTTTTTCGTGCATAAATGTGTCATATGGATTTTGCATATTTATCGTGCAAAAACTTCCGCAGTCTCATCATAATTTATAGGAGAAAGGCACAAATTTTGAGTCCGGTAAAGTAAAGTTTACCGCACACGCCAGTGAATTATTTCAGAATTTTTGATTGCAAGATTGATTTTTAAAAAATCCGGAAATCCATAAAATCGAGTTCTATTTGGGAGCCCTATCGAACCCTTGAGTGGTACAGTGTAAAATTCTGAAATAATTCACTGTCACGCGTGCTATTAGGTAGAATGTTCATGAATTTTTTCGTAATTTTCTGATGTCCTAGGAAATAAATTTATCGCACTGATCTAGGACAATCGAATAACATTAAGTCTCCGATAGTTTCGCGAGTTGTTTATTTCGCGACGTTCGTCTGAAAAGCTCGTGCGGATCGACAAGAGAATGTTGTCTCGGGGTAACTATCCTCGCGAGGAATAATAGCGAGCGAAGCTATAATGAGGACAGGATTGAAAGGAGGAGACAAACGGCCGCGCGTTCGATCCTAAATAAAATTTTGCAGACGGTCGTGCTTCGCGGAGTTTCAGGTTCGTTTCCACGTTTCGCCTTCTATTTGCGCCGGGTATCGATAGAAAACTCAATCGGGCGTTTCGCTCGGCCAAATTTACGAGACGACTGTGCCAGTTCCACTTTTCCGCCGTTTCTCTTCTTGTTTCACATTTTCCGCGTCCCGTCCCTTCTGTTTTTTTTTAACCCTGAGTACAAGCGATAGAAGTAGGAATCGGTCTCGGATCTGTCATCGAAGAAGAAACGTGCGCAGAAAGCGACTTATGGGAAGAATTTCTTGTTGGGTCGCACGAGCTTGCCAAGAGTAGGGGAACTGATACAGTGTAGTAACCTTCAGTGGTACAGTGCAGCACAGTAAATCCTCATTTACTGTTCGGGGTCGCCTGTGCGATCACTGTCCGGTGCCTACCCATTCCAGTGCCGGCCAACGCCGCACAGTGGGAACTTTCCACCAAACTCGATTCAAAATCAAAGAACTTTCGATAGAGATGAGGTAGAGCGATGAAATTTTTTAAAAATTAAAGCTGAAACTTGGCAGAATATGGGAAAAATAGGGAGATTATGGTACGAACGTATTTTAACCTTGAGAAAATTCGTTAAACTTTCGCAATTTCAAGAAAATGTGGTTTCAAGAACGTGGAGTGGGGACGAGACAGAGTGGGAACCGAGTGGGTACTACCGAGCGTCGCGCGGAGAGGTGTAACGGTTAAATTTTTAATAGTTTATATCTCCGAAACGCATAGGCTTTTTAAAACTTTTTGTTTTAATATTGCTTTGTTATCTAGTTCTGAGCTATGTTTAAAATTTCAAGTCTCTAGCTCATCGGGAAGTTAGTTTAAAATCAATTGCAAAATTTGTACCGAACAAACACGACAGACAGACAAGAAAGCAAGCTAATAAAAACGTAGTAAAAAATAGTGTACCTATACGATCACTCTCCGTGCAGAACACGGCTGTTGGACAGTAAATGAGGATTTACTGTAACCCTTGAATGGTACAGTGTAGTAACTCTTGATCGTGACCAGAATTCTATCGTGTTGGGTATCATTCTAATCAGAAAAGAGCGAGGAATGCGTCAATGAAGTTTCACAACAAAATTATTAGAAACAAAAAAGTTATGCCATGAAAAGGGATGTTGGTGAATCTCGGTGAGAGATGAAGAGATAAATTCTCTCTACACAGTTTCTTACAGATGCGGACTGTATCAAATGGAAAGAATTTAAATGAAGATTCCGCGACAGCAATATGGCGAGGTCGAGACAGGTTCCGACCGTTTCATAAACGTTTTCAGTGGCATAACGATGAGTCTATGTAACAGATTGTAATGTCTTAGTGCTTTGATAAGGGCGCGACAGGTGTACCGCATCCCGCCGGGCGATCAATTACGATATCGAATAATTAAAGGATATTTGGAGCGAAGACAGTGGCGACACTGATTGCAATTAAACGGTAGCATTACACTAATTAGAGAGTTCGCTGGTTGGCACTCTGCAGGGGCCGGATATTGCGAAGATCCTTCGTTCGTGAGACTCGCTTTAAACTCTGGCACAATCGTCGCTCTCGTACTTCGCAATAAAATACAGAAAAGTTTGAAATTCTTGATCGACCTTTCGAAATAAAAACATATTTTGTTCTTCTAAATGTTCATAAAGTTTTTACCGCAATTTCTTCTCGCGGCCAGCGCACGCAAAAACGTAATGAAATAAAGATGTTAATCGAGGTTAACGAGCCTCGAGATTAAGTTTAACAGCAGTTTCCGAAACCTTGTACAACATCGAAACTTTTTACCGCGTTGCTAATGTTCTGTTAAATATGCATAATGTTATAATAATCGAAAGAATACTCGTCCAAGCATAATTGTAATCCTCAGTTCACGTTTCGAATAACGTTCAAAATAGAAAATGCATCAGCGTAGCTAATAAACTACGAGCGGAACAGCTTCCAAACGACGGACCGCAGGTTTATTTCGCCGGTATCGTTTTCCCGCGTGTTACTGACGAACAATTAATTAATTTCGCAGGAATGGAGACGAGATTGAACACCACGGCGAGCCACGAGATTGAAATAAATCCCGAGTGAATTAGTAATTATCGCATTGAAAACGGCGCGAGTTTAATTGCTGTTTCATCGTGCGTAAAACTGTGCGGTCCATTATGTCGGCACCGTATCACGAAATCGGAATGATCGCGTCGACGTGATGTCCGCCATTGTTCAATCTGCGAAGCTTTGATTCTTGCGAGCATGCGTGTCGTAGATCTTGGCGAACAAATAAGGAATGTGCAATCTGGTCAAATAAGCATAGAATCGCTGATTTTATATTGAAATAATCTACTCGACGATTCACAGTGGTCCAAACGGCCGATTTAGGGTGGATTTATAGTGGAGCAGCGAGGTGAGCTGTGCGGTGAAAAAAAAAGAAAAACAAAGAAAATACATACGTATTTTTTCATTAGTATGTGTCGAAATGTTGTCACGAATGTTGGTTTGTTTTCACCGCGCCGCTATCATCGATGCTGGCCGCTCCACAATAAATCCACCCTTAGGAGTGCAAATGTCAAAAAAACAAACATGAAGTAGGCATTTAATACTGTTTCTTACATCAACACACATGTCTGTAGAAGCTAAAATCGACAATTTTACTTCTCAAATCAATTATTGTTAAGTGTGGCATAGGTTGAAAGTAGCAGTATGAAAAGTACATCGATACGAAGGACATCCTTTTCACCTATTATTTATTGTTTAGAACGTTAATATTGATTCTAATTATAATAGCCGTGTTCAGAAGCATTAGGAAGATATGAAAAAAAATGAAACAATTTTTCGGAAAAGTTTAAATAATGTTTCTCAAGGAAGTATTAAGAAATTAATTTTTTAAGTTTGTTATAGGAAACACTAATGAGATATTCGCCCGTATTCGCGTTAATTTTTGCATGAATATTAGGAATGGAATATGTAGTTTATTGTTTCATATCAAATTTATTTACAGAAAATTGCAGATCAGCAAGTTATTTCTTAATCATTATAATGCTTATAATTAGATGTAAATAGGATAACTAGATATAAATATTGTTTTCTTTTTATTATTATTGTGTTTTTTATTTGTATTATTATTGTTGTTGTCGGAAATTTAATTTCTGAAAATTATACTTTTGTAAGAAAAGAAGAATTGTGTGTGTGTGTGTGTGTGTGTGTGTGTACAAGTTTCTCTTTTCTGTCACTGTAAATTAAAACTGGCATTATAAATTGAAATACGTTGCTTCCTCTCTGCTATATTTTACGAAAAAAAAATATTTCAATAAACTTACGGAACTCTATTAGCCTTCTTTATAATTACCTAATGTGTATAAAATACATGTAACACAGAATTATCGACTATTAGAAGAGTTTAGACTTTTGCACTCCTAAATCGGACGTTTGGACCACTGTGCGATTGGGTGAATTGCGAGGATGAGTAGATCTTGGCGAACAAATAAGGATTGTGCAATCCTGTCAAATGAGCATAAAATTGCCGATTTTATGCGAGGATGAGGAGAGATCTCGGGGATTCCTTAATTTCTGTGTCTTACCTTGAAAAGGATCGAAATGCCGAGGTTCATGAACGGCTTGGTGAAGTCGATCACGCTCTCGCGAGCATAATTGATGGTCATCGAGCCGACCGCCAGATCTGCTTTCTGCGAAGAGAGATGGATTGGTCAATTAGTCTCCGGGAATGGTGAAACGAGTGTAGCCAGGCCGCGTGTATTTTTCTTGTGTGCCTCGGAACGATTTTCGATCGAGCTCATTGATCGACGTGTCTGGGTAGAGAAAAAAAAGCATGAAATCAAGTTATCCGAAAAGCATTGTCCCAGGCACGTAGGTCCAGATGTTCGATCAAAAATCTTCTGCAAGTGTGGATGATTGTGTCTCCTACCTGTCTGCTTCGTGTGTTTCCGACCTGTCGTGATAGTGATGTGTGAACAAGCAGTGTATGTACTATATCGTGTGGGATTCTAACTAACTATTCTAGACCTCTATTGTCCAGTATACTACTGCTTTGGTAGGCTGAAGCTATACTCTAATAATCTGGCGAATCAATTAAAGAGACTGTGCTTGATCTATGCGATCGTTCATTGCTGCGGAAGCAGATTTGACTATAAGTAAATTTTAACATAAATTCGTTGGAACAGCAATGACACTACGTAGTCCACACCAATCAACGTAATGTCTATAGCTAGCTAGCTAAGCTAGATTATTATTTACAGTGTTTCCATTCACAGCTACCTGCCATTGCTATTTCGTACCTAATATCCATTCTAACTATCCTAAAATAAATCTTCGAAAATCCAAGATAGTTCCACTTTCTGACCGATCCTGATCGATCAGCCCAATCCCAGTCTTTCTCTATTAAACAAGTTATGTTTATTGCAGGATTTATCGGAGGAGTTCTCGAGAGCCTCTACAGATGATCAAAGAGGTTCCGACGACACTCCAACCGAATATTTCGTCTCGCAAAAAGGAACGAGGTGGGTCCGCGCGACCCACATAATGCCGGAATAAGTAGTATATGTTATTCAACTCGTTTTTCATCGTCTGGAAACCGAGAAGCACTGACCGGCATAGCAACCGCAGCCTAGTCAGATTTATTTCTGGTCGCTTCTGCTCGGAAACCGTACATGTGGCCACGACCGATAAAAGGGTTGAAAGAACTCTCTTTCACCCGTTCGTTTCGTGACCGCTTCCCTCCCTTGCTTCTTCCGTGAACTTGCCATTAATAGGGATTTCATTTAGAACCGCGGCTTTCCTCCGGATTATAGTAGGTACTTCTATGCGTCTCAACAACCGAACGACATCCTTTCGAGATCTTTCACCGGAAATTGGACGGATCTTGACAAACTTCGTGGCCTTCCGTCGAGGGGAAATAAAAAGCTAAATCGTATTCGGGGTGTACAGTCGCTCACTTGGATTTTTTTCCCCCGAGAGGCTAGCCTCTCGGTTGTTCTAAAACAACTGCGTGAGAAAGAAATATTGTAAACTTAAAGGATGGTTCTTGACGCCATTTGAAGCAATTTTTTCCTTTGCTAAAATCTTCTCCGAGGCTCCGTTGAGGAGTTATTAAGAAAAAAACACGCACCAATCAGAGTGCGCCGGCAGCCGACGGACTCCGCCCCGCCCCGGCCTACCCCACGCCCATTGGTGTGTGTTTTTCGTTAATAACTCGTGAACGGAGCCGCGGAGAACATTTTCGCAAAGGAGAAAGATGCTTCGAATCACTTAAGAAATCATCCCTTCCAAGGAAGTACATTTTTGCGTTGTGCTGATACTGTGAGAACATAATCGTCTTTTTCAGTGTGCGAATTTCACCGTAACTGTGGATGTTCTCTGGTGTTAATTACACTAATTTAGTAACTCCATTAGAATATTCGATCCCCGTGTCTAGGGGGATCCGCGACTTAAGCTCGCACTGAATCAATTGGCTCTATGCGCGTATTAGCTGTTACGTGGGACGTGGTTGACAGCTAAAGCTATGCCAAAGCGGGGCTGGGTTCGCGCTTCCTAGTTAGGGGTGCACGCATTTCCACGCGTTTCGCTGCTCTGGCTCGTGATTTGCATTGCAAACCCGCCCTAGTATCCATTGTAACACACGTGTCTTCGTTATCGGCACGAGAAACTTGCCCTACTCGAATCCAAATGCAACTGTTGCAACGAAACCACCGTCATCTCTTCGGATTCGCATTCGTTTCTCTCAGGTATTAACATTTCTCATTGATTATAGTGGTGGGTTTCATATTTTTCTACATCTTTCTTCGTGAAAGTTCTGTCAGAGCATTCCCAACATTTTTCCGAGTAAAACGATACCCGACACGATACACTTTCCAATCGTATTCACATCCGTTCGGATAATCGAGGCTCCACTAGATCGTGGGTTATACGAGTATGCACGAATCAAAGTGTATCGTGTGGGTACTCGTTCTACTCGGGAAAATGTCAGGAATGCAACGATGCACAAACGAAACTGCACATCTTTCACACACACACACACACACATCGAGAAATAGCAGCACACCAATATAACTCCAAAGTGAAAATCAGAGTTGGCGCGAGTTTCTGTCGGTGTGAACAAAATTCCTAGCGTTCCTTGGACCCCCTCCCCGTATGACCATCAATCCGCCGTACTGGTCACCGTACTTGTTCCGGACAGTTAAAGTGTTTGGGATACTTACGAGAACGTCGCGTCGCGGATCCGTTGCCCGCGTAGGATCGCGAATGGAGACAATTCCACGGTGTTTTCGGACACAGTTCGCGAATAGGCGTATACTAACCTTGTCCATAAGCTGCCGGACTATTCCGTTCCACTCGCCGGTCTCGTAATCGTAAACGCCGTACTTGCCATCCGGCACGAGCTCGATCCTGTACGCGAAGCCCACCATGTGAGCTATCTCCTTGAGTAGGTCGATGCAGAAGCCCTCGTAACGTGCATTCCCGCTGAAATTCCCTCTGCTCTTCAGCATTACGTACGGCTGCTCCTACGGGGACCATAAAAAGGAACTACTACCTCTCGTCTTCCTCCTCCTCCTCTTCTTCTTCTTCCCCCCCTCTCTCTCTCTCTCTCTCTCTCTCTCTCTCCCTCTCTCTCTATCTCTTTCGATCTCTTTCTACATATCCTTTTATTTCCGGATAACACACGGTGGCCTGGAGAACGGCCGTGGCCAAAATCAAAACTCTGAATTTCCATCTGAAACCTGATCTTTTCCCACCCACCCTTGGAAACTTGTCAAAACCCTTCGGGAACCCTCCAGATTTTCCCCTTCGCCTCTCCTCGTCTAGTACTCTCGGTGTGTAGTATGTCCTTTTGCTGTCTTTTGGGGTCGTTGTCCTTTATAGAGGGTCTTCCATTAAGGGGGTGATATTTCAAATTTTCTGCTATTTTTTTATTTGTGAAGATCAGAATTGTTACTTGGTTAGTAATAGACAGATCTTTATGCAATTATAGCAACATTGAGTAGATGAAATTCAAAATTGTTGAAATAGTTTAAAAGTTGGAGCTGTCAATATATGATTTTTCCTCCATCAAAATCATTTAAGAATCATGACATTCAATTTAATTTCTACTACTTGTGCAATCGATGCAGACAGTTTTTATTTTGCATAAAGATCCGCAGTCTAGTTAGCGAAATTGTAGAATTGTAAAAAATTGTGGAGTTCTAACAAATTGTAGAATTGTAAAAAATTGTAAAAATGTAGAAGGATAACAGATTTGAATTTTGGCCACGCTTAAATGTCGCTTTCTAGACCACCATGCCTCTTCCGAGAATTACCCCTTCTTTCACGCCCCCCCCCACTTATTTCCCCGCAATTTCTGCACTTCCCCTTTTCTTTCCTCTCATCCTTTCTTTCTCATTAACCTTTTTATAGTGCTCGAGATTATTTTTTTATTAGAAGAGAATACCCTAGCTCCATCGTCTACACCCTCTATTTCTTCTCGACCCTCCTCAATTTTTTCTTAGAATTTATCTTACACATTTTATCGTACACTGCTTTTCTCTTTCTAGATTTTCTTTTATCTTGAACTACTTCGGAGCTCCGCCACGCCCACACACCTACTAGATTAGATCCCCGATTGTTCTGTTTCTTTGGAATTATACTCGCTACATTTACTACCCCTGGCAGAGAGTACAGAAACTTTTTGATCGGATGGAAAATCGCGTGTGTTCGACAATCCTAATTAAATTCTTTCACCCGGTGTCAATAAATATTTTCTACATTGAGAATCGACTTAGAAATAACTGATAAGACACTGCGAGTTTTTCTGCTAAAATTGTCTAGCTCGTAATTTATTATCTCTGTCTCAATTATTTTGATAAATCAATCATTTCTTTCTGTCAGAAATTCGCATAAAATTCGCAGCGTACAGATACTGTTAATTAAAATATTTATATGTTCGCGAAAATGTAGAACGCGAGAGTAGGTACAATAATAATATTTTGTTTCCATTTAATTTTGTGATAAATTCACAGTTAATGTTAATTAGAAAAATTGATACGTTTCAACGAGAATTTCGTCGGTGGTGGAACGCGCGATTATTCTCCCGCAAAACTCGAATTTTGGCCCCGATTTTCTTGGCTCTTGTTCGCCAGTGCAACTCACGGCAGACAAATGGATGCACCCCCTCGTGTATCGTCTCGCGATCATGCGAGTCGATCGTTCTCCCCAGTTGCATTGACCGTGCACTGACGGATTGCAGAACAACGGAACGCGCTTTTGCTCTTAACCCCGTCTGCCAAGCAAGATTTCCTGAGAGATCTCTACGGAACGCTGTTTCCTCCAAAATTCCGAGGGTCTCTTCGCTACCCCTGTGAACCTCGCACGTGTGTGCGTCGTAGGGCATTTCAGCCATTGTTTGCATTGCAAATCTATTGTCTTTATCATGTAGGTGAAGAAAACATTTTCCGAGTAAATCTCGGTTGAAATGGTATTCTTGAAATCATTTTATACCAAGTTGTGAATAATTCTTTAATTACTAATTCTATAATTTTGCAAATCTGAATTGTGCTCACAGCTGATTAAAAATATTTTAGAATTATCAAGTATTGAGTTGTAAATAATTTGACATTATTTGATTATTCATTTTGGAAATTTTGCAGATCCGAATTGCACTCACAGTTGATTAAAAATCCGATAATGTTAACATGAAAATTTAGTATTTTCATAATTGTAATATTACTAAGCAGTCAGTCGTAAATAATTTGACATGGTTTCATTATTAATTCCGGCAATTTTGCAGATCCGAATTGCGCTCACAGTTTATCGAAGGACCGACAATGTTACTTGGTGAAGCAGTCATCGACAAAAACGGAATATTTATTGGATGCAGTAATAAAAGCTTCGCAGAAGTATCTGGACTACAAGGCATTTGTTGGTAACTCCAGGAATGAAAAAGTACAAGCATGATCTAAAAGCTCGGACGCGGTTGTAGAAACATAGCAAGCTCAAAAAACGAAAAACAAATTGTTATTTATCCACTCTTCCACTCTCACCCCGCAAACCGTTTTTATCGCACGACTTTGATAAACGTAGTCCTCTCGGCATCGATAAAAATAGTGCAGCCCGATAAAACGATTAAATTTATTGCGTGATTCCTGCGGTGTTGGAGACACAGCATCACAATGTCCGTGCAGCAATTGTTGAAACGACTAAACATGATTTAAGTGATGCATAATTACGAGAGTAACGGAATGTAATTATTCAGAGACGTGATTCAGCATTTATATAATACAATGGCCGAAATTTCTGTAAAGTCATCCTCATTTTCATCTATATATATTTTTAAAAAAATATATAAAAGGAAACATTTTATAAAAACCACGCTTATATTAAAATGCACTAAAAAGGAGAAAATAATTTTTTAGACATTAGTGACTATAAATAAAAGCGTGGAGCGCCCATGAAGATTACGTCAATATAGTTTAGCGCTCCACGCTTAAAAAAGCGTATTATAATAAATAAAAATGTATAGTCACTAATGCCTAAAAAAATTATTTTCTCCTTTTTAGTGCATTTTAATATAAGCGTGGTTTTTAAAGAGTTTTTTTTATATATATTTTTATTTTCTACTTTTTAGTTTTCTTTACATGAAACGCAAGATATGGAAATACGCGAGATAGAATGAGGGGATGCCTCCGAGAGACGACGTCTCTTGATGGGGTCCGAAATGGAACTGAATGAACGGAACACCACAGCCACACTGAGCTCCTTCGGTGCGAAGTGGGCCAGTGGAGTAGTGAGCGCTGGCGCGCGGAGTGGGGATCGCTGAACGCGATGACGTACTACCTAGCGTCGCGACGAGGTGTGACGGTTAGCATCAAACATTTTTTTCTCCTGAACGCACAGTCTTTTTAAAGTTTGTTTTTTAATATTGCATTGTCATCCAATTCTGAGCTATGTTTAAAGTTTCAAGTCTCTAGCTCATCGGGAAGTAGTTTAAAATTCAACCACAAGATTCGACGCATACAACAACAACAACTCGGCAAGCTAATATAAGCGTGGTAAAAATCATTTTAATGGTGGTAATAGAAAATTGTCGAGGAGACAATATTCATTATTAATGATGTCTGCGGCTGAGGAAAGAAAAAATGCAGCGAAATCCGAGCTGACTTGGAGCTCCCAGTAACAACAAGACGTATCCAACAACTTTTAAATTCTTCTGGACAAAAACGCAACGTAAACCAGGCCTTACTTCTCGCTTTCGCACGGGCACAAAACACAGTGACTTTATAGAAATTTCGGTGAGTGTATAACGCTGGGTCGTTAACATTTCGACTGAAACATCGATTCTGTTTTTCTGAATTTATTTAGAAAAAGTCAGAAACGTCGATTTCGCTAGAACCGATTGACGGGCAAGGGAGAAAAAGGAATTTGCGAGGACAATCTATCGGGAAATTTCAATCGACTTCTATCGATGATTACCGCGAGCTATGCGAGGCCACGAACGAAAGGGGAAGGGGAGGGGGAGCGTGCCTCGTACTCGATGGTGCTCGATGCAGATTACCGGTAAATGGATTACCGTTCGATAGACTATTACAAGCGAATACTCCCTCGGGATATGGTAACCGGAACAGTGTGTAACTGCGCCTACACAAGAACAACTGCAAGAATGCGGAGGGATGCGAAATATCCGCGAAATTCTGCGCGATCTACCGGATACCTCTTATTTTCTTTTATTCGGCCATCGACTATGCAATCCGACGGGGCTTGCACTTAGCTACGCGGGCGGCCATTACGCGCACGTTCTGTTATGTGAACACTTGTTACGTGGCACTTGTCCGTTCTGTCGCGTGGACACTCGATAAGTGACGGTTCGATAATGTGTCCACTCGTTAAGATAACGTCCTGTCACGTGAACAGTGGATTCCCATTGTTCTTGAATTTCTTATAATTAACGTACGTCATTTATGCTCGTAAAATACACATAATATGTTATTATTAGACTGCGGATCTTTATGCAAAATAAAAATGTTTTGCATCAACTGGGGGAAGCAGGAATAACATAAAAATTGATTTCATCCCTTAACGACTGTGTTACGCTAAAAGCAACGTTGCAACACATTCCAGAATTTTTTAAATCTCTCTCTTACCGTTTTATATTTCGCCCAATCAATTTCTTCGTAAATGCATAAAGATCCGCACAGTCTGGTTATTATATTAATTTATGTGTTCACGGTCTGTGCCTGCTTTTTACAGCATTTCCAAGTCGAAGAATCGTACGTACACGAGTGCGTCAGCATATTTTTAGCAAGGTGAGACTCGGCCTCGAGCGATTGCAAGCTGTTTTATTATTGGTACAATTATCGAACCAGACAAGATCCTTAAAGATGCAAATTTAACTTCGCCGTTAAATCCCTCGAGACCGTACCCGATGGTTAAACGCGATTATTAGTGTTTATTTAGCAATCTAGCACGTATTTTTTAAACATTGAATACTTATGAAGGGAACAATTGTCTGGCGAAGTTACTAGATTGAGACTTGTCCCCCTACTTCACCTTCCCCTTCGACGAAGCTATTCCCCCACGTTTACGACCGATCACGTGACGCGTTCCGTATCTGTCGTCCGTGCGTCACAACGTCACGTGACTATCCGGCAGAGAGAAGGGACAACTTTCTTCCCTGATCTGGTGATAAGTCGCAACGATTAGGTTCGCGAGAGGGTCTCGCGAGTCAGCGATGTGGAAAGTTTCATGGCTGGTTGAACTATCCACCACAGTCGTGCTTCCGGCAGATTGGTGGTTCAAACACCATTGTAGGAGGTACGTACGAGTATGTGAAGGTGTTGCTAATTGGCGATTGTAGTTTCCCATTTGTAGTTTGCTGAATAACTAGAACTAGGTGCCGGCCTCTTTGCTCGGGGAATTGTAAGATCGAGGAGTATCGTTCGATTGTACACGTTCGAGTTCCACTCGAAACACGAGTTAAACAGGCGGAGCGTGGACGAAACGAGACACGTCGCTCTCTCGGTGTCCTCGGTAGCATGATCGCACTTTCGTTCTGGAAACTATACCGGGAACTTGATCGTTTGATTGCGGACCAAATGTCCTAACCGATTGTTCCACCACTAAGGCCACCGTACGCTCGCCATTTTGATTTAACGTTAGTCAATGTTCTAGTAGTATTTTATCAAGACTGTGTTTCTTCGTCCAGTGTAGCTATAAATCCCTCTGTTCGGTGTGTTCTACATACATCACTTTTCAATGATTATTTACCCTATGCTCCTCGTGTTCACAATCAAACGGCTCAAGCATGTAAAAATGTAAACCATCGTGCACAGGTGTGTGTGAAAACATCTATTCTATCTATCCTCCTCAGTCTCCTCGGTTAATCCTAATCGAGCTAATCGTAAGAGTGCGTCGTACATTGGTGTCTGTTAAGTGTCTAGCTTAACATAAGGTGCGTTCGTGTGGACATCGTGTGGAGAAAACATCGACAGTGTTCCTGTACATCAAATATACATATACACTATGCGTACATGTACATAGATCGTGGGATCGAGATTAAAAGAGAAGAGTGTGTGATCCGAATGAGTGTGTCTAGCTTAACGTAAGGTGCGTTCGTGTGGAGAATGTCCGAAAGAAAAATGTTGTCCCTTGAACGTGGTGATTCCTGAGTGGTAATTCGAAGAAACTTTCCTCTTTGTGAAAATCATCTACGGCAGGGTTCGGAATTATTTACTCGCGACGGCCGATTTTCGATGGCTACGCCCCACAGTGGGGAAAAGTGACCTAACTCGATTAAAAAAGAAATAGCTTTCGATAGAAATGAGGTAAAGCGATGAATTTTTTTTTAATTAAAGCTGAAACTTTACAGAATATGGGACAAATAGGGAGATTACGGTACGAACGGTTTTTAACCTTGAGAAAATTCGTTAAACTTTCACAATTTCAAGAAAATGTGGTTTCTCCGTTACCACGGACGGAGAATTTTTTTTAAATTTTTGCTATATATCATTTCCCGTAGATTTTTTTCACGCTGATTTCAAATCTGGTCTCAAAATTTGTCTACGACCTCTGATTTTTTCAAGAAATCGATTTTTGTGAACAGAACTAATGTAATCACATGATAAAAATAAAAATAAGAATAAGGTATCACCAAAAGAAGCTAGAGCAATTAGTTTACTGAAGGATGTGAAAAGAAATTCCTTCAAAAATTGCAATCGACCGGGATTGTTGAAAAAATACTGAAAGTTGAATTTTCAACTGTTTTATGTGGGCCTATATTGAAAATTTAAAAAATACGTTTGGGGGCCTGGCGGGACTCGCTGATGGCAACCCGTGGAGGGAGACGCGCGGCCGGGTCGAATAAATAATTCCGAGCCCTGATCTATGGGGCTTCGTTCGCGAGTTATTAACGAAAGACGCGGGACAATCGGAGCGCGGCTACAGGGTCCGCCCGCTACTGTTGCGATTGGCCCGTGTACAGAGCAAGCAAAGGAGAAAGTTGCTTGAAATCAGCCGAGGAATCACCCCGTCGAGATGCAAGATTTTTCGGAACGGAATGAAAGTTGATCTAGAAAGTGTCTAGAAGAAATGGTAAGAATGCTATTACCTAGGGAGGACCATATACAGTGTGTGTACTGTGTGACAGCGAGAGGTTGGAGTGAAGATACGATGAGAGAAATTAAACAAACCAAATCATACATGTCGCATGAGTTCTCTGACGATGCCGTTCCATTCCCCGGTTTCCGGGTCTTTCGCGCCGTACTTCCTGTCCGGTACCAGCTCCAACCGGTACGAGAATCCGACTTCCCTCGCCACCGCTTCCAGCAGGTCCACGCAAAAACCGTAAAACCGCGCGTTCCCCGTGTAGTTTTTTTCGTAGTGCATCATCACGTACGGAATTTCCTGCGAAGGGGCGGGGGGCTCAAGTTTATCCGCAACGTTGCACCGAATATTCCACGGGGCCCATGCAAACAACGGAACAGCGCTGTCAGATCGGGACGATACACGAGGCCGGCTGGCCTACCGTGCGAACGCTGGGTCGCCGGTGACCCGCGCGAGAATACCTCCTTGCCGGAGCAAATCGTAGCAAAACCGAAATTCTAACCCCGAGCGGTACGCATTTTTCATTTCAGGATATTGAACAAATCATTGTAGTCCAGTTGCCAGGTACTTTTACCTGGAAAGTATTCCGAACTTAATGAAATTTTGGCACGCCATTTGGGGGGAAAATGGGGCGTCGAATCTGAGTTTTCGACCTCGAGGACCCTGTGCTAACTTGGGGAGGGGGGAAAAAACCACGATTTTTGTTACCTGTTTTTGGTATTTCGCCTATAACTCAAAAACAATGGGTCCTACGAACTTTTCATTTCCATTTTTGAAAAGAACATTAAATTTCCTTCAGATTTCACTGTTCCAACGTATTTTTTGACCCAATAGGTACCGAGAGACAGGTGTTCAAAATTAGGAAATGTTTCTCAAAATGACATTTTGAGCCTTACAATGTAAGGGGTATACAAAGCATGTAGATTATACGTAGATGTGTTTTGAGAAACTAAAATCATGAGCCAAAAACTTGCAATTTCCTGCAAAATGTCACAATGTGTGGCTCAAAATGTCATTTTGAGAAACATTTCCTAATTTTGAACACCTGTCTGTCGGTACCTATTGAGTCAAAAAATACGTTGGAACAGTGAAATTTGAAGGAAATTTAATGCTCTTTTCATTTTTGAAAAGAAAAAGTTCGTTGGACCCATAGTTTTTGAATTATACTCGAAATACCAAAAATAATTAACAAAAATTGTGGTTTTTTCCCCCTCCCCAAGTTAGCACAGGGCCCTCGAGGTCGAAAAAACTCGGATTCGACTCCCCAGAGTACCCCTAAATGTCGTGCTAAAATTTCATTAAGTTCGGAATACTTTCCAGGTAGACGCCCTTTTTTCGACCTGGCGACTGGACTATTGAGAGCATTTCCGTTTGCAAAATTAGAACCATCTATGTTCAAAAGACAAGTCCAGTTAGTAGACAGTGTGAGTTGGTCAATCGTTCTGGATTTACATGCACAGTATTGTCTCGATATAATGGCAACCATTTTGTTTGTAATTATTTTTCTGTGAAACTTTCGTGACGTATTCCAAACACTATTCCGAGTAAAATGATACCAAACACGGTACAGCTCGGATCGTATTTGCTCGTTTAATCCACGATTGAATGGAACCTCTGTTATCCGAATTAACCTGTGAAACGTTACATACTTCGGGCTGTGTTTACATTTAATGTAGGTTGTAGATTGGTCAATAAACCCGAACCACTGACATCGAAATTATTAACCAATCTATTTAACGTTTCACAGGTTATTTGAATAACAGTGGTTCTACTAAATCGTGGATTACAAATATACAACTGGTTCGTACCGGGTCGTGTTTGGTATCATTTTAATCAGAAAAACATCGCAAATGTGCTATTGTAAATGTAACAATAAAAATCATAATTTCCATCCATCTTTTTTCTACGTTTCAGGACAGCGTTACACTAAAGAATATTGTCTGTACATGTAACAAGCAACATTTCAGGAATTTTTGTACACACATCGAGGCATTACTGTGGTCGGATGGAGACGTAAAATTGGAAATTGTTTCGATCGATCCTACACAAAAGATGTTCGACGGAACGAGACAGTCCGTGTCCCCGTAACGTCCAAGTTTTATGCCTCCGCAGCTTCGATTTCCGGACGGAATGGCGCGTTAGCATAACGGATACCGGACATAAAGTACGAGATTCGGGACAGTCTCGCCGTTTATTACTGGCCCGTAAATATTTCTAGCCCCGACGTTGCGTCGCGGATGTCCGATATCGCTGGGATCCTTGATCTCACTCACAGACCTCGCGACAGCATTATCTCGTTAGGTCTCTGGCGAGACCGCTCGCAAAACTGCGGATTCGATATGGCTCTCGAACACGTTGCCGATCACGCCGCTGCCTTGTCGCTGTTTCAGAGTTCGTTAAATTCTTCCCCGCCGGTGCCTCGTCCTCGCGTGCTATTGTTAAAGGCGGCCGACCGGGCGGGCTCGATCATGCGTGCGAATTGTGGGAAAAAGCTGCGTCCACACCGAACCACCGTTTAGTGTGGACGCAGCTTAACACGTTCGCTGGCAGCATTTTTATTAAAATATTCTCACAAATGCAACGTTACTCCTGCACGAAATATCGGAACAATTTAGCAGAATTAACTTTATTTACTTTTTTTAGTCAAATCAAGGTTAAACCGATCTAATTCTGTAGATCACGGCGAGAGAATTCAAAAATTCCAGTTTCAGTCCTAGGAGATCAGTGATTCAAAAGTTCCGACTGTTTAAAGTTCAACTATTTCAGTTAGCCATTTAAGTGTGTAGTACTCAAGTTTAAACACTCATAACTTCTGAACCACTGACCTCCTAGGAGTGAAATTCTCGCCATAATCTGCAGGATTGCAGGAGAAAGAAGCAAAAATTTCTGGTTACCCAAGGTGCAGTGCAGCCCAAATTAATTTTGTCTGTGAGGATTGTGACGGTGCCAGTGAACGTGTTAAGAACAATGCGTTCTCTTTTCCAATGAGTTCTTTGTTTTTCTTGCAGTATGATTAAAAATGTCGATTGACACTCACCAGTATAGTGATGACCAAAAGAGTGACGTTGGCGGTGCCCGGTTCGAAAAACGCAGCCGTGTCTGTCACGTTGACACCGACACCTGGACGCCATTCGCCCACCTGTGCGATTAAAATATAAATAATGTTAACGGCACTGTAGAGACTAGATCTCATAGCTGGCTGACATTGTCGTGACATTGACGCCAGTCGTCGGCTTCGATGGCGGAAAAAAATGGCGACCTGTCACACAGGACACAGTGTCACTCGTATCGCTGCAATGCCAATCATTGCTATGGTGGTCCATAGCAATCAAGATCTCCAGCGGTATGATTTTCATTTTTCAAATACAGAGCTAACCCTGCAGCGTAAAAAATCAGTTCCCTGTACCAAAGACCGATTCAGAATATTTAACGACCGATAAATGGTAAAGAATTGAATAATTTTAGAAATTTCAACGAGCTCTTTCGACTGTGACGTACCTTGACGAGCGAATGTTGCTTTAGCTTCAACAGGTCCAGCTTGAACTGAATCCTGCGTCCTTCTTTGAACGCGAGTGGACCGGAGATGCCCTTCATTTCCACCTGGAAAGAGACAAGATGGCCACTGAAACTCCATTTTGCCACGGAAGTATCTCCGCTCAGGATATTCGAGGATATTCCAAATCTATTAGGATATTCAATCTACCAAACATATTAAAGTAAGTTTTTATTTTGCAATTCTCGACACTTTTAATATACGACACCCGATATATCTCCTTCGATATTCTCGTAGAGCGCCAAAATACGAATCCAACGACTACCATGAACGTACCATTACGATCATTCGGTCTCGAGATATTCCAGTCCGAAAAGTAACATACCGAATGGACACGATTTTTTTTAGTCGATTTTTACGTATATCTCGAGAACGACTGATCGCAATGGTATGGTCATGGTAGTCGTTGGATTCGTATTTTCACGCTCTACGAGAATATCGAAGGAGAAATATAAGGTGCCGTGTAAATTTAATTGTGGATAAAGATTTCTCACGTTCGAAAAATTTCAGGAGAGAAAGAATGCAAGATGGACCGTTCACACGAAGGTGCCATAACTTCGGAGTCGACTGGAATGTTTCGAAGATCTCGAAATATCCGGTCGCCTCGAGTTTTCCCGAGGCGATAACTCGGGAACAGCGATTCATCCGCGGGTGTATAAACATAATGTGACGACGGGACGGATCCCGAAGGGGCGTTAAAAATTTCCCCACTTAGAAAGTCGTTATCGCGGGGTCCCCGGAAGTCGTTACGGCCGGTTGTCGGCTTTGCGGAGCTCGGAAGTCCGAGCGGAAGTCGGCCAGCGTTGATCCGCGCTTTCTTCGTGCTCGCGAAAATATTTTGAAGACGTGCGCGGGGATGATGAAAGAAGCTCTCGCATCGGTGTCCGTAACTTGCCGGCACGGAGTTTCGTGGGACGCATAAATTTGAGAAACAAGTCGACGGGTCGAAAGACTTTCTAATCCCTTCGGCGGCGCGGCGGCCCGTGCCAACTTTTTCGCCGACGAGGTCCACCGACACCGGGATATGCAAATCGTCCAATTATCATTCAACGATCGTGAAAAGATTTTTTCGAGGATCGAAGACTACGGCGCTCGTCGTCGCATTCTGTTCGGCGTGCGGGATTCCTGCGGAACTTCGTTCCACCGCGCAATTCCAGCAGGAACGCGGATTCTTGCGAACGAGAACACTGATTTGCGCTTCAATTTATTCTCCGGTCTGCGTATTAACTACCCGGGTCGTTCAATTTCTTTCTTTCTAGTATTTGTTTAAACCTTCGACGTTCCAACAAATATACATGTACAGGGTGTCTCACCCGATTCTGACATCTTGATTTTCTCGCTATTGTTAGTCGTAGCAAAAAATGTTTCAGTGGAGGCTTCAATGGTAAGTGGAGCATATAAAGGTCAACTTTTTATTTGTAAATCAAGATGTCAAAATCGAGTGAGACACCCTGTATATTAAAACAATGACTTCGATACGTGTTCCGGAATTTTTTGAGATTTTTGGAAGCCTGGAACGCTGAAAAAAACTGGTGCCCAAGACTTTATACTGGCTGCATTTAAGCAAAAGCTTAGTCAAAGCAACCTCTTGCTGCAGTCGGTAGGTACTATATTCTACATTAAGTAAAAACGTCCAGCATTGGTCAGACACCAATACATACACCACAGAAACATAAATCGTTTGTTCCTAACCTTTTTCGTCAAAAGAAGGAAAAAAAGTAATATAAAAAAAATTTTTTAAAAACCACGCTTATAGTAAAATGCAGTAAAAAGGAGAAAATAATTTTTTTAGACATTAGCCACTATGTATAAATAAAAGCGTGGAGCGCTAAACTGTATTGACATAATCTTCGTGGGCGCTCCACGCTTTTATTTATAGTCACTAATGCCTAAAAAAAATTATTTTCTTCTTTTTAGTGCATTTTAATATAAGCGTGGTTTTTAAAAAATATTTTTTATATTTTTTTTTATTTAATTTCTACTCTTTAGTCTTTTTTAAATGGTACGCAAGATATACAGGGTGTCCCAAAATTCCTTCAACAGCCGGAAATGGGAGGGTTCTGAGATCATTTGAGCAACATTTTCCTTTGCAAAAATGTTATCCGTGGCTTTGTTTAGGAGTTATTAGTGAAAAACACGCACCAATCAGAGCGCGACCTAGACGCGAGTTGGCACAGTCGGCCCGGCGCGCCAACTGTCTATTGGCTGACTCTGCCAACTCGCGTCTAGGTCGCGCTCTGATTGGTGCGTGTTTTTCGTTAATAACTCCTGAACAAAGTCGCGGATAACATTTTTGCTAAGGAAAATGTCGCTTCAAATGACGTCAGGAACCTCCCATTTCCGGCTGTTGAAGGAATTTTGGGACACCCCGTAGTAATACTGGTAGGAAATAGTAAGGTATATAGAAACCCAAGATATGGAAATACGCGGGATAGAATGAGGGGATGACTCCGAGGGATGACGTCTCTTAACGGAGTCCGAAATTGTCTGAAATGGAACTGAATGAACGGAACATCACAGTACTGAGCTCCTTCGGTGCGAAGTGGGACAGTGGAGTGGGAATGAGTCGAAGTGGGAACGCGTAGTGGAGTAGGGAGCGCTGGCACGCGGAGTGGGGATCGCTGAACGCGATGATGTACTACCGAGCGTCGCGCGGCGAGGTGTGACGGTTAATATTAAAAATTCTTTTTTCTTCTAGACGCACAGTTTTTTTTTTAAATTCGTTTTTTAATATTGTATTGTTATCCAGTTCTGAGCTATGTTTAATGTTTCAAATCTCTAGCTCTCATCGCGAAGTGGTTTAAAATTCGATTACAAGATTTGTGCGCATACAACAACGACAACAACAACAACAACAAGCGCACATATAAACGTGGTAAAAAGAAGAATTCAGAATCGTCTGAATAACATACTGCATCGTTCAAACTGCCGCGTTGCGTTCCGAGGACACTGAAATATTCGGCAATACCGTTTGCAGTTCGCTGATGTTCGTTTCGTTTCGTTTCTGCTGAAGCGTGTCAACGATGATTCACGGCGGCAATTAACCGGAGGCTCATCGGCGGCGCATTGTGCAAGGGACGCCGAGGAAAACGTTAATTAAGTATTCGCGAGAGACAGATACGCGGGTGTTCGTACGGAAGTTAGGCGAAACGCGGACTCAGTCGGACGCCTCCCTTTTTTTTTACAGCTGTAATAAAATCCAGGCGGACGAACATCGCCGGGCGTAAAAGTATTACGAGCCGTTTCTCCCAGAGAGATGTTCCAGCTTCGATATAATACGAGGCGATGATGATCCACTTATGCCCGCGATTTCCTCCGTTGAACCTGGACCTCCTCGTGCTTGTTGCCTGTGCCCTTTACGATTCGGGGAAAAATTGCGTTTTTTCTTTCTCTCTGTCTCTTTTTTTTTTATCAGTTGTCTCGACGGCCAGATGAATAAAACGAACGAGAGGAACGAGATGAAATTTACTTTCTGATATCGTGACGTCTCGGCGATAAAAAGGGGGACACGTCGATGTTCGAAGTGTCGTGATGTGGGTTCCGCGGGGAGAGCGGGAAGATGAAGAAGATTTAACTGCGGCGATCGCGCTGCGGTAACAGGTTCCGCTGATTAAAAAGAATATTCTTTGATGTTTATATCGCTCGTGATACTTCTTTCTTCCGAAACTTTCGTTATATTCGAGCGACGCGTTTCATCGTTAGGAAATGATTGCTGCCTGGATTTAATTCTGGGAAAATGATCTAGACGATTTCTTCTGCGCAATTGCATTGTTCACTGTTACCTGCGTTCAAACAGACATTGTCTTAAGACAACTTATATATACTATGTATATATATATATATATATTTTCTTCGATATTCTTGTAGAGCGAGAAAATACGAATCCAACGACTACCATGAACGTGCCATTACGATCATTCGATCTCGAGATATTCCAGTCCGAAAAGTAACATAACGAAAGAGACACGATTTTGAGTTATGTATATCTCGAGAACGAATGATCGCAATGGTGTGTTCATGGTAGTCGTTGGATTCGTATTTTCACGCTCTACAAGAATACCGAAGAAGAAATAGAAGGTATAGTATGTTGTGAATTTTTGCGATAAAATAGCCACGAACAGCGTTGAATTGAGACTCGAGAACATTTCCTGTCGTTCCTTCGTCGACCAGCATGTCAAAGGGTAAGTTCGCCCCCATCCTACTGAAATTAAGATCGGGAATTAGGCTTGATCGTAGTCCTGGCTATCGAGAAAGTTTCGTCGCTCTGTCATCGGTCGGCAATTTCAAGGAACTTTCTTAATTAGTATCGAACAAAGAAGTCGCCAAGGCTGATTGAAATCGGTCGTCCATCGACATCGAAAGTACCAGTCGAAGGATTTCAATCGTTTTCGAGGATTTCCTGTCTCGAGAGGTTTGCATATTTTATACAAATCCTGGAAATACACTAATGTGCAAAAGAAAGAAGCACCCAGTATAATTATAAGATATAATGACAAACAATATCGTTACGTAGAAATTGTATTGTACAATGATTGATTTATTGCATTTAAAGTATTAGATAATCCGCAATAACAATACACACATATATATGTATAAAGTATAAATATATATAAAAAATATAAATTCTCAGAACTATTCAATTAAACAGCGGAATCCTTTTTTCAAAACGTACTGTGTTCCTATTTGATTTTTTACGCTTTTCTATCAAATATGGTCGAGTGCTTCTTTCTTTTGCACAGTAGTGCATCTCAGAACCGTAAGATGATACAGTCACGTTCACAATCTCGGAGAATAGGAATTCGCATAAGAATGCATTTCCTGTTCGACGTCGCGTTTTCGAGAAAATCGAGTTTGAAAGTGCAGCGAGTATGTGTCCTATTAGAGAGGAAAATGTCTGATCATGGCTGACCTATTCTACTTACTGCATACAGGGTCAGTCACCTAACGTTGCCACCTCATATATCTTTGTTGTTTTTAAAGATACGTCAATTGTCTGAAGGACAAAGTCGAATGGTAAAATGGGACTCGTACGATACGCAAAAAATTGTTGTTTTTATGTAATTTTTTTTAGACATTTGAAGGTCACCTTCATTTTTTTAAATAGAATGTCCCATTTTTTATATCATAGATCAATAAAGTATCAAATTCTGAGTGTAAAAGTGTTGACCTTCATATGTCCTAAATCTAATAGTTAACGAGATAATATCCAAAGAAAAAAGAAAATTGTTTCGGTAATATCTCTTTAACTATTAGATTTAGGACATATGAAGGTCAACACTTTTATACTCAGAATTTGATACTTTATCGATCTATGATATAAAAAATAGGACATTCCATTTAAAAAAATGAAGGTGACCTTCATATCTCTAAAAAAATGACATAAAAACAAAAATTTTTCGGTATCGTACGAGCCCCACTTGACCATTCAACTTTGTCCTTCAGACATTTTACGTATCTTTAAAAACAACAAGGCTCACCCTGTATACTGTAGCACGCTAAACCGGCGGATCTTTGAATATATCAATATTAAAATGACCAACACCGTTTCAACAGGAGACCTACCACTAAAAGCAATTAATATAGCTAAAAAATTGAACAAACAAAAATTGATTGAATCATTTTATAAAATAATAAATATGAAACAGTGGTAGGTTTAGTGTTGGACGATCGTAGACGACAATATCGATATTTCCGAACAAAATCGAGTTGATGAAAGAACAATACGCGGTCACCGCGTGCAAACGAATTTCAATTCTTCCCGAGCCTCTGCCGCGGAATAAACAGCGCCGCGCCGTGATTATTAAGTAGAAACAAATACTGTGAATGCATATTTATAGGAAGAAATCGCGCGGTATCGATTCGCGTGCGCAGCCAAGATGCATATCACGTTTGACAAACGAATCCATGAGAATATGCGCAACTGTTCAGCTCTCGATCCGCCCGGTGCGTGAAACTTTTGAACGCATGTGGAGAATTAATTGGGGCCGAATCACATATAAACTGGAGATCCACTAACACCGACGCGATCCGCGAAGTACGCGAAAACACCGAGACATCCTGGCGCGCGATTTTATAAATTAATGGGACAGCTCCTGCGCTGGTTAAAACGCGGAACTCGGATCTTATAGCGGGGATAACTTCCCTGTTGTTTCGGGCAACGCTCGTTAAGTTCTGACGGTATAAGCGTCGGATTAAAAGGACAATAACTGGTCTCGGGCACGACCGGATTACCCGAAGTACTCCGGCGTGGTCACTTAATTGCCATTAGTTCCCTTGTCTCTTACCGGAACCGAGAAAAAAGCTTCGGTGTCCTGCAGATGCCATTGGCGATCCATTTAGACATCAAATTTATTTTAAATCGCTTTTAGTCTCTTTCTCTATGGTCTCGTTAAGGGGGTGGTTTTCCATTTTCTCGAATTTTTTTCAGAGAAATTATGGAACCTTTCGCATTGGGATTTTACACAAATATTTATTGGTGTTTTTCGAGTACACGTGTGATTTTTTCAAGTAGGAATATTGAAAATTCCGTGAGCTACATTTTTTCTATCCAGCATGTTTCAATAGTCTGGTTTTAAAGAATTTTTTCCGGGAAGGCTGCGGTATCTTTTGAATTGGGATTTCACACACGTATGTACTGACACTTGATGTGAATGTGTGATTTTTTGCAAGTAAAAATATCAAAAACTGCGTGATCTACATTTTTTTTAATGCAGCATGGTTCAGAGGGTAGTCTGGTTTTGAGTGCTAAATTTTACCATTTTTTAAGAATTTTTTTCGCTGAAGCTATGCAATCTTTTGAATTGGGATTTCATACACGTATATACTGACACTTGTGTGATGTACATGTGTGATTTCTTTCAAGTAAAAATATGAAAAATTGCACGAGGTACGCAGTTTTTTATGGAGACAATTTTCGCAGAGAAACTATTGGTATTGGGATATAAATAATTTTTATTTTGCAAGATGCATGGAATGAGAATGTGTTTCAATATATTTATTTTGGTGACATATGTAGATCGACGTAAATCCACAGGAATTTTCTTTGGATTTAATTTTTCATGCAGCTTCACAAAGCTCCCCTTCGTTTTTCCTTTTCCGCACGTACGAAAATATTTTCCACGTCAAAAATTACGCGCGATTCGCTTGAAATTCGCCGTCGTAACGGCAGCAACGTGCTTTTATTATTATTTTTCTGTTGGCGGGCACGTGCCGGAAATCTAGCACGATCCAGCAACATGATTCGAATTCGCAGAAAAGTTTTCACGTACGAACACCTAACCGGCGGCAGTACCTAATCAGCGCAACAAAAAATAAACAGTTTGTACGTTGGAAAACTTTTCTGCGAGGATTACTTCTCCTGGTAATATTATAATTGCTCCCTTTAATGGTTCGCATAAATTGATCGTGCTTCTTTTATGGTTCTGACGCATGCATTCTAATGAGACGGTTTAAGACTCTTCCTAATGAGTGTCGAACCCGCGGAAACTTTAATTACCTCTTAACGCGAACTTTGCTACGGCTTAGAATTCTGATAGTTTTGCGATTAGGTTTCGGATTGTTATTAGCCCTTGAATTATCGTGTGATTACTTTAAAATTGAGTTGCAGAGTGTTCCAGAGAGTTATTGATTGTTGGGAACAATTACAGTAGATAATTATTGCTTTGTGAATTTTTATCTGTTTAATTATTAGAAATTTGTTTGGCGATTCGTTGAATCATGTTTTTGGGACACCCTGCATAATATCGACACGATCGATTTCAGTCATTTGAAAATTAATTAAGGTTATTAACATTTTCAGGGATTCATTTCTGTCTCTCGGATTAACAGTTAAATTCAACAGCCAAATTGAAACGAGAAAGAGTACACTCGGAGCTTGCGCTTTGCCGAAGCTTGTTAAAAGTCAAAGTTGTGTGCTCTGAGTGGAGGGCAGTTTTCAGAGTTCGAACATTTTTCAAAGTTAGTTCTGCCGAGGGTGAAGTAACAGTCTGCTTCTCGTTGGTCTTTCGTTGATTATTAAAATTATTTGCGACTGTACTGATTACTGGGGGAACAATCTTCCACTCATAACTCCCATCAATTTTCCAATTTGTGAAAGAATTATTTTTAGCAGATTTTTCTGCAAAATAAAAAAAGTTTCCTGCATCAAAGAGAGCTCTCTAGGAACTTCAATCTTTTTTAAATAATTTTAATTTGTTCGCTGGTCTTTCGTTGGTTATTAAAATTATTTGCGGCTGTGTTGGGGGAGCAATTTTCCACCCCAATCTCCTAACTATTTTCCAATTTGTGAAAGAATTATTTTTAGCAGATTTTTCTGCAAAATAATAATTTCATACATCAAAGAGCTCTCTAGGGACTTTAATCTTTTTTTCCTGTCCTGATTACTGGAGGAACAACTTTCCACCCCTGACGATTTTACACGCAACAATTTTTCAATTTGTGCTCGAAAGAATTATTTCCAGCAGATTTTTCTGCAAAATAAACATTGCCTGCATCAATCGGAACAAAAAGAAACTCTCTAGGAGCTTCAATTTTTTGAGAACAAATTTTCAAACGATTTTTAAAGAATTAATAATTATTAGAAATAAATTCTATATTTTAAATTCACCGCGTCCACTAAACGGTCTGCGCGCCCTCTTTCTATTCTTTTGAACACTCTATTACTTTTTCTCACTATTCACTTACTTCTTCTTCTCCATCTTGAACGACCATACGTGTATACAGGGTGTCCCAAAATTCCTTCAACATCCGGAAATGGGAGGTTCCTGAGATCATTTGAAGCAACATTTTCCTTAGCAAGAATGACGCCGGCGGCTTTGTTAAGGAGTTATTAACGAAAAACCACGTCGGCCCGGCGCGCCAACTGTCTATTGGCTGACTCTGCCAACTCGCGTCTAGGTCGCGCTCTGATTGGTCCGTGGTTTTTCGTTAATAACTCCTGAACAAAGCCGCGGATAACATTTTTGCTACGGAAAATATTGCTTCAAATGATCTCAGGAACCTCCCATTTCCGGCTGTTGAAGGAATTTTGGGACGCCCTGTATAATAAAGTGTGCAATATTATTTAACAAGTCTGTATTTATTTAAAGTAAGACTGATTCTGATCCCGGCTGAATATCCTGAACCACAAACTCTAACAATAATTTTACAAGAATGAGCAGCTGTAACTAGAAACTGCAAACCGATTAAAAAAGTCCGTCACTGTCTGCCCAGTTATCTTTTTCCGATTCGTCGTCGAATTAGCAACTATGTCGCACGTAAAAACGTCCGGAGGCCCGGGAATTAACCTGACGCCGAATATGCTCGTTTCAGCACAGAAGGAAGCGGCACACAGTTAGCGACAACGGTTCCGACCTATAATTCCCGAGCAATTTGAATTCAATCGCTGACTATGCGAGTTCAACAAGTGGCCCGATCGCGAGAGGAAATGGAATCCGGGAATACTCATCGAAAAACCAACTCGATAACGTTTTTAAGCTTTTTCCATTCACGCGCGGCGAGCGTACAGAAATATCAAAAAATTCAGAAGTATACAGATGCTAAAATATTCTCTGCGAATTGTACGTGCACAATGCCGTTCGAAAGCTCCCCCTAGATTTTCCGCGCTCTTTTCATATTCGAACCGTATCTGAGAGAGTTTTAAGCGATTTTATTAATACAAAAGATTCGACAAATAATATTTTCTAGCTTTCCGGTGCAACAAAAATCGAGCACTATTTAACCGTCTACAAGCTTGTGCAAATAAAATTTTTGAGAAACATTTTCTTCCGCAAAAAATAAAAATCATTTCGATCTTTTAAATGTTAAGATGCATTTTTGATTTCATAATGTTATATAGCTGACGTTTCAGCCGATAAACAACGGTAAAATAATGTTTCGGTAGATCTAGGTTTATTGTTAATGTAAAATTCCAACAATCCCATTGAATTTATTTGCAAAATCGACTGTGTCGTCGAAAATCGTTCGGCACCGAGGTCTCTGAGGCGCTCGACGCTCGGCGAAATGGTTTACTAATTTCAAAGCCGGCCATTGGGGCGGGAGAGGGGGGGGGGGTGGATTACGTCGCGCTCGCGATTTGAACCGCAATCTCGCATCAGAGATTCGTAACAATTTTAAACGTCGTTGGTGTTTACGGTTTAACCGTAACGGCGGTTAACGAGGCCGGTGTGCATAAACGGGGCCTTTTCCGTTCGAAAGCGCGGCCGCGATAACGTGTTCCAAGCCGTAAAACTACTTGGCGGCGCTCCAAACGCGCTTATCGCCGCGGATTAGCTATTCCGCGTTTGTTTGTCTGCTTTTGCCGAGCATCTTTCTGCGCGAATTTTGGCACACGCCCCTTTCTTTGTTTAGCCAGCTTTGGCAGGGATCGAGGTCGTCGGCTTCTTTTCCCATTTCGGAAACAAGCGCCAATTAACTAACAATTATCACTAATTAACCAATTAATTATATTTCAGAAATTATGTTTCTGATAAACAAATAATACAATTATTTTAACTTGATATGTTTGACTGTCATGTCGGTTTGTATTTTCGCAAGGTTGAAACTCTCTGAAGCGCCAATTATTATTGTTCAATGCTGCACGTAACCGTTCTATGATATATTAGGTTGTCCCAAAAGTTTCTTCCGGAATGTGATCCTTTAATATTGCTAAATAAATATTAGGTTGTCCCAAAAGTTGGTTTTCGATGCACGCACATAATGCAAATTCATATTAAGAAGTATACTAAAATATTAACATAAAGATTATCGTATTGTTTGTATTTATTTAGCGACATTAAAGGAACACATTCCGGAAGAAACTTTTAAACAGAAATTCAATATATCTTAATATTTGCTCAATATTCGCACAGTTTCATAAAGTTCTACTGGATCCCGTCTCATATCGGGATTGATGCTAATGGAAGAGCTGACCTCTAAGTAAAATAGGCTTCATGGCTCCATTCTATAGCGCTCCTTGTATTTCAGAGTTGGGCAAAAATTTTCTTTTGTTCGTGATCTCTGTATTGTAATTTTTGTATCCTGTTGAAATAAATCTCATATGAGATTTCCTATAACATTAAAAAAAAAACCGTTCTATGATCAACAAGAATTCGCGAAATTCTAAATACCACGTAATGTACAAAGTACAATACAAACGCACGAAATCCGCAAGAACGTTTTCTTATCTGGACTTTCTCTCTCCCTCTCTCTCTCTCTCTCTCTCTCTCTCTCTCTCTCTCTCTCTCTCTCTCTCGTCTCATTTTTTTTCGGAAACATGAGAGCCGGTATAAATAGTTACAAAGTAACCTCTCGTAAAGTTGCTCTCCCGGAAAGAGATAAATCGCGAAAAGCCCGAGATCAAGAGAAACGAGTGTTCTACCAAAAAGCAACGGCGCGGCGGCGGCACGCTAAAGAGAACCAACGGCGAGGAAACCCAGGAAAATCCGTCACTCGTCATCCTGTTACACGTGCGCTCCTTATCCCTCAACATTTCATTCAACAACATTGCGGAGCATTCCAAGCGTATCGGAGCGCAGTATAAACAGCCCGATGCGCGATTTGCCACGAAATCGCGATGATTTATGGAGAGCAACGGACCCTGTTTGCTTCTCCTCCTGCGAAGTGTACTATACCGTGCGACCACTTCACCGACTATACATATGTAATAATATGTATGTACATAGATGGCAACCAATACTTTTATCCAATCGCTGCCCCTGAATCTTCCAATTTTTTTAAATATTAGGTTGGGGAAAACCCAACCTACATTAAATTTTTCAATGTTAACTCACGAGGCACCCAAACATCGAGTTGTTTTTTGTATCCAGCCTTTTTTAAGCGGTTCAGAACTGTTTTGTGCTCGATGTTTAGTTCCTCACCGATGTCACGACTGCTAATGTGCCGGTCTTCCTCAACTGTGTGCATGATTGCATCGACTTTTTAGTGACGGGTCGACCAGAACGAGGTGTATCTGTGACAACAAAATGGTACTGTATCACGTCCATAAACGTCACAAATTTTTTTAGCAGCTTGAGTGGCATTCTTTCCTTTTTGGTAATAAAATTTTAAGATGTATCGAATTTCTTCTTTGTTTTCACTCATTTTTAAAACGTAATAACTTTTGACTAAATAAACAAATATCGCAATTTCTTGTTTGTAATTACTCTGTGATACATCGCCTTCCATACGCGCTCAAGTGATGCCAGATCCGATAAATATTAACAGAGTTATGACATGGTAACACCATGTATCGGGAGAATACGAAGAAACTTTTTCCCCATAATAATAGGATTGTTTAGATTGTGCAAGCAAAGCGACGAATAACAATAGAATAAATTGGAAATTGAGCTGTTGCTTTTCTGCAAGAGGAAATAATTAATTTCTTTGTCTTTTGGAAGAAATGTTTTCTGGACTTTTTCCGAAATAATTTCTGAAAAACGATTTTCTCGGTCGCAGAGCGACGAAATGAATAATTGGATAGTTTTGGGTGGTTCTCGCAGATTCGAGGAATCGTTCAACGGGCACGTCGAATAGCTGGGAACGAAAGGGCTCGTGTGTTTGAGCGATTAGCGAGGCGAAAACGGGCGCGGCAACAACGTTAATATCCCGCGGTTTATACGCGGCCACGTAATTAACGTGGAAATCGTCGAGGGCTCTTTGTCGAGCAATTCCATCCCTCGAGTGTCTTTGTGGTGGCTCGCTTTTAAGCGAGAGCAGCACAGCGCGGGAAACACTTGCAGCACCGTCCACTCTGTGTTTTTCAATCTAAGCTAAGGGGGAGGAAATCTCATTTGCACGCGCTTTCCCGTGTAATCATATTCCGCGATAGCGATGCGAACGATTGCAATTAAAAGTCGGTAATTAAAAGTCGACTCGGAGCTGTTCATCGGGCACCGTTTAACCCCCTTTCTTCCCTCTCTTCGCGAGCGTAAACACGCTGTGATTGATGCAGCCGAGTGCGCACGTTCACGGTGCATCGATGTACGCCAGTCAAACAAATTTTCCTAATTAACTCCATAAATCTATCTTATTCCTACATTTTACAGATGTTAACCAAATTGGTGTTTAAACAGTTTGTACAATTCAAATAAAATGATCGCACATTATGAAGTCGTTCGGTTATTTAATTAGACCGCTCCCGATGTATCGCGAATTAGTTCGCGGAATTAGGAAGTTCTTGCAATTACAGTGAAAGCGGTGTTCGATAATTTCCTTAGTAAACCAGCTCCGTAGGTTGGTAATCCGAACATGTCTCTCTCTCTCTCTCTCTCTCTCTCTCTCTCTCTCTCTCTCTCTCTCTCTCCGATAGAGGCCAGTGTCCGAAGATCTTCACGAAGGCTCCCCGAGAGGACACTTATGGACCACCATTAATTTAATAGGGGGATGGCTAAATTCCAATATCGGTGGTCCCCTAATAGTCTCCAGATATTTGCGCTTGTCCCCGCCTCCGTCGGATTCCACGATGACAAAGTGCATGCTTCTAGCCCGTCGTTGGTTACCGGAATTCGATTTGCGTTGTTGAACGCCATTTCGACGCTGGGAATAATGAGCGGCCAACAGAAATTGATTCGCAACACGGTTTTGCAATAGATTCACATTGTAACGATCCCTTGGACAATCCGAAATATCAATCCTAATGCGCGGATTTTTGGGCATTCACGGGGAAATTCGGTGAAATATGGAACGGGGAAAGATTAAGGCAGGCCTGGCCAACACAAATGGTTTCACGGGCCACTTTGATGAGGCCAGGGTCTGTGCTCGGCCCCATAAAAATTTGGAGTCATTGAAAAAATCTCTGTACCAGGAGTGGGACCGAATGACGTCAGAAGAGCTGCGGCCCATTGCCGAAAATTTCAAGACACGTTCGAGCCTCTGTATCGGCTCAAAGAGTGGCCATTTCGAAACTTCTTAAATGTA
Organism: Lasioglossum baleicum; assembly: GCF_051020765.1. Taxonomy (NCBI): domain Eukaryota; kingdom Metazoa; phylum Arthropoda; class Insecta; order Hymenoptera; family Halictidae; genus Lasioglossum; species Lasioglossum baleicum. The sequence goes on from NC_134938.1 coordinate 679,140, forward strand.
TGAATACTATACGTCCATGTTATGGTTGTCATTATTTAGTTTTTCAAAATTCGCCAATTTGACAGAATTATAATAAGAAATGATTAACTCCGTTATTTCTTGTCACCCTGTATAATTTATAGGAGAAAGGCACAAATATAAATTTTCTCTTGTCTTCTACGACATTTTTCGTGATAAAGACGTTCTAATCACTGTAACTGTAAAAGAAAAGCTTACCCCACTATTATTACATTGTAGTAATGGTTCCCCCGCTATCAACTGTTTCATATCCCCCCAACCTCCGTCTACGCTCCACAGAAGTGTGGTGGGGAGGATCCAGGAGTTCGGGAAACGTGCTCGTGCAGGTGATCGAACCAGAAAGCGTTGAAATTGTACGCGGTGCCCTTTCATCAGAGGAAAACGTTATCTTCAGGGCAAACCGTCATCGCACCTGGCGGAACGTGCAATGTTTTGGATGGACGGTTACTAAAATTGCTGGCTTGCCAGGCTTTCCTCACGTTTTTTTCTCTGCGCGTGCATATTTCCCTGTTCCACCGCGTTCCTCTTTTTTAATCCACCGGGGAGTCGACCTTTTTTTACTGTTCGTTCCGCCCTCCGGGCACGCTCTCCATCGTTTGGCTTCATTACCTTCGCATTCAGCCTTTAATCCGTATTTACAATTAAGCTGCGCCGAAATATCCGAATCGCGCGGAAATTCGAACTGTAATTTAATGTTACAGAATTGTCCTGTCCCATATTTCGAAAGATCGTGTGTCTTCGACGTCGAATTCGGATCAATTTTAAAAACGGTTCTTTGATTTAAGAAATTTTCAATTGATGCTCCATGTCCCCGAATTACGTGAATTGAACTGGTACATTAACACTAAACCTACCGACCATCAAAAGTGACTGGTGTGTACAGTATTATAATAATAGCAAGATTAAATTGATTTATATTTTTTGCGTTTTTTATAATAATTTTTTAAATAATATTTTTATTATAATAAATAAAAAATATATTCAATAAATTCCCATGAAAACGCCTTTACAATTTCAATAATTGTCAAATAAAAAATCTAAAATGGGCCATTTCACCCCTCGTGGTAGGTTTAGTGTTAATGTTTTGATGTAAGAAAAACCGGCGAGACCCGTGCTGTTTTTCTTAGATCGTGTAGTTGCTGTAATGTCACCGTTTTTTAATTCTTAAAATTTTCAATATAGGCCCACAAACAAAAGTTGTAAAATGCAACTTTTAGTATTTTTTCTACAATTCCGAACAATTGAACTTTTTGGAACATTTTTGTTTCGCATCCTGTAGCAAACTAATTGCTCTGGCTTCTCAAAAAAGTTCAAATCGTATAGTGCAATATTTAAAAAGTTATCGTCTTTTTTGAAGCGTCCGAATATTAATCCGGATCACTGTATATCGTTTAACTTGAGAAACGGAGTCGAACTTCAAATGTCCTCTACGCGTCCACCTACAAAAAGAAAGTACTATCAACCATTCGATTCCTGTTTAATGAAGGATCTCTCCCAGATGCGTCGTTAACTGATCAATATTTAGCTGGCCAGAGTGGTACGCGAGAAGTCGTGGCTGGATTTCCGACAGTCTAACTAAGTTTCAGCCGTCTAATGGGGCATTTCGACGCGATCCTAAATCTTGAATCGCGATATTACGGTTCCACCGAGCAGCTTAATTGAACCGAATCTGAAGTAATTGCCACGAGCTAGAAGTAACTACCGGGGGATGGGATTGCAGCAATCGCGTTTGAAAAATCCGATGAAAATTCACAGAGATTTCCAGGACTGATAATTATTTTCTTAGGCTGCTCTTTATTTTATGGGACTCACAATTTTTGCCTTTCATCTATAAATTATGATGTATTTGGTATGTAATCCAGTAGGGATCTAGTAGGAACCAGTAGGGAGCAGATCGAAGTTTCGATCCTGTAGGATCAATGGTTCAGAAGTTATGGTCGCCCAAAGATGAGTAATTTGCAGTGTTTTTTACAGGTAAGCGCGCTGCCATATCGATTTGTAGTGACGATCGCGCGCCAGTGATGCCATCTAGCGGTTTTGCTCGGTAAGCGTCACTACAAACCAATATGGCGGCGCCCTTACCTGTTAAAAACACTGCAAATTGCTCAACTTTAAGCAACCATAACTCCTGAACCATTGATGCTATCGGATCGAAACTTCGATCAGCAGGTTCTCCGGGTACAAATCTGCTGGATTACATACCAAATACGTAATAATTTACAGAAGAAAGGCAACAATTTTGAGTCCGTTAAAGTAAAGTTTACCATTTTCTTATATGTATAATCAACAACTTCCTCTGGAGTGTACGAGGGGGTTGGCCGGCTTCCTCTTATTGTTAGCATGAAAAATTCTCGTTAAAATCCAAAACTCCATAATTCCTTTGTGTCTCAGATATAATACAATTTCTACGGGCCCAGATCCTACTGAAAGACGCATTTTGCTCGAGGGTCTGCAGTTTCTCTTGATATTGTTGGACGTATAAGATTGCAATCCCCCATTTTCCTCCGCGCTCTCGAAGCACTCCGTTTTCAAGTCCGAAAGTATCACATTTTGCAAAAGAACTACATCGACCCCGGGTCCGTCTGTTATCTGTAAATCTAGAATTATAGTTCTAATAACATCAACTACTTAAGGCAACTCTGCTGTGCACTTCCGTCTTTCTATTTACCATCTCCGATCTTCCATTTCCTCTGTCCGTTCGTAACGTAAAAATATCGTTCCGCAAACAAGAGCGTCACTGGGGAAAATGTCTTCCGAGTAGTAATCTAATTAAAAGAAATCCGGGGGAACTGTGCGAAGGTTCTTGAATCAAGTGAGCTCGAAAATTAAATATATATCTTTCAACTATGTGTCTTGCTGGGAGGCTCCCTCGAGCAACTTTTAATTAAACAAGCTGATGTTGACAGAGACACAGTTTCAACTCGGAAGCAAGATCGGATACGTGAGACAAAAATTGGAAATGTTCGTCTATTTATTGTCGATGTTCGAACCATGACCATTCTGTCAACAAAAGTAGTACGATGATAATCGTGGTCTCATTTTGAACCTTGAAACCTCTACTTTCACATGCCTTAGTTTATTTTTTGCGAAAATATTTCCATTCAATATGGCGAATGAAAGACTCGATACATGTTTTGTCTAAAACATGGTACACATTCAACGATCTGTGAAAACGTTAAAAAATTTTCCTCCCGAATGAATTTACCATGGATTTGAAGCTCGAAGCTTTCCCTTTTCAACGAGACCTCAAACATTGATCTACGATTTTTATTCGCCGAGTTATCAATATTTGAACAAAGCTTGTACGGTAAACTTTGCACTACCCCACGAGCGGTGTATGGGTCCGAACTGGTTCCCCGTTTTTGTTCCATAAAACAGTGAAAAAAAATCGTACAACAATTATTAAAGTGTCGTCGGAGAGAGGAAGCTTCAATCTTCGAATCCACGGTGGGTTCACTCGCGAGAAAAATTTCTTGACGTTTTGACATCGGTTTGAATTTGTAACACTTTCGTGTCTTCGATCTCCCCGAAGAAACCACTACACGTCTTTTTGAAGAATTTCCAACTTGTTATGAGTTATGGAACCTCGAACGAAAGCTGCATTGTCATTGTTAACAGCATTATTATTAATACAACACCTGATGAATTTTCAGTAGAAAATAGTGTATAATTTCGTCCGCCAGAGGAACTCGTGCGACTGACTGGAACTGCGAAATATTGAATAATTCGCGGACTACGCGAAAACTTTCCGCCATTGTTCTTTGGAAGAGTGACGTTTGAGTTGCATGGAGACTGAAGGCGCAAGGAAACAAAAGCGGGTCGCAGATTAACAACAACAACAGGCCGCGACCACACATCATTGTGTTGAATGATTTATCCGTAGGTGGCGAGCGGCGCGCGATTATAAAACATTGATGGAAATTTATAGAAACTGGTTTTCAGCCTGGACAACAAAAGCGCGTGTGCTCGACGCATTATGCGCTTTGATAGATCTAGATTTGAAAGGCCGGGGTATATCAGAGTCGGTCGACATTAGCGGATCCGCTGATTCGCGAATAATGCCGTACAACGCGAAATATAAAATCGGTTATACTGGTTGTATATTAGCCCTGCTATGCGACTATTCTGTTAGCAACCAGTTACCCCGGCTACAACTATGTAGGCGCACCGTTGCAATTGTAGTCGTTTGATTTAGTCATTTCCGATGTTAACGAGATTGTTCATTATTGTACGGTCACGAGCACTCATTGAAACTGGCTCGGATCGTATTGCTTTTGCAGCTAACACGCCGATCAATATGCGTCCAAATAATGTTGCTGGCTCCGAAAATATTCGCGTATTTGCTAAACACACATTCTTGCTCCCCAACATAATTAAGGGGTTACGCCACCCTGAGGCGGCCGAAATGACATCAAACTTTTCGAATTATATTTTACATAAAGTGGTGTAAATCCATTTTTGAAAAAAAATGAGATATCACGTAATTCATGCTTAATTTAATGTAAATTTTTTATGTATAACTAGTCCGTGTTTAATTTCTTAAAAAATTCCTATGTTTTGTACAATTAAAAATTGTTCGGTAAATGAGATTGCATAATTATCGAATATGAAAGTGGTGTAAGTCCAATTGACAGAGGTAGGTGGCTTAGCAGATGGTTGCCGATTAGATCAGTAGCCTGTTATTCTACATTTGTTTTATATTACGTGTCATACTACGTGTCAAGAGTTACTAGTTTAGGTTACTTATTCTATTTTTTCCTAAAATGGATAACTTCATATTAACATCAGATAGTGATATAGGTAAGAACAAATGGTAAATCAATATTATTTTATGACAATTGAAAATATTAATTTTATTTAATTTTAAATAAATTCACACAGAAATAAAGCCCATGAATTTAAACAGAAGAATAATCTTAGATTCAGAGGATGAAGATAATTCCGCTATGAACAACAAATTAACGAATAGTAAAAAGAGAAATAGAATAATAGAGGTAGAATCTTCATCAGATGAGGATATTGTTACTGAGAACTTAGATTCTGCAGAACAAAATAAAGGAAAATATATGCAACAAATAAACAAAATTAAGCGAAATACTGGACAAAAGTACTATACAAAAAGAGGAAAATTCATTCCAGCAAAAAAATTTGAATCCAAAAGTTGTAATTGCTCGAAGAAATGTATAGAACGTATTAATGAAACACAACGTATAGAAATTTTTGATAAGTTCTGGAATATAGGTGATTTTTTAATAAGCAAAATGTATTTCTCTATTTTAATGTTCAACGTGTAACTGTCAAGAGAAGAAGGCCTAGAAATAATTCGGGCACTATGAGGGCATATGCTTATAAATTTTACCTGGTCACTTCTGGTGGAAACATTTTAGTATGTAAGAAGTTTTTCATTGATACTTTCCAAATATCTACTGGACGAATTGATCGTATCCTAAAAGCGCATGAGAATATTCCGAAAGACACGCGTGGAAAAATGGAACTAAAGGAAAATAAAAAAAGATCGATTTGTTCTAAATCTCAGGGTGGCGCAAGCCCTTAATTCGTGGCCTCAACCAAATTTTATCCTCTGGGGTTCATCAATTCAGTTGTTTATGTTGACAGAAGAAAATATGAATTTTTTAAATAAATAATAAGAACCAATTAAAACCGGCCGTAAGAGTTGAAGACCGGTGCGCTCCAGCATTCCCCAACACACGTTGGATCAACGTTGATCTTTAATTGGACGTATTATTTGACAAATGTGTAATGACCGAGCCGGAAGAAAGTGGATTAGCGTAAACGAGAAGGGTGAAGCGTATCCTTCTCTTGCGAGCTCCGCTTTCCCTCGGATATTCCTGCAACGTTATTCCTGGTACTATATGCGAAGATATTTTGCATTACATTAAATTCCGTTCAGAGGAGTCAGCTGCATTTCTGTCCAACTATTTCCGAATATATTACGGAATAATTTCCATATCCCGCGACATTAATCTCGCTTGTACCCCGCGAGAAGAATCTTATTCCACAGAACAGCATGTGCATCTCCTATGATTCACAACTTTTAAATATTGTAATAGAAATTATCGGAAACGCCAATCTTTAATCGATACACACGGGATCCGCGGATTTTTAGTCTTGAAAATTGTTTTAAAAAAACGTGTAGAAGTTTCTTCGGGGAGATTGAAGACACGAAAGTGTTACAAATGCAAACCGATGTCAAAACGTCAACAAATTTTTCTCGCGAGTGAACCCACCGTGGATTCGAAGATTGAAGCTTTCTCTTTCCGACGAGACGTTAAAAATTGTTGTACAATTTTTTTGCACTGTTCTATGGAACAAAAACGGGGAACCAGTTCGGACCCATACACCGCTCGTGGGGTATTGCAAAGTTGTCCATACAACCTTTGTTCAAATATCGAAAACTCGGAGAATAAAAATCGTAGATCAATGTTTGAGGTCTCGTCGAAAAGGGGAAGCTTCGAGCTTCAAATCCGTGGTGAATTCACTCGGGAGGAAAATTTTTTAACGTTTTCACAGATCGTTGAATGTGTACCATTTTTTAGACAAAACATGTATCGAGTCTTCCATCCGCCATATTGAATAAAAATATTTTCGCAAAAAATAAACTAAGGCATGTGAAAGTAGAGGCTTCAAGGTTCAAAATAAGACCACGATTATTATCGTGCAATTATTTTCTACGGAATTAGAGCAGTTGAAATTCGCCAAGTTTTTGATTCTAATTTCGGTGTATACGATACTGCCGGTTTTAATAATTTCGTTAGTTATTTTAATAATACTGATTCTTTTCAGCCGGGTCGGATTTAATTTCAGTGAAACCAGCGTCCTTTAATTATGGCAGCAAGCGAGCGAATGACCGACTAGGGATTTACGTGACACATAAACACATGGCTGAGCGAAAATATTATTACAGTTAACAGCGATATCCATTAGGCGGAAATTGAATTATTAAACGGACGAACATCTAACAGCCGTTTTTCTCGAAATTGAAGCCCCGATTGAAAGAACGGTATTGTGCGTTTATAATTAATCCTTTGATACGTTATTTCACCTTGTCACTGGCCAATAATTATTGAAGTGGACATCTAAAAACAGCGAATTCATTCCGACGTTTTAAATTATTTCAATCATACTCGATTCCGATCTTGGTGTTGCGTATTAAATGAGAAAGAATTATTTTATGACACGATATATTGGATGTGTCACAAACTATAATATGTGATGTGACACGTATCAACGATAACATCGTTCCTGCACCAATTTCAAAAAACATGTCGAAGAGACAGCTGTGCTCGACGGAATAGTAAAATCAATGAATTTCTACTGGTGTTATAATACAAAATTAAATTATTAAATAAATAATTTATTGTTTCTAATGCTATTTTTAAGACTACCAGCATAATCCTGACATTTTCCCGATTGAAATGAGCCCAAACACGACCTAGTTCGACGTATTTTCGCCTGTTTAATCCACGATTTAGTGGAACACCGACTATAGCAAAGATTACCGCACTATAGCAAAGGTTCCACTAAATCGTGGATTTAACAGGCAAGAACACTTCAAACTAGGTCGTGTTTGGACTTATTTTAATCGGGATAAGGTCAGGAATACGTTGATGTAGCTTTCACGAACAAATTCGATGAAAACCGAAAACGATGTATTTCGATCTTCCTCGATCCTCCGAGTAGTTCTACACGATACAGGTGCTGAATCTTTGGCAAATACGATGCACATCTCCGGTCACACTCCCATTAGCCAAGAATCACGTCATCAAATATGGAAATACCGAGCAACGACACCCTCCCGCAGCCGATGTAGCCTTATGCAGCCGGCAGACGGGGGTCTCCCGCGAGTTACGGTGGATTACATTCGCGGCGATTTTTTAAAGAGGTGCACAGACGCCGCCGGTACACAGAAACTCACCGAGTTGATGTAGTTGATGAGAGACAGCCCGCCGTCCCAAGGGTGCTCGAGCTCGCAGGAGATGTTCGCGGGCCTTAGCGCGTGAGACTGTTCCAGGGTCGTTAATCCCACGGCAAACACCTGCACGCTGTCGTACATCAAGGCTGGCTCAGCCTAAAAGCAGAAAGAAAAGAAACCGGTAAAGAAGCAAGCTTCCTACTCGAGAGTCGGTCATCTAACGAACTCGGGACGCGTTAAATATTTGCCCGCCGCTTTTACGAGAGGCACAATCCACCGAGGAGTATTAATTATGCCAGCGCAAAATCGCTTTTTACGAATGCAACCACTCGAAACACTCCGCGAATTATTAAACGTCCGACCATTGCTCGTTTTAGAGTTTTGCAAACTGATTAGTCGGCGATCGCGAATTGTTAAGCAGGTTTAGCTGTGCTTTGTTTATTCCGGACTATAACCATTGTTCAAAGTTGGTTAATCGCACGGATCAATCGCGAGTGCAGGATTTCACCATTTGCGCTGTGAATGGACCTTTATGCATTCACTGGAAATTTTGGATGTACTTAAGTACGTTGTTGTGTGCTTCAAACAGATGATTCCTGAAGTCATTTGAAAAAACTTTCTCCTTTGCGAAAGTGTTCTCCGTGGCCTCGTTCAGGAGTTATTAGCGAAAAACACCGACCAATCGCGGCAACAGTGGGCGGAGTCAGCTCGCGCTGTGATTGGTCCGTGTTTTTCGTTGATAACTTCGTAACGAGGCCTCGGAGGAGATTTTCGTAAAGGAAAAAGTTGCTTCAAATGATCCGAGGAATCAAAAATTTCCATTAAATTTACTATTCTTCCTCGTTCGTATTAGTTTTTATTTAAAAGTTTTCCGCAGCGTGAACAGCATGAATATGGTCACACGTTATTTTCCACGCGACGTCACAGCATAATAAATGTAGCTGTGCTTTCTCGGCGACGTTACGAAAATAATCTAAGCTTCGTCAGCTCTCCCGTTGGAAACGGGCTCGGTGCAGCATGACACTGCCTCCGCTGTAAAGATGGAAATGCGTTTCATACCCTTTTCTTGCTTCTACGCGAAATTAGATATACTTTCTGGATCCTCGATTCGAGAATCTTAATTCCTTTCATCCCTTATTGCGGAAACGGCTTGCCATAAAGCAACGGAAACATTAACGAATTTATTATTCGACTTTGTGAAAGGCATCGCTCGGCTTTCAATTCATTCTTACGAGAACAGGAATTAATATCGCGTTTAATAATTCATTCGTGTCCTGGCTGCGTGATGTTATATTTTCTGCAGAAAATTTGCATTACAGCCGATTTCCCTTTGCGCTATTTTCCGAACGCTTTCAGCGAAATTTTATACAAATATTTCGTTACTCTTGGCGAATTGTTAACGGCAAAGTAAATGTTTGCCAAACAGTCTGTCGCACCTGAGCAATTATTCGTGGCGAGGTAAATGTTTACCAAACAGTGTTGCACTTAAACAATTATTGACAAACAGTAAACAGCCTGTTTAACTTGATTCATTGTTAATGGCGAACAGTCTGTTGAACTTGAAAAATTGTTGAAGACAAACTAAATATTTTCCAACAAAGCTGTGAAACTTAATAAATTGTTTAACTAAATATACTTTATTCGCAGAGAAGTAACAGAACAGAAATTTCGAGTATCGGTAGATTATGCTAGGCTGTTAGTTTCTTCGGGAATACCGCGGGGACTGTAATTTTCGGGACCACGTATTCGCAACACGTGAAACTCGCGTATCGATGTGGCAGGAGGTCGTCCAATTAGCGACAATATTTCTGGCTACGGGATGGAAACACACAGTTGGCCCACGGAATCGCATTTAATCAGATAACAATACGTACCTCGCGTTTTCGTATCCTATTTTTCCGTGGCGCGTCCACACCGTGTTTACGTAATTTCCAATGGTAACAACGTCGTTAACGAGCCCGCTGTCAATGGGATTCACAGACGAGTAATGAATTCGCTCGCTTGCAAATGAGTGCCGATATACAAATAATTTGTCGGCCCTACACCGTCAATAAACATCGACGACCAATAGCAAACGAAAACAATCGCGGATATACGTAGAATGGAATAGAGTATACATAGAATTCGAGTTAGAATTCGAGACGCGTTAAACAATTAATTATTATTTGGTACAAGATGCTCGTTTTAACACAATTCTTCAAATTCTTTTTCAGATGAAAATATTAATTTTTCCTAGGGGTGACCTCGGGATCACCTTGACAGTCCCGAATTTTTTTAGAAACAATTAATGAGTGAAAATTTTTGATCTTTTGCAGCGATGTTAACACATCTGTGAACTATACTCCCAATTTTTTCCGGAAGTAAATATTAAAAAATTACGGAGCTACACGCTGTTTTAATGGCACATCGATTTTCCAAGGGGGTGAATGAACTTGACAATCTCGAATTTTTTTGGGGATAGTTACTGAGCGAAAAATTCTGATCGTTTGCAGTGATATTAACACGTATCTGAACTATACCCTCAACTTTTTCCAGAAGAAAATATTTAAAAATGCCGGAGCTATACGCAGTTTTATTGGAACATCCATTTTTCAAGGGGTCAATGACCTTGCTCGTATTCAATTTTTTTAGGGATAGTTACTGAGTGAAAAATTGTGATCTTTTGCAGTGATATTAACACATCTCTGAACCATACTCCCAATTTTTTCCAGAAGAAAATATTATAAAATGGCAGAGATACACTGTTTTATTGGCACATCGATTTTTGCAATGGGCGAATGACCTCGACCGTCTCGACTTTTTTTGGAGACAATTAATCGGTGAAAAGTTTGGATCTTATTATCACAACTCTGAACTGTATTCTCAATTTTCTGCAGAGGAAAATATTAAGAAATGGCGATACTACGTTTTATTGGTGCGCCAATAAATAACCGTATCCTAACTTCTGTCTCCATGCATCTAAATTTCCCCGAGCACAGCATGTTCGTTCTCCTATTCCCGTTTTCGTGTGTCTCGCACGCAGACGTTCCCGAGGCGCATATTGGTCCCGCGCAAACACGCAAGAAATATCGAAGCGGTGCAGACGGTGGTCTGCGTCGTTGAAACCTCGGGGACATCTTCGGAGCTTTCCGACGAAAGCCAGGACGCTAGTCTCGGAAATCTTAATCGACTGCGGGAGACGCGGAAGTTTTCTCTCGAAGAGAGCGTGTCTCATTATCGTTCCGGGCGCAGGGGGAAGAGCCACGGTAATTAGCGTCGTCGAGCGAATTATGATGCCGTTTCATGAATAGCGACGGCATTGGGCGCGCTGTTTCTGCCGAAATGTTCCAGGAAACTCGATCGGACGTTTTAAAACGCCACGACAAAACAAAGAGCGGGTATCTCTCTCCATTAGACATTTTTATACAAAATAAAAATTGTGAAATTTCATTTCACTAATAGTTTTCAAACTTGCCAATTCTTTTATTTATGTATTTTTTTTTGTGTTTTTATAGGCAGAGTTCTTGACTGTAATTAAAACTAGTAGCACTCTAGTATGGCTTTCCTAAAATTCTGAATAAATTATACAGGATGTCCCAAAATTTCTATTACACGGTATATCTCTTTATCTCTTTATTTGTTTAGAAAAAATACTTCTAATGAAATTTGTATGGTTTTCAAAGCTCTATAGAAAGGTGCATTTTTCAAAATATTTTATTTGACGTGTTAAAGGTCATTTTAAGGTCAAGTTCACTTTTTTAAATGGAAACGTAAATTTTTTATTACACCAACTTATTCTATGAGAAATACAAGTAAGTTTTATTCGAAACGTTTTTTAATTCGACAACAACTTTTTAAGGTATTCAACGACAAAGACACCAGAAGAATTGCTATGCACTTCTTATGACTTTATCATCGAATAACTTAAAAAGCTGATGTCGAATTAAAAAACGTTACCGATAAAACTTACTTGTTCTTCCTCATAGGATAAGTTGGTGTAATAAAAAATTTACGTTTCCATTTAATAAAGTGAACTTCACCTTAAAATGACCTTCAACACGTCAAATAAAATATTTAAAAAATGCACCTTTCTATAGAGCTTTGAAAACCATACAAATTTTGGGATACCCTGTATATTTCAAGTCTTGCGTAAAAGAGTAAATTAATATACATATATATATATACATATATATATATATATCTATCTAATTTTAGAATTTCAATATTTCAATATCGAAGTTGAAAAGGCCTAGGTATAATAGGTATAAAATATCCAGTAAATTCGCTCGTTCGATGGAGAATAATCTGGCAGAATGCAATGAATTTTGCCGAAACGTATTATCATTATTCTCATTGTTTTATCGGGTGGATGGTTTCGCAAGGATAAGTATCGTATAATTTGATTTTTGCGAAATAAATTCATATAATACAATATGAAGGCGAATACGCATTATAATTAATACGTCACGGTATGACTAAAATTGATGCGGTGGATGTTATGTGGTAGGATTTTTTAACAGCATATTCGAAGCAATAGAGTAGCTAAATGGGTTAAACCTACAATGGGCTTAAGCAGCTAGTTCTATTTGCGTTCGCTATAATCGTCGTTAGGACAGATTTCCTACAATACAAGATTATAGTAACCTCAATTTCCCTATTCTCAATTTGCTACTACAGTAGGACCTCGATTAACCGGATCCCGATTATTCGTCTGCGGATCTTTATGCAAAATAAAAAATGTTCGTATCGATTGCATCCTATTAAGCTGAATCTGATACATTGATGTTCTTAAACATTTTTAACATGTGGACCGAATGACGCCAGAAGAGCTGCGGCCCATAGCCTCTGAATCGGCTCAAAGGGTGGCCACTTCGAATCTTCTTGAATATATGAATACTAAAGGTCCATGTTATGGTTGTTATCATTTGGTTTTTCAAAATTCGTCGATTTGACAGAATTATAATAAGAAATGTTTAACTCCGTTATTTCTTGTCACCCTGTAAAATGTACGTGCCCATTTTTGGGCTGCTCTTTACTTTAACGTACTCAAAATTTGTGTTTCTTCTATAAATTGTTATGTATTTGGTATATAATCCAGTAGATTTGTACCCGGAGAACCTGCAGATCGAAGTTTCGGTCCTGTAAGATCAATGGTTCAGGAGTTATGGTTGCTTAAAGTTGAGCAATCTGCAGTGTTTTTGACAGCGAGTTTTTGACATTTTGATCGGGAGCCGTTTACCGAGTTGGGTGGTGTTAGGGTGGGGAGGGGGCAAGGACCGGCGATTCTGCTCGGTAAGCAGTTCGCGGTTGTCACTACAAACCAATATGGCGGCCTTACCTGTCATAAACACTGAAGATTGCTCAACTTTAAGCAAGCATAGCTTTTGAACCATTGATCCTACAAGATCGAAACTTCGATCTGCAGCCGCTCCGGGTACAAATCTACTGGATTACATACCAAATACATCATAATTTATAGGAGAAAGGCACAAATTTTGAGTCCGGTAAAGTAAAGTTTACCCCATTTTTGTTATAAATGCATAAAATCCGCAGTCTACCGATTGCAAGCAAATATGCATTTAAATATGATTGTATTCTAAAGGGAAATAAATTTTCAGAAATAAAATATGTATTTCGGAATGTAATGTACATTTTAATTATTTCGGGATTTAATTTATCCGGGCTGTTTGTGTCCCGATCAAGCCGGTTAATCGAGGTCCTACGGTATTTTCCGGAGGTTTGGAGCAACATAACAAACATTTTTTCGACTAAATTTTTTACCAGAGAGCTTTTCAGAGAGGCGCAGCCCCATAATAAAACTAACAACGTCACTAACGAATATCTCCGTTTTCCCTGTTCAGGTCAGAATTATAGTGAATGGCGGATCACCGAGAATTATCGTCGGTCTGCCAGGGAAATTCGATAGCGGGTAAAGTCGGGCCGGTCGAAAAGTTGTTATCGTCAGAAATAATCAGCGCTAACAGCATTTTCGTGTGCCTCGCCAGCGGACGCATTATTGCACGGTTTTCACAGTTTTCACGGTTTTCACGGCTGGAGATAATGCTACCCCGGAAAATCCCTGGGTATTGGCTGGTCCGAAGGCGAGAGCCGGTAGAAAATTGCTGCCACGGGTTAGCAGCCCGATTAAATGATAAATGAAGTTTTTCGAAACGCGTCCACCATCGGCGGCCCGCTCGACAAACGGTTATCGATTGACGAAACGATGAAAGAACCGACGGAATCTGGTAATTTGTATTCAGCTGGCCTTCGTGGTACAGCGATCCGAGGAATCCTGCGGCCGGTATCTTCGAAAATGTACGATAATTTTACGTTGCATTAGCCTCCCCCGAGACCATTAACGTTTACAAGGAACTTAGGGCTGTCTATTCGGCCGCTAAGTAGCCCTCGCACCCGAGCACTTTCTAATTAGTTCACGCTTCACCGAGCGGGAGCTTGTCAAGCGGTGAACCACCTTATTCAATTTTTTTTTAAGGATAATTAATCGATGAAAAATTCTGCTACGTGGCAGCGATATTAACACAACTTTGAACTGTACTCTCAATTTTTTTCAGAAGAAAATATTAAAAAATGGCGGAGCTACACGCTGTTTTATTAGCACATTCATTTCTCAAGGGGTCAATGACCTCGATCGTATTCAATTTCTTTAGGGACAATTATTGAGTGAAAAATTCTGGTCTTTTGCAGCGATATTAACACAACTCTGTACTATACTCTCAATTTTTTTCAGAAGAAATTATTTAAGAATGGCGGAGCTACACGCTGGTTTATTGGCACATCGATTTTCCAAGAGGGTGAATGAACTTAACCATCTCGAATTTTTTTTAGGGATAGTTACTGAGTGAAAAATTCTGATTCTTTGCAGCGATACTAACGCAACTTTGAACTATATTCTTAATTTTTCGCAGACGAAAATATTAAAAATCTGTGCCGCCTGAAATGAAAGATTCTTTTTACACTCAAACTAGAAGGTACCACTTACATTGCGACGTTGGTTTTTTTTTTGGGCATCTCAAATATTTGTCGAGTTATAAATGGTTAAAGTTGGCCTTTCAACGTAGAAAGCAAATTGTTAGAAAAATGAGGGTGAATTAGTCTACGGAGCTCCGTGAAAATTGAAATACATTTTCCTTATACGAGCGCATTATCTGGGAACCTTCTCGTGAAACAGCTCTCACGTTAAACACACGAGAATATTTTAAACGCGAATCATGCTCGCTCTTTCAGCTCGGTTCTCCGGCGCGATGAAACTTTTGCATAAGAAGGCCAGTTCAAACACACAGGCCACAAAACATTGCGATTCTGTTCTTTCCCTGTGTACAGTACGGATTGTGTATTTTTAAATGTTTGTGTAATGTCTGTGAAACATGTTACTCGCGCGTATGTTCGCACGAGGTTTTCGCGAATTGATGGTAATTATGTAAACGATGCTTCGTGTTGTTAAATTCGGCCTAAATGCAAATAATTGCACGCACTGCAAAATCGAAACGGTGTCGAATGCGATCGCAAACAGACCACCGAAACCGATATACATACTTGTTGCAATAACAAATTGTCAATGCGCTAAAATTAATTAAGAAAATACGTCTGCGAAGTTCTCTTGAAAAAAATATTTTCCATTCCAATTCACCGAGTTAATTACCGAGTCGTGCGGTTAATTACCTGAAAATAACCGGGTTTTTAAAGACCATGAAAATTCCTACGGGCGCTGAAGTTTCCAACTGTGGAAACCGAAGGGAAGATCGACGAACAGCGAAAGGAGTGGGCGAGTCAATTTATGGGGTAAACGATTAGCATAGAAAATTTCGAAAAAGTTCGAAAAAGTTAAACGAATGGAGGTAACTTTTTCTAAACCTTGTTTTTGGTACTTTGATTTTTTAATGGAACACTGCGTTGGTACAACGGTTTTACAACACGGTTTATTCGACGAATTCTATTGTGAGAATTTTTAACGAACCTACCGGAAAATATTCGTTGCGAATCGTGAATACGATTTTTAAACTAATTATTTAACATGGAATCCTCTGTTTCAATTGTTACGCTTCGAGATGAACAATTAGTAAAAATGTTTGTTTGTTCTTTGACGAGAAAATACTACGCTAGAAGCGAGAATCAAATTCTGAAGTTCCATAAAAATTGTAGAAAACATCTGAAGGATATCTATGCATTTATGAAAAAATTGGACAATATTTTAACGTTGTTTTTTAATGTAAAGAAATCATTACGGGATAAAATCAATTTTTATTTTATTCCTGCTTGTTATAATTAATGTACAACATTTTTATTTCGCATAAAGATCCGCAGCTTGGTGATGAATAAATAAATTCTATTGTTTCTAAAATACTGAATATAACCGTGCCATTTTCCATGTCCCCCTTCGCCTGTCACATTATTTACTAATTGAATTATAGGGGGATGATTTTAGCCGGTAATTCCGCCGACGGAAGATCTTTTGAATGCCGTGGTGGCTCGACACCTCGGGCTTTATTCCTCCCGACAATTTTCTTTTCTTTCGCCTTTTGGCGTCGCCGGGCGTTGATTACGAGCGAGCTTTTTGCGGGGCTAACCTGATCGTTTAACAACGGGTAAAAGGAACGTCAAGGGTCGGCCGGACAAATCGAAACCCGCGAAAGAATGGGGGATGGTGGTTGGATTTTTCGTGGATGTGGGGATGTGGATGTGGCGTCGTTGTCCTTGGGGAGTTTCAAAGGAAAACCTGTCCCGGGTAATTTCACCGTGACAACTCCTCCGCAGGAGCAACAAACAGGCCGGTCAGACGAGCAGGAGCAGCGTCTTCGTAGAGAATCCGAATAAACTGAGTAAAACAAAGAGTTGACAATTATGGATAGAGTATAGAATGAGTAGAAATATTAATGAATAGAGTACAGAATGAGTAGACATATTAATGAATAGAGTATAGAATGGAGTAGGAATATTAATGAATAGAGTATAGAATGTGAGCAGAAATATTACTGAATAGAGTATAAAATGAGTAGAAATTCGTGAATGTAATATAGAATGAGTAGAAACTAAATGAATAGAGTCTAGAATGAGTAGAAATTAATGAATGGAGTATAGAATGACTAGAGATTAATGAATACAGTCTAGAATGAGTAGAAAATTAATGAATAGGGTATACAATCAGTAGAAACACTAATGAATAGGGTATAGAATGAGTAGAAACACTAATAAATAGAGTATTGAGTACAGAAGGAAAAGTGTGTTCGCCAAAATGGAGTCCGAAAAAGTCGGACATCGTCGTAGCACCGTCTTGTCTCGCTTGATCTTCGAGTAATTCGCAAGGGAAGCTGCGGCTCGCCGTTCGCTTTAAATGCTAATGAACAGGCCGATCCGCGAAAACAGAATCCGCCAAGCGGAAGCGGAACCCGCGAATATCTGTCCCGACACGAGGGGAAAAATGACAGGCTACCGAAATTAATTTCAGGCGACAATTATTCCGCCGGAGTGGATCACGGATTAAGACGTCGAAGAAAGTTGCTCTCGGGTCCGGCCCACCTCTGACTACTAACTCGCAACTCGCGAAATTCGTGACGCACGACAAATGCCCGCTAACTAACCGACAATCCGTCTGATCTACGTCGAGTAAGCCTAGGACCTGCGTGATGGAATTACGAAATCTTCCTTGTGGAAACCGTAAGATCTTTACAAAAATTCGTACACGAACCTACCTTGGCTCATTTTAAAGCTTGAAGCTTCTACTTTCAAACTTCCCTTGTGACTTTTTTCTGCGACGCTTGTGGATCGTGTGGCAGTGGGAAGAAGCAGCGCGTGTCTAGGTTAGGTGTAGACCTCTTTCGTCGGAAGATCTGCTGATTCAAACATGTGTAGAAGGCTGGATATTTTTTTCACGGCTCAAAACCACAAGAGACTCGAAGATTAAAGCTTCCTCTTTAAAACGACTTCTGGAAAATCACTCTACGATTTTTTGACGCCGCTCTATTCCACTCTGGACGGTGTAAATACTGAAACGCATCAGAGACTGACTCTAAACAGTTGAGAAAGTAGATGATTTTGTAACTTTTGTTTCTTGGCGAAGAAAACTCGTACGGCAATCTGCCTAGGCTCGTTACGAAGCTTGAAGCTTATACTTTCAGTATGGCCAGTGGTTTTTCCTTACCATTTCTATGCATGACGTAGCAGAGGGGAGAATGAGGATGGGTCTTGCTGCGCGTAACAATGAATCGTTAATTACGTAGAACGTTGCCATGGTCGATTTTCCTTTCCCGCATCGTAGTTTCCGGTTTCTTTGTAACGATGAGTTTCAGCTGGGCACATTCTCGCGAAAAACGCACGCCGAAGGCTACAGCCGAATCGCAACTGTGCCTCTCGGCCAGACAGCCATCTCGTATAATTAAGTTATTCACGTTGCCGACTTATTCTTCCCTTTAAACCCGGGAATTGAAAACGCGAGTTACACGGCCGCTGGACGAGAGAGAGGGAGGGGAGGGGAGGAGAGAGAGAGAGAGTGGGAGAGAAGAGAGAGTAGAAACCGGAGAATTTCCAACGGTTAACAAAGCGGGGGAACAGGGCCGAGGGTTCGTCGCAACTTTGTGCCCGTGGCCTCGGACTTCGGCTAATTAAAAGCATGCTCCAATTAGCCCCGAGATAACAGGCGTGTGTTCGCGACGCAACAACTATGACAAGTTCCGGGCACCGGTCCGCCACCACGAGATTTCTGATAGCGTGTTTTCCAATCTCGCCGCGCTCGACTATAAACGATCCGATTAACTAAATTGCCGGTAATCCTCACCGGGAGATTTTTTCAGCCGAGGATTCGCCCGCGATCGCGATTTCCGCTTCGATCCGCCTGACAATAAACCACCAACAATTTCGGCACAGATTTCAGAAAAATCGCACACGACTCGCTCGACGCTTTTACACCGGGCTGCAGAGCTAACAACAATATATATATATATATATATATATATATATATTTAATATCGCGATTTATACTGCTCCACTTCAGTTAGAACGGTTTACTAAAATTCTCCTACAGGCGTTTGAAGAAGAAAAGTCACTCAAACAACTTGAAAGTAGAAGGTTCAAGCTTTAAAATGAGCCAAGGTAGATTGCCGTGCGATTTTTTTTTCCATCAAAAAAGCTACAATAGTTTAAACATCCTGAAGTTATGAGAAATTTTCCACGAATTTTTCGACGGAGCACAATTCGGATGCAGGTGGCCGAGGAGCCTAAGGGCCACACGTTTTCGAGTAGTATGGCAAAGCAGGCTTGGGATGTAAGCCAGCTACGGAATAACCTGTTAGACCGATCTCTGCCTCGCAGGCCGCGTTCCGGAGGATATAGACAGGAGAACGGGCTCTGGAAAAATAAACGCGCTTCAGGATGTGTCTAGCCTCTCCTCCCACTCTCTTTTCTCGTCCTCTCTCTCTCGCTCGAAGAGAGCTTGTTACACCGCGAACGATACTTGCATACTGATTCGCGTCCGCTATCCCGCTCTCCTGGAGCGCTGATCAAGGGAACGAAGACGAGGTTCCCGGCCGATTGGAAGTATCGGATGAACGAATTGAATTTAAAGAGGGCCGCTGATACGCGTTTCTTTCCCTACGAGATGGATCAAGTTTTTTCTCCACTGAAATCCATCGCGAACTTCCGAGTCTGTTAACCAGAACCACAAAACTCGCGATGTTTGCTACCGAACAGTCGATTCACAAGGTCGAAGACTTCAACGTTCTCTTGGCAAGACGATCCCGGAATTTCTAAACGAGCACGAAGCGTGCTTGTTACGTGTATATTCTTTCAAATTCACTAGAATATAGGTGTAAATGTGATTAAACCAACAAAGAAAATGTATGTACATTTTTTTAAGAACGTCGAACAGATTCCCGAGGTGAGTCGGAGTAACTTTTCCCTTTACGAAAATGCTCTCAGTGGCCTCGTTCAGAAGTTATTAGCGAAAAACACGGACCAATCGCTGCGCGGCAACGGTGAGCGGACTCCGCCCGCCGAGGCGGGGTCTGTCCGCAATAGCCGCGCTGATTGGTCCGTGTTTTTCGCTAATAACTCCTTAAAGGAGCCTCGGGGAACATTTTCGTAAAGAAGAAAGTTGTTTCGAATCACCTCAGGAATCTCTTCAACGTTTCCATAAAATATAGGGTTTCAATTATTCTCATTTGTCCACTGTTTTAAATCGCAGATACTTAGTTTTCATTCGAAATGTACAAAGATCCAAATCGTTGATCGTCACACTTTACTACACTTGCGGAAACATTTACCTAATTTCGCCCAGGAGCCGCAGCTCGATTACGTTACCACTCTAACAAATGCCAGCCATTCTTCAGCCGAACTAAGTAGTCGTCGCTTGAGGAGCGCAGTTCCGTCTTTCCCGACGCGAGCCATCGATCGCGCTCGAAACGGAACAGCTTTCCTGTTTGTTAAGAGAATTGTTAAACAACGTGGGATGTCCTCGGGAAAAATTTGTTTTCTTCCAACTTACATTTTCGTCCATTTTAAGCAAGAGGAATATCACGGAATAATGTTCGCTTGAATATTTACGGGCGCCATATTACGATACCCTCCGCGGTGACGGAAGTCCCGCGACGCGTATTTACAGTCGCGTGAAATTCAAAATCTAATAAGCGGCTTTTCAGACGCGTCGACGCAACTCCGTGTCGGAACGGGAGAGGGTGGCAAAGGGAAAAGGGTTGACGCCACCCCCGTTGAAATCCGTCGGTCGGACAACGGGGGCCAGACGACTGCCAGAGAGAGAGAGAGAGAGAAAGAGAGATGCCGGGTAAAATAATAAAACCTTCCGGCCACGAGATAGTCTGATTTACGGCGACAAAGGCGAAGGTTATCCCTTGTAAACCGCGAAGGGTGTTCGGTGATTCATTGGTTCAATGTTCGGATGTTGCCGCGGAAAACCGTCTGCTGGGAAAATTCTCGCTCTCCACGCCTCAGCGATCGATAGATCGACAATTTTCCAATTTATTCCAATTTTTTTCAACCGAGAAATCGCATCGTTATAATGGCCAGTTAATCGAGGCACGATTTCTTATCGGTACACTGTCTTCCCGGCAGGATAATCTCGCTGGAAAGCGAAAGGAAGCCGTGCAAGTTGAATCGCGTGACGTTCGATTGCTTGTGCTCATTTCACTAATTGGGTAAACTAATAACGGCGGCCGTTTCCCCGATCTCTTCTATCGTTTGTAATCTCCGCCATCCTAGAAAAGCTGTCGATTAAATGAATCGTGTTCCTCGTAAACGGTACAAATCATTCCAAATGGCCAAACCAGACGAAATGAAACAATTTCGACGATTTTTCTTCACGAAGTTACACTCTAAACCTAACCCTACGCTCTTTTTTCCCTCTGTATATTACGCAGAAAATAGTCACCTCCCACCGAGCCAAATAGTGGGGGAATGTCCCTCCCACCGTGCCAAGTAGTGGGGGAACATCACCGTCCACTTTATGGGAAGAGAATTAACAAAATTCTCCATAAAAATGGCTGTTTTTGTTCACGCAATATTGAATCCACAAACCTAACGAAAACCGACCAATTTTCGGCTGTTATTTCAAGGATATTGATAAAATAAAATTCGCGCGCGTTCCCTAAACATTCATTTGCCCGACGAGTCGAAAGACAATCTCTCGTCACGGGAAGTGTGAAAATGGATTTCCGCAAGGTACACAACCCGTCAAGGTTGTGAATTGTGCAGCGTTAGTGGGTGTCGCAAAAACAGAGAGCTACCCTTTTTGTTCCGCGCGTTGGGAACTGTGTACCGTATACATCTACGGTATACGGTTCGACATATTTCCGGCTTATCCGACCGCGTCAACGGTAAAAAGCGTTGCCGGGATATTTATCCTGGTATCTCTAACGCGTCACAGAATTTTTGTCAGTTAATAAACAGGCCGAACCGCGCGCTTGTGTGTATGTCCGCGCGCGGGAGTGGGCTCCACCCATTTCCATTTCGCAGATCGACGGCGCCGCGCGATTTATCCGCGAATTCGATCAATCAGCGTTAACGATAAAACGCGCGACGAATCTAGTTTCTAAATTAAACAAACTACCGAATGAAAAATGCCGATTGAAATTCGTTTTTCTGCGATCCAATAGCAGTGTACTTCGTTTGTTTCATTCAATTGGAAATTTTTAATTGGATCATGTGATATTCAGATTGTTAAATATTGCAAATTCAACGCTACGTTCCGGCGATTATCCGTAGATTTTCTAATAAAACAATTCGGAAAGTTTTTATTTGCTTATACGGTAAATCCTCTACAGGGTGTCCCAAAATTCCTTCAACAGCCGGAAATGAGGGGTTCCTGAGATCATTTTAATTAACGAAAATTATTAACGAAAAACACGGACCAAAAAAACTCTGCCCAGCGTGCCAACTGTCTATTGGCCGACTGTGTCAACTCGCGTCTAGGTCGCGCTCTGATTGGTCCGTGTTTTTCGTTAATAACTCGTAAACAAAGCCGCGCATGACATTTATGCTACGGAAAATGTCGCTTCAAATGACATCAGGAACCTCTCATTTCCGGCTGTTGAAAGAATTTTGGGACACCCTGTATATAGTCGCAAAAAGGCCGTACACGACAAACGCAAGACAAATATCCCCTCCACTCTAGTAACCTGATCTCGCGATTTTGCGGCGTGAGACGGAAAGAGAGGGGAAAGGAGCGTGAGTTGTAAGAAAATTTATATATTTTGCATAAAAATCCGCGGTCGACTCGCAATTATGCTCGGAGTCGGTCACGTGCTCGCACAATTTATCGAGTAATAACTCACTCGGTGAACCGGAGCTGTCGCGACCGATACAGAATAATTATTCGAAACAAAGCGGGACGTTAATTTCCATCGTTCGGACAGGAGCGGATAGCATTAAACGCGATGCATGCTTCAGGGCGGTTGCAAGCGGATACAATTAGGAAACTCTTTTCTCGACCGCCTGGATATCCCCACAACTCGTAAATCTTCTCGAGTTCTTTAATCCCGGCGACTACCGGTTGAAAGTGTTCCCTCATTTTTCTGTTCAAAGCTGTTTCGCGGATTTTTTCTTCCAAGCCCGGCCGGAATGATGTATTCGCCTCGCCGCGCCCGGAGTGGCGAGTTGGAAAAAGACCGCGAGGCTGACGACCGCTCGATTAAACCTCGAGCACCACTCCACCATGAATTTCTGCGCAGACATTCACTCGAGGGTGTCGTCTAATTCCTATTTTTAGAAAGTTTCCAGCCATTCGCGTCAGAAGTACTGATTGTCCATCATCTGTAGGATCTGGGATCTGTGAGGGCCCACTCCTGACCCCAGGCTGCGGACCCCGCTCATAGCGTAAGTGTTTGCCGGGATGTTTGACATATGTAGAAGCTCAGCGTCACCAATGGAAGACATATAGCGTGGAGTGAGAATGTCATGTGGCCCCCCAAGTGTCTCATTATCACCTGCTGATCAGTGCAGCCAGAACGGGAAAATCGAGAGAATACAGTTTACCCCCTCTCCGATAACCAGACCAGTCTACGGCGCGGGCACCGTGGTCTACGGTCTTAGTGGGGGACGTTGGAGTGTGCTCATGGTGCTGGAATGGGATAGGGCAAGAGGAAAAGGAGGAGAGTGAATGGCATCCGTGTGGATGCTATCTGGATGCACTGCTTCTGATGGATCCTGATGCACCGTGTCCAAAATAAACAATTGAACTCCAACCCCAATAGGACTAGACCGTCATCTTCGTCCCCAATCTCTGATTAGCCGCGGCGTTGAAACCGTGAACGCCTGTATCCGCGAACGCGGCGTCCCCGGGTCGTGGAAAATGCAAACGTGTGTCGGAGAGTTTACTCACAGACACCTTATTATTCCAGACAGCGCGGTTCGTCAAGATAACCAGATTCTCCGGGTGGAAATGTGTACGCGTCCCGACGCGACGCGACGGTTGCCGTCCGGCCGAAACACCCGGCTTTTTTCCGGCACGTTCCCTCGCCGCGCCCGTTATTATACATGCAAACACGCCGTGAAAAATTATAATAACCGCGGCAGGGACTCTCGATAGGAAGAGCGAGACTGAGGGGGGGAATCGTCGTCGCCGGGAATAACATTAGAGGAACCACGACGACGCCTCTTTCGCGGCTCCCCGAAATCGAATAAACACGCCGCGTTATGTGGCATATTCAAGTTCCCCGACGTTTACACGAAACTGTTCCTTTCTCGTCAGATACCAGAACACCCTCGGGGCGCTCCGTCGTCCCTGCTGAGAATCCACAGGCCGGCGAAAAATGCCGGAACTGTGTGGAGTTAATAGAGATCTCCTATTTCACTGTTTTCTACCTTCTTTGGAATTGGAGATACATTTTTTAGGGAACACAGAGGAGGTGCCGGAGGGAAGAGTCAACTGGGGGAAATCAAATAGTACTGGCCCGAGGAGTTTTGGAGAATACAAACATGTCGAGTATTGCTATGTCGTAATTGTTATGTCTGTGTGGTTGTTGAAACGAGTCCTATTATATCGGACAGCTTCCGCTTGGGTCCTCTTGTGATCAGCTACATCTAGCTGACTCCATACGGTTCGCTCATTGATTGCCGGTAAAAACGGCGAAGTTGCGCGTCTGTTTAAGCAATCGGTGCCGTCACAGTGCAGGATACAGTGCAGTTAAACCAGGCGTCTCGTTCCCGTGCCTCCTCATCGCCGGAACGAACTTGTTCGGGAGCGTTCGGGCCCATTGGCCACGGTTCCGGGCGCGCGCGCCCGGATGCTTTCAAATTATTTTATGGCTGTATGAAACGTTCGCTCGCTGTGTATATGTGTGTATATCGACGACGCGCGTCCGCGCGCTAACTCTAACGGTCCGTTTCCGAGCGTGCTTTTTCCTCGTCGCATTGTTTTACATCCACAGCTTGCGAGGGAGCCGACACGTGTTCCGCCGTTTTTCGTTGGCCTCGTTACTCGCCCGCGCTAAAGCTTTACTGATCAATAAAGTATCGCACCGAACGACCGTCCCGCTGTTGATCGGCGGAAACGGATATAATTTTTCGATATCTACGGATCGGGCTGGCCCCGAGTATAACCGAGAGCTAGGTGGGGCCAGGATTGCGCCAGTAGTTGATGCTTCACTGCTCGTCACTGTCTATAGTTAGATAGCAACCGGTCTAGGCAGCGAGGACTCGAGATCAGATCTAGAGAGGGTCTAGAGAAATTGGGTTTAGAGAGATGAGGGTCTGGAGAGATGGGGGTCTAGAGAGATGAGGGTCTAGAGAGATGGGGGTCTAGAGAGATGGGGGTCTAGAGAGATGGGGGTCTAGAGAAATGGGGGTCTAGACAGATGGGGGTCTACAGGAGATGGGGTATAGAGAGATGAGGGCCTAGAGAAATGGGGGTTTACAGAGATGAGAGTGTAGAGAGATGGGGGCCTAGAGTCATGGGGTCTAGAGAGATGGGGGTCTAGAGAGATGGGGGTCTAGAGAGATGGAGGTCTACCAGCTAGCTGATGCTTTGCTACCTATTTCTTGCAACTACCTCCAGCAAGACACCCACCCGTCCAAGGAATTACTGTCACCAGGATTTAGCTACCAACTTTGCTATCTATTGCTCGCAACTAGCTCCTGCAAGATACCTATCAGTCCGAGGAACCACTAATCGGAAAGGAGTACACCGAATAGTCGACGAGGATCGGGGCTAAAGTCTGGTAATCAATAAATCGCTAAGCCTATTTATCTGATCCACCATATCTGTTTCCGAGGTACATCTTCACGTTTTAGCTCAGCGAGCAGAAGTAAACTCGTCACGTTTCAACGTTGGACGGGTCTCGACGGCAGACAGCGTCGAATCGAGGCAAACATTTGATACGAGACGTTATTTGATCGCCGAAAGGTCTTGACTTTCACGTAAATCTTACCTGTATAACTCTCGATTTGTTGAGGATCGTATTCCCGGATGGCTGGTACCGCTCCATGTCCCTTAGTATACCGCGCACACCGACGTCCTCCGCGTCGACCAGACGGAAGGCAGTGATATTGACGAAATTGTACTTGAAGTCCTCGAGGTCGAAGGTCTCGATATCCTGGAAAAAGGAGCCGACTCACGACCTCCCTCTCTCATTTTCGAGTTGCCGGGGCTTCTCTACCGGCTCGAGGGTACTTACGAAAGTCGTGAAGAGATAATGGTACTTGTAGTCGTTCATTTGCAGCTGCAGGATCTGAAAGCAGCAGTGCGCCCAGATTTATTATACACTGTTTAATGTTATTCGTTTGTTGATGGCCCCCACCCCGATTCGACGCTAATTCAATCGCGGAAGCCACAGCGCTTTGAAGTCAAGTGGCACTCTGGCAATTGCAGCTGTGCTTCAACGGGTTCGAAAGAGATTCATGCGAAATTGTTGCTGAACCATTTCGGACGCTTTTCCGAGTCGAAAGAGTACCAACACAACATGGTTCGGAGCATGTTTGCAATCTCTATTAACCGAACTGATGTGCAGAAATCATTAAACAAGTCTAGAGAATACACAGTCAAAATTTCTAACACTGTAGCGATATAATCATATCCGAAGATGCTCCACCGAAGGGTTCGGATAAGAGAGGCTCCAATTAAACGTGGATTACTCGGTGAAATACGAACCGAACTGGGTCGTGTTGGGTATCATTTTACTCGGAAAAGAGTCAGGAATACATCAATAACAGTCTCCCGTACAAAATTCTCGAAAACAAAATGGCTGTGTTCTTTTTGCCACCTCGAAGTTCGCAGAAAGACATGAAAAACAGCGTTTCTACGCGATATAATCGACAGTTCAAGCTCGAAATTGCGATGTTTCAGACTGGAACTGTTGGGAGGTGGTGTTCGGATCGATTGAAACAGTAAAAATAGTGTGGCGGGCCGTTAGCAATCTGCGCGGCTCGCTTGGGAATAAATACGGCGCGGGTAACATCTTCGATCTATTTGCTTTGTGGACGCGTGTCGGGGTTATCGAAACCCGTGGAAAGCAGGCTCGCTGGATGGGATCGATAGACGAGTATGCAGTTACCATTCGAAGAAAATGATGCATGTGCTCCGGTCTGGTATCCACGATGAGATTCCGTATTTCCTTGCTTTTCATCTCGGAGAGAACCTGCCGGTAGGAATCCGGGTCGGCCTGCCTGAGGTTAACCTCGATCTCCCGAGACTTCGGCGACCTGACGAGCTCTCGTAGCTTCACCAAACCTGAAACGGTCGTCGTTGGCACGATTAACCCGTCGTCGTCGTCGTCGTCGCGTCGATTAAAGTGGAACCAATCATCCGGTTTTCCACAGTTCACCGTCGAACGCGTCGACCATTTTCATTTCTCCGCGTCGCGGTACATCGCGAACGATCATCCACAACTGGCCGCGACATCGCAAAACAAGGCGTATCGACTCGAAACATTCGTAAAAATTAACACACAGCAGATGATTCAAAGGCGCCCCGAATTCGGGAATTGCTGATTACTCTAACTCGATTCCGGGGGCGTGTCGATACGTGCGCTTCCAACTCGTTTGCGGTTTTCTCGGCTCGTCGTTATAGAAATCGATGCGCGCAATGCAGCAATGCAGCTTGTCAAAATGCAACATTTTTCTCGAGATTTTTTTTTATTACAAAACACCTGAAACACGACACGTTTCGCAGCACTTTTGCCTGTTCAGTTTCAACCTCGACTATCCGAACTACTGTCTCCGCACACAAAGTAACTCGATCTACAGCAATCTGTATACGGTTTAACTCGAAAAATCTAGCTAAATGACTGTTCTAGCATCTAGATGTTTCTCTGAAGAGTTCGGATAGCAGAGGTTCCACTTAATCGGGATTCACACGATCAAATACGAACCAAACTGGGTCGTGTTGGGTGTCATTTTACTCGGAAAAGAGTCAGGAACATGTTGGTGACCGTCCCATTAAGAACTAATTAAAAACAAAATGGCTGTGTATTTTTTTAGGATTAATGCTAGCGACAGGAGTGTTGGAATTGCTTTGTGTTCGCTTCGTTGGTGAAAATAACAGCAAGAATACGAAATGTAATCGGCGCCTAGTGGACCCGTGGACGTTCCAGTAGTTTAATTCGCATAACATTTGTGGTAGGAACGAAATAGTTTCTTGGTGGATCTTCTTGGCTACTATTAGGCCGGTCGTTTAATGGGACGGAAACCCGTGAATCGCGTCGCCCGATGAAATCAATACTTCCCACCGCCTAAGTAATCAAGGTATCATCTCGACTTGCGGGTCTTCCGGGGTTCGGGTTCGTTCCCTTTCAAGTTTCCACAGGAACTTCGTTGTCTGGATTTCTCGAACGTTCCCCGGTTTCTCGCAGGCTTAAGTCAATCTAATCTTTTCCGACAAATCTCGGTGGCGGGAATGGTTTTCAATAGATTTACCGGCGTTTAGCCGATAACGCCGCTACAAATCGCCACCCCCTGAAATTATTTCATCCCCACCGTGAATATTTTTCGGGAATTCTCGAGGAAAAATTATTTAGACAATTTTTAGTTTCGCGCATAGCCGAGGCTCTGGAATTGAAGTCTGTAAAATTACCGAATCGCTAGCAATGAATTATTAGACTGCGAAAAGTGATTACACGCGAAACGTAAAACTGTAATTCGATACAGAATCGCAATTCAATTATTGCTAGATTGCTAGACTGCGGATGTTTATGCAAATGCATATTTATATAGAAACCTGATAAAGCAATGGGACTTAAACAGAAATATGTTTTGCGATTAGAGGATTCCAAAAATATGTTTTTTATTTTGCACTTTTTGCATAATGCATATGTTTTGCATATTTCTCTTGAAAAACATATGCAATATATTGTTGCATATGTTTTTCAAAGCGAAATATGCAAAATATATTATTTACCGTGTATATGCATATCTCATGCATATATGAATCATTTATCTTGTTAAATTTATTTAATCTATTAATAAGCTTTTAATAAGCGTACCCGCTCAATTAATTAACAGAATTAAAAAAAGATTGATTTGAGTGTAAAATATTGGCTAAAACCTAGGGAGAAGAAACATTGTGGAATAGTCAAAGGAATAATCGCGCTCGATTAATTGCCGTTCGTCCGATTAATATTACATTTTGGTGGGTGTTGCACGATTAACGAGACGCGATTAATAATTCCGAACAATTGGAAATAAATTGTCGGGGCAAACAAATGGCCGTGCACGGTCCGGCAAATTCCCTGTAATTCGTAAAGCCGTTCCTACTGGTTGGGGGTGTCTATTTTCTTGTCACTGTGTGTAACGTTAATCGCGGGAGAAGGCGCAGGAATGGGACGGATCGATAAATACTTGAGTAAGAAACGTAATTTACTCGTCTCTGATCGGCGACCATAAAAGCTATTTGGAAAGTTATAAACGCGCAGTTTCATGTTTCGCGTAGCTGTCGGCTTGTTGATCGTTAAAGATGATATATTGTCCACGAAACATTTACCTATTCGGAGCGAGACGCCTCGAAACAAAAGACTCTCCTTGCTATTCCGTGTCGCGACGTTGTGTTCGTGGTCCCTGCGAATTTTATAGGAATCGTTTATCCTTGTGGAGAAAGCTCTCCAAAAAAAAATTCCTTCAACATCCGGAAATGGGAGATTCCTGAGATCATTTGAAGCAACATTTTCCTTTGCTAAAATGTTATCCGCGGCTTTGTTAAGGTAAGCTTGTAAGTTATTAACGGAAAACACGACTGTGCCAACACGCGTCTAGGTCGCGCTCTGATTGGTCCGTGGTTTTTCGTTAACAACTCCTTAACAAATCCGCCGGCGTCATTCTTGCTAAGGAAAATGTTGCTTCAAATGATCTCAGGAACCTCCCATTTCCGGATGTTGAAGGAATTTTCAGACACCCTGTATTCTAGAAAAATTGACGCTATTTCTATAAAACTCACCGAAATGGAGAATTAGCTCGATGTACAAATCTTTAACATAGACCTTCAAAAAAAAAAACATTAATAAATTTTTCTGAGGACGATCAAGTTCTCAAGTGACGATTAGCAATTTTATTATAGTTTTTGTTAAATAAAAGGAAGCGTGGCGAAGACGTTGTACATACTTCGATTTTAACGCAACAGAAACGATGTAACAAAATTCTCGCACGAGGCGCACACGTTACTCAGGGTATTATATTATTTCCATTAAATTAAATTATTATTTTCATTAATATCAAATGTACCTTAATACTCGACAGTTTTTAATTGGAAGACTAGTAGTGGGGAACTGGTGGCGAGGAAAACCACACCCAGGCCCGAACCACTGCATAAAATAAAATTGACTCGTTGCGCCACGTTCGACGTCGACACTGAAAAGATTCAATCCGGTTCGACTACACGGGTTCAACTTCGACTCTCAATCCGCAGGTGTTGAAACGCTTTCCCACCACGATTGCCGCCTGTATATCAATCCATCCACGCGAGTTCCCGAACTCGATCGTTCCCAGATCGCTATCAGTTCACCAAAGTTAAATGAACATCGTTCACCCTTCGAGATTCAATATGCCCTGTCCGAGGAACATTTGTCTTCGACGCGAAACTTGCACAGCTAAATTTGCGACGACGGTTTCGCGGAGCGTGGAAAAATAAGAGCGCCGGCATAAATCGTCAGGCTTTTTCTCTCCGCGTGCGAAGAGAATCCTGTCCCGATCCGTCAGGATTGTGTTTTTTCGTCGAGCCACGTCTGGGAAAGTTGCAAAGGATAAAAACGAGAACGCGGTAAAGACAGGAGGCTAAGTTCCGTACCGGTTTCGCGCGGGCTTTTCGACTGTCCCGAAACAAATGACCGCGTCGGTATTTACGTACTCTAATGACAACCACTTAGGATCGTGCCCGGAATGCCGATAACCGCCCCGGGGATGAAATATTACGTCGTCGTGTGCGGTGGTCGGAAGGAAGGAAGGAAGTCGTCCCTTTTTCTTCCCATGGCGGGCGCGGTAGAGTATCGGGACCCTCCCTCTCTCTCTCTCTGTCTCTCTCGGTATCCAAGGAAATTGAATTGCTTGAGTCTTTTCAGGGTACATATTTTATCGAAACAAGTGGATCGATAACGATGATAAATTGCCGGTGACAGCCCGTGCCGCTCAACTCTTTCGTATTACGCACCGCGGCGGTATCATGGTCATGGTTATTAGACGATAGTCAAGATTGATGGGGGTTGCATTGCGTCATCATCGCCGTGAACGATGCGGACGTTTAATGACCGGCAGATTAGTAGACTACTGTTTTCATGCGTTTTCGTTGATGAAAACGAACAAAAAAACGCTGTTTTTCCATGTTTTGATTGATGGAAATTGCACCCTCCGACTTTTCTGCTGTTGCTCATTATTTGATTTTTGAGCTACAGTCAGCGGCAATAATAAGTGGACACCCTTAAAAATCGCAT
This sequence comes from Lasioglossum baleicum, assembly GCF_051020765.1. NCBI lineage: Eukaryota > Metazoa > Arthropoda > Insecta > Hymenoptera > Halictidae > Lasioglossum > Lasioglossum baleicum. Next base: position 710,439 of record NC_134938.1, read on the forward strand.
AACTTTTTAGAAATTGGTCAAAAATACTTGAATATTTTTAAGATGTTACACCGGCTAGTTCGCTAGATAATAAGTAAACAAAAATTTGTTACGATTGCAATTGGTAGGAATTATACAAAATTTTTAAAAATGATGTTTTGTCAACGTTTTTATCTGGGCATGTAACGATAATTAAAAAAATGCGTTTCATAGATTTCGGTAACTTATGTGCATATTAAAAATTTCATCGAAATCGGTCGACATTGCAATGAGCTACGTAGGTTTAAAGATGAGAGCTTAAAGGGTGAAAGTCACACCCTTGCCAGAGCATTTCGCCCTTACGTGATCATCTTTAAACATTTGTAGCTCATTGAAATGTTGACCGATTTCGATGAAATTTTCAGTATGCATATAAGTTACCGAAATCTATAAAACGCATTTTTTAAATTACCGTAATAAATTTTTGTTTACTTATTCTCTAGCGAACTAGCCGACCATTTCTAAAAAGTTATGCGATTTTTAAGGGTGTCCACTTATTATTGCCGCTGACTGTACGACAATGGGCTGCTCTTTACTTTACCAGACTCAAAATTTCTGCCTTTCTCCTATAAATTATGATATATTTGGTATGTAATCCAGTAGATTTGTACCCGGGGCGGATGCAGGTCGAAGTTTCGATCCTGTAGTATCAATGGTTCAGGAGTTATGCTTGCTTAAAGTTGTGCATTTTCCAGTGTTTTTGACAGATAAGGGCGCAGCCATATTGGTTTGTAGTGACGATCGCGCGCCGCTTACCAAGCAGAATAATTAATTAGTAGTAATCGGCTCGCGATCGTCACTACAAAACGAATATGGCGGCGCCCTTATCTGTCAAAAACACAGCCGATTGCTCAACTTTAAGCAACCATAACTCCTGAACCACTGATCTTACAGGATCGAAACTTCGATCTGCAGGTTCTCCGGGTACAAATCTACTGGATTACATACCAAATACATAACAAGTTATAGAGGAAAGGCACAAATTTTGAGTTCGGTAAAGTAAAGTTTACCCCGACAATGCACTACGCACACGGATTTCTGCAGGAAGATCGGCAGTCTACCGATTAGGGTCTCTTCCGGATCGCTTTATGGGACCATTAAGGACCAAATAAGACGAACACCATGAACGTTTGACGAGCTCTCTCTTCGAGGCAAAGCGATAAACCAGAGACCTCTGACGTTTACAGCCTCGCTCCATGGGGCAATCGGTTGGCCCTTTACGATAACGTTGAAGTTTCTCGCGCACGCCTTCAGCCCCTGCTTTAACAGAGCGACAGGGCTTACGGCGATCTTTCATTATGGGGTGACGGGGATCATGCGAGAGTTCACTGAATCCCGATGTCTACGGCGATAACGCGAATAAACAAAGAGGATTTTGCTTTCAACTATAAATCCGGGGCGCACGGATTTATCTTTCCTTCGGCTTCCAGGGATACGCTTTCTTTTTAAATGCCATTCTCATAGTCTTTCGCAGTATGGCGTGAAGTTATAGCGAATATTAATAAAATTGCAGCCCCTTTATCGATAGGTGCCTTCGTAAAAAAATACACAACTCGTGCATTGCCTAATATTTTTGCTTGAAAAAAATCACACATATGCCCTGGATACTATCAAATACGTGGAAAAAATTCCAGTGCGAAAGGTCGAATAGTTTTTATGAAAAAAATTCCTGAAAATAGGTATTCGAAGATAGACCATCCCTTAAAGCGTGTTCGATAAAAAAATTGTAACTCGTGTAATTTTTAATATTTTGACTTGAAACAAATCACATATGTACTTCACATACCAGTAAATGCATCTGTAAATACTCGATGGAAAAGGTTCGACAGTTTTCCAGAAAAAAAATTCCCGAATATTGGCAAATTTTGCAAACAAAGCCGAACTACCCTCTGAAACACGCTGCATAAAAGAATTCTTGTACTTCAAATAACAACAAATACGTACGCGAAAAGCTTTTCAATTGTATCATTCTGTTCATATTCTGATTCTTCAGCGATTCCCATGCGAGCGGGGAACAATATTAAATGGTTAGTACGCTATCGAAACGGTTTGAAAAATGTAACAATGGAAATGTAAGTGAAAAACAATTTCCCGCAATATCGAACACGTAGTTGGCTAATAAAGGTTTACGGTTTTCGCCAATTTAAAATCATTCCGCATAACAGACTTATTCGAGTACAATAGCTGTAATTATACACGATCCCTGTAAATACACGTCGTCCTATTATATGAAAACTTTTGTTCCGAAATTATTTTCGTATTCGCATAACGAACATTCTGCACTGTTCTAATAACATTTGTAATTGAGTCCCTGCTGCTGTACCTCTATTTAGAATATTCATTTGAAACGTTTCATATCATTTATTATAAGGACTGTTAATTTACATTTGAAATTTAAAACGGGCTGCCTAGCAAGAATAATAAAAGGGTTAATGAAGCTCATGGCTAGGTACCCTCATTTGAAATACAATTTGAAAAACAATATCAGTGAAATATCAAAAATTGCTCAACTTCAAAATATTATAACTTCCAGAAAAAACGTCGCAGAATCTTCCCCCTAGTCTCATTTTAAAGCTTGAACCTTCTACTTTCGAACCCTATTGCTCCCTTCTCCCGACGAATTTTTTCTCATTGACATATACCGGGTGACAAAGTCAACATACTTTTCCGATTGAAGACCAAAAGTTTCACCCGGTATATAATGTAAAAAAATTGATCAGGAAAAACGAACAAAGGGGTTCGAAAGAGAAAGGTTCAAGCTTTAAAACGAGACTAGGCAGAAGATTCTGCGAGGTTTTTTCCGGAAGTTATAATATTTTGAAAAATGATCGTTTAATTTTGCATGGTATCGGCGCGGCGGGATGCTGCGGAGATTTCGTTTATCCGTTGGAAACACGCGATGGGGCACCGTAAGAATATTTCCTCGGCACGTTGTATACGGTCTCCAAGCACGATTCGAGGCCATCTTTTAGCTGCCGCGAGCGAATCGTAAAGAAGAGACAGCGTCAGCTCTCCATCCCAGTGATTTAGCTGCCATGCAGCGCGTACGTGGCAGACCGGATACATATTCCTGAGGTGGTGGTGGCCGCCACCGAATCTTACCATCTCTCGCGAGCACGGGGGATCGGGTTGGGGAACGTTACTTGCCACTTTCCCGACGATGTACCGGGAATCTTTATCGCCTGCCAATATCCCCAGCACCCGGAGACGCGAGTCTGCTTCTGACGGGAAGATTCCGCACGGTTTACAAGACTTTTTTACTTCCACCACCCCACTACCTCCTTAAAGCTTCGAATAAGCTCCGTCCGCGTCTGTATATCTCCTGCAAATCGAACGTTCCGCGAAGTTCGCTCGCGAACTCCCGGCGACGAATTGATCCCTCCGGAGGGGCCCGCCAATCTCGCGAATCCAGTTTAATCAATTTTTTCCGGAATATTTCTACGATTTACAATACAATTTAATTTCATTAATTTAAGGATTTAATTTAACAATGTATGTAGGTCTAGATTGGTCCTAGCATCGGTAATTCCCGTTAATTTAATGGAAAACTTTAACAGGCTACTTCATCGATCCGTTCGGATAGCAGAGGTTACACAATATCGTGGATTACTCGGGTAAATGAGATCCAAATTGCATCGTGTTGGGTATCATTTTACTCGGGAAAGTGTCAAGAACACGCCAGTGCAGGTCCCAGGCAGAAATAATGAGAAACAAAATGGCTGTGTCCATTCTTCCGGCTTGGTGCCAGAGGTGATCAAGAAATAACGACTTAGAGGCACGATTTAAGCAATATTTCGGACCTGCGACCGCCACGCTTCAAACTTGGACTGTTATTGACAACAATGTACAATGCAAAATGGTTGTACGTAATCCTCTATTTCGTCCGATAGACTATACAGCCTCTACAGTCTATAATAGAATTTTTACTTTTTATAATTGCATTTTTCAAACAACGCACTGTCCGTCGCGAATGCACATTCCAAGGTAGATTCAAGCAAATGCCGCTATAAGCAACACGCCATCGCAGTTCAGAATGCAACGCGTGGAAAGATGCGCGCCGTCCAGCTACAGGCGTCCCCATTGTCCGGAGTGTTTCGCGAGGAACGAATGTCGGGGAATATAAGAGGATCCCGAAGAAAGGGATCAGAGGGTAAGAGAGAACCAGTCGTGGAGGTTGTACAATGGGCGGTGATGGACCGCGTCGAGGGTTCATTCATGATTCCGATGGCGTAAAGGTGGCTGGATCCGGTTGCCAGAATTCGGGGGAGAGGGTGGGATGTACCTGCACCTTATTCCTACAACCCTCTCTCTCTCTCTCTCTCTCTCTCTCTCTCTCTCTCTCTCTCTCTCTCTTCACTGTCGATAAAGTAGCATGGCTCGCGGAATAATTTTTCTGCATTTTAGTCCAGTCGCCAGGTACTTTTTCAGGTCATTTGGGGGTACTCTGGGGAGTCGAATTTTGAGCCTTACAATGTAAGGGGTATACATAGTATGTAGATTATATGTACATGTGTTGAGAAACTAAAATTATGAGCCAAAAACTTGCAATTTCCTGCAAAATGTCACAATGTGTGGCTCAAAATGTCATTTTGAGAAACATATCCTAATTTTGAACACCTGTCTCTCGGTACCTATTGGGTAAAAAAATACGTTGGACCAGTGAAATTTGACCCATCGTTTTTGAGTTATATGCGAAATACCAAAAACAGGTAACAAAAATCGTGGTTTTTTCCCCCTCCCCAAGTTAGCACAGGGTCCTCGAGGTCGCAAAAACTCAGATTCGACTCCCCAAAGTACTCCCAAATGACGTGCCAAAATTTCATTAAGTTCGGAATACTTTCAAGGTAGACGCCCTTTTTTCGACCTGGCGACTGGACTATTTTAACATCATTAAATTCGTATGTGTTCTATGAGAAAACAGGATCAATTTTATGTGCGCATGCAATAAAAGATTCCATAAAATAAAAATGATCCTGGTTTATGTTGGGGGTGAATTGAGATGATACGTTCTCACACATAATATAATATATATTTGGTTAAATAACTTGAAACGCAAGATATGGAAATACGCGAGATAGAATGAGGAGATGACTCCGAGAGACGACGTCTCTTGATAGAGTCCGAAATTGTCCGAAATGGAACAGGATGAACGGAAGACCACATTGACTGAGCTCCTTCGGTGCGAAGTGGGCCACAGTGGAGTGGGGATGAGTCGGAGTGGGAACGCGTTTTTTTAAAATTTGTTTTTTAATTATGCATTGGCATCCAGTTCTGAGCCATGATCAAAGATTCAAGTCTACCTCATCGGGAAGTGGTTTAAAATTCGATTACAAGATTTGACGCATACAACAACTACAACAACAACACCAACGACGACAACTCGGCAAGCTAATATAAGCGAGGTAAAAAATGTCAGACGGTATTTTTGTGTCTACCAAACTGTGGAAAAAAATTTCTTTTCGTGAACATTCTACAATGAATTTCACTGATTTCCTAGAAACATTTTGCGAGACAGACCTCATCGAGATTACACACCTAAACAATTTATGAAAAAGCAAAATCGAAGCAGTTACGAGGTGAAACTAGCAGAAAATGTTCTTCGAAATCGTTCGACGGAGAACTCAGCGGGTCGCGTAACTTGATAGAGACACGGTGTCTCGTTCGCGACAAAATGTCGAACAAACTCCGTTCTCCGATCACCGTGGGGAATTTTCAACAATCCTAATAACGTTCGTTATTTCACGCTGGCAGGGTTAAGCGTCGTTGCATCGGCGCCGGGCGTTCTGTATTGGGCCGGGACACGCTTTGGAAATTTTCTGCTGCAAACTATAGCGAGAAACGCGAGTTGGGCGGACACCCTCGTGCTCGACGCGTCTTAATTTCACGGCTCTCGATCGTTCGCGCCTTATTAAAGGGGGCCGAAAGTGTTCGCGTTAAAAGTTTTCCACCGACCCGACGACACCGGTGGAAAACCGGTTTTCCCACGGATTACCAGAAAATTTACGGGGCCGCCTTGCTGTTTCGCTTCGCGGGGGAGAGCCCATTCTTCGGAACTGCGGGACCAGCCCCGTCGGGAGCCGATACTTCTTGTTAACGTTCTAATTTCAACTTCGCCGGGACGACCGCGAACAAAAGCGAGAAACAGAAAGACGCCGGATTCGCGCACAATGAACTTAAAATTCAACCGTGCTCGGACAAGAGTCGATTCGGAACGAACTCTTTGTCCTCGACGGAACCGAGCAAAAATTTGGATCGTTGTTTGTGTAACAATTGAAATTATTATATAAAGATGCTTTCATTAGAAACCGTTCAATAAATTTCTTTATTCGAGCACGTATTATTATAAAAATTGTGAAAAATCTGAATAAATTCAGTCTCATAATTTTTATAAAACAATACATATACCGGGTGAACCACGAATCGTGATCAGTAGAGATTACTCTGTTATTACCAGTCCGATCGAAAATATTTTTATCAGCTTTTGCATGGTTTCAAGAGAGCTTTAACGTGGTTACAAAAAATTTTTCCCAAACTTTTTTTTAAAATGTTTTTTCAAGGTCACTTTGAATGTTTTGCAGATGAAGATATAATTCTTTTACGCCTATTTGTTAGTGGATTTCAAGGCGAATTCAGGGACGTATCATAACATTTAAAAAATTGCAAAAATGATTGCAAAAAATTTGCTATAATCACGTGCAAGTTCTTTTGAAACCATGTGTAGGTTCTAATCACTGAAACCGTAAAAGGGGTTAATTAGACATGAATTTTACTACCTCTCAAAACAGGAATAATATTCATAATTGCGTTCCAGTGTAACGAAGAGGAACAATGGGAAGATGCCATACACAGGAATTACGAACTACAACAAAGTTCTAATCACCGAAACCGTAAAATGAATCGTATGGCAAGGGGCTCATAAAATATGAATATTACTACCCCCAAAAATGCAATAATATTCATGATTGCGGTCCAGGGTAACGAAGAGGATCAATGGGTAGACGCTATGAAAATTGCTGAGCATCGCGTAGCGAAAGATTGACTACACCAGCTACACACGGGTCCGAGTCTTTTCGAAACAGGTGAAAACGGATTGAACTGGCTCGTAATTCTTTGGAAAATCGGTTTTTCCTGTTCCTTGTGAGTCAGTCGGTCGCCGGGCGGTTTCGAACACGGTTCGGGACGTGTTCCGTTTCGGGGGACCCCGCAATGTCCCGTGGCTACACCGCCCGACTGGAATTGAAAGTGGAGGAAACACGGGAATTCCGGAGCCCCGGTAAATCTCTGGGGGAAATCAGTTTGGCAAGCAACGGGCCGGAGTCCCTGGGTTACTGGTGTTCTAATCGGCTTGTAGGTGTAACTTTCGCGAACCTCCGCAAATAGATAAGCTAGTTGGTAAAGGCGGTTAAGCCCCGGGGATGTTTTCATCGGTGGACGGGTTTAAGTTACAGGGAGAATCGAGACTTTCGAATGGTAACGAGATTCTTCGGACCGAGTCCCATCGCTATTCACTCGTTTGACTTTGTGGCAGCGCAGCGTGGCTTGATCCTGGATAATGGAGTTCCTAGTTTCGGATCGATTTCCAAAAATGTCTGTTACCGAAACCATCTGTACCGTATCACAGTGTGCTTTCCTTTGAAGATTCTTCGACCGAAGGCTTGTTGATCCTCCCACTTTGTGACAGTGTGTAAATTCCTAGTGGTTTCTGGTTTCGGACCTTAACATCTAAAATTTCTGATCGACTTCGTGTGCTTAATCGCGGAATTTTCCAGGTGCCATGCCGCTACAGTTCGCCCACAGGAACCTAGTTTACGAGACACACCCCCAACGCATTTATAATTCGGAATTGGCACCGTTCGTGCCGTCTGACGACGAATACGACATTTCCCCTCGCGCGCACGCCGCCACGCCAGTGACAACGGAGTCCTCGAACCCGTTGGACGAAGAGTCACGTTCATTGCGCACGAAATGCAGCAACGACGCACGTGCTCCAACAATCTGTCACAAGAATATTCCGACGAGCCCACGTACCACGCAAGCTTATGGCGGATGATTTCTCTTGCACCTGCTGTAATCCCGGCGCGGCGGTGGCGAATCTGCTCGATCAGTCGATCGGCGACATACGTCAAAGTCGACCGTGCACGTGACGTTTCGAGCGCATTTTAAAACAAGAGCCACGCGAAACTGAAAATCCTCAACTTCTTCCTCAAGGTTTTCACTGAATTGTTCGGCGCAGGAATCAATTCTACACCTTTTCGAATGGATTCGAATTCAGAATTCAAGTACAGTAAATCATCTATAGTCGCAATAATGCCGTACACGATAAACGCAAAAAAATATCTCCTCCACTGTAGTAAAGGCCCGTGTGTCCTCACAATTTAATACCAATATAAACATTTTTTTATTATTACTTATTTTTTTTATGAAACTTTCACCAATATATTTGTGGCATTTTTCTGATCAAAATGAGACCAAACACGATATAATTTTAACTGTATTTAGTGGTTTAAGCGACGACTAACGTTTCGGTCGCAAGGAAGGACAGCGTACGGGAAAGAAAGAGGCGCGGAGAGTCGCAGTCCTTCTCCACGTTCGGCTCGGCCTTTGCAGCTAAAAAAAATAGTGTCCGTCTACGAACTTTGCAAACGAACCTCCCCGAGGCTTTTGCGATTAGGTATTGAGGATTTACTGTAGAATGAACCAGTGCTGGTTGGCGGACACAGTCGTAACACGTAATCTCTATACAATAAAAATGCAGTCCTGACTCATTCACTCACTCGCTGATCAACGCCCAAGCTAAACCCTTAGATCTAGAAAGCTGAAATTTTGCACAGAGGTTTCCTTTATGATCTATACAAGGAATGAGAAACGATATTTCGAAATTCAACCCCCAAGGGGGTGAAAAGGGGTTGCAACGTTTGTATGAGGAATATTTTGTTCGTGGTCGGATTTGCTTGAAACTTGGTCTTAATGCTTTTTGATATAATTAATCAAACATCTATTTCGGCATTTTAAAAAATTCAACCCCCGAGGGGGTGAAAAGGGGTTTTGAAATCTAAGATGGCGGCATGACATAAAATTAAAACTCTATAGGGGTGAATGGGGGGTTAAAAGGCTTTATGGAGAAACAATATCAATTTCCGAGGGCATTAAACGGTTTTCTGTGCGAGCGAAGCCGCGGGCAAAAGCTAGTCTGAAATAAACACGAGGTAGAATCAAGCAGACAGACATTTGTATTGTCAATTGCGAAAAAATCAAGGTCCCCGGTGTCATGTTGCCTCGGCAATTAGACGGGCCCGTAACAAAAGCTCCCGGAACGTCTCGGATATCACTCACGCGCACCTTACATAATTTCCATCGGTACCTTACATTATTCATCAGCGACGGTTCGGCGAGAGGGCCAAAGAATGATGGCACGGGAAACAGTGAGAGGAGCCGGCGGAAGGAATCTTCTCGAGTTTAAACCGCCATTTTGCGAATTAATTAGACGGAATTCCCTCCGCTGGAGGACGTTTTCTTCCCGGTGCGCGACCGAATAGACGACGTTTCTCGTTATGAATGAATTTCATTATCTCAGTTTTGTGCCCTCGGTGTAGCCGCGTGCTCCACCCCCACTCCCGGCCGTAATTAATCGACGTTATTCCATTATTACGGCGCGTAATTGTTGCTAATAGGAGTGGTAATTGGGAGTGGACCTTCTGTAACGCAAATTGATAACTTAACCGGCGCGAACCCCCGGACAATTAACCGGTCTGGGTCAATGTTGGACGTTTTCGATTTTTCGATCGTTCGCCCGTCGAACCACGTGCTCGAATGCGTCCTCGAACAATTTCCATACGGTCGAAACGTGTGCCACTCGACGATTCGCGTCGCGGCGACCTGATTATGAATATGGATCCCCCTTTAACTGACAAAAAGATCGCCGCCGCCGTCGCAAGAAAACTCGACAATGTACTTTCGCTGTTAACGGGAAGCTTCTCGTTATTCCGATGGCGACGACAAACGCTGGAAGACCTAGGCGGCTCTTTTTGCAATCGCGTATGTAAACGGCGGGGCAGGGAGTTTTCAACTCGAAAACTTTTCAAAAATACGTCGAACACCGCTCGTTTTGAAATTCAAAGTTCGATGGGCTTGTTTGGTGGAACGCTGCAAGTAGAATGGTTACGGTGTAGTCAGACGGAAGTAGCAATTCCAAAAGTTTTCGCGAAGAACTTGTTACATTGTGACGCGAAGTCTGTTTTACCTGCGCGCCGGCACTCTGTTGCGGAACTTTGCAAATTTATCAAGGATTATTAGTTGTTCGTGCTCGGCGGACTGAGACGCTCGAGATCGAGCTGTTAATCCGGTGAGCAAACATTTATTTCGTATACACCGGTGTTAGTAATGAAATTGTTGGAAGTACAGTAATGTCTTAATGTTATTTATATTTCAGTGATTCTTTACGAAACTGTTGCCAACACATACCTGGCATTTTCCTGATTAAAATGAGCCCAAACACGACACAGTTTGGATAATATTTGCCCGTTTAATCCACGGTATAAGAAATCTTCGATTATGCGAACTGATCATGGCGGTTCCAATTATCGTGGATTAGACAGGTAAATTTGGCTCAAAGTGTATCGTGTTTGGGCTCGTTTCAATCAGAAAAATGCGGAGAATATGTTGTTGCGAGTTTCATAAAAGAATAATTAATTTAAACAATCACTTGTTTACAATAATCGTTTAATTTTCAGTTTGATCTCGATGTAGGACTCACCGTAGTCATCCTCGTAGATGATGGCGACCTTGGTCCAATTGAGAAACTCCATGATGTCCTGATAAGCGGCGTTGAGCAAACTTTGTGCGGGATAGAGGTTAATGCTGAACTCTTTCGCCTCGGTGTCCAGGTCCAGCCTGGCTTCCAGGTGTGGAATGTCCAGTGCGTCGCAGATACTGTGAATGTGTTGTCCGAGGATTGGGTCCGACGGCCCGAAAACGGCCTGCACGCCATATCTGACCTGCTGGCATGCTGCGAACAGAACCACACGTTTCGTTGTTCAAGCTTGCGACAAATCCGACAAATGTGGGAAACATTCCCGAAGAAAATCCAGATATTATTATTATTGTATATTGTCTGATTTCGCTAATGATAAATGAGAATGTGGGAAATGTAGAAACGATGACGTTAATGATGACGTATCTTTGTGTAACACGAATGAACGAGGTGAATTAAGTGATAACAAAATTAACCGAAGGTAGATGAGCCGGAAATATTACCGACCCGCCAGACGGAATTGAAAGTTCCAGTTCGTGTCTTAGGGTGATTGATTAGGCTCCTCCGATACGGCGACTTCGGAGAACAAACCGGATGAACCCGACACTGCTTCGCAGTACGGCAAATCCTCTATAAACGCAAAACCCTCGGGCAGGGTCGTTTGCATTTTTCGTAGACGGACACTATCATTTTTGAGCTTTTGAGAAGGACAGCGCGTGTAAAGAGAGACCGCGCGACTCTTCGTGTCTCTTTCTTTCCCATACGCTGTCCCTCCTTGGACCCGAAACGTTCATCGTCAATTAAACCACTAAATACAGTCGAGATGATATCGTGTTTGGTCTTATTTTAATCAGAAAACTGCCACGAATACATTGGTGAATGTTTCATAAAAAAATAAGTAATAATAAAAAAGATTAAATATTGGTGTCACATTGTGAGGACGCACGGGCCTGTGAACTGTGCCGACGACTGTGATTCTTCGCGTCGCAGTCGTAGTGGTTCACACCGATATACCCGAGTCGAGTCCAGATTACTACAGTGGAGGGGATACTTTTTTTGCGTTCATCGTGTACGGCCTTTTTGCGTTAAGATTTACTGTACTGGCATAATTTTGGTGGGTCCAGAGATATTGATTATTCGAGTCCGATCGATTTATGTGAAGGTACGTATCCATCGACTAGCATAATTTCATTGAATGCTCGGCAAACCATTGCAAAGAGGTATCATCGCGATGACCGTACACCCCATTAAGATTATTCTCATGTAGAACGACGGCGGTGCGACGTTAATACGGCATTAACCTCCGGCTGAGGCTGAACGTACGGCCATGGTTGTCGTTTAACGTCGTAAACTTCCTTTATGGCTTCTCAAAATTGTTGCGTCCACCGGAGAATCGTTCGATCATTAACAATAACGCCGGGATTTCTCAGACGGCGACGTCGGACACCTTGAAATCTGACTGTGACACGTCACCGACCAATGGCAGCATTTACAAAATTTAATTTATCAGATTAGAAGTCTTTAATATCATTCCAGTGAATGACGATCTTTGCCACGATTTTTATCGCAGAACTAGGAACCATTTTGTTACGGGATCTAAGCCGAACGCTCGACTTTTTAATAAAACGCACAAATTTTTAGACAAAGGGCAAAGTTCATATTGAACTTGTTATAAGCGATCAAATAGTTCCCTATGAAAGGAAGGGGGTATCCAAATAGCTGCTATTGATTCCAGCAGTTGTGCTCGTCCGAGGTAAAGAAGGAATTTACTTTCTTATTAAATTTAAAACTGCGGCTATCGAGAACAGCTAGAATGTTAACAAAGATAAGCAGCTTCATTACTCGATCAATTTAATCCGATCTCCGATCCAATCTATAACTTCCATAATTTTCGATTGAATAAAAAACTTCCAAATATTATTTTATCTCAAAGTTTTCAAGATTATCGACGTCTTTAATTGTTTAAATAATCACATATATGTTATATTCTCATGATGTATTTGTAGCTCACAGAAATAAAATACGTTCAAATATGTACGTGTGTGACGTGACCTTCAAATGACCTTTTTAGCCTCGATGGTCTAATAACCATGATGATGATCTATAAACTTAGAAAGAGAATAGCATCGTTAATGCTATCATTAACTAATTTAATTGACCGTACTGCTGAGACTTAAAGCGTAGCGTCGTTAAAAAGCATTTTCTCGTAATCTTCTGCCATGAAAGGGCGTGCATGAAAAACCGATCACGCGATGATCTAAGAAGTGATCCAGGAGGTAAGCGTTAAGAACGCGTTAACGCTGAGCTAGAAGTGTCTGCTAAGAGGTGGTGGTGTTCGTAGAATGACCGACTAGTGTCTGGCAGGGTTATCTCGGTCGACTCGTAACGATTGTTATGGTCGACATGGATCAGACAACTAGCCCTTATGCCGGCAAGTTAATACATTACACGGGACAAGAACTCGCAGGGACGTTCGAACGTTCCGCCGGGAACAGCAGTTTCCAGATAGCTGTTCCTAGGGCCAAGTGTTTCGGAAGGCGGAGACACATGTTGGATAAAGCGATTACGGCCAGCTACGGAATTCAATCCCACTCACGTGACCGTGAAATTTCAGGATCCACCGGCATAGTTGAAACAACTCCTGCGACTATTGTGTAATAACACAATGCCCAACAGAATATCAATTTCGCCTTGTTAAAATGATTGAAGAAATAAATGGATTCTTCCTTGAAAGGACAGATATGCCTTTTTACCACGCTTATATTAGCTTGCCGAGTTGTCGTCGCTGTATGCGTCAAATCTTGTAATCGAATTTTAAACCACTTCCCGATGAACTGGAGACTTGAAACTTTGAACATAGCTCAGTACTGGATGACAATGCAATATTAAAAAACAAATTTTTAAAAAAACTGTGCGTTCTGGAGAAAAAAATTTTAATATTAACCTCACACCTCGCCGCGCGACGCTCGGTAGTACGTCATCGCGTTCAGCGATCCCCACTCCGCGCGCCAGCGCTTCCTACTCCACTACGCGTTCCCAATCCGACTCATCCCCACTCCACTGACCCATTTCGCACCGAAGGAACTCAGTCAGTGTGGTGCTCCGTTCATTCGGTTCCATTTCGGACAATTTCGGACTCCATCAAGAGAAGTCGTCTCTCGGAGTCATCCCCTCATTCTATCGCGCGTATTTCCATATCTTGCGTTCCATTGAAAAAAGACTAAAAGGTAGAAAATAAAAAAATATATAAAAAAACTTTTTAAAAACCACGCTTATATTAAAATGCACTAAAAAGGAGAAAATAATCTTTTTAGACATTAGTGACCATAAATAAAAGCGTGGGGCGCCCACGAAGACTACGTCAAGATAGTTTACCGCCCCGGGCTTTTATTTATAGTCACTAATGTCTAAAAAAATTATTTTTTTCTCTTTAGTGCATTGTAATATAAGCGTGGTTTTTTTAGTTTTATTTTCTGTTCGTGGCCTTGAGTAATTCAACTTTATCCTGAAGACATTTAATGTATCTTTGAAAACAACAAAGATATTTGAGGTGATAACAATAGGTGACTCACCCTGTATATGTATAGACAGAAGATGGATAATAGATAAGATAATAGATAAAGTATCACACAGGACACATTATTGACACAGGAAGGGGGGGGGGGGCGATGCATTCTTATTATTTCTGATCGCGACCGACCGGCCATATTTATTCTCTATCCTCGGTGGGTATTCTTCTTATCTCGTAACCATTATTCTCCCTCTTTCATTTATCTTTATCCGGGATCTACGCCCTTTGTTTCTCTCTTTTCTCTCTATCTCTCTCTCTCTTATCGCCATTCTCCAGTCTCGGACCGTGACGGACAGTAGAATTGTTAACTCAAAGGAGACGGATATTAAAAAGTAAACGGAATACAGGCGATGTGGAAATGAAAATTGCCGCGGGCCTCTTGACTCGGAAGATCGCGTCCTTTGCTTTATTCATCCCCTAACCTCGCGCGGAATTGTTTTATTAACTGGTCAAACAACCTTTGGCCGCGGATTTAAACGAAGGTATTACTGTACAGATTGTTAAAATATTTGTTCGAATGCAGCCAATTTTTATTGTGCAGAAAAATTTGCAGTCTAATGACAAGTTGACTTTGAATTTGAAATATTTTCGACATTTTTCAATTGTCAGTTTACATTTATGTAACATTTTTGGAAGGGTGCTTCTGCGGTAATGACAAAAAGATTACGTTAATTTCCATGGTCAGACCATATCAGCGTTGCCTGATGATTTGTAGACGGAATTCTACAAAATGCGGTGAACGGGAGTTTGGGTAATAAATGCTGGTCATTACTGAGCGGCGTTACATGAAATTTGGAGTCGTAAATTCTACAAATCCGGCAGCTTAGTCCACTTTCTGTAATAATGTTCTTCGGTAATAAGCTGTTGCCCCCATACTGTCACAATTAGTCACTCGTAAATTCGTTTGAGCAACCTAATTAGCACAAACTCGACGAAAACATACGGTGCAAAAAGTATATAGACACGATGATCAATTGTTATAGGTTTAGAATGTGTTCGATAATGTCTATACGATTACGTTTGGCATTAATTAATTATTATTAAAATAACATTATTTGCATTTGAATAACTAACTGCTGCATCGGTATTGCATTTTGCGTATGGATGTAATTATAATTCTTAACTGATCAAAGTATCATAAAGACATAATTAATAATTTTTCTCTTTATTGAAAACCTGTGTCCAATTTTGTAGACACTAAATTAACATCAACTTTAAATCTCATTTATATATATTTTTTGTCATTTTTAGCAATTCCAGAAATAAAATCGGTTTTAAAAAGAAAATGGTGGGCGACGCGTGACATTTTCCGACCAGATATTTGTCCCGCTGCCAAATACACACGGTTAACAAGAGAAAGAGAAATAACCATCGAGGCTAAGTGCAGTGTAAAAATTTCCCATTTCATTGGCTTGTTCGATGGAATCCGATTTGCGACTGTATATGTACAGTAGATTGGCCTGTGCCCTGCAGTGTCATCCTTTAAGAAGATTAACTCCTTCCTCGCCACTTTCGGTCACCGCAGAAACTTTTCCGACACTGTTCGTAAACAAATTCAGATTTAGCTGGCTGGCTTCCACAGGCGGGTTCCTGTTTCCCTGGTGGTCGTCAGTCGGCTTTCAATCGTCACAAAACGTGTCGCGTTTTTCTTGCTTTCATTGCATGATTTTTTATTGTGGAGATATGAAGGTTTGAAGTCGGTGAAGTTGAAGAAGTTACGAAAATGGTACTTTTTAGTACATGATGTAGAAAAGTAAACCTAAGGGAGACTACGAATTTTTTAGATCGACGAGACTTGGGGCCTCTGAAAGTAGAATGTTTTCGCTTCAAAATGAGCTAAGAATCAATATCGCATGATTTTTTGTTCCGGAGATAAAAATGTTTTAAGTCGATGAAGTTGGAGATTTTTCTAAAATGGTACTTTTTCACATCCTGGCATAAAAGTACATGTGAGGATGACAAAAAGTTTTTAACTAGAGGAGACTTGGAGGCTTTGAAAGTAGAATGTCTGCGCTCCAAAATGAGCTAAGAATCACTATTGCATGATGTTTTATTGTGGAGATATGAATGTTGGAATTCGGTGAAGTATCACGTAGAAAAGCTTGATAACATCCAACGCTAAAACTGTGATATTTTTTAGCATGGGTGGCATTTCGGTTGGGACGATCACTGGAACGGTAGCTGTCACTGCCGAATTCATAATTATTTGCCACTCGTAAAGTGGAACCGCCGGAACCTTGCCAAGAAGTCCCCTCGGGACACAAAGGATTCCAGATATGGCGGCAGAGAGAAGTACTCAGACGTTTGCCAAGGAAAAACAACCATGAGGGAGCATTCGTGAGACTTCTCTCTCTCGGAGATGGGTTTCAATAAAGCTGACGCAATTATAGCTTGCAATTTTCGAAAACCGAAGCATTTCGAGCCTTTAACATGAGCCCAGCAACGAAATATTTGTCTGAAGCTCTGTCCACACCGAAGCAACGGTGGAACGGAATTTCATCCGGCGAAAGAAATCGTTGCAACAACAAATTGCCCAGTTAAGGATCATTAATCGCTGGATTGGTCCGCGTCGATCGTCGACAATCACCTGTTACGCGTGCAAATAATCTCGGAGATTCATGCGTCGATTCCTATAAATCCCTATAAATCAATAGTCAACGGGCGTGACGAGTTTTAACAGAGGATTTATCGGCGTAACGTTTACACGTGTAACAGTCTGCACGAGTCGGCGAGTCGGATCCTGGCAAAGGATGAGCCGAACTTCCGGCAGAAGTGTCTCGCAATTTATGAAGCTCGCTCGCGAGACGGCGATCCGCGTGTATCGATTTCGCGAGCCACGTCAACATTCCCCGGGTAACATAAACGAGGGCTCTCCGACTGTCGGTGACAAACTTTTCGCGCGTTTTCTCTCTCGGAAAAACATGCCCGGATAAAACATGTAAATTCGCGAGCCATGTCCGCGCGTCCCGTTTCGATCCCGGACAGTCGTAACATGCGAGTCGAGACTTTTTCCGAATTTCCAGTGGACACGAACGAACCATAACCTTGACGCGCGAATGGCTGACTTTTGTCGACGAGGCTGCGAAGGGGTCCTGCGGCACCCGCAATTGTTATTCAACTATATTCCGCGAATCTGATCATCTCGAAACTATCATATGCATTAGATAGACAAAAATAAATTTTTTTCTACCTCCAACAATTTTCTCAGAATTGCGGGAAAAAGGGATGAAATGCGGCAGGCAAGTTCGAGTATTCTCGCGTTTTTTTCATTTTGATATCTCAACTAGCAACCGAGAAAAGAATAATATAGTTAAGGGTAGTTTTCTCTGTGTGTGCTCACAATTGTGAAAAAATATATAAAATGCGGGATACATTTCCGAGTATTTTCGCGTTATTTTCATTTCAATATCTTGGTTGACAACCGAGAGAACAAATGGTAAAGTTAAGGGTGGTCACCCCCGTATCCTTAAATGAGGGTTTGTAGATTTGAAATTTTTGGGGATTGTCTTTCAACGTAGAAGGATTGTTTTGCAGACGAAACGAATAGCAATTGTCGTAGGAAACCGCCATGATAAAAAATTGTATTTTGTTTATCAGGAAAAAATGCGCTTTCGCGAAAATTCGATGCTCGTCTGTGAAAAACGTACCGTTCTAATACGAGTATGATGGGAACGGGGAAGTATAGCTTGATCACCACCAAAATCCCATTATCTCGTTGCCTGAGAATTCGCTACTCGTTAGCCTCTGTCTCTCCGTGCTGCGGCTGGCATAATCGAAGGAGCCTTCATAAATTTTGGTCATCGCTGTCATAATTTATTCTCTGTGGCGGTCGTCGCTCCCATTTTCAGCATGCGCCAAGCAAACGATGATACACCGCGATTTATTTTATCATACCCCTACCGAACGGTATAAAACGTGGCTCGTGAAACTCACTTTTGCCTGTCGCTGTAAGCAGATAAGCCCTTTATGCCAGGGCACTCTTCGAATAGTTCGAGAGGACACCAACCGGAAGATTAAGCGAGGAGTTTCACCGACGCGGCGGATTATCTTTTGTACAAGATTCACCGTTCCCCCTTTTTTCGACTTCTTTTTTCGGAGATCTACCCGCGTGAATCTTGTCGTCGATCCTGAATACCGGTAAATTATAAATCAATTTTCCAGGCTTGTAGTACCCACTCGAATCCCACGTTAATCCACGGGAATCTACTCGTTGCCTTTATCCCCGAATGATGGAAGAGGAACGTCGCGTCGCTTTGAGCACCAATGACGATTTTAAGAAGATTGGCCAGCTTTGCGTCAGACAATTTTATCAGTTCCAGAGACAATAGGCAATCTCTTTGTGATCCTGATAGGGTGGAGGAGGTGGTCAATGACTTTACGAATGTTCGGCAATTCTTTCATGTATTTGTTCGTTTTTATTCGCGAGGATCACAGTTGTGTCACTTTTGGACACGTGGTTAGTAACGTTGTAAAAGATTGGAAATTGTGAAAATAATTTTCGATTGTGAGAAACATTGTAAATTGTCTGAAAATTGTAACTTTTGAAAATAATTATAATTTGTTTAAAAATTGTTTGTAAATTGTCGAGAAATAGTGAACTGTAAAAATAATTGTAAATTGTGAAAAAAAACTTGGCAAACCTGTAAAAAATTGTAGATTGTGTAGAAACGGAATTTTTTTAAGAATTTCAAGTAACACTTCTTCATGGAATACGCTAGAGAACAGTGATCTTCAGGATCACGATTTTCCATCCTTTCTGGTAGATGCAATTCGAACAACAATGGCGACACCATAGAAAATAATTGAACTCGTAAATAACCGAACCTTGTGCTGGATCAAAGACAGAAAAAAACCGTGTTACGGAGGCAACGAAGTTAGGAGAGTGACGCTCGGTTGCTTGCAAAGAGCTTATTTACCAGTGGCAGTCTTCGGCGAAGTGTAGAGAGCACAGAGAGCTCGAGAGTATACTTCGACACGAAGCTAACTCGTATCGTTGGCTCTCGCCCTTTCCACGAGGAGAGTATCTTCGCAAAGACTCGCGAGTCGAAATTACGCGCGCGCCTGCGACGGTAAAACGTTGCGCGCTCACGATCTGAAAGACGCTTCAAATATTAATGGCGTTTACGGTAACATGGCCGCGTTGTGTTCGCGTCTGCCGGGCTGAAATTTCACGAAGAGTTGCTAATTACAGCCTTTCGTTAAACATCCGTATGAAACTCTTGCCGGAACCTTGCGAGGGATTTCCTGATGGAAGGTTAGGTTCGCGAGGAATGTAATTTATTCGGTACATTCCCCCCCTAAAACATTGATCTACTGATCCCATTCTGTGGATCCCCCCAAATCGAAGATCGCTGTTCCATTATTTTTATTATATAATTCATTTTAATCGGACCTCGTTTTTCACAATTGAATATTGCAAAAATTAATAACTTTCTCAGGATTGTGAAAAATATATATGAAACGCGGGGGGGATTTTTCATCTCAATACCTCGAGTAACAACCGAGAAAATAAATGATGAAGTTAAGGGTAGTTTACCCTCGGATTAATGTGCTAAATAATGTAGTTAAGGGTAGTTTACAAAAAGTACAAGTGCAGTAAGACCTCGATTAACCAGATTCCGATTATAAACAAATACGCGTTTAAATATGATTATATTATGAAGGTAAATAAATTTTCCAAAATGAAAACTTTATTTTAAAATATAATATTCGTTTTAATTATATTTCCCTCGGGTCTCGATTCTCTATCGGTACTTAATTTACCCAGACTGTTCGTCTCCCATTCAAGCCGCTTAACCGAGGCCCTACTATTTTACAAAAACTAATAAAGAAAGTAAGTCCACATTGTGAAAATCGTTTAAACTAACGTACCAGGCGATCGATAAGTAAAAATCGAACTTGTGTGTGTGCACTGTTCCCGGATCGATCGGGCAACTTTTATCCGGCGCGAAGATCTGCGGTCATTTATGGCACGTGGTTCACCGGAAATGTATGTGGCTTCGAACATGTACCGTTTCCGGGAGCTGTCACGTTGGCGAACAACAGAATCCGGGGAAGATCAGATCGAGCTTTAATTAAACTTTTTAATTGAACGTGGGATTTGCGCCTGATGTTACAGTTTCCAATTACGTCGGCGACGCACGCAATATTTCAGAAACAGAGTCCCACCCCCTGTATTCAGTTTCGACCGATCTGAAACAGTTATCGCTTGGACTTTCATCGACGCTTGGAATCGATTGTCCGTCAAATTTTGTTCGTTAATTAACCAGAAAGGCCAAAGACCAGGCGGATAAGCTTTCGGTAAATTTACCGTTAAACGGTCGGCCGCCGGTAATTACATCATCGACGACAGGTTTGGGGGACGAAGCCACATGGGACAGGTTAAGGGGAGCAATTAAGTGCCACCAGCATTGATCTCGCTAGTCGCCAAGGTTTCGATCCCTCCGCCATAGTTCCAGACCGGTGTTCGACAGGAAAAATCCAATTTCTCCAGGCTGCGGCACGGCCAATAAATTTCTGATCCTGTGTACCGCCTGGGGTACAGTGCGCACGGAAGTGCAACGCAACCGTGACACGGTGATTCGGTCGGAAAATCCACGAAAAAGATCCTTGGAGCCTGTTCATTAATTTCCTCGGGCGACAGTGCCTCGTATGAGCGGAATTAAAATTCTCGATAATTGACTGTTGTCCATTTGGACCGGGATTAAGCGAGCTAATAATCGGCACGTCCATTTTTTCTACCATTTTTAACACTGGGTTTACGGAGCTTTAGAAACAACCATTTCACATTATTTTATAAACATAACGAGAATGTTCCCGAGATCATTTGAAGCAACATTTTCCTTTGCAAGAATGGCGTCCGCGGCTCTGTTAAGGAGTTATCAACGAAAAACACTAGGTCGCGCTCTGATTGGTCCGTGTTTTTCGTTAATAACTCCTTAACAAAGCCGCCGGCGCCATTCTTGCAAAGGAAAATGTTGCTACAAATGATCTCAGGAACCTCCCATTTCCGGACGTTGAAGGAATTTTCACACACCCTGTATAATACCCAAAGGAATAAATTTGGCACGTAATTTTCCTCAAGGGAGCATCTTTACAAACTTAATAATCGCAAATTAAGAATATTAGAACCCGTCATTTTGACGGGATTGTAGGGTGCTAGTATTATATTACAGGGCGACAAGAAATAACGGAGTTAAACATTTCCTATTATAATTCTGTCAAATCGACGAATTTTGAAAAACCAAATGATAACAACCATAACGTAGACCTTTAGTATTCATATATTTAAGAAGTTTCGAGGTGGCCACTCTTTGAGCCGATTCAGAGGCTCAAACGTGTTTTGAAATTTTCGGCTATGGGTCGCAGCTCTTCTGGCGTCATTCGGACTCACACCAGGCGCAGAGATTTTTTCAGCGACTCGAAACTTTTATGGGGCTGAGCACAGGCCCTGGCCTTCAAAATCGACCAAACGCTGGAGTTCATAGATTTGAGATCCGGTGAGTACAGCGGCCATTCCGCAGATGTGATGAAACCTGGAAAATGGGATTTGCTACGGTTTTCGTGGATCAAGGGGTCAAAATCAACCAAGAAGTGTATCGACGGGACATTCTCGAAGCCGTGGTACTTCTGTGGGCCCAACAGCACCTCGGCGATCCGGAATGGACGTTACAGCAGGATTCCCCGCCAGCCCACAGGGCGAAAACGACTCATGAGTGGTGCAAAGCCCATTTTCCAGGTTTCATCACATCTGTGGAATGGCCGCCGTACTCACCGAATCTCAACTCGATGGACTACAGCGTGTGGTCGATTTTGGAGGCCAGGGCCTGTGCTCGGCCCCATAAAAATTTGGAGTCATTGAAAAAATCTCTGTACCAGGAGTGGGACCGAATGACGTCAGAAGAGCTGCGGCCCATTGCCGAAAATTTCCAGACACGTTTGAGCCTCTGTATCGGCGCAAAAACTTCTTAAATATATGAATACTAAAGGTCCATGTTATGGTTGTTATTATTTGGTTTTCCAAAATTCGTCAATTTGACAGAATTATAATAAGAAGTGATTAACTCCGTTATTTCTTGTCACCCTGTAGATACCCGCAACGAGAAATTATGTGCTTGAACGAACAAGTTCTTTCTGAATTTTCTGATTCAAACATACATTTCATGTCAGTAATTGTGAAAGAGGATGAAGGGGCTTTTATTAACTTTTGTTGTCCATTTGAACATTTTCATAATTGCCATAATTGTGAAAGAGGATGGCAAGACTTATTTATACAGGTTTTGTTGCGTGCGTCGACAAAGGGGTTTAGTCGTGACGTAATTGGTACAGGACATAAAGGTAATATATTCGAGGAAATAATTTAATACTGGAGAATAAATGCTTCCAAAATATAACGGAAGAACAAATCGTAAATTTCTCGGTTAAACATTTCCAGTAACAGCGGAGAGGAAAAATTAGGAACAATTTTGTCTCTCTACAGTTTTACGTTTAGCGTCATAAACGAATAAAATGGGCGTCTAGAAATAATGCTTATGGAAGCTTACAAGAGTGCTTGTCAGGAACAAGTGTGCCAAAAACATAATTTTTTTTCTACATATTTGCGAAAGATGCTTTACAAAGAATAGCTTTATTCGCTTATCTTCGCAAGTCATTGTCTTTCTGGAAAACGCAGGTCGGAAAAGTAAATCTGAGAAAGCGTAGGAATTTAGCTGGAAGAAACTTGGGGGCTCTGGAAGTAGAATATTAGGCCTTCAAAATGAACTAAGAATCAATATCGCATGATTTTTCGTTCCGGAGATAAAACTGTTTGAAGTCGATGAAGTTGGATAATTTTCTAAAATGGTACTTTTTTACGACCCGATGCATAAAAGTACATGTGAGAAAGCCAAAAAAATTTTTAACTTGAGGGGACTTGGGGCCTCTGAAAGTAGAATGTTTTCGCTTCAAAATGAGCTAAGAATCACTGTCGCATGATTTTTTGTTCCTGAGATAAAAATGTTTGAAGTCGGTTGTATCTGGTAACAAATGTGGACACGAGTGCCAAGTGCTAGGAAACATCGTTTTTGTTCTATTTGCGAAAGATGCTTTACAAAGAGGAGCTTTATTCAGTTAACCTCGGAAGTCGGTGTGTTTCTGGAAAGCGCAGGACGCGTCTGGGGAAGTAAGAGCTTTCACTTTTGCACTCGTTTCGGCTGATAGAGCCAAGTCTCTCCGCACTCTTATTCTTATTCGAAGCGCTGTTAGACCCTAACCAACGTAGCGGAGAAATTACGACGGAGGAGAACAGTGATCGTTGTTTTCCCGCCAGTGCAGTGCGGTGACAGAGGGAAACTTCTTCGAGAATGAAACAGCAGTGAATTCTTTGTACCCTCTAGCTAGACTTGTTCTCTCTGTCTCTCCGGTTTTCTTTCGGATGCGTTCAAGCACGAAGCTTCACAACGCCTCGAAATGGCTGTCGGGTACATCGACATGGTGAACAGCGATACTGATGAAACACAACGGTTATAATTAGCGACTGCGACTACTGCCAGACCCTTTCTTCCGGGACGCTGGACTTGCAAAAAGGGGACGTCGTTAGGATTTCATAACGCATCAACCAGTGCACAGCTATCTGTATCTTCTTGCACATGGATTGCGCTTTAGAATTGGGATTCGAATTGCCGGTGAATTAGGTTTAGTGGGTCCTTGACCTGCGATCGTTTCCTTCTATCACCTTGCCAATTATTTAAAAATATACTTACGCATTTTCGTGTTTCTTAGCTGTCGCTCGAAAAATAAATTTTTTTCCACCATCACTAATTTGCTCAGAATTCTGAAAAATATATTCGAAAGGCGGGGGGCAAGTTCGAGTATTCTCGGTTTTTTTTCATCTCAATATTTTGCCTAACAACCGAAAAAAATGATAAAGTTGAAGGTTAGGTTTCAAAAAATGTTTAAGAAAATTAAATAAATGTGTTTGAATTGTGTGTTGAATATCAGATTAATTCAGAACAAACAGCAATGAATTGTTAGATAAATGTTTAAACGGTTTGTCGGTGTCACAGACAATGACTGCGATTACCTTGATCGACGAGATCGATTAGGTGTCTGTCAGAGGGATCAGCAGGTTCAAAGGAAAAACCGCTACCTCGCTAGCTCATTAAAGGTGTTGAAAGGACATAGCAACAAGACCCGGTCATCCTCACGGTCCACCGAAGCGTGCGGACTTTGTTATCTGCTTCTAGCGCACGTATTTCTCGTCGCTTTAGCTGTTTCCAACACGAGCGCCCACCCAGTGTCTGTGTTGCTTTTGTGAAGAGGATAATTACCATCGAACTGAAATCTAATAAATGGACACTGCTGTCTCTTCCGGGTTGTACGGTAATTAGGGGAACTTCGGATTATTCGGTTGGCGGTCCGATTCTCTGTGGTGCTCTCGACCACCCTCATTTTTCATTGTTACGTTCATCGAACGCTTTGAGATGAAAGTTAAAATTAACATTAAATTGTTGAAGAAAAGAACATAAATGAAAAAATGATGTAGAATATTGACCAGGTAAACACTTTACTTTATCGGACACAAAATTTGTGCCTTTCTCCTATAAATTATGATGTATTTGGTATGTAATCCTGTAGTTTGGTACCCAGGGCGGTTGCAGGGAGAAGTTTCGATCCTGTAGGATCAATGGTTCAGTAGTTATGCTTGCTTGAAGTTGAGCAAACTACAGTATTTTTGACAGGTAAGGGGCCGCCATATTGGTTTGTAGTGACGACCGCGAGCTGTTTACCGACAGAACCGCCGCGCCGGTCCTTGCCTGGTCACCAACCAACTCGCTAAGCGGCGCGCGACCGTCACTACAAACCAATATGGCGGCCCCTTATCTGTCAAAAACACTGCAGATTGCTCAACTTTAAGCAAGCATAACTTCTGAACCAGTGATCCTACAGGATCGCAACTTCGACCTGCAACCGCCCCGGGTACCAAACGACTGGATTAAATACGAAATACATCATAATTTATAGGAGAAAGGCACACATTTTGAGTCCGGTAAAAGTAAAGAGCAGCCTATTCACCAGTATATTCGAAGCACTCGGAACATTTCTGCACACATTTAAACAATTTCCAATTCTTTTTACATTTTTTTTTTTTTAGTATTTCTTGGGCATGGTGGTCTAGAATGCGACATTTAAGTGTGGCGAAAATTCAAATCTATCATCTCTGCAATTCATAACATTCGTAAATGATTCAATAATCATAGTTAATCAATGTGCAACAGATTTATACAATTTTACAATGTTTTAGAATTCTACAATGTTCTACAATTTTACTAACCACATATTGACTGACAACACTAATCTCCACAAAGTAACAATCCCGAGAAGGGAATAATTCATCATTTATTATAATTTACACCGCGGGAGTTAATGTAATCGACACCAAACTATCCTGTAACTGTCACTAGAACCTGTAACGAAGCCTCGACGAATTCTCCATTAAAAAGTTACAGCATAAATATTTCCCTATACACATAATCCTCCACCGAGTTCTAAAGTGATCTATTAAATGGTTCAAGTTAATACGCCGATCATAAATATTTCATCGTAGTCGCGCAGATCTTGAAAATTGCGTAAACAACAGCGGCTCGTTGAATGACTCACAAGCCTGCGAAACAAACGATCGAAAGAACGAACGCCGCAAAAGTTTGCCAATCCGAAAGTTTCGCGATACCTTTCGTATCAGCCGCGTAGAGCGCGATCATACTTGCAAATGAAAAATGTTTCTGTTATGATACCTGCGCGCCGTTACGCATAATCTTTATTGAGGAGGCTTAATAGCGAGGAGGGAGAGCCTCGGGCAAAGAAATGCATCTAATAACGCTTCTTATGCTTTCGCGGAACTGCGTGTTTTTACTCTCGTAAATCGTCGAAAAGACGTGAGAGTTTCTTTGGGGAGAAAGTCCGGACACGAAAGTATTACACATTCAAACCGCTGTAGAATATTTGGAAAATATTTTCCGCGAATGAAACTTACGTGAAGTTGAAGGTTCAACCTTCCTTTTTGTAAGGAGACCTCGAAAATTGATGTACGATATTTTCTGACCGATTTATGCAACAAAAATGGGGGCCAAGATTGATACGACGATTCATTAATAATTATAGGGTTGCCTGTATTATACCCTTCATTCAAAGTATGATAACTCGGCCGAAAAAATTCGTAGATCAATTTTTCAGGTCTCGTTGGAAAAGGAGAGCTTTGATCTTCAAGCTCATGTTGGTTTCATTACCCAGAAAAATTTTTCAATGTTCTTACGGGCGTTTGAATAGGAATCATTTTCGAGACAACACGTGTCGTCATTTTCGCGGGGCACCTGTCATTCAAAATTGAATAACTTGGCTTAAAAGAATGGTAGATTAATTTTTGAGGTCTCATTTTTAAGGGGGAGCTTCAATCTTCCCAACCACGGTGGATTCGTCCGCGAGAATAAATGTTCAACGTCCCCACAGTTGATTCGATATACCGTACATAGTTTGCCCGCGGCAACACAATTTCGCAATGCTCAATTTCTCTGCCATTCTGAAGAAAATTGATGCGGAACGAGCACTAACAAACGAACGAAAATTACGATAGACTGTGAGCTTACGGTAACAATCTGTCAACGTTCGATGCTAGTCTCTCGTAGCTACCAATTCGCCGTCTGACGAGAGTAGAAAATACGTTCGCAGCGTTTCACTGTCGGCGGGCCGCGCGGTATTTCTGCGTGCTCGTTCCGCAGAAAATATTATTCCGATAGCGTATTTTCATGATAATGCCGGGCGGGAACGTTCGCGATGGTATTTTCTTGGAAATCGCGAGAACGGGATGGCGGTGTAGATTTTTTGACACGCGGGCTGAGAGAACACTTTCTGGTATATAGCGTGGAGGCAAAATGAAAGGGTTTTCTGTTCGCGGGGAAGGAAACCAACGGCTATGAAGGAAAGCGAACGGTACACCGTGCAATTGTCCTCTTGTTTCGGAAAGTCCGCGTTCCCAATGAAAGGACGACACTTGGAGCACCAGGAGGAAATGAAAAGCCTTTCTTCGGCGTCCTCCACCTTTTACCGGTGAGATCGAATTACGGGGACAGAATAACCGAAGGAAGAAACGAAGTTTAGGGGCAGGGGGCGGCTGTCAGACGATTCCTAAAGCGTCCGGGCAGCCATCTTGATCTTGGGAAACGTCGCTGACTTGCACACGTACCAAACATCCCCTTTGTTGCTCGTATCGTCTGCTTCGAACACTCGATTTGGGTGAACTTTACTTTATATCGGACACAAAATTTCTGCCTTTCTCCTATAAATTATGATGTATTTCGTATGTAATCCAGTAGATCTGTATCCGGGTGCAAATCGAAGTATCGATCCTGTAGGATCAATGGTTCAGGAGTGATGCTTGCTTACAGTTGAGCACTTTGCAGTGTTTTTGACAGGTTTATAGAGGGTGACGAACCCTCGATTTTTTAAAAATCCTAGCAAATTTACAGATTTTACAATCGTTTACATACACCAACGAATCAATTCTGACGACGATACATGTTCATTCTGAAGCTATCCGTCGAAATTTAGACGTGTTCTCGAAAATGGCCGACGGTCTCTCGTGAATATACTGCACGTAGATGTTCACGGCCGAGCAAGCTCCGTGCGGAAGATCGAAGATCGAGAACCGTGGCAACATGAAGGACCTCTATTCGTGCGAGGCATTCAGAATAGAACCCTCAAGAGCCGCTCTCGAACACGTGACGTTCCGTGACGCTGTACAGAGTCCAGATTTCTTCTGTTAAAGCCGGAACTGTCGCGTTCAAATACACGCGAGGTGGATCTTCGAGATTCTCCAGAACTCGTCGATATTTAAACTTGAATAATTTCGTTGTGAAGAATAGTACGACATCGAACGTGGTCTGATTTCAATGCTTGGAACCTCGACTTCAGGTCTCGTTATTAATTTTTGCCTAAGAAATTCTTGCACGAAACAGGACACGGGAAACCGAGGGTACGCGCTGTCTGAAACGTTGTACAAGTTCAAACCGCTGTGGAATCTCGAAAAAGCTTTTTCCGGGAACAAAACTAACACGAGTTTGAATACTGAAGCTCCCGCTTTCAAATAAAACCTCAAAAATTAATCTACGATTCTTTTAAGACAATTTATTCAATTTTGAATTAGAAGTGTCCCGCGAAACTGGGGACACGCGTTGTCTCCAAAATGATGACTATTAAAATGCCTGTAAAAATATCGAAAAATTTTTCTGGGGAATGAAACCAACATGAGGTTGAAGACCGAAGCTCCCCCTTTCCAACGAGGCCTCAAAAATTGATCTGCGATTATTTCCGGCCGAGTTATCGAGCCCTGATCGAGAGGTGCAATTAGTTCAACAATGAGTGGCGAGGTTTTAAACGAATGTATACAGAAACCATGATGCAGGAGCCACTTCGGGGAAACAACACTGCGGAGAGAAGCATAGCTAGTATTATAATAAAATGTCCAGCTGCCCCGTTCGACGGGCCACTATGCAGAGAATTGCGACACAGAATGGCGCGAGCCGCAACGTGATAGGAGCGCAGATGCCGCCCGAAGCTAAGCTTAAATCGCGAAAAGAGCAACGGCTGCAAGAACCCCGTTGACCCCGGCTCTGAAATACGATCACCGGACACGGTTAGCTTAATTTCCAGCCGCGCGCTCGTTCCCTCTCCCCGCGCCTAACACCGTGACCCCTGCCTTTGAAACACGCCTGTAGACTCTATTATTCCGCGAAATTCGCGGTACCTGTTTTGCGAGCCGCGGAACGTCCACGGGGAAAAAGAATCGGCAAATATTATGCGGAAAGCGTATTGTTCCGGGAACGATTGCTACTAGTAGACTGCGGAACTTTATGCAAAATACAAATTGTCTGCATTGATTGCAAGAAATAGAAACTAAATTGAATGTTACTCTTGCCCTTAAATGATTTTAATAAAGGAGAAATCATATATTCCCATATTCAATTTTAAACATTTTTTAACAGTTCTGAATTCCATCTTATCAATTTTGTTATAAATGCATAAAAATCCGCGTGAGTAGTAGTAAACTAACTCATTTGCTAATCAACTTTTTCATCATTCAGAGGACTGGTTGTTTTGAATTTTTTTGGAAAAATATTTTCTTCCGTAATATACAGGTAGAAAAAGGAGCCTTAGGATCAATGGTTCAGGAGCTATGCTTGCTTGAAGTTGAGCACTCTGCAGTGTTTTTGACAGGTAAGGTTTGTAGTGCCGTATTGGTTTGTAGTGACGATCGCGAGCCCAACCGCTAGACGGCAGCACGGGCACACAGTAATATCGTTAACATAGGGTAAATATCTCAGAAAATGTTGGAGAAGAAATATCATGGAAAATATTTACACAAACTTAACCCAGACCTAACCCAAATCAGTTAAAACGCAACATCGTGGCCATGTCATCCAAAATTAAAACAAGAATCGCAATAGCCACTCTGTATTATGAGCATTAACGCGCGCCCGTGCAGTGTTCCCAGACGGGTCACCTTTTTTCGCGCATGCTCGGCGTTTTCACACTCAGTAAAGTACGATTCTCGAGAAAATGTGGCACCTTGAGCGCCCCGCAGAATTTCACGAAATTAATATGATTTGATTATGAGTCATAATTTATGACAAAGCGAATGTATGACAAGTGTACTTCTGTATATTTTGTAACTCGTAGGTCACGTCCTGGAGTCTTTTTGTTCGGAACAGATTGTTTCGGTACATTCCCGTCGATATACATACATAGCTGCCTCAGGGCACTGCTACATCATCGCCTCATCATAGATACGTTACTGTTTTGGACGCGCATGCGCGAGAAAAGGTGACCCGTCTGGGAACACTGTGCCCGTGTTGCAATCTAGCGGTTCTGCTCGGTAAGCGGTGCGCAATCGTCACTACAAACCAATATGGCGGCGACCTTGCCCGTCAAAAACACTGAAAAATGCACCACTTTAAGCAAGCATAACT
Organism: Lasioglossum baleicum; assembly: GCF_051020765.1. Taxonomy (NCBI): domain Eukaryota; kingdom Metazoa; phylum Arthropoda; class Insecta; order Hymenoptera; family Halictidae; genus Lasioglossum; species Lasioglossum baleicum. The sequence continues at coordinate 740,776 of NC_134938.1, forward strand.
CCTGAACCATTGATCTTACAGGATCGAAACTTCGACCTGCAACCGCCCCGGGTACCAATCTACTGGATTACATACCAAATATATCATAATTTATAGAAGAAATTTTGAGTCCGGTAAAGTAAAGAGCAACCCAGCCAAGTGATTCGCCACGATCAAACGGTACAAATGAAACCTCGCGAACCTTTACACATCTCGCGAACTGACTTTTGCTTTGGGCAAGTTGTCCATTAAAGCTGCAAAGTCAGTGGAACACCCGGAAAGCACGCGTGTGTTCTCAAAAGGCGACTTCCGCGAATTAACTCCCGAGCTAATTCGTCGAGAGTTTAATACTGTTTGTCCGTAAAACTCTGAAAATTCGACACATCTGGGAATTAACTTGAAATTAATTTGCCCGCGAGTTGCGCGCCGGTTGCTCGTAAAATTCGCTGCGAGAAGTTCTCCTCGGTATCGTAAACCTGCTCTTCATAAATATAAAATCGAAATTCGCCGAGGAGTTATAAAAAGTTCGTAACAAATATTGCCATGTATCTCGTGCATGGGAACACGTGTCTGATACACCTATTGAAATCGAGACCCTTCGCGGAGAATATCGAGCAATCATTATTTATTATTAATTTTCGTAGAGCCTGTCAAAATGGTGGCTGTCTTCAATTTTTTACTTCAAAAAATACAATTATATTATAATAACATAATCATGATTATAAAAGCTATTAGATATTAAAATAAAATATATTCTTCTCGGCACCTAATTATTCAGAATTCACTTGCACCCTGCAGACAATAAAAATATTGTGATTCTTTTATGTGAAATTGCAACTTACATTTTTTACTTCACAAATATTAATGCGTTTAAGCTTCGTGTTCATCGAATTCCTAAAATTTATACTTCATAAAAAATTTTTAATATATTTTTCTCGGCACCTAGTTATTTAAAATTTACTTGCACCGTGCAGGAATGAAAAGACGGTGATTCTTTGATGTGAAATTGCAGCTGGCTCTTTCCACGTATTAAGGTGAGATCACACGAGTTACTCTCGCGCAAGCACATTTCAAGTATACAAGGAGGAAAGTGTTGGAGCAAGTCCTGCGAGGTTCACCCTTTGAAATCGAACTCGATTCGCTCGATACGAGAGTCACGACTCGTGACTTCGACGGACGACGCTCTGCCCGTTATCAAAACGTACTTCCGCCGCAGTCGAGCTAGTTCCCCCTCCGTAAGCCTTTTTATCGGTGCTTTTTCAAATTTCGCTTCCTCCGATCTTTTTTCAAGAGGCGGCCATTCCGCTCGCAACCGGGAACATGTAGAAAAGTAACCGATTGGGGGGCGAACTTGTGGCACACGTGGGAAGAGGCGATAACGCCGGAAACGAAACAGACGCGCGAGAAATGTTCCGTGCAAATCTATCGTCCGAGAGGAATTCCGCGAGTCCATCGCGGAGGAATTCATCGTTGCAATTCCAATTGTTGTAATTTACCAACGAACGGTCGTAGGGTAATAAACCTGCACTCGTTTTCTTTTGTCCGAAAAGAAAGTAGGTGGTGTATTCAAACGTCTCTGAAATCTTAAAAAAATTTTTCTTGCAGATGAAACTGCCACAGATTTGGAGAATACAGCTTTCTCTTTAGAATGAGTCCTCAAAAACTGATCTACGATTTTTCAAAACTATTTTATGCCACAAAAATGGAGACCACGATTGATGCGACGATTGATTATAGGGTTGCCAGTACAACCTTCATTCAAAGTATGATAACTCGGCCGGAAGTAATCGTAGATTAATTTTTGAGATTTCGCAGTAAAGGGGGGGGGGGAGGACCTTTGGTCTTCAACCTCACGTTGGTTTCATTGCCCAGAAAAATTTTTCAATATTTTTACAGGCATTTTAATAGGCATCATTTTCGAGACAACACGTGGTCCTCAGTTTCGCGGGACACCCTTCATTCAGAATTGAATAACCTGCTTAAAAAAATCGTGGATCTATTTTTAAGAACTTGCTGTAAAGAGGAAGCTTCGATGTTCAAATCCGTCTAGGTTTAAATCCCGATAAAAATGCTTCAGAGTTTCTACGAAAAAAGTTTCACGGAAACTGGAATAAAAGATCGCGCGAGCTTATCGGCCGGCGCAATAATAATTCAGAAGCAATCTTCTTAGGGTAAACGCAATATAATGCGCCCTAATATACTGAGAACGCAGTTGTTCCCATTCCCTATCGGCACAGTTGCAAGGAACGAGCGCTGCAACTGCAGTAAGATATTAAAACGTCAAAAGATTGTTACGGCGCTGAAATAATGTTCACGGTCGATCGGTGAACTCGAGCTGGCGAACAGAAACGCCGCGCCGCGCGCCGGCCGATCGGCCGTTGCTTAATCCCTTCGTTCAGCTTTAATTAAAACCGTACGACTGAGAATTTTTATTCGACTGCATTTATTAAAAGCATGAAAACACGCGCGGTAGAGGAGCGGGGCGAGAGGTGATATTCCTATTTCCATTTTCGCGTTTTCACCGTTTCCTGAAACTTCGCTAGGAATCCCCGGGAAAAATACTTTTCGAAACAATTTCCGGCCGCGACAAAACGACGGGAATACGAAATCTGCGATGTACATGTTTATTCATGTTACATGTAGTTAGAACACATCGCGTCGGGTGGTACGCGTGTCGAGCACCCGATTAAGCTCCGTACACACGACCGGGATCTTTTAAATGGCATTCGCAGGGATCGATATTCGATTTTGCGAATTTTTATACGCTCACCGTCTGCTGTTTTTCTTCTGGATAACATATGTTTTGAAGCGGAAACCGAGCACTGCCACTGACGTTGAACGACACTTACAGAATTTCCGTGAAATCGAAGCAATTTACTTCTGGAAACTGATGTCGACAAGATTTACGATCGCACCGGGGATTTTTGTGCAGAATAAAAATATGCAAATAAAATTGTAAAATGCAAATGAATATTTGCATAATCAATCGAAGCTGTTTTATAGCGTAAAATCAGGTAAAATAAATTTTCCGGGGACTGTGTTCTCCGATCAGAGGGCAGGAGTCGAGTAATGGTGGTGGATTCTGCGGTAGTTTCAGAGCACAGTAGATTTTGCAACATTAATCCAAGGTATTGTAAAGCTAAGACGAGGTAAAATCACTTTTCTGGGAAACCCTGTTATTTAATCAAACGGTGGGAGTCGTGAATTGGACTTGGGGTTGTACTTTGGGAAGTTTGGTGGGACAATAAATTTTGTAAAAAATTGTAAAACGTAAACGAATATGCGTCGGAATAATTCAAGGTATTATAATGCTAAGACAAGGTAAAGTGAATTTTCTGGGGACAGGACTTTGGGTCCATTCAAAGTCGAGGGAGGCCCTATGAGTTCGAAAGCGTGGGAAACAGTTTCCCATTGCCCTAATATTCTTCTCACGGATCGGGGGGTTTGAACGAAGGTATCGGCAACAGAAGGGCCGATAGTCGGCCGCGCCGTTTATCCGACACGTATGCATATAACCGTAAAAACGGGAAAAAAGCGAGACGGTCGGGCGAAGATAACACTTTATGCGAAACAAACGATCCTGCAAGGTTCATCTCGGTCACGAGTGCTCGCATTTGCATGCATACAACCGTAGACCGGTTCCCGCGTTTCCGGTTGTCCCGTCGCGAGAGAGAGAGAGGGTTTTCGTGAAAACGGTAACCCGAGGCTTACCATCGGCGCCGGCTAGCCTTACCGAGCCAGAAAATGTCGTTTCGGAACCCGACGATAAAACGGCAGGTCCCCTCTCCGTCCCTCCCCTCCATAAACGTAGGTAGCACGCCTCCCCCCACCTCCCGCTGCGAAAATTGACAATCGGCGAATCTCCGGACAATAACTTGGGGGCAACGTGACCCACGGATTTTTCGGGACACGACCCTGTAGCCGGAGAACTGTATGGATTTGCTGAAAGCTTCATTTATTGCGTGTACACACACCCTCCAATTAATTGATTTCAGTCAATCCTTTATAAACGCAAAAGCCTTGGGGAGGTTCGTTTGCACTTTTCGTAGACGGACACTATTTTTTTGAGCTTCAAAGGCCGAGCCGAACGTAGAGAAGGATTGTGACTCTCCGCGTCTCTTTCTTTACCATACGCTGTCCTTCTTTGCGCCCTTTCATCGTCGATTAAACCACTAAATACAGTTGAAATTATATCGTGTTTGATCTTATTTTAATCAGAAAAATGCCACCAAACATATTGGTGAAAATTTCATAAAAAAGTAAGTAATAATAAAAAAGATTTAATAATGGTGTACATTGTGTGGACGGCCTTTGAACTGTGCCGACGACTACGACTCTCCGCGTCGCATTTACTAGTGGTTCACACCGATATACCCGAGCCGAGATCAGATTACTACAGTGGAGGGGATATTCTTTTTGCATTTATACAGGAGATTTACTGTAAATTGTTTAAAAATCGTTAATTACAAATTGTCGAAAAATTGTAAACTGTAAAAATAATTGTAAATTGTGCAACAAAACTTGGCAAACTTGTAAAATATTGTAGATTGTGTAAAAACGGCGTTTTTTGAAGAATATCAAGTAACATTTCTTCATGGAAGACGCTAGAGAACAGTGTACCTTCAGGGTCACTATTTTCCATCCTTTCTTGTGGATGCAATTCGAACATCAATGGCGATACCATAGAAAATAATAGAACTCGTAAATAACAGAACCTGGTGCTGGACCAAAGAAAGAAAGAAAGAAAGAAACCGTGTTACGCGGAAGCAACGAAGTTAGGAGAGTGACTCTCTACGTTCCGCTTTCTTTTGAACTCTCGGCACGGTCGGCGCGGTCGGCACGGTAAACAAAGTCATAAAAAAATGATGTATGCGATCACTGTCCGTGCAGAACACAGCCTGTGGACAGTACACGCGACTTTACAGTGAAGGCGATATTTTCTTTGCGTTTATCGTGTACGACCTTTTTGCGTTTATAGAGGATTTACTGTATCATCTTTTCGCTATTAAATCACACCATTTTTTGCCATAATCGCGTAAAACCCGCGGTCCAGTTCCGTCCGAGAAGAACAGGATCGGCTGACTGTTTCTTGGCAAGCATCCCCGAACGAACAACTTCGTAGACATAACCGTTTGTTCGAGTTTCTGGTGACAAAGAAGACTCTCGGACAACCTTATCTAGTCCCGGATGAAAACAACTCTACGGAGGACGATCTTTGTACACATCCTCTCTGAAAAGAAGAGAAAAACTACACACACGCCGCACGCATACACGGCCAGCGGTTCTAATCCGTAAGAGCTGTTTCACCTGTCGTCCAGCAGTTTGAAAAGCCCAATCAAAGGATTTTAGGAAACTCGAGCGTCGAAACCGGGTGACGCGAGGGACGCACACAGGGCTCATCGATTCGGAATACGATCCAGACGAACAAAACGCGCGCGCGCGTGCTGAAATCCGCTGATGTGAATTCGCACGGAAGGCCGCTACAGTGACGCGTAAGTAACCCATACACGTGTCGCGCGATCAAATCAGCACCGGTTACGGATTACTCGGCGGATAGTGAATTTTTTTCGCGGGAACGAAGTTCGAATCGAATGCAATCCAGCGAATAAAATAAAGCGCAACAGCCGTTTGTTCAAACGAGGCCAACAACAAATACCAATGCTGCGGAACCGGTCATTTTACGGCTGAGTTAATATCCGCGGTCTACCGACAACTACAAAAATTTTTGAAAATATGGAAAAATTTTTATCGAGCATAAAACCAACGTGACGCTGAGCATCGTAGCATCCCCTTTGGAACAAGCTTCCAAAAATTGATCCACGATTCTTTTAAGCCAAGTTATTCAATTTTGAATGACAGGTGTCCCGCGAAACTGGGGATACGCGTAGCCTCGAAAATGATTCCTATTCAAACGCCCGTAAGAACATCGAAAAATTTTTCTGGGGGATGAAACCAACGCGAGGTTGAAGATCAAAGCTCCCCTTTTCCAACGAGACCTGAAAAATTGGTCTATGATTTTTCTCGGCCGAGATATCATACTTTGAATGGAGGGTGTACCGGCAACCCTATAATATTATTAATCAATCGCCGTATCAATCTTGGTCCCCATTTTTGTTGCGTAAACCGGTCAAAAAAAATCGTAGATCAATTTTCAAGGTCTTGTCCGCGAAAGGAAGGTTCAATCTTCAAACCGAAGTTGGTTTCATTCTCGGAAAAAATTTTCCAAAGATTCTACAGCGGTTTGATTTTGTAACACTTTAGTGTCCGCAATGTCCCTAGAAGAGACTTGTTCGTCCTTTCAATAATTTTGGCGAATAAAAATACGTGTATTTGCACGAAAATCCTTGGTCCGATGACGAGTATAGCTACCTTTTTTCGACGCGTGAAAGGAGTCATCTTTCGGCACGTACTGTATGTCGTACTCGAGGGTCGTTTTCGGCAGGATGCGCCTCTCCTTGTTGATCTTGTAGACGGCATACTTGAAGGCCAGCTCCGTACTGCTATCCTTTTGGTCATGAGTGAATATAGCACCTGGAAGCAGCATAAAACGACAGCACGGATCAGAGAGAGAAGAATCCTAAAGAGAAGAAGAGAGTATAGCCGGGACAGAGTAGAGAGTGGTTCATTAAATTTGATTTTCGCGTGCGGCGGCGGAAATTCCCGATCAAAATGCACCCTTTCATGCCAATATACTTAGAACGTGCTGACCCCGCTATTCTTTTCGGGCGAAGGACAAGTGCACTTTGATGCACATTCTACTTCTGCGCCTGTCCTTATTAATTCCCCATGAATCCCCTAATCAACAGAGGTGTGCGGAGCAGGGGTGTGTTCGAATCGTTATTGTTCCCGCGACAGTGTCGAAAAAAAAATGAAAAAAAAAACAAATTCAACGGTGTACCCTCGATAACGGTTCACCACCGGCGGATTTGCATCTCGAGTGCAGTCTGTCATACGCTTCATGCCAGATTCCTCGAGTTGTATCGCGGCTCGAGTGCCACGAAGCAAACTCGTTTACTAATTGCTGATCGATGCTTCGAAACTCGCCGAGGCCACCAGCATGTCAAGGACCAAGCTGTACGTATACAAAGGAATACAGTTGCGAGGGGCGCTTCGGTGTGCTGTCGCTCGGAAAATGGCCGACTTTTGACAGTGACTTTGGTCGAAAGAATCCCGAAACTGAAGGTGGTACCTTATACACTCTTGTAGCTTAAAATGTTGACAATGGTGTTTCGAGAAAACTAAAAATATTGATACAATCACTATTGACGGCTGGTAGGTCCAGTGTTAATGTCGAAGACTGCCCTGGGAGAGTCCTCAGTATTTCATATTCCTCGGTGTCGGCGATTGCTATGCATAGCACCGCAGGGATTCCGTCAGATCTCTGGACGCTGCCCGGAGAGATAACGTTGGGAAAAAGGAGGACGCCGAAGAAAAGAACTAGATCGAAACTGTATTATTTAAGGTTGCTTCGTGCTCTCGATGATGGCTCCTCTCTTTTCGTCACCCTGCATCGACGAGCGCCGATAGCATAGCTCCGGGGCTAGCCTAGGAAGGTGAACTATACCGAAGGTGAGCTGCATAGGACCAAAGGAAGCTGGTCCAGCCGGTGAAAAAGCGTCATCACCGTCCAATCAAGCGGATGGCCTCGATTTTGATAGGGGTCGGACCTTGCGAAATGAAGGTATCGCAGAAATAGGATCCTCTCCGCAAGAAAATTGCGAGGACAGGTCTCTTTGGAGGATGTTCGCCAACCTGTTCGGATATTTACATTTCCACGAGAGTAGCCTGGAGGGTGTATATAGTTTAAGAACCCTCTGTGGTTAGGTTGCAGAGGGTTTCGCATAACAGTTGCGACCCAGTGCCGCTGGCTGTTTGCAAGACTTGTGGAAGCCCGCCGCGAATTAGTCGGTGAATAGGACACCCGATGAAAGCGAGCACGTTCCGATTACTGGTTCGTCGTATGTCACTGTCGTAGCCGCGGGCCACCGGATTCTTGATAGCCACCAAGGAAATTGATAACACCACGCTCCTCTGGACAACCGGCCATTTTTCACCGACAAAAGGACGATCCCTCAGCCGTCCACGCTCGATTAATGCCAGCGCAGCCCGTTAATTAATTCTGCGAGCGAGGGGATCGACTCGCATTGTCATATCATGGTCCATGAAAAAGTGTATAACTTATGCGATTTTGATTGTTCTGACTGGGAAAAAATTGAACATGTACTTCAGATACAGGTAAATGTGTATGTTAAATTTCAATCCAAAAGGTTGGATAGTTTCCCAGGAAAAAATTTCTGAACATTGGCCAATTTAGCAGCCAAAGTCAGACTATCCCCTAGACCATAGACCCTGGTGGATCGATACTATTTCCCTCATTAACAGAGCCACAAGAACCGGGAGCTGAAAAAGTAGGATGTGGTAATATCGAGTACCCCACGCAACAAGAATCCATAAATCGCTTAAAAAGCAGCCAACTCTGGAAAAAACCGCATCCCCGTTGCAACGGTTCTCGTGCAATTTCTCTCGTCGAACCTTTAACCTCTCCGGGTCTCCAGTTCTTTGCGGTTGTTTTATCCACCGCCGGCGAATCCTGCTAATCCATTTATCGGTGTATAACCCGGTTCCTTTCGGGTACAATTCCTCTAGGATAGTCTCTGTAGCACAGTGGTGCACACAACTGTTTCTCTCCGTTCTTTTGCGCACAGCGGCGATAAGTACCGGACTCGACAGAAACGTTGTCGACTTCTTGCGACGACGGTTTCTTTCCGAGCACCCACCCTTAACAGCTCCGCTTTATCATTCGTCGTTTAAATGCCTGGGGGAAAGGGTTCGAGCGAAAACGGTGGTCGGGGGGGTCCGTAGTTTTTCCGCGGGTTTGTTTGCCAAGAATTATCACCTGCAGCGTCGAAGGAAACGAATCTCGTGGCTAATGTCCGGGGAAGAAATACATAAATCTTCCTACGGAATTGTAATGACCACGAAAGAAACTGGTCTACAACGTTTGCGAGGTGTCTTGGTAATCGCTGGATAACGGGGAGACGTTTTTAGCGTTTTTCGACTCTGTGACGATTTTTCTGCTGGGAATTGCTGAGTCGTCGCGGCTCCTATTCAATTGCTAATTGCTTCCGTGGGTCTTACCAGTCAAAGCTAGACACTATCCCCTAAAACACGTTCTACAAAAAATTATAATATAAGTCGTGCAATTTTTATTATTTTTACATTAGAAAAATCATAAATGAGAGATCCTCAATAGGAAGGTTTTCGCTAGTTTAGTGGACCAAATGCAGAAGTTGAGAAGAAATGAAGAACGATTTGGCAAGCGTGATTATTAATTGGAGTGGTCCCCATTGAAGAACGGAGCTTGTATCGCAGAAATCAACGTCGTTATCCCACATCCATTTTCAACGTAATCTTCGCGAATCCCATGGGCTTAGGATAAGGTGGCCCGGGGTTTCTGCAGGTTAATCTCCATTTCTGTGGGATTACGTCCACGAACGAGCGGCTATAGTGCGCCAGCAACGCGAGATACATAAATCTGAAATATCTCAAGGAAGCTGCACGGTTTAATATCGCTGTATCGTTCTGTGGAGCATCGGTTAATCGGGTTTTTCTGTTTGGTGGGCTTACTGGCCCCAATTCTTGGACGGTCTAGATGTTCCTCGGGACACAATTTCAAAATCGAAATTGCAATTGCAATTTTAAACACACCCGTCTGTTTACCGTGAGAGGAGAACCAGCAGGACACAGACAACCATAAAATTCGGTCTCTTTGTATCCTGATTCCGAGGGGTCGGCGCATTCCATTTTTTAGCGCGGTGCAATTTCGCAACGCGGTGCGAATTCATTTTCTGTACGTCGTCGCTGCGATGCGGACAAATAATTGCATTCCAGAGAACAACGATATCTGCATGTATCTGCAATTCCGTAGATGCAATGAAGAAAATCATTTTCGCGGGACAGTTCAGGCGACGATCTCGACGGCTAACCGCAGAGTTCGCGCGGCCCTCTCCATTACTTTTATCAGTCGGTCGCTCGTCGAGTTTGTTATTTCTCCGACACAGCGCGATCAATTCAATCTCTGCGACTGCTCGCCGCTTCCTAGCCGATCGAAGTTTCTGATTCGGAGAGCTGTCGCGATGAAGAGTCGTCGCAGTTACGCGAGTTTCACGGGATTTTTATACAAGTTGCCGGAAATCTCTGAAAGTTCCCTCTTTATCCGACGGTACAGTTGATCGGATGTCTCGTTGGACGAGGCTGCAGTTCGGTTAAAGTTCACCTGAGAAAACTGAAAATCTTTCACTTTCTCGTGTATACTCCTGTAGATTTTTAGGAGGACATTCGAAAAATCCAAGTTTCAATGTTAGGGATTAACTGGTTGAAAAGTTATGAGTGTTTGAAGTTGAGCGATTTCAGGCGTTTCTAACTGATGAAACCGCCAAAAATCGCGCAACTTCAAACACGCATAACTTTTTAACCAATGGATTCCTAACATTGAAACTTGGATTTTTGGAATCTCCTCTTCAAAGTTTACGGGACTGCTTAAAACAAAGTGAAAATGTTTTGGTGTCCTCGGACGGAGTTCAGCCGAATTTGGCTCCCGTTCGGTGCGATAGATTTTTAACGTTGCATGAAGACGGGAAACACGATGTCACCAGGTATTCTATCGAAATAAAAATATGATAGTGAGAATCGGATCACGACGATGGGACCACGCGTGACGGCTTAAACGCGCAATAATTCTCAGGATTACAACTGATCTCGATGCACCGACGAGGTCTAGACCCGGCTCGAGAGCGCGACGAATGGACCAGTTTTCCAGTGGACCGTGAGACATTACGAACTTTACATCGTTTTCCCAGTCGTACGGCGTGCATCGCTGACGACACAGTTTGCTACCGTTGTTCTCGGAACTCTGTGCACCAGCCACGTTGCCTCCGATGAATTATTACGCAGCCGCCCCCGCCTGGCGGTCGCTTCTTCTGGCAAACAACGGGGTTTTTACTTTCACGTCGGCTCCACCACGTAAACACCGGCCTTCGTTCGCGGACTCTCTGGATATTTGCGTTGGCGATTGTGCGAATACAGCGACGTCAACCGCTTCTTTATCTATTAACACCCGTCCCAACGCCTCGCTAAATAATTCAAAATAATAAACATCTCCAATTTCTTTTCCTGCGGACTCATGTTTTATAAAACGTAGTTCATAGAAAAATATATAACTTACGCAATTTTCATTATTTTGACTGCAAAAAAATCGAACACGTACTTCGCATACCGGTAGATGTGTAATGTGTATGTTAAATTTCAATCCAAAAATTTGGATAGTTCTCCGGACAGAAATTCCTGAACATTGGCCAATTCACCAGTCAAAGATAGACCATATCCTAAACCAAGCACCATTAAAAATATAATAACTCCTACAATTTTCATTATTTTTACTTAAAAAAAATCACAGATATGCCTCAAATACCAATGAATATGTATGCAAAGTCCCAATTCAGAGAGTTCGATACATCTCCCGAAAAAATTAGTGCAGAAACAGCCTGGCAAATGAATTTCTGAAGCTGAACGACGAATTGTGACCGAGTCAAGATAAGGACCGGATAGGAAAAGTGCGAGACAGTGCAGGGCAGTTAATAGTTGACGGGTGCTGTTTCGTCGCATAATCCCAGTCTCGCGATAAACGCAGCCCTTCGCCATGAATTGATCGTTCTATTAGCGACGCTATCCGTGCCGAGGCATCGACGGGAGGGATACAGCCGCTTGCTATCAAAAATCGCGGCAACAAGGATGATTAATGGAGCGGGATAGGCGACACGCGGCGCGACGTTAATGGCCCGAAATTATCGTCCGCGAGAGCCCGATTGCCGGCCCGCAGCAAGACGTATCGACTTCGTCGGATAACAGAGCTCTGTGATCGGAAATCCGTCCCAGAAACCGCCTGGCAGTAACTCACACCGCTACGGTTTCGATCAGCTCGAATTAGGGTTACGGGAATCGCGCGAAAGCGTCTCTGACGGAACAAGCACGCCTCTGTCATCGATCGCCGCCGGATTCTATCCTCCTCGTTTTTCACGCTCCCGATCCAACCTAGAACCAACATCAAAACGATCGAATTTATCCGTTCTTGTACAATTCATATCGAGAGACAATCGACGCAGCCGAAATAGCTACCGGGGGAACGAGAATTGAATCGACAATTAGATAGCTCGGCTGTCGACCGAACCATCGTCGTTCGCCGCGGAACCACCAGCGCAACTTCTCAAACAGAAGAGGAATTCCCGCACTTGGTGTATAATGCCTTCGTCGAATGGAAAAGTTTCGCAAAAACTTTTACTCCACTTTCCGGGGATCTATCCTCTCATCTTTCGTGCTCTTATCTCTCCCGGTGTCTCTTCCTCGCTCTTCCCTTCGTCTTTGTCCGTGGCTGACTTTCGAGCCGATTCTTTTTTTCGACTGTCCATCTCTTGGAGAGGGCGGTAAGAGTGATTTTTCCAAATACCTCGGAGACTGCGCGACAGCTCTCTCCGTTTCTTCTCGCTTTCTCTTTGTTTCGGTTCACTGTCCTCTCTGTGTCTCTCTTGGACACTTATCCTCGTTTCGTTTCGTTCAACGGAATCCCAGAGTCGGTCGTGACGGAACGCCAGCACGGAAAACGATGTCGGAAAGGGAAAAGGGCCAGTAGGAATCTAAAGAGCTTGCAACCTCGTCGTCTTCGAAAAATCGAATCTCTTTAAAGCCTTGTATATGTATAGGGTATCGTGGTGGAAGGTCTCTTTGAGATTCAAAATAATCGCGCGGTTTTAACATCGAAGACGAGACCAGACAGAATACCGTATCGTCGACGCGGACCTAGATAGCGCGGTGCAGCTCCACCATTTTCTGATTGTTCGAGGACGAAAAAAATATGGAAATGGAGGTGAGATGTTGCTCGAGAAATCCTCCAGATAAATCCTTGCCACCGGCAAACACTTAGAGATGAAAAAATGTTAAAAAATGCACATGTAGCCGGAGCGATGAGTGATGATTGATGATGCTACCTACGAGTAGCCAGGGCTATCTTCATCGAGCAGATATTAAGAGTGGCCGGCTAAACTGTAGCGGGCGTCGAATTCGTCCGGGGGAAGCGTTGAATATAAGTCCCGCCGAATTTGCGGCGAGAAGAACGAATTTCGGACCGGCGTAATTAATGGCCGGGGACCAAGTGATTAATAGTTTGCGTGCACCGTGCAAGCGCCGCGACGGGTTCGAGTTTATCGTGCCGGGGAGGCTCGGCGCGTCGCGTCTCTCCTGCAGACGCCGTCGTCCTCGTTGCCGTCGAGCGTAGGCTACCGAGTTATTAAACTAATGCGACTCGTTAGTAGTTCGCGGCCCCCTGGCCATCGAGAGGAGTTTCGCACGGATGAAAATCCCGCCGAACGCTCGAGAACGAGAGTGTTTCCGTTGCTGCGTCCATACATCAGAATTGGTCTCATTAACCAGCAGTATCGTTTACGACTAAACTGATTCTCCGAACGGTATTACGCCTCCACGAAATTTTTGTTTCGGGGCGGTGCACAGTGGGTCAAAGCGACGTTCTAGCTGTTCACGCCTATTTCACCATTATTTCAATATGTAAAGACCACATTAAATAGGTCGTTGGATTCGTCTTGGTGTCAGCTATAACATTATTGAATAAAAAATATATAGTTATAAATAAATAATGAAGGTAACCACCATTTTTTATTGAAAAGAATTTTTTTTGAAATTTTTTGTATTGATATTTGTAAAAGACTGTGTACTGATTACTTTTTGTAGGAAACATTTTTTTGTCACACCACCGGAAATGTCTGAAAACTCGTGTGAATAATGAAGAATAATTGAAAACTGGTTATTCAGGCATTCAAACAAGAGTAATCCATATTTATTGAATGAATGAAGGTTATTACATTTAATGAAATAACAAAAATGTGTTATCCTTCACTGAGGGTATATGCTATTCCGTAGGACACTGTGGACCCCTGTGCAGACCTATCGCGGAAGCAGCATTGTCCAGGGATTTTGTGAAAAAATTCGAAAATTTTTGTCTCTGCTATATCAATGGTATAAATCAAGTGGTGTCAGTATCCCGCAGGGCTTGGTTTCTCTCGTATTGTTCAAGGTCGTCGACCTTTTCCCGTAGAAAAACACATTTTCTCTGGCTTGACCTTTTCAAAGACCTTGAAGGCCTTCGAAGATGACGGTCAAACTTGAATTATCGCTGCGAGGAGAATGCAGGCTGTATACGCAACGATACAATGCCTACTTGAGACTCTGTCCATCTAGGAAAGTGGTGTTTCAATAATGTTATTAATTTTTCCATCCGGAGTTGTTCAGCCGTGTCGTAATGTCGATCAGCAGCGTAAATCGGCTTAACCAGGATTCCGCATATATTTTTAATCAGGTTAAAATCTGGGGTACAACCCCGCCATCTCATTACGCGGTTCGGATTGGATTTGAACTAATCCATGGCGTGCTGGGTGCTGGTTCGTATTTTGCAACGACTCGCTCCGGGCAAACGCATTTTTCCATCATGCACGGTGTATCGGAAATGGAAAATCCATTTGTAAACGTTTCAGATGTATATTTACGTGATCGAATTTCTTAGGGTGTAATTGTTATTGGTAGCATACGGGGTTGGGGAGGTAAATTTGCAACGCAACTAGTGGAAAATCGAACGGTTTCGATTTTCCCCTGATAATGAAAATTCGCTTCGGTAATGAGCTGACGGGGGACGAAGCGTGGCTGCAACGGTGTCGCCAGCAGAACCGGCCTGAAATGCGTCAACCGGTGGTGTCGTTAAGTGGCCGATTGGATTTCATCTGTTTCACAGGTGGTCGTGACACAACAATACATCCGAACCGCGTTTGAAAAATCCGGCCACACACTTTGCATGTTAACGCAACTGTAATTTCAAACGATCCATCAGCAAAGGGTTGAAGATCAACGAGTGGCTTCCGAGCGATCCCTTTTGAAATATTGATGAATCTATTCCGGTGGGCGAAAAACAACAAGTCCGTGCACTCATCTGTCTGCCAGTCAAGGTTGCAGGGAAAAAATTCCTCAAATTTCTCGTGGCGGAGAAACAAAGCCATATAAAATCAGCGGCTGACACGAGCCGTCCAAGCGTGCCAGCGGCGATCAATGGGTTAAAACCTGCCTCCGCTATAGTGGGCGAGTGTATGAAAATCTGTGCAAACGTGCGGGGGAATACAATAAGGTTGAGGTGGGGAAGGAGCATGAATTGGCGGTGGACGAAGGTAGCCTCTCTCTTCCTCGACGCGTCCCGTGACCGGGTTGTGGGGCGGAAGAGGAAGGTGCAGTTGGGGGACACAAATCTTAATCGAGGAGTCCTCTAGCGGGGCTAGAGACGCTAGAGAATCGCCCTAGGTCTGCTAGAGGATCTTGAAATTGAATAAATCCGTTGTGGAGGAGGTGACCTGGCGATGATGCGTCGAGATAGTCGTAGCCGATAATGCGGATAGCGGGACTCTACGGCTATTTACGCTGGGCGGAAGGAGGAGACGGGGTTGCAAGTTCCCTGTGCGGTGGGTAGTGCGCAAGCGAGCTCCACACTTCCCCCCGACTGTCATCTTTATAACAAAGCTCTGCTAGACTCTAGCAGCCAGAGCTAGAGGATACATCAGTAGAACAAAGGATACACCCGTCAGTGAGTCCTCTAGCGGTCCTACTAACGAGTCGTCTAGTGGACCTAGGACGGAACGCTCCATCCAAAATAAAAATGTTGCAGATCGATTCTGGGGAGCAGAACGAACAATCGACTCCATCCCCTGCCAGTTGTTCCACGTTGAAAACAACGATATTCTCATCATCCAATTTCTTCATGAATGCATAAAAATCCCCAGTGATTCATCCGGCTGACATATATTGTAGTTGTGTCGGTGCTTGAATCGCAGGAACGGTTCGACGACAACCGTAACATTGTAGAAAGAAATCCTAGACATCGGAGTCCTAGTGACACTCTCCGGGGTGGGTAAGGATTCGATTGGGCCATGGCGCGAACTCAATTTCCACGGTTACTTCAGGTACTCTTACGAAACCGTCTTCGGAATATCGGTACGTCGCGCGTCGCGTCGGTTGCTTAGATGCACAGCCGTCTCCAGCAGACTGGAACTTTGCTGTAGAGGAAGGAGGCAGACAACTGATTTTGTATTCATGGAAAGCATCATGAGTATTTGCTGAAACTCAACACAGCTTGTGGGCCCGAGGACACGTTGTGTTGTCACGACGACGACGAGCGTCGGAAAGCTCGTCGTCCAGACGAGCAAACGAGAAAGGACCGCGAGAGATACATCCTCCCGGTTATTGGATCCCTATTGGATTGTCTATCCGCGACGGTTCTATCTTAATATTATCGCCGCGACGACGGCCCGGAATCCGGCGATTCAATTTCGCTGTTGCTCCTCTCGTGAGAATCCCCAACCCCGATCAAATCGCTACTTTCCCCCACGATGTATACTGGGTATTCTTGCGGATAGGGAACGTTGCAAACAAATTATGGTTCTTAATATGTTTAGCTGAATTATTTTGTTCCGTTGAATTCTTGAAGACGAATGCTGTGTATTCTTTTTGTTAAAGCATGCGAAAGTCTTCGAGGTCATTCAAGGTCACAAATGCAGACAATTTTTAGTCTAGTCATTTAGTGTGAGATATACAGTGAGCTTGAGAAATTCAAGAACTTGAAATTTGGTACCTAGGAGATGTTTTTTTCGAGTGAAAGTGACCTTCAATTTTTCAAATGGAATGTTTATGTATCTTTTTGTAGCATATGAGTGCGTGTGTCACAACGAATTCGTTTGTAGACGACAGAATGATCACTAGACTGCGGATTTTATGCATTTATGACAAAAACGGGCACGTACAATTTAAAGCAGTGGACGTGCTGAAAATATTCGAGGACATCAATGTAGTAGTTTCAGCTTAGTAGGATAATTAAAAAAAGAATACCATTTTTATTTGGCTCCTGTGTCCTGCAATCAATGCGAACATTTTTTATTTTGCATAGAGATCTGCAGTCTAATGATCACCAAGGTCGTTCAAGGTCGTAGATGGAAGGTCACAAATGCAGACAATTTTCAGCCTAATCATTGAGTATGAGATAGACAGTGAGATTGAGTAATAAAAGAATTGTCAAAATAAAAACAATAGTATCGAAACTGCAGGCCGCTACACAGTGAAGGTGGGGTATAATGCTACAGGAGACCGCTATGATACTACAGGAGAGATTCAATGCATTTTCATGATGCAATTTTGCGAGGCTGAACAGCCCCATCGCCATTTCGCCATGTCACAACGTTATCAACGGAGTATTGAATAGCGTTTGTTACGATGAGAATCGAAACCTAAACAAGCTCAAAATTGGACCGTTTTTTTCTGCAGTATAAAAGAGGAGTTCACGTTTTCACGTGAATTCATATTTACAACGTCAATCGTTCTCGATTGACAAAATACATTAGTCCCACAAATTGCCTGTTGATTACAAATGCAAAAGATTCGTACGCTCGTGCAGTGTTCGACAGAACAAGTCAATGTGTGCGTGTTCTACATAAAAATTGAATGTCTGTCGACAGTGTATTTTTTCTGTATGGAAATTAAATTGCATTTTGGACATATTGTTTGTCAATAAAATCAGGTCAAAATTATTTTAAAAATCACGGTGTGCCTCGAGCACCCACCGATGAAAGAAGAAATTCTAATTTAAAATTTCCCACCAATTTTAAATTTTATAACAAATTTACTAATTTATATTCTAATAGAGGGATAAAAACGACTAAAAATAGTATACTCATTAATCAGTATCGATCACGGGGTGATCAAGATCCGGGAAACGAAGTGGGAGACTTCTTCATCGAGCGCTACACACACCGCTGGCCTATAAATTCACAGAATCTACCCATAATCAGTCATCGATTGAGGTCACCGACGTTGAGTTCGTTGGCAGTATTTAACTTAACCCTTCGTCTCCTCTGACTCCATTCTTTCCTGCTTCCATATGAATTGATCGAAGCGGTGCGGTGGTTTAAATGAATCCGTATCTCTCCATTTTTAATTTTACTTTTATTACTAAATATTATCTTATTTTTTAATTTAAATTTCACGATAGAAAACCTGGGATCAGATTTCAAGTGGTAACCCATTCACAGAACTCCAAATACAGAAAATTCACTTTAAATTTAGATTCATTTTAAAAATTCAGAAAATTCCAAATTCGCAAAGTGTGATCTCCAATCAACGGGGTCGAATGAGCCGAATTATAGTGGCTAGAGTAATCGATTCGGTGAACCAGGGAATTAATATTTCATCGAGAAGCGAGATGAAGACACAAGAAGATTCATGGGGAAGTTAGCCGGCTAGAGTGAGCACCTTTGCTTTTTATTCGTCGTCGGACGATAAATTAGAGGCAGTCGAGGAAGTCGATTTCGCAGAAGGAGCCAACGAAGCGTTCGAATTAATGGCTGACAATCGACGTTTCCGCTAAGGTATTCGCAGTAGCGGTCCCGTTGTCGTAATTCATTTATAGGGACCGTTGATCTACTATTCGGAACCCTGAAACCTCCTTTCCGCGACCATCGACTCCTTCGTCCCTTAACAATTCCCAAAGATGCACGACCCACACAATTCAAACATTTTCCTCCATCCTTACTGTACAAGCCGAGAATATTGAAATTCATCTGAACCAAAGTCTACTGGCTTCTTTACCATTCCTTAAAATTGGAATTACAGTAACTATTCCATCTATGAAAATGTGAGAGCTGTAGGATCTAAGAAAATGTGAGCTGTAGGATCTAAGAAAATGTGAGAGCTGTAGGATCCAAGAAAGTTGCCTAACCTAAACACCAAACTTCTTTATTTTTAATTATCTTTTCATGGAACTTTCGCCGACTTATTCGTGGAATTTTCCATATTTGTCTAATGATTTTACGTGGAACCGCAGTAAGACAGGAGCGAGAACCATGCGCACGACGATTACGTCAATCGCAACAAAGCAGTACTCCTCATCTGCTGCGAAAATCAAGCTCTGTACGCACGTAGTGATCCATTTAGACCCCTTTTCATCTGCAGCCTACACATCATGTGCGTGAAATAGTTCGTTTCCAGGAACGCTCGACCACGAGTTGCATCCGACAAACATAACTCCGGATCGACGTACAGCCGGATATAATTTCGTGCAGTTACGTGAACTTTAAAAATTCATTTGAAAATCTTCGAATTTTACGTACACGTGGGGGCGGTGTGAACACAGCCAGCAATGGTAAAAAATGGAACTTTCGGTTCGCAGAATCGCCATTCGTCCCTTCCGCGAAATTAATTATCAGGCACAGTTCCAGAGGAACCGTCCCTGGCCGCGATAATTGTAATTTACGAGAGGCGGGACGGTGTATTAGCAGGACAAGTCGAGAAAACGTTAAAAACAGGAGAGAGAGAAAGAGGGAAGTCAGCACAGCTCCCTCCCTTCCCCCTACTCCTGAAACCATAAGCCAACCCCCGACAAGAGAGAGAGAGAGATGCGTGAGGAGGGTCAACGATCTCGATTCGCGACTGGCACAGATCCAATCTTATCCAGCGAGGACCATGCATCTTCCGGGAAATATTTACCGTTTCCTGTTGGCCTTTCAGACCCGGCTAGAAGGAAGGACACTGATCGAGCGTCAAACTGCAACGTGTCTTTCGATACTCGCCGTTGTTTTTACCACCACGCTCACTATGGTTGTAGCAGTCGCTGCAGCGAAGTCGTATACTTCGAGACGTTGGTTCTTTTATCGACCAGCCAAAAATTCTTACCGCGTCATCAATCCTGCATCTGCGATCCACTGATCCACTGACCCACAGAAAATAATTTCAGACAATGTTTTTATGTATGTATATCAGTTTTAAATAAAAGACATTTATTCGATCGAACTCGTTGAAACGAAACTCCCGGGGAAAATCGTATTGAAATTTGTTCATATTCAAATTGTTGTAACTTGGAAACTATTAGCGCCATTTTAACGAACCTTAGCCTGTTAGAGAACTGGAAGCCTGCGCTTTAAAACGGATTTTCTTTCATTACGATACGAAGATTGGTTCCCGAGATATCCTCGTGGAAAGACAATGGTCATCTTTTGGCGATTGGCTATTTCTTTCTCTCTTGCACTGGTCACTGACCGCCGCTACGTGCTGGTCACTGACCATCGCTACGCAACGTAAGTTCAAGGTCAATTTAACGAATTTATGAATGAAACTTTGATCGCTCGTATCTCGAGAACAGATCGAGATATCGAGATGGGACAACGTGCGTTGGAAACTGCGTTGACTCTACTATCCAGAGAGTATGACCCGTTGTTGCTTAAAAATTGTCTTCTCGCGAGAATTACAGTCGAACTAACTGATCGAACAGTGTGTTTTAAATCGAATTTCAGAATCAGCGAATGAATTGCTGCTTTTTGGGGAACCCAACACAGTGTCCTAATTAGAACTCATGGTATTGACCGCGTAATACCCATATTGTCATACTGTGGATGTTGAATAAAGCGGGGTCTGCATTAGGAAATAGCCGGTGTATAATTCACGCGTTTGAGGTGTACGCATCTGTTACACGATGTCCTACAATCGCGGTTCGTGCCGGCTGGCCCATTAACAAGATGGTCGATGGAATTTTCATTAACAACCGCAAATGTACAGCAGATAGTCGCATTAATTGATGAATAGTTTCCCCGCCATACTAGCCGCGCTATCCCGCCCGGGGACATTCCTCTAACGCTTCCATCGATTCTTCGCACCGCAACAGTTAAATAGGAATCCAATTAGCTCGCTCGTCAATAAACAACTGACCGCACCCGTAACTCGTAATTCATTTTTCTCGCATTTCCAATGATGTCCGTACGTTGGTCTTGATTCGCTAAAAATTACCATTTTAAATAGCGACCTTGGGCCATTCGGTGCGGTGTTTGAAGGTCGTAGAAAATTTTCGTGAAATTTCCAATGGAGCATAACATAAGGGTCGCTAGACCAAGTCAAAATGGATGTCCTCGATTTTCCGAAAAATTTGAAACGACCCAGTGATCTTGGGCCACCCGGTACACTGACTGAAGTGTTGAAAATCCCGAAGAATATTGCGTCTCTTTGGTAGTTAAGGGCAGTGCACAGTGCCGGAAACGGGGGTCGTCAACTTCAGCCAGGCGAATCGTGGATCTTTAGCTGGAACCGAGCAATAGGCAGAAATCCGAGGAGTTCAGGGATAGTTGGCTGAAGCCCTCGAGGGTAATCGCATTAAAGCTCTCGTGTATGGCTCTCATTACGTCCCCGCCGACACTCCATCATCCCTTTTGTCATGCCGGACGAAGGGGTTGAGACCTAGCTTCCTCGGTGTTCACCGACTCTTCACTCTGTGGTCCTTGGTCTATGGTGTTTTTTCTACGGTTGTTTCCCCTGCGATGCACACCGAACGGAAGCTAAACAGGACGAAGCGTACAGCCGCCTCCTCCCGTTGTCCAAAACCATCGAGAGAACAATGGCCACTCTCTTTCTTCTTCGAACTCGATTATTCGATGGCTAGGATGGCTGTCCATGAAAAAGATTTTTCCTTGTCGAGTGGCGCGGTTCGTCCCAAAGTCTTGGCCGCTTAATCCTGAAACGGGTTTTTTTTTCATGACCGTTCCTAACCATTAACTTCTCCCATTAAAGTCCATCAATTATTCAACCGAATGATCCAGCTGGCGCTGTTACGCGATGGAAGTTCTCACGGTTGGAAACTTTCATACTTTTTCCTATATTTTAACCGCCGCGTGAATTCAACTCTTTCGGGACAGACCGTCGGCGTCGTCGCGTCGAGCAGAATTCATCGAGTCGTTCGCTAAACGCCGAACGATCAAAGGCGACATTTTCGTGCGCAGTATAAAATTGTCCTCTTTATTCGAGAATCCTGTGACACGATCGCCGCCGTAATATTATGCAGAATAAGACAGTATGAATCGCTAAGAACTGTCTGCCGGTCCCTGCGTCGCTTATTCAAGGGGCTTATGCTGTCTGTACCTAACAAGAGACTTGGTCTACGGTAATTCAATGGGCCAAGCACAGAGCGCGCCAGGAAAAGAACGTACCGAGGAAACTCGAGGAAACTGACAGGAGGGACAAGCGCCGAATCGAGGAAAGGATAGAGACAACCCGAGAGGGAAACTAAGGGCTGAGAAGAGAGGGTTGTTACGGCGCGCCGTCGCGCCTCGAACATCGGATTCTATTGGGATCTCTTGTTCGAATCCCCTACCATAATCCGCAGACGATGGATATATTATTTCTTCCTCCGTGGCGAATCTATCTGTTTGCACGTCCGCGAGATGTGTGCTCTATGTTGATTTCGATCGCTTTCCATGCGAAAATTATTTACAAAAATTAATCGCACGTTAATACAAAATTACTGTTATCCAGTTCTGAGCTACTATGCTTAAAGTCTCTAGCTCATCGGGAAGTGGTTTGAAATTCGATTACAAGATTTTACGCATACAACAACAACAACAACGACAACGACAACTCGGCAAGCTAATGTAAGCGTGGTTAAAATGATCAAATTCTTCTTTAAGCAATCTTTATGCGAAGTAAAAAATGTTCGCATTGTTTGCAAGACGGAGGAGCGAATTAGAAATTTCTTTCTTCTTTTAATTATCCGATTAAGTTGAAACCAATACACTAATGTCTTTAAATCTTTTTAATATGTCCACTGTTTTGAATTGTGCTTACACATTTCCGTGATAAATGCATAAAATCCGCAGTCTCTAGTTATTGAAAACAATACCACTTCGACGGTCTCCGTACGGCTAGCTGCCGAAGCAAACGCTCGGAATTGAGTGTGCGCAACTCCCACGCAACTCCGGGAGCTACTAGCTCATATATTCCGCAGGAGAATTCCCGAAGTACGTAGTATAATGTTCGGGGAAACTTCGATTGCTTTTATAAAATTATTCGAGCGATTCTCTGTTCCCCGAGGAGTTTCTCCCCTCCCGAAACATATCCGGGATCTACGACTGGACAAGATACGACGACAGTAACGATCCTTCTGAAAAAGTTACTCGATTATGAAACGGTCCTAGCGGCTTCTACAAAGCGGTTCACAGTGTTCACAAGGACGGGAATGCTTTTAATAATTCCCCGACAGAGTTCGACGAGCATGTATGCACCGGAAATTCTTATCACCGAACTCGCATTCGTCGAGCGGTCGCTCTCTATCTTCTCGCCGTTTCCAGGTCCGTAAACTTCGGGATTGGTCGACTGCCGTGAGTGGTTGTGAACTTTCCTGAAGTACTCCCCGGCAGCACCCTTCTCCTAGATATTATTTTCAACCCAGGGAATAATGCAGCAGTGTCAGCAGTCCCCTTCCCCCACAGTTACCACCAGACATAGAGTCCACCACGTGACCGGGCCGTGGGGGAAGGGGAAGGGGAAGCTGGCGACGCTGCTGCCGCCACAGTGTGTCAAATGACCATTTCAGCTGGACAAAATTCACTTTCAAATAAACAGAAACTAACTGTGCCAATATAATCTAAAATGATCATGTATTAAAACTCATGAATATTAAAACTTAACATTCTTTTGTTGAATGTTTACAGAGCGTGTAAACTTCACCTTAAAGACGGACGGTTAACCTACAAATGAATGGCCACATTTCCATACGCGCCAGGAATATTTAAAAATGCACTAATGCTAAATGCAATGTAAACGAAAATTTCTATGCTTTCTTTTGGTACAGCACAATTATTGGAAATCCTATTAATAGGCTTCCGGTAGGTAAAGTGTTAATTGATAAATATAGAAAAATAGGCGATTTAGAATATTGTCCAGCTAAAATGGCCATTTGACGCGCTATCGGCACCGGATAAGTCACGTGACATTGTGACGCACGAAAGCGTGAGGAAACAGGGTTATGTGACCAGTCGCTGCGTAACTGCGTTCCGTGACCGGTCCAGCGTCGCGGAGGGGGAAGGATAGAGTTCTCAGGCGAATTAGGCGAGTTCCCCGATAGCATCGAATATCATCTCTCAATAAACAGGCTTTCTTCGACGCTCCTGTTCGCGACCAACAGCAAATGACTCGCGGGCTTGATAACTATCGAGAGATCGATGCCAGACTCCCCTGCTTGGCTTCCTCTTCTTCTTCTTCTTCTTCTTCTTTCACTGAGAAACTCGAACCTCCGACGATGGGTTCGCAAACATTACGGCGTCCCGTGCAAATACTTGCTCAGGCTCCCGCGCCCTCAACCTTTGCTAGGCGCGCGCGATGCTTCCGATCAAATCTTGCGAATAACGCCGACACAGTCAGTCCGACTGGATCATGCGAGGATTACACTCGAGGATTAAATTTTGCGATATTCTGGCTCGGCAAACCAGCCAATTTCCGCGGGTCAATATTGTTTATTAACCGATTTAGTTTCCGTTGCAAAATGCGGTCTCCGGTTAGAGTTTCCTCCTGGCAATTAAATTATAATGATGCTAAAAGTAACAAGACTTAAATAAAAATAAATGAAATGCAGTATAATTATGAGAAATAATTTGTTCTCTTTTGCGACCTCGAGAGATAATTCGGTCAAGCAGGTATAATTACACGCGTGTTAAGCTGATTACACAGCCCCGAGCGAAAAACTTCATTACAGCGCGAAGAATCGGGCCGAAGACGACGGGAATTAGAATAAGAACGAAAGAATGTCTCTCTATGGTTTCAATTAGTCCTAAATACATTTGCATTCTTATTTAAAAGAGATCCGGCCGGTTCTCAACGGTATAACAGGTTCAGCCATCGATCCGAATACCAACTTTAGAAAGGTGCGTGCTGAGACCCCTAACTCCGCTGCTCAATATTCAAAATCAAAGTATCTTGACTAATCATTATTCACGTGTCCACAAACGGTTAAATATTTTTCGTGGCTGCTCTTTACTTTACCGGACTCAAAATTTGTGCCTTTTCCCTATAAATTATGATGCATTTGGTATGTAATCCAGTAGAATTGTACCCAGAGCGGCTACAGATCGAAGTTTCGATCCTGTAGGATCAATGGTTCAGGAGTTACGCTTGCTTAAAGTTGTGTATTTTTCAGTGCTTTTGAGAGATAAGGGCGTCGCCATATTGGTTTGCAGAGTCGCTAGGTGCTAGTTGGTTGGTGATTAGGTCGGGGGGAGGCAGCGAAGTAAGCGACGCGCGAACGTCACTACAAACCAATATGGCAGCCCTCTTACCTGTCAAAAACACTGCAGATTGCTCAACTTTAAGCAAGCATAACTCCTGAACCATTGATCCTACAGGATCGAAACTTCGATCTGCAAAACTACATACCAAATACATCATAATTTATAGGAGAAAGGCACAAATTTTGAGCCTGATAAAGTAAAGTTTATCCTTTTTTCTGTATTGCGTTTGACAAAATCCGAGTCTAGAAACAAACGAACAGCACGCTCGCCAAATGCGAAACATATGGAGAACACAGACTCCCTCGGGACCCACCCGCGTCGAAGGGTTGGCAGACATTTCCACGGATCGAGTCGACGTCGACTTTTCGCAAGTTTCCCTTTCTTTTCCTCTGGGTTACCCCAGTGGGACGACACAGTGTTTTTTTATCCCCCAGCCTCGGGGGGTGAACAGGACACATACAATGCAAGTCCGCTCGGTCGATTGCGTCCCTTCCTGTGCTGTGGTCGATCGCGACTCGCAAATCGCTGAGGGGGCAACGAAGGTTCGCGGCTAAAGCCCGGCCAGGGAAGAATACGGACCTGGGAGCAGAAGACGACAGGCTAAACCGAGTGGAAGGACGGTTTTGCATGTAAGTGGGTTACCGGCTCGGTGGAAGAATTTTGAAATTGTTCGAGTCGCCTGTCTCCGGCATAAAAGGGGAGCCGAGCAGTCACGAGGAGCCGGGATTTCGCGAATTTCGCTGCGGAGAATCAATCTTTTTTCTCCACGGAGATTGCTCGAGACAGGGTCCCTGCAGGGCAGCAACGCTGGGATTCCGGAGAAATGAAAGCTGGACTAATAAATTTTACATTGCTTCAGGCAAATACGGGGGATATGAAAGTCCACATTTTTAGCAATTTTTAGCTAGTTTTAGCAAGTTATAGAAATTTTTAGGTATTTTTAGCTATTTTACCAATGTTTAGAAATTTGTAGAAATCTTTAGGTAGTTTTAGCTATTTTACCAATGTTTAGCAATTTGTAGAAATTTTTAGACATTTTCAGTAATCGTAAACAATTTTTGCCATTCCATACGGAAATACGAAATACGAAAATTAATGTCACAGTAGCAATTTGCATTTATTAGGCTGCTTTAAAAATTGAATGCTAATTGACGCGTAGCCTGATCAACGGATCGCGACTCGAGCGAAGGGGATGATGAAAGAATTACGTCCTCCGAGGGTAGGAAGAAGTTCTTCGACCGCAGTATCAGCTTACCTAAGATAACTATGCGACCAAAGGAGGGAATCGAGTAGGAATCATTGACCTCCTGTCATCATCCGTCGGTCTGATGATGGATTAATACCATTAGCTTCGTAAATCACCGGCGGAGATGCCAGATAATGATTGTAATGGGCTGTCAGACACCTCCCCGTTTCTGCACGTCAATTTCTTTCCCCTCTGCCTCTGGCAAAGACGTTGTCGTTTATACTAACACGTAATAATGATCTAATGTGGCTGGTAAAACTGCGAATATCCGCATCCGCAGTGATAAATGATTTATTTAAATACAGGGTACAATTTTATCATAACTTTGATACTCAAGGGCACTCGAAGGTCATGACTCAAAAATACTTGCATGTAATTTTTTAGCTGCTACGAAATTGAATAGAAGGAAATATAAGTTTCCACATAAAAAGTAACGATGATGTTGAATAAAGAAAAATACACAAAAAAAACTTTTTAAAAACCACGCTTGTATTAAAATGCACTAAAAGGGAGAAAATAATTTTTTTAGGCATTAGTGACTATAGATAAAAGCGTGGAGCGCCCATGGAAATTACGTCAATATAGTTTAGCGCTCCAAGCTTTTAGATATAGTCGCTAATGCCTAAAAAAATTATTTTCTCCTTTTTAGTGTATTTTAATATAAGCGTGGTTTTTAAAAAGATTTTTTCATTTTCTACTTTTTAGTCTTTTTTTAAATGGAACGTGAGATATAGTAGTACTGGTACGAAATAGTAAGATATAGAAACGCAAGATATGGAAATACGCGAGATAGAATGAGGGGATGACTCCGAGGGACGACGTCTCTTGATGGAGTCCGAAATTGTCCGAAATGGAACTGAATGAAAGAAACACCACTCTAACTGAGCTCCTTCGGTGCGAAATGGGTTAGTGGAGTGGGGATGAGTCGGAGTGGGAACGCGTAGTGGAGTAGGGAACGCTGGCGCGCGGAGTGGGGATCGCTGAACGCGATCACGTACTACCGAGTGTCGCGCGTCGAGGTGTGACGATTAATATTAAAATTTGTTCTTCTCCTAGATGCAGAGTTTTTTTTTTAAATTTGTTTTTTAATATTGCATTGTCATCCAGTTCTGGGCTATGTTTAAAGTTTTAAAGTGATTTAAAATTCGATTACAAGATTTGTCGCATAAAACAACGACAACTCGGCAAGCTAATATAAGCGTGATAAAAAAAATTATGAGAAAATAACCGGACAATTTTTAATCATAAATCCTTTTTGTGTCGTTAAAGATAAAGGTGGCCTCCTTCAGAGACACCCTGTATAGAAAATGGTGGGAGCTATTTTTCAGACTTCACCGTAGCTTGATTGTTGGGAAATGAAGAAGAACGTTTTTTGTCGAGGATTCTCCATCCTCAGGTCTGGAGCCAATTAACTCCGATTTCGATTGAAGACGTAAAATTTTGACGATCCTTCAATACCGTCTGACAGCGGGAGGAGTTCTGGATGGCTGTTCGCTCGCTCGGAAGACCGGTTGTAATGGCAACTAAAAGCTAAGGTTTCCGCGTAACACGATCGGAATTCTAAGCAGCCTGTTCCGCCCAACACTCGGAAATTAACGGAATTACCGAGACCTAACTCGGCTGCCACTCGGAGCCATTCTCTCTCCTAACCAAAGATGAAAACACAGAGCACCGAGGGAAATGACTTCCCGAGACGTGTGCATCGATCTCTCTCTCGGCGGGTCTCGCCAACCGCGCGATGCCGCTTAAGTTAACGCTTGCATTCGTGACTGCAATGCGAACTCACTTCGGCGTGAGCATGGTCGACGTGGTGTCTGATCGAAGCACTTCCGGTTTTACCATTTTTACTTCCTACTTGCCAGATCTAGGTGTCGCGAACATTGAAAAGTTTCCAAAAATAGCAAGATTCAGATTCTGCAACGAAATAGTGCTGCACGTGGTGAAAAGTTTTCCAAAAACGGTGTTTGTTTTTAATGTCCGGTTCTAAGTCAATTCTCGGTTCTGTGTTGTGACATAGATCCGCAGTGGACACTATTTTTTTAAAAATAACGTATGGTGAGAGAATACTAAAACTTGTTTATTTTTTACTGATTTAATCCACAAACAGAAAAACTGCGAACATGGCACCTCTCGATGGAGGTCCCTTTATAATTGCACTTGCGACTAAAACGACCTAAACGCTTCTTTCTCTCCCTCTGCAATAATTCGCAACACCGCATTGGCGAGCTAAGTATGTTTGTGAAGGTTATCAACACCCCTAATTCACTTTACCCTGACATGTTATTCCAACCTGCTCTCCACCCTTTGTACCATCCTAGCATTGTCGGATTCCTAACAGAATCCCTTTGACGACCATAACCGCAGGGCCAACAGCGCGGCAGAGACCGTCATCGCGTTTGTCCCTGCTTATACACATGGAATTAGACTTCGACGAAAAGAGTATTATCTGTCATTTGTTTGGAACAATTATCGTTGGTTCCAGAATCCACTTCGAACCCTTTGATCTCTGTACAAAGGCTTGATAGTCCTCGAGGGCTCCGATACTCTCTGTAATGTACTTTTCGAAAAGCTACTTCAAGCTCGAGTGGACTTCCAAACGAAGTGAAGCACATACAACTGCACAAGACAATCAATTCACTACGTCAATATTTCATTTTCGCGATATAAACACCGCCAAGATGTATTCGGAGTCTGTCTAATTTAATCAAACTCGTATTCAATTTCCACAGGTTGGTGGAAATGGCCTGGCTTATTTTTTTTTATTCCATCTTATAGCGGCTGAAAAAATACATTCGAATATGCTTAAGTCATCAACAAGATGGAATAAAAAAAAAGTTTTCCCGATAAAAAATAAAAAACTTGAAAAAACTATGAAAAAATAACCGGAAAAATAAAAATCGTTCCTCTATGATATTCCTTCTTCGATACCATTTAAATTATGCCATAAATATGTTTTTGTGCCATTAAAAAAAAGGAGATATTTAGGTGGTCTCCTCGAGCTGAGACACCCTGTATATTGTCGTAAATATGATTTCCATCGGTTGAATTTTTCCCTAAAATTTTTTACCGCTCGCGACCGTTAAAATGCGTCTCCGGCTTTTGCGGATTGTAGTTTTGTTCGTGGAACTGTTGAAGAACGAGGCGAGATTAGACAGACGAAACGAGTCTCGGGAAAAATGTGGGAAGCAATAGAGAAAAGATTAAAGCCTCCTTAACTCATCCGAATCTTTGAAAATACGCGAGTGTTATCCGGTAATCCTGTCGTAAAGTACTTCAGCCACAGGGCCGGATTCCTTTAATGCTCGCGGTCCTCTCGCCCCGGCGCTAAAAATGTTTATCTATGAAATATGCTGGCACGTTTAATATTTAATGCGAACGACGGCAACACGTATACACGTGGAACGGTTTCACGGTCGTTGCTTTATGGCCTCCGCATCTGTATTTCCGGACGTTTCAACCCGGTTATCTCTTCTCGTCCGTGTTTTGTAACATGTGTTTCTCGCGCGCGAAGGAAATGCTGCTATTTGTATGAAATTGCCTTCTAACAGACTTCGTCCATCAAAAAATAAAAATTACAGCAGATATACAGGTGCCTCAAAAATGTTGTACTTCAGGGGGGTGGTTCTTGAAGTGATTTGAAGCAACTTTTTCCTTTGCGAAAATATTCTCCGAGGCTTCGTTCAGGAGTTATTCACGAAAAACACGGACCAATCACAGCGCGACTGCTGCGACCGGACTCCACCCACTGTTGCCGTGATTGGTCCGTATTTTTCGCTAATAACTTCTGAACGGAGCCGCGGAGGACATTTTCGCAAAGGAAAAAGTTACTTCAAATGACGTCAGGAATCTCCCCTCTCGAGAAAATACATTTTTGGGATTTATTCCTGTGTATTTATTCCAAGAATAATGTTCTCGTAAATAGTTTAAATATTTTTCTACTGGTTCGAATTAATACTATCAATTTCTGTTAGAAAGCGAATTTTGCATGAAATTCGCGCACTCTATTTACCACGTATTTATTTATTTACGGTGGGGGTACATTTACTATTCCAGCCAATCTTCTTTTACTGTCGCGCTGTCAGGAGAAAATTAGCGAACATCCTGGCATTATCCTGGCAACGTCGCTGTATACTACGCGGGAAGTTATGCGACCTATAAAAATACGATGCCACGGGGAAACGACGCCAAGACCCGGCTTTATTAGCAGTGTGAATGTTTTTCTAGATTCAGCATGAGGTTTTTTAATTCGAGGATAGATTTAAAGCTTCGGATAAACAAATATCTTTTCTGCCAACCATTGCCCAACGAAACTGATAGAACAGACTGAAATATATCAGTCCGTGAAAAATGAACGTTTGTAATGTATAATCTTTTAGATCACAAAAATTCTAATAATTCTGAATAATTCTTACTAATAACTTTTTAATATTTCTAAATAATTCTTACTAATAATTTTTAATATTTTTGAATAATTCTTACCAATCATTTTTAATCTAACTTCTCCCCACCAACTCGTGCCCCCTCCCCTCATCAACCGACTCTGCTACGCAGAAACGTTCCCAGAAGACTTTCCGCAACTATGTTGCAAAGTTGCCAGTTTCCAGGGAACTATGTTCCATTTAGGATGTTGATGGGTTGAACGATTCCTTATCGGAATTTTCAAACGCCGTGGAAGGTTGCCTGCCATCCAGGAAATAGTTGCCATTGTCCGAAGCCAATCCAGCAGGTCATTACCGAACTTCTCGAGATGCGATGCAACGAGCAGCTCTCGCCTGCACATTGCTTATCAGCGCGTTAATGGCGATAATAACGAGAGGGGTTGTGTGCGAATCGATTTCTTCGCAACGAATACCGACGCGCGACGACGGCTCGTTAATCCACCGACAGATAAAACCATTATGGCGGGAGTACTCGCGAAATCTTTTTTTCGTGCAGCAGGAAATTTAATATGTCCCATCAGACCCTGCACCGCCGACACTTAATACTAAACCTCCCACCACCGGTCAAAATGACCGGTAAAAACGATTTTATAAGAATCGATTGTATAAATATCTTTAGTACAGCACGTATTACACAGTAAATACTCTATAGTCGCAAAAAGAACGTACACGATAAACGCAAAAAAATATCATCCCCTCCACTGTAGTAATCTGATCTCGGATCGGGTGTATCGGTGTGAACCACTACTAATGCGACGCGGAGAGTCTCAGTCGCCGGCACAGTTCAAAGGCTCGCGCGTTTTTTTATTATTACATATTTTTTAATGAAACTTTTACCGATAAATTCGTGGCATTTTTCTGATTAAAATAAGACCAAACACGATATAATTTCAACTGTATTTAGTGGTTTAATTTCGTTTCAGGCCCAAGGAAGGACAGCGTATGGGAAAGAAGGAGACACGGAGAGTCGCGTGGTCTCTCTTTACACGCGCTGTCCTTCTCTACGTTCGGCTCTACGAACTTTGCAAACGAACCTCCCCCAAGCTTTTGCGACTATAGAGGATTTACTGTAATAGGAGCTGCACAAAGTCTAAAAAAAATCAATCTTGTCATATTTATAAGGGAACATGTGTGTGTGTACCAGTTAATTTTCAAGCTCGCTAAGGTTTAGTGTTAAACTGCACCGAATCTCTAGAAATGAAATTTAAAAATTCAAATTTTCATTGGCGCGTTCTTCTGAATTAATTTTTTACAAGATAAGCTGTTTGAGCATCTCTAAAAATAAAATTTCAAAACATTGAGAAACAAATAAAATTCAAATTTGCATTGGTGCGTATTTTTTAATTGACCTTTTGCAAGATAAGCTGTTTCAGCATCGCTAAAAATAAAATTGCAAAACATTGAGGAAAAGATCTGCAAATTTGAGAATTCTAATGATTTTATAGATTATATTATAAATTTTATACAGCTGTAGGTAAGAAATAATGAACAAAAGTAAGAAGATACCATATTGCAAAATGCGATAGTTTTAAAATATTTATGTTTGTTATACAGTCGGAGAAAAACTCGAGTATCTCCGTTCCTCAAGACATCCATTAACAATGCAAGAATCGCGAATGAACTGTTTTCCATAAAACTTCATCATTTTTAGAAAACCCCGCAGCGGAGAGTAAGAAGCTTTCCGACATGAATATTTCAGCGACTTTAGTACCTCGCAACACTAAAAACGGACTCGCTGCTGCCATTCTGACCCAATACTCTGTCAGCCGTGAAAGATTAATTGATTCCAAAATTGTCGGACCGAAGCGTACCGTTTCCGGTTCTGTAAAACACTGCGTCCAATTCTGTCTCGTGCGCCATTTTACCATATACTCCCAGAAAATCAATGTTATTAATGATCGGAACTACATGGGTGGCTACTTGTCGTAGACATTCATCTCTAACGACCTATTTCCCCGGCTTGCATCACTCATCGATGCCACAATTACACGGTGTCCAACGGCGAGTCTACTATCCAATAACTGTCCTAAACAGATCAGTAAAATTGGCAATACAATATTTTCTTAACACAGATCTGTTTTCCAGGTTTGCATTTACATTCAACAACAGTATCACAATTAGACAGTGTGGAAGAACAAGTCTACTATCCCATAACTGTTCTGAAGAGATCAGTGAAATTGCCGAAATACAATATTTTCTTAACACAGACCTGTTTTCCAGATTTGTATTACATCAATCAGCAAAATTGCCATAAATACACGGCACACAGGATCAAGTCTACTATCCCGTAACTGTTCCGAACGGATCAGTAAAATTGGCGAACCAACTGGAATTATACGATGTAGCAGCAAGTTGTGCAGTTGGAGGACAGCAAAATGATAAAATGTGAGCCCTGACTCGTGTCCCTCATATTACGGTGTCGATTGTATCTGTATCTGAAGTCACGCTTTCCAATTTCTCAACGAAAGCTGCTTAACTCGCGGCAACGGTCGTTCAAAGGCGGAAAAGTTCGTGCTCGACGGTACACACAAGAGCGGGGGCCAATAAAAGACGAGTAGTAGCGCGCAAGATTTGGGAACAAGCGCCGCCGCAGCGTGTAGCAAGTGGAGACTCACCGCGGCGCCCCTTTGTTGCCGAACTTAGTCCATTTATTCGCTCTTTTTCCTCTTTCCTCTTCGCCGAAGCACAGACTCTGCCGAACAGGATGGATAGAGAGACAGAGAGAGAGAGAGAAAGAGTGGTAGGAGGATTCTCGACGACATCTCCCGAAGTGCCCTCACCTGAATTTCACACTTCCAGACGGAAAAAACTAGTTCCCGACTGATGCACTGGGAAGCTGTTCCCTGGTCCAACCCCCTCCGGCAGACTGAATCGTGCCGATTGAGCGTGCCGATACATTTTTCGAAAGTCTGCAGAGAGTATGCGAGCGGAAAACTTTTCCAATGGACCGCTGATTGTGGACCAACCGGAGGAATAGGGTCGCGCTGTATGAAAATACCCGCAAGAGTTCGGCGACAGACATTCATTATAAACTAGGACCGAGGATGTATTAATCGACTGCGGTGGTATCGATCGTCGGGAACTTCTAAGAACACACGCGACGTTCGTGTGAAACAGAGTTATCAGAGACTTAGTTCGATTCTACGCGAAGGGTAGAAGGAGTACAGTAAATCCTCTATAAACGCAAAAGCCTCGGGGAGGTTCGTTTGCATTTTTCGTAGACGGACACTACATTTTTGAGCT
The DNA here is from genome assembly GCF_051020765.1 of Lasioglossum baleicum. Lineage (NCBI taxonomy): Eukaryota > Metazoa > Arthropoda > Insecta > Hymenoptera > Halictidae > Lasioglossum > Lasioglossum baleicum. The sequence continues at coordinate 774,873 of NC_134938.1, forward strand.
TCAAAGGCCGAGCTGAGCGTAGGGATGGACAGCGCGTGTAAAGAGAGACCGCGCGACTCTCCGCGTCTCTTTCTTTCGCATATGCTGTCCTTCCTTGCGCTGAAACGAAATTAAACCACTAAATACAGTTGAAATTATATCGCGTTTGGTCTTATTTTAATCAGAAAAATGCCACGAATACATTGGTGAATGTTTCATAAATAAATAAATAATGATAAAAAAGATTTTATATTGGTATTACATTGTGAGGACGCCTTTGAACTGTGCCGACGACTGCGACTCTCCGCGTCGCATTAGTAGTGGTTCACACCGATACACCCGAGCCGAGATCAGATTACTACAGTGGAGTGGATATTTTTTTGCGTTTGTCGTGTACAGTCGTTTACAGTTTATAGAGAATTTACTGTATTACTCTACTGTTCTATAACTGTTATCCTACAATACCATTCTCGATTTAGAAGTCGAAAATTATGTATTATAAAAACATCGAATTTTGATCTACCTCTCCTGATTGAAACAGAGAGGATGTTTCAGCGATGTGGCAACTAACATTTATCACCGTCCGTCCCCGGTCCATTAACCGAGTTATGGTTCACCTGGAGACTTCGCCACAGTTGCAGCAAGTATTCCCTCGAAGACGGCAGTGACGCAAATTGCGCGACGCCAATTTGGCATCGCAACAGGCTCGCGAGTTTCGGCTACACGCCGGAAGAAATGGCCCTGAAAACGACGCTTAAGATCGCAGTTTCGCAAACGAAACGGCAACCTGTTCCACCCTAGGAACCCCTGCTCTGTTGTCGTACGTTCTCCGAATTGGCAGAACAACACGAAGATGGAGCGTGTCACGTGACCGGACAAAGGCGTGGAGGGACTTAATCTGGAGACTCTGTTCTCAGTGTTCAGTTTAAGTGTCCCAAATCGTCCCGGAATTTAAATGAAACTGACGATGTTGAGAAAAATATACCGGGTGAACAATTCCTCTTGAATATTTTGCGACTGGAACGTGCAAGGTGCTCGATGTCCTTCGACGTTCGATAGTTGGCCGCAGAGGATTCCGGAGCCCGACACAAGCGCGAATTTCGCGGAGAAACTTTTGCCGACGTAAGCTGGCGATGTAAACGGGTCACCGGGCTAGTTGCGCGGGAAATATTCAGCTACATCGGATTTTCTAAGAGGAACTTAATACCCCGATACATTTGTTGTTCCGGGGCAGCGCGAGCCTACTTCCACGACTAAATCGCGAACTTTATGAAACCCAATTTAAATGATTAGGACATATATTGCAAATAATATATGAGAATTTTTGTACGGCTACTAAAAATTGAAGAAAAATATAAAAATTTAGAATTCGATGGGATCTCTCGATTTTTATCTATTCGGGATCCAGGGAGGCTACCGTTACTGGACAATGAAATTAATAAAAATTAAATTTGCACAAAGGGAACTGTTAAAAATGTTAGCTGGAGGATGAACGATTGTTGGAGACTGAATTTTGAATGAGACCTAGAGAGAGAGCAAGCGACACGATGAAAATTCAAGCAGCACACCCGATTTTAATTGCGCTGTCGATGCTCAAGCTGCGCCACCCCCCGGGGTAACGCGGTCACGAACCCATTACTCAACAATTACTCAAAGGAGCGCGGAGAAGCTGTCTCGCTGGTAACTTCGCGAGATTGAATTAAGAAGTTCAATTTATCGAATTATGCTTTAACTTCGTGATCGTCGGAATACTAAAAGACTCCTCCGCTACGGTTGCGCCTTTATTTTTCGCAGTTTCGCAGTTTCCGCGTTCACCTTAACAACCAGCCGAGTTGTTCGCACCGCTGCTGTCGAGGAGAATTTGCGAAAAAGTTCCATTTAACAACCCCGACTAACTTCTGCCCATGGCGGCATCTCGAGTGCACCACAGAGCGGTTTTCGCCAGACACCATTCGTCATACCACATTTTCAATCTGAATTTAATCTTTGCGGTGAATCAAAATTATGGTTGAACCAGAGTTCAATTACTCTGAAAGAGTTTTGCGAATTCTGTGTTCAAGTGTTACGGGGTGCAATGGTAGTTGCAGCTGCATTTTGTTTGCACTTACCAATCTTGACGACAGAGGGTAACGCTGCGACGTCGATCGGCAGCTGATGGAAGAGGAGCACGAGGACAGTGGCTACGAGGCAGCCCAAATTCATAGCTCATCTCGAAAACCCACCGTTGCGGCCTCCCTTCTGGCCCTTTACACAAACACCACCGCGCACCAATTTACACCCACGAACCGCGACACCTCACGCTCCCACGCATTTACCTGGAAACGAACAGAACAAAGCATGAACACCGAAACTTGCAACTTCGCATCCGTTCCGAAGATGCATTTCGCTGCGCAACAGTCGCAGTTAAATCGCGTTCTCCACTAAATAATGCCGGAATCCGACAGCGTTATCTTGCCGAGTTCGCGCGACGATAATTCAAGTTTCAACTACAGTTAACATGAAAACCTGCTGTCATATTTCCAATGTTGAATCCGCTTGTCGCGACTGAACTGGATTTTTAAGATAAAACTCTCGTAGTAACGTTTATTACCCTTTCTTTTAAATCATTTTAACAAGTCGAAGTCGTAATATTTTAAAAAGAATAAGTAATTATTATACATATTTAAAAAAATAAGTAATTATATTTTCCATGGATCTTCGTATTTGTTTTACCGATGAGCGGATAGCTGCGAGGATCGATCATGTTTTTTTCTCTCGATATCTGTTCGATCATGTTTTATTACCGATGACAAGACATGTTTTATTTATAACAGTGACAGGGGACGTGACGAAGTGGCTACTCCGGCAAATGCGTCGCTGTGCATGGTCGTCGAACCGGAAGTGCAGCAAGGTGTTGCGAAATAAAGCGTCGAACCTCGACACTTCGGTGGATTACGGAGCCGGAGAGCTTATGCCCTTCGAAAAATGTGCAATGTTTCATGCTTCACGTGAAACATGTGGAACATGTGACGCTGGTGAGTCTGTTGTGTGGGATGTCTGTGCGATCCCGTGGCTTGGTATTAAACGCGTGGAAAGGTAAAGCAAAGTTGAAAAATTGATGGGAGATTACGGGGTTTTTTAGAAATTGTCGTTGCGAGCGGGCGACGTTTCAATTTATCAAGAAAATACGTGCTTCATTTAATTTCGGACACTCGAAAGAGCAGACAGTTTATTGGATAATTGGGGGTTCGGGTAGCTGAGCGTCCCGATAACTGAGCATCCAAATAATTAAGCGTCCCGATAACTATGCGTCCCGATAACTGAACGTCCCGATAACTGAGCGCCCAAATAATAGATTGTCCCGATAATTGAGCGCCCCGATAACTGAGCGTCCAAATAATATAGCGTCCCGATAATTGAGCGCCCAAATAATAAAACGTCCCGATAACCGAGCGGCTGGTTAGCGGCCTGTCGAAAAATTTCCCGTTCGTAATGTCAAGACACCGAAAGCCTCGGTGCAGCCGCTATTTATCATTGTTCTCGCAGTGTAATCCACGCACAGCGAGACAAGCGTAATTGGCAATCCGAGCGGCATAAATAATGGTCACCGGTGAAAATTTTGTGGAATGAAGTTCGAGCTCACTGTCGCACGCACGTCTCCACGCGCTTCATTACTGGCTGGCCCCGGGAAATTACCGTGAATTAATGCGAGCAGACGTATCAAGGGGGGCGGAAAAGGGTGCGCGCACACGTTTTTGTCGGCGAATTATATTCGAGTCGACGAATTTCGTGGCCAGAGCCAGAAGAGCGAATGTCGCGTCGACAGGGAGGGACGAGAAACGAATGTGCATGTCGGTCAGCCGACGATGCACATCGTCGCCGCACTGACCAGAAAAAATTTCAATGGACCCTATTCAATTCCTAGATCGACACGTGAGGCGATTCCAGACGAAGAGACGACCGTACTCTCTCTCTCTCGGGAGAGAGAGGATCGCGTGACGCAGATCGTCGCGCGATAAAACTTTTGCATTTTCGGCTCGCAGGAGATCTTCTTTTGGAACAGCAAATTTTTCGACGTCGGAAATATGTGAAAATTGTTAGACAAACATTAATAAAAAATTATATAAAAAAAGCTTTTTCAAAACCACGCTTACATCAAAATGCACTAAAAAGGAGAAAATAATTTTTTTAGACCATTTGTCACTATAAATAAAAGCGTGGAGCTCGACGCTTTTTTATTTATAGTCACTAATGTCTAAAAAACTTATTTTCTCCTTTTTAGTGCATTTTGATGTAAGCGTGGTTTTGAAAAAGCTTTTTTATATATTTTTTTATTTTCTGCTTTTTAGTCTATTTTAAATGGACAACGACAACTCGGCAAGCTAATATAAGCGTGGTAAAAATCGCTGTCACAACCGTTTTTATGGGCTTCTCATTAACATCAACATTCTGGAATTGACGCCGAACATTCAGCCGTTGGAAATCGCTTATGAATATGTCAGAAGCATAAACTTTCCGCGTCTTGTTGAAACTCTTGATTCTTGTTCAATGGAAGCCCCGCAATGAAATGCGTCATTAACTCGGGGTATCTTCGATGAAAGAGCAACATTAAAAAGAGCTAATTAAAAGTTGGTGGATTCACGAAACGAAGCATCAGAAGACACTGTTCGCAAAAGGGCGTACATCGAATGGAGAACGATTTTCTGAATAAGCGAATTGATGAAAAAGTTGGGGGGTGAATTTCCTGCGTCGTATAGCTTCAGCTTTGAGACGTATTGAATATATCCGATTGGCTGCTAAGGGAAGTCCCCGTAATTCCCGGAAATGTTCATCGTCGTCGTTTCGTTTGCGAGATTCGGGGGCTCTCTCCGCTAAATTTATCGCTGTAAACAACACGCACCGCGGGGCTCGCGAAGCCTTGTAGAACTGTTATTTATTTGTCCGTCCTTGCGTTTTCGAAATCGTTTATAACGCCTGGCCACGGTCCGTGACGTGTACAAATGATTCGAGAGACGAGTGGACACGGTGCTTGCTCGATGACGCGAGAATGGTTAACGTTTCATTAAAATCTCGCGCGTTAACGCGCGGCGTGTCGCGTCCCGATTTTTACCGGAACTCCGACGGAATGCGAATGATACTCGCGGACAGGTATGAAATGCTGCCTGCAAAATGATCGATGTCCGATAAAATAATGTCCGGCGGAACGAACAGAATTTATTATGTACTCTCGAGCTACCTTGAGTAAGGTAAATGCACGTATTACTGCGGTATTTTTTCCAGATAATTTAAAATAATTGAAAATACAGATTTTGCCCTGAATAAATCTATGGATTTCAATGGGAATATATTTTTGTAATCTCATCTTGTAATCTCAGAAATAAATCCGTGAAGTCCCGTAAAAAAAATAATGAAAATTTTCTTTGCACATTTACATTCTACACTGTGCTCGTGGAGGGGATAGACAATTTTCTTAGATCGCACAGATCTAGTTTTTCATTCAGATCAAGACTTCACTGTATCTTGGTTGAACGACAATTGTTTTGTGCAAGTTGATGAAACTCCGGGGATCGGTTCGGTGGTCGACAGAGAATTTCTCGCGGCTTAATAGACCGCAAAGAGTTTCTTCAGTACACTTCTCAACTGTCTTTTCTACGCCCGCCTCGGCTAGTTTACGCCGTGCGCGCTCTGGTCCGAAGGCGAAGTAAAATAAATTGAATGAAATCCCTTAGACAAATTCCTCCTCGCTATCTGAGAACTGCAAGCTAGTCCTGGCCAATCCGATTGTGGAACTTCGGCGAAACCAAAGCGCGGCTGTTCGTCTTGTTCTCGACACACGACGACACGTGATGGAGACATTTATTATTAACTAAACATGAATTTTTTAATAGTCATTTTTGTCGTCGAAGTGACAAAGAACGTCTTAAGAATGCTTTTCTCTCATTCAGATTGTTTTCTTGACATATGTAAACGCGAGTTTGCATGCGAGGTGCAACCCAGAAGTAATTGATATTTTTCTCTCTCGCTCGCTCCGCCCCGTTTATCTGGAATAGCATCCTCGAGTAGGTCACTGACCTCGCGCTAACAAACTCGCGCGCTATGTCGTCCTTCCAATTTCAATTTTCCCACCCCCAATCCTTTGCCCGACCATTTCCTTTAAAAAGACAAGAACCCTCGTGACACGCTAACTTCAATCTCAATTTGTTTTACACCAGCTCACCTCGATCATTACGCGGATAACTGTGCGATCATTTTCAATTCGTAAAATTGATTGCGTATTCGTCGTAGACGATTATAAATTAAATTTATAGTAGTTATCAAACAATTACATTGAATTAATTAGTTCCTTTTTAAATATCGATTTGGCCACTTTCATAATTATGGGCACGCATAAGGGTTGATTTTATCACATCAATTTCTTTCATTGCAAAAATATTAATCCTCATGTGGTAGCACACAGAAAATTTTACGAAAACACGTGTATCCAACTCCCAATGGATACGAATGCTTGAAATTTGTCAGATTAATGCGTAATGTTGGTACAACGGTCGCAACATTTATTCAACCCACCGTGGGGATCGTCCAGCATGTGTATATTTTGAATTGCATCGAATTTGTTAATTATCGTTCGTTAATATCTTTCGTAATGGCGTTGCCCGTGCCAATTTCGAACAGCTGTGTTCCGCAGCCGTACAGAGTTGATCATTTGTTTGCACAAACTTGTGCGTTATAAAAATTTTGGACAAAAATTTCAACACTCAAAAATCAACTAATAAATCTAATGAAATATAAACAATTTTATACAAATTACATCTGTACAGCTCTCGTTATTATATTTCATTCGTAATATGAAAGGTGTGTATGTCTTCCAGCATATCCTGGAACAAATATTTTTCTGAATAAAATATTTTCTGCATATTTAAAAAAAAATTCTATTTCTAATATTAAATAAATTTTAAATCAATTGCAAAATTTGCCACCGAACAGACTAACAAACAGACAAACAAGCAAGAAAACGAGCTAATAAAAACGTGGTAAAATTGTTATATTTACACGAAATGTTATATTCCCATTTCGCAAATATTTCGAAAAGTCCGCATCTATCGAGCGAATTCCGAAATTATTGCGAACTCGCTGGACGCAAAATCACTATAATGTGTAAGAGGACCTGCGACTGCATACTTCTAGACGCAACGGTCGCCAATTTGCCGAGTGTACGAATCGATCGACAAGCACGTCGTTAGACGTTGTTTCGTCAGTATCGAAAATAAAATCGCGACGGAACGACACACCGTTCCGAACTGCCGCCATTCTCGAAACACGCCGTTCGACTTTAATTCAATGTAACGATTCTTTCGTTGGGTCAGAAGGACTCTGGAGGAAGTTGCGTGACTTTTCTTCCCGTTGGTCGATGAGAGAAACAACGGGGCGAACGAGTTTTCGCGTGGCATTGCAATGTCGTATATTTCGGGGCAGACTAGCCGGCGACTTTTTCGATCCAAGGCGTACGTAACATCGCATTCGAGAGCTCGTTTTTCGGAGCATAACTCCGACTGATACTGCCTTGTTTGCCTCGACGAATGCCTCTTTCACGTTGGTAATTATGACGGAGAGGAATTGTTACAAGAACCTGGGAACTACTTTGGAGGAATTGGTATCGCTGCTGCACATATGGGAGCCAGGACCTGTCAAGAAATTATACAATGTCCTTAGGATGATTCCTGAGATCATTTGAAAATATTTTTCCCTTTGCGGAAATGTTCTCCGAGTCTCCGTTGCGGAGTTATTATTGGGCGAGCCGGTGATATGTTATTTATACATGTTGAAAATTTCATTGGGATCGGTTGACGCAGAAAATAAACGACACGATTTTTAGCAGAAACTGATCACAAGTCGTGTAAAACTACGATTTTCACAATTTTTAACCGCTTGCAGCTCGTGTGTATGTTAATCGATTTCGATGAAATTTTCGACATGTGTATAACTAACGTAGATCTACAAAACATACATATGTATATTTTAAATTTTCACATCAAGGACCCAAATAAAAAAGTTTTAAAAATGCCTTTTTTATTTTTGCCTGTAACCTTGTAAATTATAATTTTTGGAAAATCACTATTGCATATCATTTTATAAACGAATGCTTCTAATTGATTATAAAAAATCAGGTCGTTTGTGTACAATTACAAAAATGTTATTCCGTTTAAAAGAGCGATCGAATACTTTCGTGGCTCACTGTACATACACACATACTTTTCTGTTTTATACAATATAGACAGATACATAGAAGATGCCATTCAGGATAATTTTAACAAATCAATTATCGTTTCCACAGCCTCCGACTCGAATATGCACCCTTAAATATTTAATCGCTGATCTCCTGACTCGTTTAAAATTGTCGGGCGCTCACATTCGTCAGTCTCAATAATAATTGATAAAGCAAATGCCTCGGGCGTATCCGCAAATAAAAATTGGTCGAAGTTAAATTGGGCTGGCTCACATACGAAGCCAACGTCTGTCAATAATTCAGGCGAATGTTATTTTTAAATGCGCCAGTTGATCAGGTTGAAAAACTCAGTCTAAAAATCTGTTAAAGCTTTTCAGCTCTGGTACGTAATTGTACAAATAACGACTAAAAAATAAATGGCTCGAGTATAAAAATGTGTTTCGTCTGCACAACTTCAGAGAAACAATCACAACATCCGGACAGGTTCGGATTAAAAACGTGTTTGCACGCATTTTTAATTTTCCTTGTTCCGGTAATTGAATGGGGAAACGATAGTAAAAACGCGACAGTGTTAAGGATAATCAGCAGGCAATTTTCCGGGGCTTTCAGCAGAAATTACAGATTCCCTCGGCGCGGATAAGAATCGTAAAAGGAGGAACGGCACGGAGAAGCTTCCACTTCATTCCGCGCAATCCTAGCCTAATCGCGGCATTTTATTCGACAATAACTCGCGGCCGACCGTGGGAAACGTCTTAATCACAGCACGATAAAGAGGAAGCTGATACGACCCGAATGGAAAAAGTTCGAGGATGCCGGGGAGCAACCGGAAGCAAAGGTACTCTTTCTTTCACCCCTTTTGAGCACCCCCTTCCTTTACCCTTCTACCCTTTTATCTATCTACACCCTCGTTCCCCCTGCCCCTTGCTCAACACCTTTGTCAGCCATCCATTCTTTTGTGATTTATGATTGTTCGAAGCATCTTCCCCGAGATGATCGAGGAAAGCCTCCGATAAAGAGATAGGGGAACCGTCCGGTCCGCCATTTTCTTTCGGGCGGTCTAACTATACCTACTATCAATACCTAATCTACATTTTTCAATATTTCCACACCCCGACAATGTTTCTTCCATTAACTCCTCCACGTCACTCAAGACGAAAATTCAACTTGTTATTTTTGTTGCAAAATATTATTGGTCTCTGGAAAATTTTTATCACTCAACTTGTTCCTCCAGACGACAATTCAAATTCATATTTTACCACGTTTTTATTAGCTCGCTTTCTTGTCTGTCTGTTTGTTTGTCTGTTCGGTACAAATTTGTATAATTTTAAACTCGTTTGGACTCGCACACATATCATAAATTAGTAGCAAAATAAAATTGTTCATTCGAGGAAATATTCGGTGAAATCCGCATCGCACGATTCAGAGACCAAGACTGAAATAGACGATCATTGCAAACGTATTGGGGGATGATAAGGGTGAAACTGATGTGACCGCAAGGTTCAAAGGCCGCGGAATTTTGGAAAATTCCTCGCGATAGGGTGAGCCGGTTTTCGCTTATGCGGGCGATTCCGCAAAAGGCTGGTCGGTAGATGGTTACGTCAGCTCTTACAATAGCTTCATCGATTGCGAGCATTGTCCCTTTTTTGTCGCCTGGCATACATGGTCACGTGCCATTCAAGAATTTGCAAAATCGTTCCTCGCGGAGGGCCATTTCCACGTTGAATTTTTTTCAACGAAATACATTCTCAATCAACTTGAATCGACTTCAACGAAATGCATTTTCACGAATGATTGATAACAAAACTATTTAGCAATAAGGCGCGAGCTGGCGATCGAAATCGTATTGGAAGTTTAATAAATGGCTGTTTTCTCTACATCTGTCGCCCCGATGCGGAATTTGACGTAGCGCGTATCACTCGGTGGCGGAACAGCGGATCGAATTAAACTCTGGCAGTTCTGCAAGGGAAGCAGCCGGTAAAACGGCTCCCCCCACTCTCCGGTACACGATACAGTTTGTAATGTCGGCGCTGTGACGTCGAATTAGGCGAGTGACAGTGATCGCGCGATGCTCTTTCAATTTCTGATCCAATTACAGGTGTCAAAGCAATTCGAAAATTTCCCGGCGATTGAATCATCGACGCCGTTCGTATTAAACTCTAATATTGAGCAAGATGAATACCATATTAAATGTGAATGTTATCATATTAAAGTTACCATATTAAATGACTCTGTAATACATAGTCTGTATGGTAAAACAGAGAACTGCACGATCTAAGAAAAACGAGTACCCTCTCCACTGAATCTTGTGCGAGGGGCCGTGAAGCATTTAGAAAATATTTAATTCTCCATTATTTGTTTATGCAACTTTCATGTTTTTTCTGTTATTTTTCTAACTTCTTAAAAATTTGAATAAATTGGAAATTAAGATTAGGATTGGAATTAGATATTGTATGAGGTATTATACCACTTTTTAGATATTCTGGTTAGTTATTGGGATAAGAAGAAAGTAATTCCGGTATTTTAAGGTGAAACAGAGCCCGTTGTTTTTATTCAAGCAATCAAACAAACAAGCAACAATGACTGTTTGCGCAACATGATTGATCGTGAACAGGCCCCTTAAGATATTTTCTCTTTTATTCGATGATCTTTTGCCGAAAGGAATAAATAAGAAAATATTTGATTGATTAAAGTTCATCGCTTGAATAAAAAAATTCGATTTTACTTCATCTTAAAATACCGAAATTACTTTCTTGCCAACCGAATAAAACAAATACTAAACAATTGACGGGAATAGTGGGCTTCGCGCGCGCGCGAGCAGGGCAATTGTTAGTTTATTCGCAAATAGGAATCGGTCGCGGAATTCCGGGTGCCGCGGGTCTTCGGCAAATAGCCCGCCCGAGTAATTACAACAGTCAGTCGGTCGCCGGGCCAGCGTCATTTGTATCGTATAATTTATTCGGGCATTACAATTCTCGGCGATCGAAAAGAGCCCGGAACACAACCAACCCCTCCTCTCCCACCAGTCGATCGCGAAATTGTTATCGGCGGTCGGGAATTCACACACGTCCGTTCCCGTAATTCACCTACGCCGGTTATGAGCGGTCGAACGATATTAAAACTTGCGCCATTGTTCCGCGCCTAGCATTTCGCGCGGCACCGTTATATACGGCCCAGCACGCGAATCCCGTTCGCGAAATCGGCGCGCGCGAAAATTCATCTGCCGACAGTCACGCGGAGAGAGAATTATATCGTGGGGAATTTTTTTTTCGAGAATTATTGCGACCATAGGAGAGTCCGATTCGTCGATTGTTGCTTTATTGGCAAATATGCATATTTCTCTCGCCGTACGATTGACAACGCGATTGTTTGTTTAGGAATTTTCAGAAATCCATACGCCAACCCATCTAATAGACATCAGATTTTTGTGGAGAATAAAAATTGCAATAATTTCTTTGTTAATAAGTTTTAAAAATATGACCTTTTGAGAATGAATAACTTTTTTATAATTGTACCAAACGACCTGGTTTTCTATAATCAATTAGAAGCATTGGTTTATAAAATGATATGCAATAATGATTTTCCAAAAATTATAATTCACAAGGTTACATGCAAAAATAAAGAAGGGATTTGTTAAAACTTTTTTATTCGGGCCCTAAATGAAAATTTAAAATATATGTTTTCAATGTTTTGCAGATCTATGTTAGTTATACGCGTGCTGAAAATTTCTCGCATCGAAAGATGTAAGAATCTGTGGATTTTAAGCAGAAACTGACCAAAAGTCACGGATAACTATGATTTTCACGACATTTAACCATTTGTAGCACTTGTATAACTAACATAAATTTACAAAATTTAAAATCAATTGCAAAATTTGCCACCGAACAGACAAACAAACAAGAAAGCGAGCTAATAAAAACGTGGTAAACATATTTTAAATTTTCATGAATGACCCAATTAAAAAAGTTTTGAAAAAGCATTTTTTATGTTTGCATGTAACCTTGTAAATTATAATTTTTGGAAAATCTGTTTTGCATATCATTTCGTAAACCAATGCTTCTAATTGATTATAAAAAATAAGGTCGTTTGGTTTTAAGGGTATGAAATTGGTATATCTCGTACAATACCTAAATGTTTAGTAATTGATTAGATACCGATACATTTGATAATGTAAACAATATTTTCAATAATGCTAAAGCAATTTTTAGCGGTGTCTCAGAGGGGACAACCAAGTGCAAAGGGTTAAGTATTAATCAAACCCGAAATAATATGGAAAATAAAATATCTTGACATGAGGGTGAACCCTCACGTGTGCGACGCGTGACGTAGTGCGCGAAGCGACACTGACCCTATGCGCCTTAGGCACTGCATCACAGTGTTAATTAACAATGCTCGTTAACACTAAACCTACCGCTGCCGGTCACATAACCGGTCTTAGATTTTTAATTTTAACAAGCACGTATTGCAATAAAAATTGCACAAAATCTAAATAAATAGATCCTTGTCATTTTTATCAGATGAAATATTTTAATCGTTTTCAATGCTCGGTAGTCTTAGTGATAAACATATTAATCACAATCTTCTGAAACTGTCAATAAATCAGCGAAAATATAACGATTATCTCGACATAAATTTAATCCGACGAAAACATGGTGACGAGTCACCATAAACGTCGACTACGTACTATGTAGACAGCGGATCTTTATGCAAAATAAAGCTTTCTATCTCATCTACAACAAAATGGAGTGTGAAATAGAAGTTTATTTTCTTTCTTAATATGTTTAATAGGTCGAAAATGATATAACAGCATTTTATAATTTTGCTAGTGTTTCTACTGTTTTAAATTACACCAACTAATTGTTCTCATAAATGCATAAAATCCGCTGTCTAATCATTACAATCTTGAAGGTAAAGTGAAGCAGCGCACACAATCGGCGCTCAATTATCGACACCAGTAATCGAATACGATTTCCTCGTTCCACAATAATGTCACTACTTCAACGAACCATATACGAAAAGATCGTATTCGAAGAGTATAATAATTCAAACAGCACTGCCGCGAGCCATGTTCGCCGCCCAATAAAACTTCGGTTCACTTTCCGAATTGCTCGATCGCGAATCATTGTATAATTAGAGTGAGGAGTTACTTAAGTATGATCGTTGCCGGTTTCGATGATGGACAAAATCGCACATTCGACGGCGATGATTTCTCGGTCGACGGGAGGACGATTTATCCTCGCGAGTTCTTCAGACGGATTCACGAAGAAGCATGCCGGTCAGGTTCCCGCGACACACGTAAACATAACCTCTACGGCGATGAAATTCTCATCGCGACAACATAAACACAAACACCCTCTCGAGGCAGCGGCCGGCGCGCGACTGCCGCCGCCGGTCCTTTGCTCGCCGATTCGCGAAACCACCCGACGCCCGCCGACTCGAGCCGGCCACGTGCTCTTCCCGCGAACGCGTCGGCGCGTTACCACGTGCTCATCCCAGCTCCGCAGTCCTTGAACCTCTCGCGCAACGAGCACGCGTTTGTCAACATAAGTAGACAATTCGTTAAACATTTAGTGTTATCGCGTAGTTAATTGCGACTTGACGTGTGTATTTCGTGTAGTTCGACTCTAGTGCCTGTTACTTGTAGCACTCCAGTGGATGAGTACTGTTTTATATGTGTTCAAGAATGTTTGTATTTTGACCAGAGTTGGGCAAAAATTTGATCAATGATTGACGAATAAATTTCTACTTCAATCGTTAATCGCAATTAACAATTAAACTCCTACTTTAGTCGTTAATTGCGGTTACGTTCTTTTCAATTGTAATCGTCAATCGGATAATTGATTAATGATCAACTGCTGAAATTTCGAAATGAAATACGGAATTAAAACTGTATGCGTACTGAAAAAGAGATGTGAACTGAGTTTTTGTGGAGATATATTTCTGTCAATTCTCCATCTCCCCGCTCGCTGTTTCTCTCTCTCTCCCTCCCTCCTTATTACAATTTATGGATAGACCGTGTGGCGATTAATTGCAACAATTGATTAAATCAGTCTCCGATTTTTCGCTGATTTCTTTTTTCAATCAACGATTGAATCAATCGTCAATTTTTCGATGATTAACTTTTTTAATCGCACACATTATTGTGTATTGTCTTCATCACTATTGTTCCAATGCATATCTACAATTCTGTGTGGGAACTGTTACATTACAGTGAATATTGAATGCATTATTTTATTGTATTGCTCACTATATTGTTGATTTGTTTGTATTCTTTGTGAAGGGATTAGTGTGTGCATTAGATTATTTTTGGAGGAGTTTAGGTTAAGTTAGTTATCACTTTAGAAAATGGATTTTTTATTACTTGGTGATGAAATTAATATATAAATTCATTTTCGGAGGATTTCAGAAAATTGATTTTGTGTTCTTGATGAGATGGAATTAATTTATAAATTATTTCTAGAGGAGATTTTACAGAATTGATTCTTTGTATTTTTGAATCTCGAATTTTTATTTGTGATGAGAAAGAACTAGTCCGTTATAAAAGAATTGTCTTCCACGCTCGACGATCACTTCCCAATGACATTTGCGTCTGAGTAAGGTCAGTCCCCACGTCGATATAACTTCGTCAGAGTATGAAGCGTCGCGGGTACACGGATGACTACATAAACTCGCTTTCCGAAATTTATTACAACGTGATAGTGCTCGCGTTATGAGCCTGTTGTAGTTGGCCCGGGAAGAAAGCTGCAGGGAACTCCTGCGAGTTTACGACGCGTGTTCCCGGTTTGTCAGGAGGATGGCCAGTAAAATGGGTAATAACTGGTAGACTTTCGTACGGCTCACTTTAGAACTTTACATTTTCAGTAATCAGTTTCCCGAGCTTTCGTCGTAAAAGCAATAAGCACTTGCCCCGTAAAATCAACGCCCATTCGAGGCTCACCCCCGGCCACCCTCACGGATAGAACACTTGCTGGCGATTTTACTCTTGTAGTAATTTCCGTGGGATCATTATGTTAATAATAATCATTGTACATGCTGCATTTTTATATCTGACATTTGCAAAATAAGCAGGAAACTCATAATTTTAAAAAATAATTTTTAATTCGCAATTGTTTCATAATATTTAATAATTTTTAATTCGTAATTTATTGTAATAAAAACATAAAATCGTGTAAAGCACTGTTTAACACCGATGGACATAAAAGTAAATCATAAAAAAATAAGAATAAAACGGAAGAATATTATTTTAAAAAATGAGAGAGTGAGATAAAGGTTCCGAGAAGGAAAATGAGACCCCCCCCCACAAGAAAATAATCTTGTCTATCATCTTTTTTTTCTTAAATCAATATCGTCTGACGAATTTTCGTGCACTAATTCAAATTAATTTATTATGTTATCTATCAAATTTTAATCAATTAAAAGACTGAATTCGCGCATCTCGTGAAGCAAAACATCCCACTTTGCGTGAACGATGGAAACTCGGAAACGCGCCTATAAAATTCTGAAATTTTCCTCGAAATTAGTGCCGCGATACTTTCGAACTCCCATAAACTGCCACACCGCTGAATCTTCATCGTCGACTATGCTACAAATTCGCCCATAGTATTCCCATCTCGCCGTAGCTCCGCATTATTTGCAGTTCGCGAGACTATTTTCCATTAAATATTTAGCGACTATATCCACGCCGGACGTAGTCGAAGGGAAATCCATTTTAAATTTGTTGCGGGGTGAAAAAGCCGGGATAATTGATGCATGGCGAGTAGGTGATCCTCAGTTAATAGAAACTTTGAAACTGAAAGTTGCAATCCGTTCTACCGGTCACCCTCGACGTCTACAACTTTGAGAGAGAAATTGAATTTTACTCCGATGTTAGTTGAAAAGTCGTTATTGTTACTCTGGAGATTTATGGGGGCTGCCAGGAAAATGGCCGAACGGAAATAAACTCGAAAACTGAATTTCGCTGAATTTAAAACAGTGGGCGAAATTTAAGAAACTTTGAAATATTGAAATAATTTCTCAAAAATTTAATGTGTAGCTGCTGCATCTTGTAATGCATGCAGACAATTTTTATTTTGTATAGAAATGCACAAACTCATGATAAATGAGATGAAATGTACCATTGATCCTACGGGATCGAAACGTCGACCTGCAACCGCCCCGGGTACCAATCTACTGGATTACATATCAAATACATGGTAATTAATAGGAGAAAGTTACAAATTTTGAGTCCGGTAAAGTAAAGAGCAGCCTAACAAACAGTGTGTGAAGTGTATAAATAAATTCTGGAAGCAAGATGAACAGTACAGCATTCCTGCCGGACAGTTTAATCCAGAATATTGATTTTAAATTAATGATTAAATTCTAAACGTTCAGAATGGTGACCTTGATAGCATGTTTCAAAGTCCTCGACATTTGAGAGGAGGTTCTACCAGGTTTCTTTGGTTAAATGGTTGGTCGCTTCCACCATAATTGTCAACATATTAATTAACATCATCCGGCTACGTGGAAAAAATACATTGAACGAATTTGCCTTTCAAAAATCGGCCGGAGTTCGACGGCAAGTGAAATAAGTTGACGTAGGCTGCATGGCTGCTTAAGAATTCGAGCAGACGGAGCATGTAAATCGCAGCGGAGAGAGAGCCCCGGGGGGTCTTTTAAATTTCATAAAACTTTCATTCCAAGTTAATGGAGTTATGCGGGGGTTATTAAAGTTCGGCGCACTTCGGATTTATTTAACATTATACGTTTACACTGGAATCGATTCGAAATCGGGAGGGACTCTACACTCTCGTAGAATTTGGAGGGTGTAAGCAGCTGTTGCCGAGTATTCCGGCAAGTCGAAAGTTTCCGTGTAAGAGACTGCACCCCTAACTTCGACCAAGCGTCAAACAGCGACGGTGTGCAAATAGTGAAAGCGCCCCGGTGCAACAGGTTCCACGGCGTTTATGTCTCTGTGGTTCACCATTCAGCTGGGACGCGAACCAGTCGATAAAATCATCCTTGGCTCGCTGGAATTCCAGATCGACCAGATGGTTGCCCGCGTGACCGGCGGATGGCGTCGTGCTCGATCTCGCTGCGTTTCCAGATGAAACCTTCACCTGTTCCTTAAAGTCAGATAATCCACTCCAGAGGATACGGACATCCTTTTTCCCCACATTTTTCAAGGCCACGCAAATTTTTTTGTTTCTGGAAGGCAGCCATCACCCCAGAAGGGGTAGTGTGGGACTCGGGGGACACAGATGGTCGGTGTCCCGAATACCCACTACAAAAACCACACGTCTAGGACTTAAAGTCCTGTCCTCCATTTTTTTTTAATTATTTAGATTGGTGGGGAAAATGCTTTTACGCACTGGCTCCCCCCTAAAGATGACCCCACCGGTCAAGGTTCCTAGGAGCCTTTTTCTTCACTGGTGAACCGGAGACCACATCAACCCGATGACCCACTGTCTGCATTATTTCCGGGTTGAATTACTGGTACTATCTCCACAACCCTGTTCTTGTCTATTAAAAGCCCTGTCCTCCCTCTATTTTACTGCTCACTCACAGACGGAGACCCTCTGTTTGTATTACTCCCGTCCGTGTGTTTGTTGCGGCCACTCGCCACTCATGTTCTTAGCTCAATTGATAGTGCACCCTGAAGCTTCTATTTACAAGATCTAGGTGCACGGTAGTGCACCAGCCAAGTTCTCGCACTACCTCCTTTTACACGAAACAACTTAGCCGTTTTTTAGAGGCTTATAACTCGGCACTGGAGGCAGATGGAGAGATGTAACTTCGTACACTTGTTAAATGCTATTATGTCTCAATATTGACAAAACATTAATCTTCCAACATTAGTAGGTTCCGAGATATAGGACCTCAAAAATCGCTAAATTCGTCACTGACCGGCGAGGAGTGACGGTTAATATAAAAAATTTTTTTTTCTCCTAGGCGCACAGTTTTTTTAAAAATTTGTTCTTTAATATTGCATTGTCGTCCAATTCTGAGCTATGTTTAAAGTGTCAAGTCTCTAGCTCATCGGGAAGTGGTTTAAAATTCGATTACAACAACTCAGTATAAGTATAAAATTCAGAAATTATATATTATACATGATTATGATCAATTATTATCGATGGTTGAACCACCGGACGTGACAAAGCTAATATAAGCGTGGTAAAAAAGATTGAAACTCCTGTAAAATAGTTGCAAAATTTGTTTCTCCGTTGAATCCACCCTGGACTCGAAGAATGGAGCCTCCCCTTCGCAACGCACCCCAAGACTTGACGTGCAATTTTTTTCCAGTTACCCCATGAAAGATAACTGTGGGCCAATCTCGGTCGAGCAAGGATCTCATATGTGCCTTATGGCGCCACAGCTATCATTCAAATAAATCATTTTATAATAATAATAGTGACACACACAAAGAAATTTCACTACCCAGCACGTATCTGGTTGACCTAATATGTTCTGGGATCGTTGAAGCAATTGCCCCCAATCCAATCCTCGTTTTTCCCCGGCATAAAATCCGACGGCGGGTCGTGGCGCAGCGATAGTATGTATAGTGACCGGTCCACAATTACACGGGGGGTGAAACTGTGCTTTTATGCACAGCTTAACTAGCAGCTTATCGTTTGGCACGCGAGGAGGGATCGATCTCCGTTGCCGCAGAGAGAGAGAGAGGAGATCGTTTCAGGCTGGCGCGGGCAGCCTCCTTGTTGCGAATGGCAACTCTCGCAGGCGGTGGTGGCGGCGGCGGCGAGTAATCTGAACCACTTCGAAGATAACGGAAAAACAATACCGGGGCGACAACCCCCGGTACACTTGTCCGGCCGATAAATTTCCCGACCATCGTCCCGGAAGCGTTCGCAACCATGGTCGGCATAGCGTTCTCGTGCCGCGATAAGCGGGGCCGACCTTTAATCAGGGGCACTATGCCAAATTAACCGGAGCTGGTATCCATCGATCAGACTATTAGGCGACTGCTGAATTTCCGATTTAACGGTGTAGTCTTCTTTCCAGGGTTACAAGGGTGCTCTCTAAAGGTTTCTCTGTAAAGACTAGACGTAATTTTATGGAGAATAAAAATTG
The DNA here is from genome assembly GCF_051020765.1 of Lasioglossum baleicum. Classification (NCBI taxonomy): domain Eukaryota; kingdom Metazoa; phylum Arthropoda; class Insecta; order Hymenoptera; family Halictidae; genus Lasioglossum; species Lasioglossum baleicum. The sequence continues at coordinate 794,116 of NC_134938.1, forward strand.
TCTGACTGTAATGAACAACAAAGGAAATACTTTCTTGCATAATTTTAATGAAATTTATTCTTGAACTCTGTTAATGTTTCCATTATTTGCCGGAAATGTATAAAAGCGATAGTGATGAACAATGTAGGAGATTAATTCTTGGATGATTTTAATAAAACAATACATTCTTGAACTCTTTTAATATTTCCATTATTTGCCATAAATGTATAAAAACGACAGAAATGAACAATGTAGGAGATTCTTCCTCGAATAATTTTAATAAAACAATATATTCTCGTACTCTTTTAATATTTCCATTATTTGCCATAAATGTATAAAATCAACAGTAATGAACAATATAAGAAATTCTTTCTTGAATAATTTTAATAAAACAATCTATTTTCGTACTCTTTTAATATTTCCATTATTTGCTGTAAATGTATAAAATCGATAGTGATGAACAATATAGGAGATTCTGTCTTGAATGATTTTAATAAAACAATACATTCTTGAACTCTTTTAATATTTCCATTATTGAAGACATGATAATTAATTATAAACTCGGTGGCGGCGAGCGTCGACTTGTGAATTTTCGGAGAATTAGCAAAAGCAAACGCTCCTTTCGGAAATGATCTACACAGTCCCAGAATCCTCTCGCGAAAGTGTTTCGTCTTGGACCGGAAAACACGGGCAGTTTCCGTCGGATATTCCCCGAATCTCGGACGAGAACGGAAGCTGGGGACGGAAGCCTCCGCTTTAAATAAGCCTGCAGTTTGCTATCGTCCACAAGCACTGGGTCAACCGCGTCTCGTGCCAACACACACACACACACACACACACACTATCCTTCCACCCTTTTCCACGTTTTCTTCCTCGACCTTCGTGTAGAGCGTCGCGACGCCTACAGATTACCACTCCCACGCCCTCAACTTGTGAACGTGGCTGTTTTCTCAAAACTAGCAGCTTCAACAATCCAATCATCTGTAGAATCTTCGGAAATTTTTTTTGGAAATTAGTGCAACGTAGATTTGAAGATCGAAGCTTCCCCTGTAAAACAAGACTTTAAAAATTGATCTACGATTTTTTCTGGTCGAGTTATCAAATTTTGAATGACAGGTGTCCCGCAAAACCGAAGACACGAGAGTCTCGTAAACAGTGTATGTTCAACTGCCTGTAGAATCATTGCAAAATTTTTTTTGGAAATGAAATCAATGTGAGGTTGAAGGCCAAAGCTCTCCCTTTGCAACGAGACCTCCAAAATTGAGCTGCGATTTTTTTCGGTCGAGTTATCATACTTTGAATGAAGGCCGTACCAGCAACCCTATAATATAATCAATCGTCGTATCAATTTCGGTCCCCATTTTTCTTGCATAAAACAGCCGAAAAAAATCGTAGATCAATTTTCAAGGACTCTTTGGAAAAAGAAAGGTTCAATCTTGAAATCCGTGTTGGATTCACTGTTTAAAAAAATTTTCCAAATATTTACAGCGGTTTGAATTCGGCGATCGGTGGCATGAAAGCGAGGATGAATGTCAAAGGCGGAGTTAACGGGAGTTTGATGGAAGGGAATTTGCGAAAGTAAATTAAACGAGCGGGAAGAAGACGAGCGGGATCGTAACGAGAACGAATGGGAAACCAATAGCTGACATTCCCAAGAGTCGATAAGACGGCGACGACGGTGTGAATCTGTTAAAACGCTGGAGGGACGAAAGTGATTGAAGAACGAGCGAATGGTTTCTAATTTATCGTTTACGATTCGACGGTGTTTGGATCGCGTAGATAATCAGAGAAGATGGTCTCGAAACATTTCGGAAACTGTCTACGCGATTGTTGTTCGGACTGAAATTTTCGCGCAGTCGCCACGCGTGTATTCGCAAGGTTCGCTGGGACTTTGTCGAGCGGAAAAACGTTTATCCGTGGCGGGAATTTCCACACAGAGTCAAAGAGTTTCGTTCCCGTCGTCGATTTCCTGGTTCGGGGAATTCGTAAATACAGACGCCACTCTATTCCGCGAGGCAATTCCCTAACAAATACAATGAACGTAATGACGGGGACGTTCAAAGAAGTTTCTCCAGGTCGGAGTACCGGTGTTTATGATAATCTTCCTGTTTTTCGAACGAGCGCCCGGTTCGTCGTTGTAGAACATTTTAAAAGTATTATATATTATTTGCTGTTCTTCAGACTTTTATGCAAAATCTCATTTCAAAACGTTTAACAGTCCTTCTAGGAGAAATTAATAAAAATGAGTAGCGAATGGCGTCCGAAACGTGCACTACAAAAGAAAATATAGCTTTCGGAATTTTCGTTATATTTACTTGACAAAAATCACAGATGTGGTCCAAGTATCAACAAATATGTGTGCAAATTTTGAATCCAAAAAGTTTAATAGTTCTGCTGAGAAAAATTATTAAAAATGAGTAGAATGGCGTCCGAAACGTGTACTACAAAAGAAAACATACCTTACAGAATTTTCAGTATTTTCACTTGAAAAAACTCACAGGTGTGGTCCAAGTATCAGTAAATATGTGTGCAAAATTTCAATCCAAAAGGTTTAATAGTTCTCCCACGAGAAATTATTAAAAATGAGTAGCGAATTGCGCCCGAAAAATTGTGCACTGCAAAAGAAAATATAGCTTTCGGAATTTTCGTTATTTTTGCCTGAAAAAAATCAGATATGTGGTCCAAGTATCAGTAAATACGTGTGCAAAATCTCAATCCAAAACGATCGATAGGTTCTCTGTAAAAAATTGTGAAAAGAGACACAAAGTGATCTATGTTTCTGAAAACTGATTTATCCCAGTAAATCGATGGTGAGGATGCAGGATTTTGACAGCGACCTACTGGTTCTTTACGGGGGGGGGGGGGGGGCGCGGCGCCATGCTGGGCAAGTTAACAACGAATCCCAATAAACGGGGCAATTTTCTGGTAACACGGAGAAAAACAGGGGGAAGTCGTTGGTCGACTGGTAATTCTCGTAATGGCGTAACGCGTTCCGGGGTCTGGATGCACTTTACTCTAATGCACTCGGCCCTGCGACCACCGACAATGCGCAGCCCCGGGGCTCTCGGAAATAATACAGTAGCAATTTTACCGTCGGCTCGGCTACCAATTAATACGCGTTTTAATGTTTCCACCGTTCGCTTGTGTAACTTCCTCTCTTAAACGGTTGTAATTCGCTGTTCGATGGACGTCGCCCATTGACAGTTGTCTGGACACGGTCTGTACACTCAACACCTCAAATTCTTTTATCCTATATTTAACTAACCTAAGGCCATAAACACCTTGCTAATTAAATTCCAGCACAGTGTACATTCATTACCAGACTACGGATTTTATGCATTTATGACAAAAATTGTTACGTATAATTTAAAGCACTGCACATATCCAAAAGATTTAAAGACATGAGCGTATCGGTTTCAGCTCAATCAGATAATTATAATTACAAGAAGAAGGAAAGTTTTATTTCGCCCTGTGTCTTGCAATCAATGCAAACATTTTTTACTTTTCTTTTCATTACATAAATATTTGCAGAATTGGGCATAAATTTTATTTAAATAAAATTTTCGAATATATAGTGGGTTTTTTCCAAGTGGGTTTTAAACCTACTTTATTCGACATTTTTGCATGGTTGTAAGGTCAATGAAACCCATAGAAACTCGTGAAAATTATTTCAGGGTGTGTTCTAGTAGTTTCTAAACAATCAATAAATTCTGGAGTACACCTGTGATTTTTTCCAAGTAAAAATATTCAAAATTCCACCTAACTACATACAGGGTGTCCCACGTAACACTTTTCACAATTTTTCAATCAAGTGCCTGCGATAATTTCACAAAAAAATATTTTAAACAAAAGTCGATTAGTTTTCGATTTGCTATACATTGCAATAAAAAAAGTTGGAAAATTTTCTTTTTAATTATTGCCGAGGCCACTTTCATTTTTTAAAATGGTACTTCAAGGTCATCCGAAGGTCATGATATACTAGGTCGTTGAATTCGTCTTGATACGGGCTATAATACTGTTAAGTCAAAAATACCAACTGCCATTTAAAAAAAAGAAGATGGCCTTGACAATACTAAAAAAAAATTACGAACTTTTTTTTATTACAATGTATAGCCAATCGAAAACTGATCGACTTTTGTTTAAAATATTTTTTTGTCAGATTATCGCAAGTACTTGAAAAATCGTGAAAAGTGCTACGCGGGACACCCTGTATATTTTTGTATGGAGTTAAAAATTTCGACTGCATACCAACATTACATTGCCTACGTTAATTTCGCGAATTCGAACAAATTTTTCCGCACACATATTCCTCAATTCACACTTAAGAGAAAATGCAAAAACATGCAACACACATTGCAACCCTTCACCGCAATTAACAGCTGTTCCCTCCACGTGCGAGAGAGTTCCGCCCACGCGATCGTGCGGCTCGTTATAGGGAGTTCTTTTTTCCACGGTGTTATATCACGGGGCACTATCGACCCAGGTCACGGTCTTGAAACCACGAGCATTATCCTGAGGAATCAAAGGTCGTTACGGTAGGTCGCATGGAATGCAATTTTGTAGAACATTGTCTGGAGTGGGGGGGAGGTGGGGGTAGAGTCAGAAAACTAACGAACGTTGTAGCTCTACGTGACGCGTGTCAAAAACGATGTCGAGTCGACGAAGGGAATTTTTGATGGAAAGATCGAGAGATGCGTGAGATCGAGGAACAAGCAGGTCGTGGATGCAGCGATGTAACGGTGCATCACGGCTGCGAAACAGAGATTCAATGGGCGTTCGTGACTACAGCGCGAAGCGACGAGCAACGCCCGATAATGCGAAGATTTTATGGCCGGACTACGATAAGAGCTCCGGTTCGTGAATAGGATGTCAGCGCACCCCCCCCCCCAGGCAGCTTCGTTGAGGATTTATCCGGATTTTACAGCCTGCATACTATTGTGTTCGAAACATTGGAATGCGAAAAGTGCACTGGGTCAGTACATGCTGAAGGGAAATTCGAGATTTAATCAATTTTTGCGGATACAGGCAGATTGCAGGCAAATTGCAGGCAGATTGCAGACAGATTGCAATCAGATTGCAGGCAGATTGCAGTCAGATTGTAGTCAGATTGTAGGCAGAACAGCCTGTTTTTTTTTACAATTTTAGAAACCACGTGAGCGACAAGTCTAATCTTGACAAATAAGAAGTAGTGTGAAATTTAGAATGACAGCTTTTAATGTAAGACACATTACCAGGCATTGTTACTTCTTTTACATAGATTATTGAGCGTCGGTTTTTAAAAGTCTGGGGAGCTACGCGGATCGGTCATTCCGCATTACGCGAAGCATCGATCTGGAGACTGTTGCAAATTATGTACAAAGAAAGCCCGTAGCTCCGCGAGATCCAGTGTCTCAAGGCTATTAATCTTCGTCCAGTGCCCGGTTTCCGTCAGATTAGGGCGTCTTTGTATTTCTACAATGGCGTAGCGGCACGTTGGAACGCTGCGATCATTATTTACAGAAAATGAGAGAACGAAAAGTTCCATCCCCAGTCGCCTGGGTGCAATAATTGAAGTCTATCGGGCGAGATCTTATTCAATCCTCAATCATTGTCTCTTCAATTTCATCTCTCGAACCTTCCTTTAGATAAATCGGAGAATGTTCTACGGTAAATTACGAAGAATTCGTTTTCTAAATTTTTTTCTCGTAACTTTCAAGGTTGTCAATGTTTTTTCTTCAAAATAATTATACATATACAGGGTATCCTAAAATTCCTTCAACATCCGGAAATGGGAGGTTCCTGAGATCATTTGAAGCAACATTTTCCTTTGAAAAAATAGCGTCCGCGGCTTTGTTAAGGAGTTATTAACGAAAAACACGACTGTGCCAACAGGCGTCTAGGTCGCGCTCTGATTGGTTCGTGTTTTTCGTTAATAACTCCTTAACGAAGCCGCGGACGGCATTTTTGCAAAGAAAAATGTTGCTTCAAATGATCTCAGGAGTCTCCTATTTCCGGATGTTGAAGGAATTTTGAAGCACCCTGTATATATTCTTTCTGAATAAATTTGAAGAAAAGTGACACTTAAGCGAGACACCATTTACAACAAGAATGGAGTCTGCATGGTTATTTTGCACAGACTGTGGAACACGGCGATTATAACAACGGGCATGTTGAACGCACATGTTCGACAAGCTCCGTCGGCGTAGCGAGCTAAACGATCGGTCGTGTTCAGAATTAGGTGTACCATTTATTCAACAAGCGCGACTGAAAATTGTCTCTGATAGGAACTTGTCCCGTGAAACCGGTAATCGGATTTGCCTCCCGGAGAAGCGCGTCCGCGCGAGTCATTAAACATTTATGTTTTATAACAGAGCGCGATCGTGCGTGAGATTTTCACGATCGATATCACGGCGGTCCCGCAAATTAATAATCGGCTGGAGAGAGAAAGAGAGAAAAAAAATGTATCTCGCCGTGAACTTGTTAAAAAAAGCAAACCGTGGTTAGCGAACCATTTTGTGCTGCCCGAAAAATTTCAACTCAAATAATAATATATAACTTGCATTATATGTAATATTATGTATTGCTATAAATAGATAAATACAGAGTTGGTCAAAAATTTGATTTAAATAAAAATTTCGAACAAAGTGGATTTTTTCCAAGATGGTTTTAAACCCACATTATTCGAAATTTTGTTTTAAATCAAATTTTTTCCCAACTCTGAATAAATATTCAATATACTATATACACGTATTTTTATAAATTAATAGATATAGATATACCGGGTGAACCACGAACCGTCATCAGTGGAGATTGCTCTGTTATTAGCTGGCCGATCGAAAATGTTTTTATCAGCTTTTGCATGGTTTCAAAAGAACGTGATTATAGCAAAGTTTTGTAAAAAAAGAATTTTAAAAGCAATCTTTTGCAATTTTTTAAATATTATGATACGTTTCCGAATTCGCCTCAAAATCCTCTAACAGATAGGCGTAAAAAAATTGTATGTTTATTTGCAAAAAATTCAAGGTGACCTCGAAAAAACATTTAAAAAAAAGAGTTGACAACAAATTTTTTATAATCACGTTAAAGCTCTCTTGAAACCATGCAAAAGCTGATAAAAACATTTTCGATCGTTTTCTGGAGAATCCAAATCTGCAATGATAAATGGGGGTTTCGATTTAAGTTTTTTATCTTACCCCACCCCCACCCCCTGGGGTCGAGTTTGGTATCATTGGATGTCCCCCTTCGCGACGAACAACTTTCATTACAAACTCGTTTGATCCGATGCATAGTTCTCGAGATATTTCAATGTCGTCAGATAAAATGGACTCCATGTGTTTGAAGACTCGCGAATCGAATTATGACACGTCGACGTCAGCGCGTGACCGACGGTGGGCCGCTTATCTTTGCGTGAATTCGATCCGTGCTTTCGCGACGAAAGATATTCGATTGTTGAAGGCAGCCGCAATATATATGCCAATTTTGCAATTTCCCGAATCTATCGCTAATCCCACTGATCTACGTGACGATATTACTTTGTTTATCTGGTAATATTTACACACGATTTCGGTATATAAAGTGGTCGAGTATGATTGGTAGCATTGAGTCTCGCTTTCCTAATTGTGCATTGCGGAATTTTCCAAGTCGCAACATTTTTTCGCGAATTATGGAAGGACGGAAAGCTGTTTGTTTGTGCCTGCTAGCCCTCGCTTGTCTACAAGTAGGTATTTTCAGAACAATATGGAAATAAGAGAGTAGAGTTGTCCAGTCAATTTTTATAACAATTTACAAATAAGAGAATAGAGTATTCAGTCAATTAATGTTAATTCACGTTGAAAGAGAAACGAATTTTTAATCACTAAGCTCTTTCATACTTGAGAATAATAGCGTCGACCACCTTTTGTGCTGTTCTTCTGTGAAACAATACCGCGGTCTACTTGATATTCGTTGTGAATTGTTTTCCAACTCGTTATACTCATAGCAATTTTTTGAAATATTTTGCCACCTACAAAAATTCGTCCATCACGAATCTAAACACAGTTTAATTTAAGAATAATAACATTTGCAATTTATATTGAAAGAATTTTCGGGTATATTGGGAATTAAAGAATGAGTTGTTCTTTTTTACCACGCTTATATTAGCTTGCCGAGTTGTCGTTGCTATATGCGTTAAATCTTGTAATCGGATTTTAAACGACTTCCCGATGAGCTAGAGACTTGAAACTTTAAAAATATCTCAGAACTGGATGACAATGCAATATTAAAAAACAAATTTAAAAAAAACACTGTGCGTCTAGGAGAAAAAAAAATTTTTATACGTCACATCTCGCCGCGCGACGCTCGATAGTACGTGATCGCGTTCAGCGATCCCCACTCCGTGCGCCAGCGCTCCCTACTCCACTGCTTGTTCTCACTCCAACTCATCCCCACTCCACTGGCCCACTTCGCACCGAAGCAGCTCAGTGTGGTGTTCCGTTCATTCAGTTCCATTTTGGACAATTTCGGAGTCCATCAAGAGACGTCGCGTCGTCTCTCGGAGTCATCCCCTCATTCTATCTCGCGTATTTCCATATCTTGCGTTTCTATGTATATCTTACTATTTCATACCAGTATTACTATATCTTGCGTTCCATTTAAAAAAGATGAAAAAAGTAGAAAAGAAAAAGCGCTCCACGCTTTTATTTCGAGTCCCTAATGTCTAAAAAGATTATTTTCTCCTTTTTAGTGCATTTTAATATAAGCGTGGTTTTTAAATAGATTTTTTTATATATCTTTTTTTTAACTGTTATTTGTGCAGGCAATTCAGAATATTTCTGCGACGAAAGCGCTTCTCGAAAGCGTACTTGGCGACCTGAGACCATCGGATTGCGACAGCCCCTATGGGATTATTGGTGAAAATCCGGCGCCATTGCCAACTTCAAAATTCGAGCTCGCTGCTGAATTGCTGCACATTCGACGACTGCTCGAACGTGGTTGCAGGACTTTCGGTTCACCTTTGAATGGGCCTTTGAGTGGAGCTTTAGGTTCACCTTTGAATGGGCCTTTGAGTGGAGGTTTAAGTTCACCTTTGAATGGGCCTTTGAGTGGAATTTTAGGTTCACCTTTGAATGGGCCTTTGAGTGGAGGTTTAAGTTCGCCATTGAACGGAGCTTTCAGTTCACCTTTGAATGGAGCTTTAAGTTCATCCTCGGATGGAGTTTTGGCTGGAGGTTTAAGTTCACCAGTAGGTGGACTTCTAAGTTCTTCATCTTTGGGTTCAGGACTTACTAATTTTCCACCGAACATTCTCCATGGCAGTTTTTCAGGATTGTTGCATAGATAATTTTCTACCTTGAAGTAAGATGCAGAGCCTTTAGTTAAGTTCAACTGCAGTATGCAGAATTATTGCATAATTCCCTATCTTGCAAATTTATGGAGTACCTCACGAAGTTAACTCAGCACGATTGTATGTTTGTTGCACTCTGATTGTAAATCGTTAGGATATAAATTAATCATTGATTGATTTTTAAGCGAACTGTATGAACAAAATAAAATAGTGCAAGAATTAACCTATGGTGTTTATTCAAAAAAGTAAATGTGAACGTCTTCCATGGCTTTGTAAGAGGTTTGCGAGAGCTTCGTAATTATTAAAATTACACAAATCAGTAATTTTACAATCTAAATCGGTCATCTAAAAATTCTAATAAGTGCAAATAATAATTTTGAACGTATAAATTATATAATATCATTATAATTATAAATATATACATATATATAATGTAAACATATTGAAAGGAAATAAAATTTCGTGAAAATTCGATAATATTTCTAAACGTACAAGAGTTGAATATTGCACGACAGCACTTTTCAGGTGTCTACGAGAAGGGGTTCACGGGCAAAAATCAAAATCCACGATGACTATGGTCGGACAAGGTTGAAATTGTGAGACGGACAAACACATTCGTCGCCTCTTGTCCGGCAAAAGTCCATAGCGAGCGAGCTCTCGACACAGTCCGTTTGCCCCGTGAAAGCAACACGGTAATAATTGAGTTTCATGTTTAATCGCATGGTTTAGGTTCGGCTTGTTTGCTATGATTTAACCCAAAGTAGAGGTTGCGCCAGCCGCTAGATCGCTCGGATCGCGAGCCTAACTAGATTAACGGGATAAATATCACTTCATTACAGTGGCGATGCTGTCGTTCGAAACAATACCCAGAGTCCACTGGGTGTCGCAAATCAAACAACGCGACTATACCACGAGCCCTTTATTCACCGAAAATCCTCTCTCGCCTGATTCCTGTTTACCTCGGCTCTGCAGCCACCTTCTTCTCTTTATCGGCCGAATACGCCATTTTCTCGAACACCCGTTTCACCTCTTTTCGATTCAACTCGTTAACTCTCCTGATTTTTTGCTGTGAAATTTCAGCTTGCGACGCAACGCGGTATTCATTCTGCCTATTTTTATTTTAATAAAATTTTTGCCCAACTCTGCTGCCAGGTGTCTACCATGATTAAAATAGTTGGTATCTTTACAGAAAATCATTAAGGGATTTTGACCAATTTTTATTTTCCACGAAAATCCAGTCAGGCTGAACATTGCGAGGCAACGAGCCAAAGGATTAAATGTAGCGAGCGTTTTCCCGACCGATTAAATGTAAACAATGTCTCGTCGTCGGTTTATTAAAAGAACAGGAGAAAAACTAGATTATGCAGAGACAGTCGAACGACAAAGAGCGATAACAAGATTAGCATTGCAGCTCGCAAGAAAGTGTTCAGGCATCAATGCCAACGACTGCGCGTGGTTCCCGTCGTCCTTGCACAATTTTTCCCTTCCTTGTTTCGTATCAGCACGATCGCCAACGCACGCAATGTCAACGAATGCGCTGCCTCCTGCCACCATACCGGTCCTATCGGTGCACACTATAAAACTCTCTTTAGAAAGGCTGGACTCGAGCTGACAGGGTTATCTATTCTAATTCTGTCACGGCTATTCTTCTCATTTTTCTCCCGAGTCCATCAAATCTGCATTCTAACCGATAAAAAATGCTCTCCAATAATTACCTGCATTATCGGACATGTAATTATCCTTTCGGTTAACAGCTCGATTGAAAAAAAATATATAAAAACAAAACTTTTCAAGAACCACGCTTATATTAAAATGCACTAATTAGAAGGAGAAAATAATTTTTTTTAGGCATTATAATGACTATAAATAAAAGCGTGGAGTGCTAAACTATTTTGACGTAATCTTCGCGAACGCTCCACGCTTTTATTTATAGCCACTATAATGCCTAAAAAAATTATTCTCTCATTTTTAGTGCATTTTAGCGCGGAGTGGAAATCGCTGAACGCGATGACGTAATATTAATATTAAAATCTTTTTTCTACTGAACGCACAGTTTTTAAAAAAATTTGTTTTTTAATATTGCATTGTCATCCAGTTCTGAGCTATGTTTAAAGTTTCAAGTCTCTAGCTCATCGGGAACTGATTTGAAATTCGATTACAAGATTTGACGCATACAACAACTCGGCAAGCTAATATAAGCGTGGTAAAAAGAAATGCACATATTTTTCGTTAATGTTTATTGCGAGGAAAGTAACGAAATTTCAGGAAATACTTTTTGTTCCGACATTTTCCAAATTTTTGCGAGAACCGTTCGTTTCACGGGAAAAGGTAATAAAATATAAAATACGCAGCCAGTCCAGAACTACAGGTTTTGTCTAAAATATTTTTCGATACAGTCAACCATTTAAAAGTTATATTTGTTTTTGCAAAAATGTTGTTCAAGTGTGAATTGGAGTCACCGTGGTGCACATGCACTTCACGCGCCGATGCACACAAGTTGCACCGGTTCTTAGAGATTTTTCGCGGTATACGTGGCTCATGGCAATGGATAAAGTCTAGTTAATAAAGATGTGAGGGTTCCGTGGACGTTTTCGAGTAAATTGACCACTGGCAACCGTGTCGGCCCGTCGAAACGGTTAGGGTAGCGGGTGGATGAGCAACGCGGATGCAGCATCGCCGGAAACGGTTGCAGCGGGGTCGGAAGCGTGAGCGGTGGATGCAGTTACCGCTGATACGACGATGCTACTTGTCGCTGTCTCGGCGGTCGCTGCGATTCTAGCTGCAGGTGTAATCAAATTAACCTTCGCCGACGTGGAAACTGTGGAATTTCCAGAAGTGGAAACGGTCGCCGTGCTGGACGCCGAGATCTCTTGATTTGGCTCCGGTGCATCTAAAAACAACACTGCTGTGCACACGCTAACGACACAACAAAACTCCTGGCCGTTAACTAACGCGACAATTAACCATAAGGGGACCATCAAGAGATTTATTCAATTATGTATGTTGCCTGGTAAAACGTTTCTACGTATCTCCTCTTCATCGTAGAACAGGAATAATCCTCTTCATCATAAAACAGGAATAATCCTCTCCATAATAGAAGATGAATAATCCTCTTCATCGTAGAACAGGAATAATCGTCTTCATAATAGAAGAAGAATAATCCTCTCCATAATAGAAGAAGAATAATCTGCTTCATCATAGAAGAAGAATAATCCTCTTCATCATAGAAGAAGAATAATCCTCTTCATCATAGAAGAAGAATAATCCTCTTCATCATAGAAGAAGAATAATCCTCCTAATCATAGAAGAAGAATAATCCTCCTCATCATAGAAGAAGAATAATCCTCTTCATCATAGAAGAAGAATAATATTCCTCTTCATCATAGAAGAAGAATAGAAATATTCTGCATCGATTGTGAGGAGCAGTAGTTCAATAAAAATTCATTTAACCCCTTAATGATCTTTCTACATTGAAGACGAATTTTTAAATACTTTTCAGTATTTATTATCGAGTTATTTCATTCAACATTTCATTATTCAAGTTCTTCATAAATCCACGGTCTAATCACACAAAATCTCCTGCACAGGTTTTATTTCAACATTAAGAACAACAATAACAATGTCATTAAATTGACCCACCAAACCTTTAACTGGACTCATTTATCATCCGCAGCGAGATACATAGTTTAACCTTGTCAAAATGCACGAGGACCACACGGATGCTGATTGGATGACGTCATAATGCTCAGAAATGGTTAGGGTGTTTAAGATTTACCTGTGGTCGAAGCAGTTTCGTTGCCAAGTTCTCCATCTGCAGCTAACGAGTCGATTGCAGTGGCTGTGCCAATGACGCCAGTGTCTTCCCCTGCAATGGGAGCAACTGTCGGGACATTGGTAGTGGGTATCGGTGGAGCGGTAGGACCAACAATGATGATGGGCCCGGTCGAGGGACCTATTACAGCCTTTGCTGACGCTACTCCTATTGTTTCTTTAATTGTCGAGACTTCTGTGTCTTCGATAACAACAGATGCTGACGGCGCAACAGCTCCCTTTGTTCCAGCTGACGGTGCATTGTCGGCGATTGCAGCCGAAGGAGCGACCAGGGTCACCGGACCCGATGACGCTCCCCTAATGATCACCGAATCTTCCAAGTTAGCCACCTCCGTTGCATCCTTGGGTAAGCTTGCCTCCGCACCTTTCGGCAGATTAGGCTCCTCCGTCGCGTCTGAGGATGAGGATCAAAGTGTACAACTCATTTTCAAAAATTTTTCTTTGAGAAACTATTAAAATTTTTCGATTGAAATTTTCCATGCATATTCATCGGTGTTTGAAGTACACCCGTGATTTTTTCCAAGTAAAAATATTCAAAATTACACGAGTTACATATTTTTTCAACTAATTCCTTCAACTATCCTGTCCACTGACATAGCAGATCGGCTATATATGGCGTTTAATAAATTCTTCGGTTTATGCGTGTCATAAAATGCGCGCGTGAGGCAATGGTACAGTGTAAATGTTACCCTGGTTGCGCAACTGAAGCTAGCTACAGGAATAGAATCGCGAAGAATTCTGTTTGCTTGAAAGTATACTGTCAGAATATCTGCAATATTTTTTTCTGATAAGATATGCGTATGTTGCAAATCTCATATTTAACCCAAGTGTTTGTTGCTGCACATGATGCGTGACATTTAATAAAATGTGAGAGCACAATAATTAAAAATCAGCAAGAATGTGGCCTGAAGAATCCTCCTCAGGAGCGATTTCAACGCAAAAATAATTACCTACTTGTTTTTAATGGGGGATCATTGATACTAGCTGCATCCACAGGTGAAAGGACGGTGACAGGCCCTGAAGAGGATCCTTCAACAATGGTGGTCCCAGTGACAGGACCAGCTACTATCGTAGCTACCTCTTCATCTTCCAATTGGCTGATTGCAGGTACGAGTCCATAAACCGGCGCAACGAATACCGGCGATTCCGATTGCCCAACGCCCACTATTTCACGGTACTGGTAGCTGGCAGTGCAAACGGATGTTAGGAGAATCGATGCCACCAACCGCAGCTGAAAACGGATAAGGCGTGATTTATTAAGACGAGTGTCACAACGCGTTATCGCCGCAACGCTTGTATGTACCTACGTGGGACAACGCGACACAATTGTTCGAATGCTTTCGCGTAATTTCCCTCGTAAATCTGTCGTATTATAACCGTTTCCTACTGATATCAGCTCGAACTGTGGACAATTGCTAGATTTTGTAGAGGATTTCAAGGATGATGTAGGGTCTCTTCAGAAGTTTAATGATTTCCATGGGGTTCCTACAGGATTCCAGGATGGTATCGCTATGGGGGTCCTAGGGGATTTGAAAGAGGATGGTTATAGGGTTTCTTCCGAATTTTAAATAGGATTTTTATAGGATCCCTAGGGGATTCCAAGATGGGATTTCCATAAGGGTCCCAGTGGACTTCAAAGAGGATTTCTATAGGGTCTAGGATTTCTAGGGGATCCCAAAGAAGATAGCCATAGGGTACCTTCAGAATTTTGAAGAAGATTTCTATATGTGTCCTATAGGATTCCAAGATGGGATTTCTATATGTGTCCTAGAGGACTTAAAGATGTTGCCATACAGTAGCCTCATAGGGTACCAACAATTACGATCCATGGACCCAAGTCATTTGGCAAGCTATTGTGCGAAACCGGACGGCTGAGGCATCATTGATCACTGTTTAGCCAACAATCAATGAGTTCGGGTGCTATCAGAGGTCCAGGCAATTCGAAAACAGTATCCGGTACGCGTCGGTGTCTCATCCCGGTGGTCACGGGTCGAGTCGCACGCATCAATTTGCATAACTAGATTCCCTGCAGACGTGTCGTGCATGAACACATCATCACTGGCACCGGAAGGCTACGGGAGCACGTGGGTCGCATTCGGCGAAACATTTTGTCTGGGGTGCTAGGATGGATACGCTATCTTCAAGACTACCTCAAAGACATAGCTCGTCATTATGGCAACTTTAAATCGTGCTTCATGATGGAATCTTTCTATTTTAAAAGAGATATAAGCAAGAGCTGTCACTCCAACGTCTCCAACTGATCAACGAAGAGGCTTGCCATCAAGCAACGTCTCCAACTGACAACGAGGATGCGATCAATGATGAAGCTGATGGTCCAGCAACCTCTCCAGCTGATCAATGGAGAAGCTTCGGAATGCAGCTCCGCGAGGACTGCAACATCAAATAAATTGCGGCGACCAGATCCCGGAGTCTTCTTAACTGAAATCGATAGATTACTCGACTTAATCAAAGTTACAGCACAAGGCCATACGTTTCAATTATCCGGCTGACTCCGAATTCCTGGTCGTCGCCAGGTTTATATATCAAGAGACACTGGTCAGAGATAGGGTGCCATTCATATTTCACGGACGACACCGGGAGTGTATTATATGGTGAGGGGGTGGGGCGGGGGGTGGGATAGGGGCTAACAGATTAAAGTTTTCTCATCAGGAGCACACCGCGAGGATTTCCTTTTCGTAACAATCTTTCCTTCGACTGGCCACGATAAAGTTTTCTCCCCCTCCTTTCCCTTGCTTACCAGCAACTTCATGGCGGCGGCTGCTGCTCCACTCTCCCACGACGTCCTCTCCTATTATTATTATATCCTCTCTTCGGTCTGTTCTCTATAGAGGATCCTTTTTCTGACGCACTACCGAGCATTCGCTATACTGATCCTTCTCGAACCGGATTGCTACCGTTATATACTCGATTACGTGTAACCTCTCGTTGTGATGAGCTTCCAAAGAGAAAGGTCAACGTGGTAGTAGTTTTTACTGTGCGACACTTAGGCATTCCAATGGAAACCGGAACCGTCGCGTTCGACTGGTCTAGATGATCTGAAAAGCGACAATGTTGGAAAGATAATAGGCGACTGGCATCAGTGTCCAGGTTCTTCATCATGAGTATGATCACGAGTATACCATCATAAGTTGATCATGAATAAGATCATGAGTATGATCATGAGTACACATCATATGTAGACCATCATTATTATGATCATGAGTAGACATCATGAGTATGATGATGAGTAGACCATCATGAGTATGATCACGAGTAGACCATCATGAGTATGATCATGTGTAGACCATCATCGGTATGATCATGAATAGACATCATGTGTAGACCATCATCATTATGATCATGAGTAGACATCATGTGTAGACCATCATTAGTATGATCATGAGTAGACCATCATGTTTACAATCAAGCTGGCAGCAGTGAACTAATTAGAGGAATTGAGAAGTATATTGATATGAAAATTTATGAGAGAAGGAATACATGTTCGATTTCATTGTCTGGCAAATGGAGTTGGGCTGACAATGAGCAGTTAATCTAGAACGTTCTAGCACAGTAGTCTAACTGAGCATGGTACTGTCAGACCTTGCATCATGCCTTGCTAGCACTACCCTCGTAGGCGTCTTGCAGATGAATAATGAGGATCCTTGATGAAGTAACAGAACAAACTAGATCAGAATATTTAAGAGAATCGTCGAATCCTCATTCGGAGCATCCGAATCATCGATCACTATACCCTGGGGTGCTTCAAACAGTTGCATTTATGAACAATTGGACCATGTTTACATGCCACTTTTGTGACATCTAGTGGCTCAGAAGATGATCTGACTTGTGAGTCTTCACCAGTCTCATTTTTTCCCAAACACCATTAGAGAAGGTTCACCGAAAGGGTAGCTAATGGTTGTCGATAGCAATCTCGAACGAAGCGGGCCTTTTTGTTGAAAGATTGAAACAGCCCGGTTTCGCAACCAGCACAATTAGCAAGTGTTATTGGCTGGAGAGAATGAATTAATAAACCGTGAATAGAAAAGTTGTATCGGAGGCTCGTAGATACGGGCAATTGCTTTCCAATGTTGTAACATTTAACTGGACTTTCAAGGCAGCATTTCCTGCTTTTCTATATCGTGATCGACACATTTTCGCTATCGATCGCGCCTATTCAAGGCCGGCTCACGCAAAATCGAAAGTGGATGTCGCAACATTCACTGGGAATTGCATCGCGTACCCTAAAAGATAACCCTAATTCGGGGGCCCGTCATCCTCATCCGTCTCAGCAGCTTTCAGTCAATGACTATATACATTGGTATTGATCTCAGCTATCTCTAAATAGTTTTGCCAAGCCATCTTTAAATAATTAAAAAAATTAGATGCAGGGAGGATGAAGCCAGCCAGCAAGCTAGAAGTCAGCTATGCTCATTCTGATCATATCCAATAATATTCCCAATATTTGCAGACACAGAAAAGCCAAACATTAGCTAAAAATTTAAAGTACCGATTTATATTTCTAAGATTCTGCATGCCCTAATTCAGCCTAGCAAGCTGGAAGTCATTTATGCTCATTCGGATCCTACCGTATAATATTCCCAATATTCACAGATACAGAAGAGCTAATCATTAGTTAAAAATTTAAAATAACGATTTATATTTCTAAGATTCTGTATGCCCTAATTCAGCCTAGCAAGCTGGAAGTCATTTATGCTCATTCGGATCCTACCGTATAATATTCCCAATATTCACAGATACAGAAGAGCTAATCATTAGCTAAAAATTTAAAATAACGATTTATATTTCTAAGATTCTGCATGCCCTAATTCAGCCCAGCAAGCTGGAAGTCAGCTATGCTCATTCAGATCATACCGTATAATATTCCCAATATGAAGAAGAAACAAGGACTGTGAAGAAGAAACAAGAACTGTGATGAAGAAACAGGGACTGTGAAAAACAAACAGGGACTATGAAGAAGAAACAGGGGCTGTAAAGAAGAAACAGAGACTATGAAGAAGAAACAGGGACTGTGAAGAAGAAACAGGGACTGTGAAGCAGAAATAAGGCCTATGAAGAAAAAACAAGGCCTATGAAGAAAAAACAAGGACTGTGAAGCAGAAACAGGGACCGTGAAGAAGAAACAGGGAGTGTGAAGAAGAAACAAGGACTTTGGAGGACGCTCCCGAAGACAGAGGGTTTCGAGGATCGGCAGAGCAGCTTCGAAGCGCCACGACCGAGCTTAGGCTACCGCAGCGTGCTACTGCCGGACACAACAGGTTCTAAACAAGGCAAGAGAGGACTATGGCTGCGCGGTAGCCGGTAAAAATCTCCGGCCGGTGAAATATGCAAATACCGTCGCGACCCCGTTTCTGCAGCGGCTGAAACTTCTGCAACATTCGCGGTGCGTTGCATGCTGCGCGGCGAGATTTCTGATGCAACATCGGCGCGGTGCGAGTTCATCGTTTCAGATCGCTGTCGTGATTTACGGATTCAAGTCTCTCCCTGACCACGCCCGCCCGTCCAGCCACAACACTAGCCTAACACACTATACTACACATATTGTAGGCCTATGAAAAAACGACTGACACGCGTTCGTACGGGGTGGATGACGTACGCGACTGTTCCTCTGTATGGGTAGGAAAATAAGAGTATAAAAGACAAAGTCGATGCCAGTATTTTCATCAGTCGCTTGCACTTTCGAGTTCGAATAATCTCAAGCTACCAAAACCAACCAACCAACAAAATGAAGTCCCTGGTAAGACACCACCTGCTTCAGCGTTAAATGTACATCAGGCTAATCGGGCCCTTCGATGCAAAATTAATACTGTTTATAATCATTGGATCACTACAAATATTGACTTGCGCCACTTTGGCATTAAATAATTCAGTTATCGTTTATTTATCACTAATTGTTTAATTGCACTCGCTCTTTGTTTACTCAGATGAATTTTCCGATATTGAATGCGTCAATCTACAATCAATTTACTTTACAATTACAGAGTAGTGCACGGTTAAATTTACAATACTGTTAATATAATCATTGGAGCACTACAAAAATATTGACTTGCGCACACTTTGGCATTAAATAATTCGATTATCGTTTATTTGTCACTAATTGTTTAATCGCAGTCATTCCTTGTTGATTGAGATCAGTTTTCCAATATCAAATGCATTTATTTACAATCTTTCTCCACTGACATTATTTTGCCGATCTCAAGCGATTACTTCCCAGTAATTACACTTAAATATTTTCATTTATAATAATTTTGATTGCAATTACTGTTGAAAGATCTACGAAAATATCCTCAGCCATTTAAAATGGACTAATGAAATGATCGCCGGTGGTTAAATCGAGCATGTGCAGATTTTAATTGAATCGAGCTGTGCAGATTTTAATTAAATTGAACCGTGCATTGTTTGAATTGGTTCGAGGGATCTATTGTACTAAATGATGATTTGTTTCAGGTGATCCTTTTCGCTATCTTCGCCATCGTCGCCGCTTTCCCCGAACAGGAACAGGAACGTGAACGTCGTGGAATCCTCGGCGGAGCCGCCCTTGCTGGCCCATGGATCGGCGCCCCCAGTATCGCTGCCGCCCCCATTGGTGTTGCTGCCGTAGGACCTAAGCTCCTCGCTGCGCGTAATTATCTCTCCATTTCAACTACTATACTGTCCTATTCGCTAATTGTATTACACTCGTTGGAATCTGCTTCCAAATTCGCCCTGGACGCGCTGATTGCCGAACCATTCGAGTGAAAATAAGATTGTTACAGCAATTGAAACTCAAAGCTTGTTTGCCGAATCTCTCAATTTTTTCTTCGTCTTGTAAATTCACCGTGAGAGTCCATAAGAATAATTATTAGCATTGCAGTAATTGTCAAATGGAAGAATTTGTTTTTCTCTTGAGTGGTTTTACTAAGTCGTAACAATGTTGTTTACCGTATTAGATTCTTTAAGTTTTTATTCATATCTGAAATGACACCCTCCCTGATTAATTAATAAAAAAGAAACATTAATTTTAAATATTTGTAGGATGACTCATAATGTTCTTTTATGTTTGAGCAGCCGCCGTCGTAGCCGCACCCGCCCTTGCCTCCCCCTGGGGACTGAAAGCCTGGTAAGACGATCTAGCATCCTGGCGTCACACGGACCTGAAGTATTACAATGAAGTTCCACGGTCAGAGAACTATCATTGCTCGAAATTTGGATTCGGCAGCCGACGATCCCCATCAACCCCCTCCCGGCAACAATTATCAACCCTTCGCGATTGGCAACATCGAAAATTCTACCCCCTCCCCTACCTTTTGTGACAGAAAATCAATCATCAGATATTAAACTTATTTTAAAACTAAATACACACTGTACTCCACTTTCTCTACCCTACTAGTTTATAATTTAATTTTAAATCTAGAAACTATTCTGTTAGAACAGCGCACGAGCTTTGAATTATCTCAAGTGTTTTATCTTCATTAGCAGACCGGGAATCTTCGTGCAAAAATTATTTGCACCGCTTGCAAGAAACAGTAATTATATTCTTTAACAATTTTAATAAGCTGGAACCAATATATTGACATTTTAAATTTTTTAAAAATTTGTTTTCTCTTTTACATTGCACTACTGTTTCAAATTGCAGTATTGTTCTAACGATTTTAATGAACTGACGAGAATATATATGTATTGACATTTTGAATTTTTTAAAACTTTGTTTTCTGTCTCAATTTGCACTATTGTTTGAAATTACATACTTTTAGTATCTTATTTAACAATTCATTATGTGCTATCTATGTTCTATCCGCTCATTATAAAATGATTCGTCCAACGACTAACAAACAGTTGGATTGCCGGACACAATTCAATTAACGTTGCTCATGAATTTCGAAATAATTGCGACAACGTGTGTTCACTGTGTTACCAGCGACATGTACATTGTGTAATCACGTTATATGTTCCCGTGAATATACATGTAACATCCAGGGTATTTTACAGGAGCAATAATGCATTTTACCGCAAACATCGTGCTCTGGTATTATTTAGGTAATTAGAATATTGCTAGAACGTTACAATTTCCAACAAAAAATCGTATAATTTAATCAATGCGATTTACCGTAACATGTTATGACTGACACATGTATATGCTATGATTATCGGCTAGCCTGTTCGCATAGCGGTCGAAGTATGTGGCTCAAAACTGCACCGACAAGTTTGCCGATATGCAATCTATTGTCACTAACAGGTATCTGCAAACTGCATTTATTCGCGAAGTAATACTAAAAATAAATGCAACAGAATGGTTGCACACGTGACTGACAATTGTGCGTCGATTTGTTGATAAAATTATTGAAAAATCTCGCAGAGTGAAAATTGCAGGAATCAGAAATCAAGGGGAAATTTATTTCGCTGTAAAATAACATATTCTTTAAATTTCTATTTTTTTTAATTGCAATCTTTGGACACATAAAACTCGCATTACATTTAAATTATATACAATATAATATTGAAATATCTTGCAGAGTGAGAAAATTGCAGGAATCGGAAATCAAGAGGAAATTTATTCCACTGTAAAATAATACATTCTTTAAATTTCTATTTTTTTTTTTAATTGCAACTTTTCGATACATAAAATTCTCATTACACTTAAATAATGTGTAATATTGAATAATCTTGCAGAGTGAAAATTGCAAGAATCAGAAATCAAGGGGAAATTTATTTCACTGTAAAATAATATATTCTTTAAATTTCTATTTCTTTTTAATTGCAATTTTTCGGCACATAAAATTCTCATTACATCTAAATTATATTATAGAGTATTATAATATTAAAATATTAAAATTTTCTTTACAACCGTTGGAGAATTCTATAATAATTCGAATTCCATGAAAAAAATTGATAAATTTATCCTCTCAGTTATTCTGCAAACTCACTTTTAAATATACATTGCATTCGCCCTTTTCCAAGTCCTCGTCGACATTTGCCCATCGAATAATAGAATTTTCGGAAATAATATTTTATTCAAATGTGGACATGCATCCGCATTTCAATCGATAAAACGTACTGGTACGTGTTCCGGACGCAATGCGTTAACAAATGTCCTGCAACAATTGGTTCTCTGCTTTTTGCTGGAAATGTCAGTGCATCGAAAGAATGCACATGCACTTCCTGCAGCATTCAAACAAATGACACTAAAGAAAAAATATTATCTCATTTTTTACACAGTTGCAGAAAATAATAATGCAATAATGGACAAATTTGCAAAGAAAATAATCGACTGATCTAGCCCCAGTTTCAGCCTATTTCGTGACACGAACATTTTCAGATTAATCCCCCCTATTTTATAGAAACTGTGTTCAACAATTCGAAGTAATTAAAAACTGGAACAACTGGTCCCTCGTGGCCGACGAGTTGGCTCGATAACTTTTATAGCCACTTAAACGGTTCTGAAACTATACACAGGGACAATACTTCTCGGGATTAGTGGGGGCACGGCTGGATTAAAAGTAAACAGAAACAAGTACGGCGGAGGTTCATTTATTATCGTATAAAAGCGTATAATGGTGGGGCGGAGGTCTAGGTACAAGGAGATTCTGTTACAGGAAGAATCTCGGGGAGAAATATATATCCGGAACGTATCTCCTCTCTCGGATCGATGAAGAGTGTTTAATCGTCGGCTTCGAATAATCAAGGAGGTCTCGATCAATCTCATAGAAGTCGCTGGCATGGGAGATCCTTTCAGTTGTCGTACGGGGTCGAGGTTGGGTTGGGTCTTCAGAGGATTACCAGAGTCCCAGGCCTGCGTGGCCTGCGGTCACCACTGTTCCTGCTGGACCTGCCACCACTGTGGGTCCTAAAACAAGAATTTTCATGTTACACAATGTCTCCTATTTTTTCAGCAACTTTTCATGTTAGTCCCGAAGTAAATAGTTAGGTCTGACAATTTGTGGGGAGGTTTTTGATACAGCAACTTCTTAAATTAAGAATTTTCATGTTGGTCCCCGAATAGTCAGATCTGTTAGCTCCAGACGATTTTTGGGAGGGAGCTTCCTGACGTAGCAACTGTTTAAATTAAGAATTAAGAATTAAGAATTTTAAGAAAACTTGTTGACGTAGCATTAAGAATTTTGATTTGAGTCCCCAAATGGTTAGGTCTGGTAGCTCCTGACAATTTTTTAAAGGAAGCTTGTTCCAACTGATGCGATAACTATATTTTTGTAGACCCCGACTAGTCAAATTGAGCGTCTACAGAACGTCCAGGTAGCAAACGTGAACTAGGTGGAGTATGACGTTAATACCCGCAATTACAATCGCTTGGAGGTGATAATGCGAAGCTAGCTTACCGGCAGCCGGTCCCACGACAGCAGCAGAACCAGCAGCAGGCCCAGCAACGACGGCAGAACCGGCAGCTGGTCCAACGACAGCGGCGGAGCCTGCTACGGGCCCAATCACGGCAGCAGACCCAGCGACAGGGCCCAGAACTGCAGCAGCAGGTGCTAGAGGTCCTGCGAGAGCCACGCTAGGTAAGACCCCACCGAGCACTACGGCGCCATTGTGGCCCCATCCTAGGGAACGACGCTCGCGGTCTGGGCTGGCGGCAACTATGGCCAGGGTGGCGACGAGAACGAGCTGAAATTACGACAAACAATCCCATTATTGTTCTATAATTAATTTAATTTAATGTTAGCTGCATCAGTTTTTGTCTCATTTTTTTCCAATTTCTGTTAAATTCAATTTCTGTTAGCTCACAATTTTGAGACTGTTAGCTCTAGACCTAGCTTATATGTCAAACTTGTACAGCTATAGTATTGTTCTATTATTAATGTCAGTTTTATTTTTGTCTATTCCAATTTCTGTTGGCTCACAATTTTGAGACTATTAGCTGTAGACCTAGCTTATATGTCAAACTTGTGCATCTACATTATTCCCCTATTATTAATTTTGCATTTGATTAGTGAATTTCATTAATGGACTCAATAAAATAGGAGCTTCGAAATCAGCAAAGCTGCTGTCTGTAAAATCTATCTAGAGAAGCTGTCTAGATTTAGGGTATGCTCACCAAGCACTTCATGTTGTTTGTGGTAGTAGTCTTCAGCTGGTGACTGATGCTCAACCCCAAAGACCCCAAGCCTTATATACCCAACCTGTGACACGGAGGATTAACTAAACAGCCTTCAACAACCCTGTATGAAAGTAAGAATATATTAAACACGTCAGGGTGCGGTCACCGATGAACGGGATCGCAGCTGCTGATGCAAGTTCCGGATCCAAACGTCACGGACGCGAGAACTGTTATCACGGTTATCACAAGGCTGTCGGACAGCACGCCTACTACCGCATAACGGTTGTTGCAGCTAGGGAACATTTTCCTAGTTGTCAGCAATTCATGGCTTCCCGCGAATCTGCTGATCGTCTCTATCATTCTCTGCCCCTTTCAGAAACATACTAATAGCTACGTACGGACTCCCGAAATTCTCGTTTGCGTCCCGGCTTGTGTTTTCGAATGGTCTTTTTTGGTAGATGTGTTCGACGAAATATAGGGGATGGAAATTTCTGTATTATTAGGTTCAGCACAGAAATGATTTCTCTTTCAGAAGGGGTTGTTATTTGAACGTTCTATTTTTATTTCTTTTGTAAAAGAAAAAGTAAAAACATCCTTTTTAAGAAATACTTTTCCCAATAAAATTTTCGGGTTACGTTACACAGAGGGTTCTATCGTGGTTCTAAAGCAATGTAAATATCCGGAAAATTTATTTATACTGTTGCATTATTTTCGACTTATTAAATTAAATTCATTCAGAATAATTTCCAAACGAAAATTTATAATTTCAACAATTGCAGCCCATTATTAATAAATGACGTCCTAAAAAGACGTCAGACTGTCAGACTTCAAATAGAAGTAAAATTGACGTCTTTGAGGCGTCGTGTGCTATTTGGGTGAGGAAATAAATGTTTATTAAGCTTTTGTATTGTGCAGTGAACGCGGAAAATTTTTAATCCGCATAAAAATCCTTGATACTTGGTTCTGAATCATGGTTTCCTGAAAAATAATTTAATAAAATAACGTTTTTACCGTGCCCATATTCCGTCCGAATACGTCTATCCTAAACGCATCCGCGGCTACCAAACGAGCATCAAACGTAGAGGGGAAAAACGAAACATGTTCTGTTCGGTGTTCTATTTCGCGTGCGACGAGCCGAGCATTTTTCCCCGACGTTTCACTGATTTTTCCCAGCGCGGTAATCTGTTCTTTTGAATCCCGACGCCGACCCGCGGCACACCCGGGCGTAATTGCACGCGGCGAATTCGTCAAATTGCGAATCGCGATCCGTACACCGCACCGTGTCTCGTCGCGCTCGACCGAATTCGCGCGTTGCAGTTTCGCAGGAAACAACGGCGCGATCTTGCCGAAGGAACTTCCGACTTTGGATTAACAGGGCAAACTTCCGGGTGACGAATATCTTCGCGCAATGTTCACAGAACTTGTTAGTTTGATTATCGCGGTAGTTGGCCGATAGCGGTGAACTTCGTCAACAATTCCATCAATTCTTATTTTCTTTTCCAATGTTTAATCTTTTCAAGCCCTGGAATTCGAATATTTTAACAAGTCTTTGTTCATTGGAATCCGTTTAATTAGAAATTCATTGTTGGGGACTTGAGATTATTTATGGAAATTATTCATCAATTGTTGAAATTATTTATAAAAATTATTCATCAATTCTTGAAATTATTTTGTACTAGTATATATTACATAATTATAAATTCTTGAAATCATTTATAAAAATTACTCGTCAATTCTTGACATTATTTATAAAAATTATTCATCGATTCTTGAAATTATTTTATACTAGTATATATTACATAATTATAAATTCTTGATATCATTTATAAAAATTATTCATCAATTCTTGACATTATTTATAAGAATTATTCATCAATTCTTCATATTATCTGTAAAAATTATTCATCAATTCTTTAAATTATTTTGTACTAGTATATAGTACATAATTATAAATTGTTGAAATCATTTATGAAAATTATTCATAAATTCTTGAAATCATTTATAAAAATAATTCATCAATTCTTGAAATTATTTATGAAAATAATTCATTAATTCTTGAAATTATTTGTAAAAATTCTGCATAAATTCTTAACATTATTTATAAAAATTATGCATAAATGGTTTAGCAACAGCGATGTTTTTCGTAGGGATGGGTGGTAGTGTGATCACTTTATTAGCGTCACGTTTTCGTCGGAAGGAAGTGAAATTGGAGGTAGTTCGACCCCCGCCATTCGAAATTACCCCTGTCAACGAGAGGTTCCTGCTCGAATTCACGCCTGCCGTCGCATCGAGTCGCAAAACGATCAGAGTCCCTCGGGTCCGTCGGAAATGGCTTCACAAGCCACGACGAACTGGAGATATTGAAAAGTTCCGCCTTTTGTGACGAGTTCGTGGGAGTGGCACCGTTTGAAGAATATTTGCCCAGGCTCTTTCAATGCTTCGTCTCTCTGCTCTTTGTATCAAACGACATCAATTATAGCGAACTTTCTGACCCTGTTCCACCAGAACTTGCGTCCCCATTGTTGACAGGCTTTTGCAATTGCGCGGAGAATATGCCGTCATTATCCGAACAGAATCCAAGAAAATGAGAAACCAGATCGGCGAGAATCGGTTCCCTTGAATTTTTATTACCCCCCTCCCCTCCCTCACCACTACCAGCGTTAATCTTAATCTTCGTAGATCGAATGTGAAAAATAGTACAATATTTTACAATAATGTCTTGATCTAAGTAAAAGCTCCTGGTCCGTTCTGTCTCTTAAATCATGTAGTTCGCAGTGGAGGGTTTAAGCAATTTCCTTAGATCGTAAAGCTCCCGTTGATTTAGATCAAGACTTCACTCTAACTCCGTTTTAATAGCTAAAATTGTAAGATGAAAATGTTGCATAGCAAAAGATGGAAATAATTAATCACGAAAATAATTGAACAATGTCCTCGTCAGTTTCGTAATTCACTTCTTCAATTTAGTGATGAATGTTCTCATCAAGATCCCGAATATAATCAGAGATGATGTCTCGCTGCGAGGTATGAATCTGTCAAACGACAAGAGCCGACCATAATTAGGTGGCTGAAACAATTAGCACGTTAATTCTAACCGCAAACGGTTCTTGGTAAACGATCCGCTCGATGTATCGCTAGCGTGCGTTATGTTGGTAGTGTAGACACACGAGCAGAGAATTAAGCGCGAATATAGTTTGGCCCGCGAATCAGAGGGTTTCAACCACTGCAAGTATATACGATGAGAGAGAGAGAGAGAGAGGGACAGAAAGGGATGAAGAGGGAGAGTGAGTGTTATCATGGTCCCCTGGACGATATTGCGCGTCGGCACGCGGCATACACTCGGACATTTGATTGTGTCGCGTCATGCTAATTTCCCATAGTATATACCGTGTTGTTCGGCGTGTTTAAACGACAAAATAGGGTTCAATTAATCGACTCAGTTTAACTGGCCCTGGGTGCTTGTGATACGTTCAATTTACACTGCAACTAATTCGGCCCATCGAAATTGTCCCGCATTTCCATTTCCGCACATCCCGAATGATTTTCCGAATGGTTACACGTCAAATTTGCTACATGTATAGAATTAAGCTTACAATTTTAAAATCTGTTAAAATCTTCGAAGAAACACAAGCTATACTATTTTCAAGTATAGACACCCTGTATACATTCATCGGTATTCTCGTAGAGCGCGAAAAGACGAATCCAACGACTACCATGAACGTACCATTCCGATCATCCCATCTCGAGATATCCGTGCTCGAAAAGTGACATAATGAATGAGACACGATTTTTACTTAGGAATATCTCGAGAACGGATAATCGCAATGGTATGGTCATGGTAGTCGTTGAATTCGTCTTTTCATGCTCTACGAGAATATGCAATGGAAAACATAGGGTGTCGTTGAACTTGAGACAAGCAGATCATTTCAGATGATCCCATCCAACCGAGACTAACTATCAAGAACAGTATCGACTCGGTTAATTAAATTTGATTTTGCGGGAATGTGTCCGGAGAGAAAGTGCACATTAGCTTGTTTCAAAGTCGAGTGGACATCGATTTGATATCTAACCGAACCTGATAGCTCCAGAATAATACTTTCCGCTGTGGTACGTCCAGCGTATCTCGGATTGCGCCACCGATTATCATACCCGACATCTGTCCGAACAGTTAGATATCCTTGAGGAGAAAATCCGTTCCACTCTCATAACCGCGACTACCGTGGCTCGCTATCAACGGAGACGATCATTTATCAGCCGTCGTCGGCGAGCTTGTCGAACGCCGTACTTGACAGTGAACCAATTATGACTGCATAATTGCGTCCCTGTATTGTTACCTGTCCACCTCTCTCCCCTCCCACTCTGCCTCGTCGAGCGTTTCGTTGTTTTTCGCGTGGGCAACGCGATGGAACGGTGCGCACAGGTGCTAACTCGCCTAGCCGCGTCTCTTATTTTACTCTTCTTTCTGTTGCTTCTATCCCCCCCCTCCGCACCCTCCCCCTCCACCCCCACTTTGTTCCATGGGGAGACGCACGATGAAATATTCATGAGAGGAATCCTAACGGGAGTTGTCTAAGCGCGTTAGCCCTCCCCGCTGCAAATCGTGTGCCGTTGCAAAATTATTCGTACGTGCCTTTTTGTGTGGGAGGACACGGTTAGCCCACGAGATTCGCTCCGCCGCTGATTCGTAATGTATCGAGCGTACGCTCCCGGACGAATTCCGCAACGATGAGTCGCCGAGGCGGCGGAAACGGCGCGCTGTTAGCGTGTTTCGGTTAATTAGGGTCGGCGAAATTCAGTTATTGAAGAGGAAAAGGATTTTCGAAAGAATATTTTTATCAATGAGGTCCCTTAAAAATCCCTCAGTTAATGAAATAAACAAAGACGAGCGTTACGATACAGTGATATTTATTTATACATTTAAATATTTAAGTATGCGTTTAAATACAAGCGTAATGTTTCGGGACACATATGGCCCGTCTCGAACCAGTGGATAAGAGTATAGTCGCAGAAGTTGTGAGCCTGAGTTAGGCACGAGGTATATCGTGGGATTCGAGGTTTCCTCCTCCTAGTTAATTACCAGGCATGTCCACCGGCGATTACCGCTGATGAAGACGCGCCGATTACCGTGGTTTTGGCGACTGGACCAGCGACGACCGCGGACGTTGCTGGACCAGCGACGACCGCGGATGTCACTGGACCAGCGACGACCGTGGCAGCGGGTGCAGCTACGACTGCGGGCGCAACTAGTCCAGGTGCGACGAGTCCTCCACCTGAAAGAATTCATTTATTATTGTTGGAATGCGCGATTCGATCCGCCAATTATCGATTTCTGAGGAAATGAAGTGAGGTGACAGTTAAGGGAGAGAACAGTTAAGATAGAGATGACAGTTAACTTGGGGATGCGTCAACTTAGCGGAGAATAAATCAAAGAGCCAAGAACAGGAGTGGCTCCGGAGCCGAAGGACAAGTATCGTGTAGAACTGCGAATAGCGGGCCAATGAAAGTTCATGGTCCCCGGCTGGAGTATTAGAGGACAAGGAGGGACCTCTGAAGGGGCCCCTGGGCGGTGGGATTTTAGTGGGTATGCCTTCGCCTCTTGTTTTTCTCAGGCAAGGTGGTCCCACACTAGGGAGTGTGTGCGTAAAGTGCATTTCCCCACCGCCCTTAAACAAAACAAATAGGGGAGAGCGAATCAAGACACCATTGAACTCACCAACGACAACAGAGCCAACACCGGGCTGAGAAACAACAGTAGGACCAGCGACAGAGCCAACAACAGCTGATGGAGCAGCGACAGCCCCGGTGACTACAGCCGGACCAGCAACTGGACCAGCTACCTTTACAACTCCAGCTCCAGGACCGGCAACAACTGCAGGCCCTACAAGTGGTCCAGCGACAGATACGCCTGCTAAGGCTGGACTCCAGATACTAGGAGCTGCAGAGCAGATCGATACGAGCGCTGCGAACATAGCCTGGGGACAGAAACATTACATCGTTGTTAGACGTGCATCGAGCCTCACCGAATGCACGCTGACTAGAATACGTGCATCGTTTCACTTGTAATGAACAGTCTAAGAATGTCTGGAAGCCCAGATCCTTCGTTGAAAATTATGTTCGCCGTGAAATTTTTAATACTTTAATGGAGAAGCTTGAATTGTTGCTAACTGATGCTTTTGACATAGTCGAGAATTACGCTCGGCCACTGACGAAATAATTTAGCGGTTAATCAATGCGCTCTCTTGTTGCTTGTGTTGATCCGGCGGGAATGGAATTGGTCACCGATCAATTATGCGCTGTGCGTACCGTTAATGAAATTTCTTTTAAGCTGACTGCGGTATCATTTGAAAGGGTTCAGACAGAAAAATAGTACTCTTACCAAGAACTTCATGGTTGCTGCTGTGTGGTTCTTCCTCCGCGTTGGCCAAAGAGAGCTAATTGTTGTACTGCCAATTGACCCCGCGACGTCAGCTTTTATACCCCAGGTCGACCCTGAAGCCGTCTCCCGCTTTTGCTCCGATTTTTCCACGGGAAAATGTCACGCCGTTCCGTTAACCGTCTGGGCACGACCTATATATTTCCATACGGAAGAATGTCTCTCTGTCTACGTGTGCTGTTCAACGAAACACGTCTCCCATCCCAGGTAGAACCTCCGTAGAACCTGGTAGAACGTCGCGGTGGTTCGTAAAGCCTCGCAGAGGTTCACGGATTAATTGCGCCCGAACGAGAAGCGCAATGTGCTATCTCACGGTGAGCACTCGGCGCGATCCCGCAACTCGATTACTCGGTATACTATAAATTTCGCCCGTTTACGCGAGCCGACGTTAACCGTTATCATCCCGTCGGCCCGGCTGATTGAATTTACCTTGTCTCCAGGGCGCAAGACTATTTGATTTAAGAACTCGTCGTACTTGTTGCACCGGGGATCCTGCCTGCCACCGATGCTGCTGTTTCTGCAGACGCTTTGCTAATTTGCATCCCGGAGATGTGCTCTTCATTCCCGCGGATTCATAACCGTGAAGGTGCAACGCGTTGTATCATGGTGATGACGGTGCGAGCTGTTTTTCGAGGCTGATCCCCAACCGGTGAGCACCCAATTTTTATTACTAGACTCGTTGCTTAAAATTGTCTGGCTAAAGGTTTACTAGCAATTTTATTTTCGCTCATTCAGTAGATTGAATCCTTTGTCAATTTCGCCTGCTTGTCCACCGGCTGATCGATAGCAGCTGAGGGAAATGGTTAGAGCGTAGGAGGTATTTTTAAAGTTTCACATATGGTGAGGGTCCACCTAGCTCTAGCAAGGGTCTAAAAAGGGACGATGCCCCGAAAAACACACGGTGCTGCTTTTCCCCTTCTCTGGCTCGGCAAGGCAGTCCCCACCACGTTCACTCCGACTATCCTTTCAGCACGAGCCCCACGATGCTGCACCAGCAGGTTACTACCTGAGTGGACGTGGTGGAGACTGCCTTGCCGAGCCGGCGAAGGGGAAAAGCAGCACCATGTGTTTCTCGGCCCATCGTCACCCAGGTCTGACCCAGGTCTAGCGAGGGTTTTAAGGGTGACGGTCCGAATTTGACCTTGGCCGAACGCCAGTGTGGTGGTACCCTCCCACACCGCTAGACACCGTATACGTACACGAGGTTGCAAGGGTTCCGTACTTTTCAAACATTTGGGGCCCCTACGTAGTCACAATCGATGGATAAAAGATCCACCAATTGCGATCAGCTCCTAAAATAGCCTGCTTTTGCGTTTTTGAGGCGTAATTTTCATTATTCGGCAGCATGTACCGGAGTTCGACAAATATTGGGCGGCGTGACAGCGCTGCCACTGTCAAGACACATACATTTTCTTAAATATCGAGAGATTTAAGGTTTCTATAGAAAAAAATGAAGCTGGCCGCATATTCAGGGTCACATACAATATCAATGCAACCTTTATTATGTTAAACTATACGTGTTTAAACACACAGTTTGAAAACTACGAAGTACGGTGGAACTACACCCCTAAACGGAGGGTTTCGGCACAAGCATCAGTTCCATGGCATTTTTAGCTAGGATCGCTAGTGTATTTCTGAATTTGTACTCACTGTTTTACCGATTCAGTCACTGTATCGGTAAAATATCGCCCTTAAGAGCCAAGAACAGGAGTGGCTCCGGAGCTGGAGGACAGATTTTCGTGTAGAATTGCGAATAGCGGGCCAACGAAAGTTTATAGTCTCCGGCTGGAGTACTGGAGGACAAGGGACCTCAGAAGCTGGGGTTTTAGTGGGTATGCCTTCGTTTCTAATTTTTCTCAGGCAAGGTGAGTCCCACACTACCCCTCCCTCCGACCATCATCTGGAGGGGGAGTGCGAAAAATGCATTTCCCCACCGCCCTTAAACAAAAAACAAGGTCTAGCGAGGGTCTACCTAGGTGTACCTAGTACTACCTAGGTGCAGCCTGTTTAGCGACTCCACTATGTCCAAACCCCGTGAGCAAACACGTTCCCCGGCAAACCCTTCCACACTTGCACACCGGTTAAGCCCCGTCGAAGCAGTACACCGTAGGATTTCATGTTTCATTCCCCCGGCGCCGTCCGTAGTCTAACTTCGCTGCGCCGCTCCTTAATAACGAGCATTTCAGCCACTTCGTCGACAAACTGTCCAATTTGACGACTCGGGTCCCGGACTTGTTGCTCCTCGGTCGTCCACGTCCCTTTGAAATGGTAATGGGCAGGCAACGTTGCGCTAATAATTTCCTCTCCGGGGGGTCTTTGCAAAGGTACCGGAAACAGTGCGCAAAGTTCCCTGGTCCAGGCGACCGTACCGTCGATGCATCCTTCGGTGCATTTTCCTAGAGCGAGTGTGTGATTGAAAACGGAGATTAAAGGGGCGCAACGATGATGTAGCTTTCATAGA
Source organism: Lasioglossum baleicum (assembly GCF_051020765.1). Taxonomy (NCBI): domain Eukaryota; kingdom Metazoa; phylum Arthropoda; class Insecta; order Hymenoptera; family Halictidae; genus Lasioglossum; species Lasioglossum baleicum. Next base: position 827,168 of record NC_134938.1, read on the forward strand.
GAGAGACAGACAGAGAGAGAGAGAGAGAGAGAGAGAGAGAGAGGGGTGGTGAACAAAGCTCAGGCCGAGGGAAACGCTCGGATATCAGGAGGATCCGGTACTGTCGCTCCTCGTACAGAGAATACTCGGCTGATTGGAGCGGTGTTGAAGCAATTTCCTCCAATTACCGGCAAAGGTGGACAGGTATCGTCCCACGGTCGCCGGCGGCCGGGACAATGGACCGCGAAATAGAGGCCGGTGTCGACAGCCTCCGGGGTGACGATGAGAACAATGCCCTCCAATCGGTTCGGCCTTAATCGCAAACTAATGTTGACTTGACCTGACATCGACTCCCTTCCCTTTGATCCGTCGAGTGTGAAATTCCCGGCGACCGATCCCTCGAGCGTCGCCTTCGGACAGTCGGAACGTCTAGCGTACCCTCTCGGACATCGTTCTTCAGGACACCCCTCAGAAATCGTCGACTGACTGTATCTGTGGACAGGTGGACGACTAGAGGTGGGAAGCCAGAGTGGAGAGCAGGGTTGCTATCTGCGAGTCCCGCCAGCTTGCTCCACGTGGTACGCGTCAGCGTTAGTGGGAAGAGTGGGGGAAGTAAAGGCGGGCTCCGCAGCATAGCTGGGCGAGGGTGGAAGGATACAGGCCTGGCGGGACTCGCAGATGGCAACCCTGGTGGGGAGGCAAGTCTTACGGAACGCGTCACGTGACCGTCCCGTCGCGGAGTGGGAAAACAACGTGGTGGAAGGGGAAGGCGAAGTGGAGAGACAGAACTCCGATATCTTCAAGAACACATCGTTTATTTGCTTTCTACAAAAGTGTACGAGTCGTACAGTTCGCTAAAAAAATTGTTTTGAGGTATCGCTCAGAGTGAAGCAGCAGTGATTAGGAATGATTCGAGAATAGCTGGGTTCCTCTCCGGAATTGTTTTATTATGTACGCATAAGAAACGTATATGTGAGGTATTGTTATGTACACGGAATATATGTAAAGAGATACACAGTGTGACAAAAAGGAGGTACTAGCGGTGTATGACGGAGATCGTGGCGCGGTCGGTTTCCAAATGGCTGGGCATCAGGGGGGAGATCAGTCGAAGGTGTCTTGGATGGTGATCCATTTCAGGCGATTACCAATGCCCTGCCCCGCTCACGATACCCCCAACACCAGCTGGTCCGGCTGCTATGCTACCAGATGGCCCGGCAATCAAAGCCGGAGCTGCGATGGGACCTGCAAGGGCTGCTGGACCTGCCGCTGGACCGGCCACGACCGCGCCTGGAAGATAAATGTCGTTCGTGATTAGCTCAATCAACCGCACCGGGCTCTGGGTTGACGTCGATAAGACGGCGAGAGTTTCTATGCGTCGCCGGATTCGATGCGAGATAGAGATTGAACTGGTTTATTGATCATTCTGGCTCGTCCCGAATGATTTTCCTCGTGAAACTCTCACCGGCGTGTTCCTGACATTTCCCCGATTAAAACGATACCAAACACGACCCGATTCCGTTCGTATTTGCCCGCTTGATCCCCGATCTAATGGACCCTCCCGTATCCGAACTGGTCGAAGGATTACAAAGAATTACCTATTTGCAACGCTGATTTATATAATTCTGTATATGCACAGTTTCAAAATGAATCGAAAGACGTATTCAGAAAATGAAGAATTCCGCAGCGGTTCGGATAATCGAGGCGGTATTTAAATGTGCACCGAACGGTGTCGTGTTTGGGCTCGTTCCACTCAGAGCAACGTTACCAATCGATTAATAAATGTTTCATAAAGAAACAACGAAGAATAACGAAGTTATTTTCGATTAATTAAGACGACTCACCCCACGGAGCCCACGGCGCAGCAGCGCCCCATGGTGCGGCGGCGGCCCAGGGAGCGCCCCAGGGAGCAGCGGCTCCAGCGACGCTTCCGGAAACTAGAGAGGGTCCAGCAACGGCTCCAGTGACGACAGCGCCACCGTCGACGGCTCCGGAGATGCGAGCAGGTCCTACGACAGGTCCGGCGAGTGCGGAGGGTCCGGTGATGGGCCCGCTAAGCGCGGCAGGTCCCAAAAGTGGCCCGGCCAGAGCAGCTCCGGGGGCCAGTAGAGATGGCGCGGCTGACACGGTGGACAGAGCCGCGAGGAGGAAGACCGCTACCAGGTTGCACATGGTTGAAGAGGAAGTGTTGAGATTGCTCGGGAAGCTTTGTAGGATACTTTGCCTCGGTGGCTGGAGTGGATGTGCTGACATCGAACGGCTTCGATGGCGCTTTTATAGGGGCATTGTTGTTCTGTCTTGGTGTCTTGGTGTTCTCCGTTGCTCCCGCCAACCCCAAGGGCGGGGCACAGGACACGCCAAACATTCTCTGGCTCGCTGTGTTTCTCTCGGTGCTTATCAGCCAGACACACCGAACGAACGCCTAGCCGGCCTACGGGGGTCACGTGCTCCCTAGCCAACTGTTGCATCCGTTTCGATACGTTTTTACGGCTGCATTTAACCTTGCAGAACGCGTTGCACCCAGCCGGACAGAAAGATAAATGCCGATAGCGCGGGGGAATTCAATCGGACGTGTTACTGCGCCGAGCGCTAAAAATTGTCACGTTGCTGAACCGCCGAGCCGTTGCCATGCCCACTTTGCTCGATCCATTTTTTCGTTCATTACACCTCCTGTTTGTCTTTAGCATTAACAATTCTAGAATCAATTTTGCATTTTTCATTCGAACAAACGTAACTCGGTGGCAAAAAATCGCAGATCAACTTTTCGCACGACATTTTAAAGGGGAGACTTTTCTTCAGAAGATCGCGTTGGTTTCATCCTGCAAAAAAATTTTTTACGAACTCTGGAACGTCCAGCAGCACCTGTACTTGGGATTATTCCCACCTTTTGGACCTCATCCAAAGTACAGGTGATACTGGAATTTGTAGTGTGTTCGTAAAAATTTTTCTTTCAGATTGGGACCAACGTGAGCTTGTAGAGGAAAGTCTTCCCCTTGCAATGGCGTCTCAAAAATTAATCTGCGATTTTTGTTTATCGTTTTATCGTTTTTTAAATGCAAAATGTGCCATTTTGAGAATAACCCAAAGCAGAGGTGCTACTGGACGTTGTGGTGTTCGTAAAAAATTTTTTTCAAGGATGGAACCAACGCGAGCTTGTAGAAAAAAGTCTTTCCTTTGCAATGGCGTCTTAAAAATTGACCTGCGATTTTTGTTCATTGTTTTATTCTGTGCTGATGACTGTGAAAGCAGGTTTCATTCACTATGATCAGAGTGAAGACGTTGAAATATCACGGCCAATCGGCATCGACCTTCAAGAAGACCTCGTCTAGGTTGTCTCATTCACTCCCAGCGTGATTTCGCGATGAAGATACGCGGCTGAATTAGGTGAGCACGCGTCGGCAGTTGTGCTGTTACGCGTTCGCATTGTTGCATCCGTTTAGGCGAGGCTCGAGTTGCGTTGCCCACGCTTGTCCCGGGATTGTCGTCGTCTGGAATGACGGTGTCATTGTAGTCGGGGATACGTGTGTTACAGTGGCGGCAGGCCTCGCAATGGATCACCGACTATGCCACGGATCGTTTGGAATATCATTGTTGGGCGTTGCGTGCACTTTCGAAGGTGACAAAGGTGACCGGCGACGCGATTGTTCGAATAATTGTTCCGAGGTTCCGTAAAATTCTCCGGGGGGCGACTTTAATGCCACGCCTCGTTTACGAGAGCACATTGAATTCCTTTTTTTTCTTGATCACGGAGGCGATTCTGGGTACATGGAAAATTTACCGTGCACTGGTTCCTGGTCGCCGAGCCTGGACACAGTAATCAGATTTTTACAGTTTTTATTTCTTTATGTCTCAGCTATTTTTATTTTATATTCCACTGTGTTCAGGTACAAAAATTCACTTCTCACTCCCAGGAATTTAACCACCACCCCTCCCATTTTATTAGGATTTAATTATAATTAGACTGCGGATACTTATGAATTTATAGCAAAATTGAGTATATGAAAATCGAAGTTGTTGAAAAATTTTAAAAATTGAAGTGTCAATTTCTCCTCTATTAAGATCATTACGGGAAGTAGTAACATTCAATTTAATTTTTATTTCTTGCAATCGGTGTATAAAATTTTTATTTCGCATGAAGATCCACAGTCTATTTATAATTATAGCGGTAAGTCATTCTTCTTTTGTTTCATGATTTATGCTTGTGGATCTGAAAAGTATTTCTCGGAAAATTGCCTATATTTGCACTGCGATCATTTTGTAAAAAATGATTTTAATGATATGATTTTTCCACCATAAAACAGTGAAAACAAATGGTACGATACTTTTTAAGGTGTCGTTGGAAAGAGGAGGCTTCAATCTTCAAACCTATGGAAGTTTCATTTACGAGAAATATTTTTGTAAGTTTCTGTAGATGATTAAACTTCCAGTAGTTGTTTGTACATCGCGAAAAAAATCTTAGTGGAGAACGAACAAAGGTTCGCGAAAGTAGAGGCTTCAAGCTTTAACAAAATGGGTCCTGGCTGATGGTCGTGCCATTTGTTTTGACAAAGTTATCGCTATTTCAGTATGTATCGACAGTAGCGAAATAGAATATTAGTTCGGTTCAAAAGGGATTTCTATACACGTTACCAATTCCAATTGTTCGAACCAGAGATCAAAAGAGCTATTAACTTCTGTAATAGCACGTTTTTAAAAATCGTATTCATGTTGAACACTGGTCTAGAGCCCAGTTCTGATGGAAAGCTGAAAACAGAATTAACACGTTCGATTTATGGGAATGCAGAATCTTTTTGATTTTGCATAATTTCGATATAGTTATCTAGATGGTTATATATCGGGGGGTGGAATGGGAAATAGGGGAATAAGGGTAGTGACAGGCCTGCCAATGGGCTGGAAACACCACCGTCGATTTTACAGGCGGAAGTAACGCGTATCGGCGCGTCCTGTAACCGGTTTACCATTACAAAGCACGAAACGCGATGAAAGAGGATTACCGAAGTCGTTTACAGACGCGAATTCCGCACATTCGTTAATCACCGTTGCTGAAGCGACGTGCGTCGTTCCCGATCCAGTTCTCTTTTAATCAAACACTGCGACGGCTCCAAAAAATTCGATTGGCTTCCGTCAAACGAGTGGAAGAACACTGCATTCACGCTTTATGGTGATTGTTATTACAGAAACGTCCGCAATGACCACCATTACAACTACGAGACCCGTACAGACAAAATTTATTCTGCTATCCAGAACACACCTCGTAATTACCATCAGCGGACATTTACCCTGCGGGTCATCTAAAATTCAAAATATCAATTTTATTTTATTTTATTTTACACATGATATTCATTTTATTCTACTTCACGTATATAGTTATCATCTATCTGGCCATCTTGTATAGTCAATATCTTCGAAATTACTATGAATATCGACTTAAAATTTAGCGCACATATTCCCATAGGAATAAGCAGGAAGATCGAATTTAGAAAAATTCACATTTCCAACCGGAAAAAATGAAAATCGTCTTAATTCCGACACGGAGCGTAGCCTCGATGCGAAACCGGATTCCCCTGGCGGAAGACAGCGCAAGGCGTGGCCAGCGTCTCGAATTTGCCCCACACAGTGGCAAACATTGCGACACAGTGCGCGCACTGATTTTTTTCTCCGAACAACGATAGATCGAGCTTTTTCACCCCGTCACGGTCCAGGAGATTGCGGACGCACAGCCCCGCCCTAACCCCCGATAAGTTCACCGACCCACGTGTGCTCGTGCACCAGCTATAAAAGCTCACTTAGCATCAGCTTGAACGGCCAATGTTCGTCCGTAATGGCTGATGGAAAGTCGCTGCTCGGGATTACCGTGGCTCCCTTCTGGCCAGCTTGCTCTCTTCCCAATCGGTTAGGGTTGTTCGGGAACATGTTACGCGCCCGATATCGCACCGATCATGCCGCCGCCGAGGTCTAATTGAAGTCATCTTCGAATGGATGGCCTTAGCCCCCCTGTGGCTCACGGAGACCGAGCTAGATCTAGAATCATGGATCTAGTATCCTTGAATCTTGAACACACCTGGCGATTTATGGGCCCACTCGTTACCGAGGTAAGAGGGTTGATTTAGCAATTATTTATATTTTTGCATTTTCTCGAGGCATCGTGACATTGAAAAATATGTAACTCCTGCTATTTTCATTGTTTTTCTTTGGAATAAATCTTGAACGCACTTCAAGTATCCGTGAATGTCTGTGCAAAATCCTAATGCAAGAGCTTTGCTAGTTTTCTTGAAAATAATTATTAAAAATTGTCAAATTTGGCACTCGAACTACCCCTTAAAACGTACCGTATAAAAAAATATATAGCTCACGCAATTTTGATTATTCTTACTTGGAAAAAATCATACGTGTAGTTTGAATACCAATAAATACGCGTGCAAAATTTCAATTCGGAAGGTTCAACAGTTTTTCTGGGGAAAAAATTTGAATATTAGCAAATTTGACACTGAAAACTAGACTACCCCCTAGAACATTACTCGTGCAATTTTTATTGTTCCCATTTTTTCGAAGTATCTCAGAGTTGCCGGAAGTATCGATACAGGCTCGCGCTTCCCCACAACCATAACATATCCTTCATTTCCTTGGGCTAGCATGTACAGTTTTATTTCCTCGTTCTCAGGACTTAGTATGTCCATAGCATCGCGGACAATACAAATATCCGACTCGCTGGACGAATAACATAAAACATGAGTGGAAATAAATCTCTGTATCTCCATCAATGTTTGATCACCGGACTCCAGTTTACTCGCGTGCGATCTATAGATCACGATTTCTGCAGCCATGCGAATCATAGGAATGGCGATATTCGTTGGTCGGTGATTTCTTGAAATTCATGAAATTTATATGAACTTTATGGAACTTATGACGAATTTTCTAATATTCCGAAATTTATGAATTTGCCGATTTTCCGAAATTTATATCAATTACATGTTTGTTTAATGAAATTGAAAATTAAAAAGGGACTTTATTTAGTAAGAAATTATTTTTCAAAGTAATAATAATAACTTGTCTGGTGCATTAAAAACACTAAATAATAAAAAAAATGAGGAAGCTTTTTGAGGTTAAAAAATTATGGAAAATTAATTTTATATGAAAATTTTATTAAAAATGAATAATTTAGGGATATATTAATTAATTTTATATAAAATTTAATATCATTAAAAATTAATATGAAAATTTATATGTCTAATATTATTTGAGGGGGCAATATTATTTATAAAAATTTTATGTAGAATCTAGTATTGTTTTTAAAATATCATTAAATTAATATGAAAATTTATATGTTTAATATTATTTGTGGGGGTAATATTGTTTATAAAAATTTTATATAGAATCTAGTATTGTTTTAAAATATCATTAAATTAATATGAAAATTTATATGTCTAATATTATTTGAGGGAGTAATATTATTTATAAAAATTTATAGGGTATTTAATATAAAGGGGTTAATATTAAATAATTATATAGAATTAAAATTAAAATAGAAATAAAATTTTAATTAAAATATTAAAATTAAAATAAAAATTCGGAAATTCACGAGTTTGCTGACTTCCCAGAATTGATGAAATTTACGAATTGTCTGATTTCCCGATTTCTGTATTGCCAGGCGAGTCAGGGGTCGAACGTCATCGTTCAGAGCGGATGATGGGACCAGTATACTCGACCGAGGGATCCATCGATCGACCTTCCTCGATCTCCGGCAACTCACGAAGCCTTAACAACCCGGCTATAACCGTATCTACCTCGTTATCGGCCACACCTCCTGTCGTTCTCGTTTGCTATAGCTTGTTCGGGGTGCGCGAGGAACGCGAAAACAATCTAACCTGCATTGCTTTGTGCTCGACGAGATTATTATGAGAGGCATGCTCTCTCGGTAGTCGGCAACCTGTCACTGCCACGATTTCGATAGAATGATTTATCGATCGGTAGGTTTAGATCTGCGCAAACTTTCTGGGGATCTCATGTAGATCTAGAGACTTCGGATCGTTAACTGTCTGGTCGAAGATAAAACGATATTTCAATATAAGTTTTATGGTATTTTTTAAGTTGATTTTACTCAAATGCTGCATTTATGAATTGTGTCACTTTTCTTGCGGAGGTGCGACATGTATGTTATTAATTTCCTTTAAATCGAGATGAAATTCTACTTTGGTTTTGTTATTCTATAGTTATTAGAGAACATGTAGGCATACAATAAATATTAATTTTCTCCTCTTTTAGGAAATTACGAACTATAAAAAAAGTTCTAGTCACTGAAACCGTAAAATAAATCATAGGGCAAGGGGTTAATATTCTTCCCCAAACCATTTTCTATAGGGTCTTCCATTAAAAGGTGTTATTTAAATTACAAAAAATATCGTTTTTTTTTAAGTTTAGAATTTTTGTACAATTTTTTACAATTTTTTACAATTTGACCAACCACGTAACGAAATTTAAAATGCCAGCTATAAATGGAAGACCTTGTATATTCTGCGAACGTATACACTTGTTTCCTGTCTCGCAAACGACCATTAAAAAGATCTTAATTACTTTGATACACGAATCGATTAGACAGTAGTCGGCAGACCGAATTCGAGATCGATCTTGCGTACCTCATAAAATTCAAACCGGCCTGCGTCGTTCTCTAAGAAAGTTACCGTAGTAACGAGCAATAACTCTGAATCTCTCACGCTCGTTGCGTTTAACTCGACTCGCATTTAAAGCAAAGCACCACCGTAGACAAACCAAATGAAGAGAAACGAACTTCTGTGCCATTTACATTGCGAATCTACCTCATCCGCTTTTATAGAATAGAGCTGGTTATTTCCTAACAATTATACCCGGGGTGCATTGTTTCAGCTATGTGTCCGGATCCTAATAAATAATTTACATTCCGCACGGGATGAATGCGGCGAGACAAAAATACTGAAAGCGTCTTTTCATAATATGTAACACGGAAACTTCGTAATAATGAAAACAGTCGTAAATTGAAAATAATTTCACGTGTCGTACGCACTTTGCACAAGATTGCAATATTGTAAATTATTGTAAAATTATAAAAATGGAAAAAATTGTAAAATTGCAGAAGTTATAAAATTGAAAAAATTGTAAAATTGTAGAAAATGATAAAATTGTATTATTGTATAAATTTGTGAAATTTTTAATTGTAGAAAATTGTGAAATTATAAAATTGTATTATTGTACAAAATTGTGAAATTTCAAATGGTAGAAAATTGTGAAATATTAAATTGTAGGAAACCGTAAAATTATAAATTGCAGAAAATTGTGGAATTATAAATAGTAGAAAATTATAAAAATAATATTAAAAATAACGCTTGTCAACGGAAGACCCTGTAAAACTGAGTAGGGCAGGAAACATAAGTTCTAACACATGAAATAAAAATTGTTTATGGATATGGAAGATGCTGGAACGAATTTCTATACAAATAGTGTGAACTGTCCATTGGAAGATTGCATCGATTGACCTTTCCGAATTCCGTAGTAGATCATCGCGTTCCCGCAATGCAATCATCGATGTCGAAACTGTCAAGGGGCATGATGTTCCCATAGAAGCGAGACTACCTCTTCAAGCTTGTTCCCCGATATTCGTCCTCGCGGGCAACCGAGTGAAAGAGATCCGGGGACCGCGATTTTTGGCAATAAATCTTTCCAGAAAATGTAGGCATGCTTATATCCGAGTGGGTTTAAGGACCCCATGAATCACGTGATAAATCGTCCGCTCGTCCAGATTTGAGTGGGCTTTTCAGAACACCGTCGAGCTTACGGAAATCCCATGACGATTTGCTTTCCAAAAATCCGGCATTAAAAATTCGAAATTTCAGTTTCACGTACATGAACATATAAAAGAATGCAGGTTAAGGATCAAGGACTATTAAGCTCACTGTGGTTCAAGTAGCCATTGTGCATACTGTAGCACAAAAATAGCTCGTGCGAGCAGGTTTAATCCTAACGAGACGCAAGGTAATTGTCGTGTACAGATCCTACGATAAACTCCTTGACCGAGCGCAATGAAAGATAACGCCGTGAATTCCCCTAGTCACGTGGACGAATTTTTAAGCAGTACGCAAGTACGAGACGTTCGTTAGTTCAGTGTTATTCAAAGTGCATTCGAACACCTGTGTTCAGGTGATCTAGGTCGCAAACCTGGAATGCGAGCTCTGGTCAACCATGTAGACACTATATGACCACCGAAAAATGCCTCAACCGCAACGAGCTTCAAATTTTAAGCTTCGAACTTTCAGTTTCAAATTTAAAATTCTAAATCTTAAATTTCAACTTCCAAATTTCGATCTTGCAACATTAGTTACCGGATAATTTTATTGGGTTGGCAAAAAAGTAATTTCGGTATTTTAAGGTGAAAAGTATAAGAAACTAAAATTTTTTATTCAAGCGATGAACTTTAATACTTAAATTATTTTTTGATTTATTCTTTTTGGTAAAAGATCATCGAATAAAAGGGAAAATACCTTATTCGTTAAAGTTTATTATTTCACCTTAAAATAATAAGCGAAAAATGTAGAATGCCTCCTCTCAATTTCCAAATATTCTGGAATTCAAAAGCAGCTCCTTTTCGTTTTTTTCAACCGATTCTATACACATACCAATTCCCATAGGCGCCGTTTGAAAGGCCTAATCTTATCAGACAAGGATGCAGGAATTCCCGATCACTTAGAGATCTATTCCGTTCGAGTGATACACACTCAACGACTGACAGACCGTATCAAAAGCCACGTTTTCAGCGACCTTATCGTTTGCCATAGTTTAGCATAGTGATCCTATATATATGTATATTGTTCTAACAGGGCGGATCTGTGTCAACTGTTCAGGTCGACTCCGGTTCTCTGTACTCTAAATCATCGTGTATCACAATCACTGTACCTCTGTGAGAGATAAATGCTAACAAGGGGATCGAGAGCGATCTACTGGATCCATTTGATTTTGTCGAGCACCAGAAGAAGTCAACATTCATAAATAATCAATTCTTTCAAAAACTCCTCATTTTCAATCATTCCTCCCTAATTTTTAGACATTAATACAATTTTATAATCTTTCTATTTTCTATAAATTCAACATTCTTGAATAATCAATTCTTTAAACAATGAATTCCTCATTTTTACCTGCCTAATTTTTAAACATTAATACAATTTTATAATGTTTCTACTTTCCATAAATTCAACATTTGTGAACAAACAATTCCTTAAAAAATGAAGTCTTCATGTTTAACCCCTCTAATTTTTAAACATTAATACAATTTTATAATGTTTCTATTTTCCATAAATTCAACATCCTTGAATAATCAATTCTTTAAACAGTGAATTCCTCATTTTTAACCCCCCCCAATTTTTAAACATTAATACAATTTTACAATGTTTCACTAATTTGTTCATTTTTAGGAATTCATGAAGCAATTAACTCTTACTATGCCACCCACGTTCCATTTTAAATATTATAAATTTTTTATACACGATTGCATTTTAATTTTTCTGAAAATGTAACATTATGAATGCAGCCCAATTAGTCGCACTAAAATATGCTACGAAACCGAATTAAAAATTAGTAAACATTCTGCCACTGTTACCGCTAACAGATAAGAGATCAGGCGTAAAAATGATTTTCACCGCGGTAAAACCGTACGAAATTTATTAATTAAGGAGATCGGAAACCGAACCTGCCAGGCGAACCGACTAAATAATTTGTCGCCGTGAATCATATATTTAGAGGGGCGATACGTTACGTTAGAATGCCGGGCGGCTCCTTTAATCGGAACAGAAGCAGATAATGCCTGTAATAGACAGGTAATTAATTTACGGCTCGATAAAGTGGAGGAGATAACGAATTTATAACGGCGATAAAGGATAGCAGACGTTTGGAGCGTCTCTATCGGTGTTCGCGCTGAAAAATTCGTAACGCTAATGGCTATATAATAATAATTATCATAATCGAACGAAACACACCAGCCAGCTATGAATCGTATTTAATATACTATAGGAGATCAGAATTAATTATTACATCGCAAAGAAATACCACAACATGTTAAAAAAGAAATCTTTCACACGCTGCGATCGTTCTATCAATTATCGTACTATCTATTTATTTAAAAATCGTAAAATATAAAATATGTGTCACGTGCGGGGAACGTCGTGGAACAAGCACACTTAATAAACATTAAGTTCACTTCGAGCTGTTCGCATTGGGGGGATCGACTTGCTTTGTTATCGTTAGACTGCGGATTTCTAATGCAAAATAAACAATTCTCCATTGATTCCATTAATTGTCTATTGGTCTCTTAATATATTAACAATATATATCTGTCCACTATTTCAAATTTCACTTAACGTTGTCATAAACAAATAAAATCCACAGTCTAATTACTTGACAACAAAATGGCGAGTCAAAGACCAAAATGTCTTCCTTGCTTCGCAGATGGTGTCCTCTACCAATGGCCGGTGTGGATGCCACCATGGCCGGTCCCATGGGCAGTGATTTTCCCAGAGGGGCCTGCTATGACCACAGAGCCAGCGTTGGGGCCTGAGACAGCAGCACTTCCTGCATGAGGCCCGGAGAGAACTGCACCATGGGATGCTGGGCCAGCTAGCACTGCCCCATGTGCTGCTGGGCCTGCTAGAACTGCTCCATGGGAAGCTGGGCCTGCGTAGACAGCTCCGTGCGACGCTGGGCCCGCTAAGACCACCCCATGGGCCCCATGGCCTGCGTAGCCTCCGTAGCCGGCGTACCCAGCGTACCCTGGGTAGCCTGCGTACCCATATCCCGCACCTCCATAAGCTAATCCTGAAATTTCATGATCATGGTCAGCAGAATTTAATCAATACAATGTCTGTTTAGCGATAAGTACTCACCACTTGGTCCATCGTAGGGTCCACCATAGCCCTCGACATGGGCAGGACCAGCAACGGATGCAGTGACCACTGCAGGCCCAGCAACCGCACCGGACACGTGTACCGGACCAGCAACAGACCCAGACAACTTAGCTGGTCCTATCGAGGGCGCAGCCAACACTGCTGATCCCACGTGAGGACCTGCTACACTGGTTGGTCCCAAAGCTGGGCCAGCTAGTGCCACTCCATGGGCCCCGTGAGCGTAGCCTAGGTGACCACCATAGCCTCCGTGGCCACCGTAACCACCCCACACGACCTCTCGACGTTGACGAGGGGCAGCTGCGGCTGAGGCGAGCAGGGCTGCCAGGATCAGCTGGAACATCAAGGTTAGAGACTTTACTCAATTCTGAACATTAAAGAAATTATTTAAGGGGGTAGTACACCCTCGGATTGTAACTAGAAAATAACTAGAATCTTATTAGATTTTGGGTCGAAACATGGATTTGCGAAATTCGGCTTAATGTCCTTGTACGAGCAAATTTTGGGCTGGGTCAGGGCTCATTCGAAAGAGGAAGGTTCACCGCATGGTGCTCTGGTCATGAGGTTAACGAGATTATGTTTATATCTAAGAATATGAGTGTCCAAAGTAGGGAAGAAATCGAGAAAAAATCCCGCAGATTTCAATGTACATATTTTTCTGTCTCTAAAAGCCTTTTTTGACTGATGGGATGACCAGAGCACCATGCGGTGAACCTTCCTCTTTCGAATGAGCCCTCGCCCAGCCCAACAGTTGCTCGTACAAGGACATTAAGCCGAATTTCGCAAACCCATGTTTCGACCCAAAATCTAGTAAGATTCTAGTCATTTTCTAGTTACAATCCGAGGGTATACTACCCCCTTAAAAAGTTGCACATCACGGAAGTCAACTTAGAGGCTCTAGAATCCCTTAGAATCAGTTAACACTTGGTTCGATCATTTACTGGGGTGCTAGTACTCGGTATTAGGCTAATTTCCCTAGGAATCGGTCAGCAACACATTCTCGATTCTTCGTTCCCCCACGTTCCAATTATTTAATGAAGGTGTTAGATCTCCTAAGACTGAATTAGCAACCCCGTCTTGCCATCACTGACAGTCCCGCGTCTTGATAGTGATCGAAAGAGGATAGACGATCGAAGAGGTCACTATCCCAGGATAATCCTTGCCACAGTTTTTCACCAACACCAATAAAACCCCGATGTGGGTCAGTACATCTCCACGTCAGTACTCGCGGGCGATTGCTGATACACTGTTCGACGCTCCGCCGACGAGACAAGATACTTACGAGGACCTTCATCTTGCCAACCGACGATCGCTGAGTGTGCCCACGGACTGCTACCTCAGACTTTATATACTCCTCCAGGATCTCGACCGCGCCCCCCGTTTGATCCCTTCAAATCATATCCGCTGATGGCGCAGAGGCTTACGGCGAGCCATTGTGCAAGAAGGTCACCATCCGGCACACCCACCCCCATGAAGAAAGACACCGTCGGTTTGACCTTCGATCGTTGGGAAACAGTCGTTTCCACTTGGAATCCGGCGAAATTTTGCATCCATTGTCTCGCCACTGTTTCGTCACTTGCTCAACTTCCTTAGATCAGGTTTATGGATGTTGAGGACGTTGTGTTCTGAACATCTTCGTTCTCCTTGGACCTTGAGGCAACCTAGGTCCAAAGTGTCATCATAGACTGAACCTGTTAGACAATCGGTTGGTGTTTGATTTGGTTTGAGGATCTTGGTTTCTGAAGATCTTCATTCTCCTTGGACCTAGAGGCAATCTAGGTCCAATGTGTCATCATAGACTGAACTGGCTAGACAATCGGTTGGTGTTTGTCCTGGTTTGAGGATGCTGTGTGGATTACAACATGAAAATTATACGTTTATAATATGAATTGTGTAGAGACACGTCCGATGCCAACGCACGAAGTATATGCAGATTGGCTTGTCCACTTTCGATCGAACATTCCGAACAAAAGAATCATCAGCGTGGAGGTGATTGCGATCCATGTAATTTGCGATTTTACGAATGTGTGGTCGGGGTGATCTTTGACCTTATATGTAATTCGCCTCGGCAGCGGTGAATTAGTGTTCTCGTCATAATTGCTGGTTTGCTAATCTTTCTGTAAAGATCAGCTTGAATGAAGTACGTTCTTCCATTGAGAGTAACTGTCATTCCAAATGACTGGACATGTTAATTAACCCTCCGACGGCTGTGCCCGAGTCTATTTTTGCCGGGAACATCCAAATTGTCATTTAGGTACTCACTTTGTGGCAATTAAACTAACTGAATAGTTGTTTCATTGAGGATATCGGAAAGACAAAGGTGTCTACACGAGATATCATCAAAAGTCAATTTTAAAAAATTATTCGTCCGATTATTAATGTCCGAGGGTTAAGTCTGTAAAAAGAGTAACAATCTTTAAAAATAATAATAATTTCTGGCCGTAATATTAACATCATATTGTTGTTAATTAATCTGTAAAAAGGGTAACTTTAAAAAATAATGATAACAATTTAGGTGAGAGAGAATTTTAGAGATTATGCATAAAGGCGGGTTTCCGCGACGATTTTCGAGAAGAATGAAGCCGGTGTACCGGTAACCGGAGCATCGTAGATCGCGTCTTTTGTTGTTCGACTGTGGATTTAAAGGTCACGTTCGGCTCGACACGCTTCTTACGCCCGTAACTTCGTCTGCAGGCAATATAGCGTAGAAAACCGTATTAATCCCTGAGAACGTGACTCTTTCCCACCCATAATGTTAGCGCTCGACTTGCCGCTGCCCGACCGATCGGTTGCTTCACAAGCGAGGATGACGCGGTTGCCCCGACACCCACGATTTTTCGTTCGAGAACGCGGGAATGCCGATTCCAGATGATAGAAGTCAGATCCCGACGCGATAGGAATCACAGCTTCACACCACAGCGGCCGCCATTAATATTCCACCACTATTTACAACAGAGCAACTATTTAAAAATTAAATTTTTTGTAATACAGTATCTCCTTGGAAGAAAGGATTCCTGATGTCATTTCAAGCAACTTTATCCTTTGCGAAAATTTTCTCCGAGGCTTCGTTGCGGAGTTATCAGCGAAAAACGCGGACCAATCATAGCGAGGGGACTGTTGACGGGCCCCGGCTCGCCCAATGCCAGCGCGCTGCAGCAGGGCCCGTCCGCTAATTGGTTTTTCGATAATAACTCCATAACGGAAGGTCGTAGAAGATTTCCGCAAAGGAAAAAGTTGCTTGAAATGATATGAGCAATCTGATTCCACACAATTCTTACAGAAAGAAATTTTTATTCAATTGCTACGATGTGCGTTTTGCATAAAGATCTGCAGTGATCAATGAGAACAGAGATGAAAGAGAAGCTTGCAGCATCGATGAACCTTGTGGTTTCTCGATTATGAAAATTCCGTTCAATGCATGTAGATCCCCGTCTCTGACCCTGACACACATAAATCAAGTGGATCGTATTAAACGGTGTGTTCAATATCACAATCGAATTAATGTGAGAATGTCGCAGCATAATAGGACGAAACCGCAGTCGAGGGGGGTCTTAGGGTATTGTGGTAACGAGTAAGACCTTTGCGGTTGTTGCCAGAACGATATTACTCGCGAGACAATTTACCGACAATTACATCGGCGTCGGGAGCAATCGCGAGACTTGAAATTCGTATTTGGAACGATCGGAGGAGGAACGGCCGCCGCGCCGGTTCAGATTGAACGTGATCAATGCTAATGGTGAGACTGACATTTGCAGTCATTGTCTGCGAGCACCGTGGAACGGACGCAATGCATCGGGATTCTTATGGGAGCCGAGTAGCCTACTAGCCCGAGAGTAGAATCGCACGTGCCGAATCGTTTCCCAATTTCGAGTGCCCCTATTCTATCATGCAATTGTATCACGAATGTCTCTATTATTTCTTCTCACTTCAATCTTTGTTGCAAAATTTATACTTCAGTTTTTTCTTTTTTCATCTTTGAGTGAAAGTGACGTTGTTTATACTACACCTAATGGATTCCATTTTCTGGGGAAGCAAGAGGGATTAGTTTACTAGATGATGCCAAAAAAAGTTTTTTAAAAATTGTAATTGGTATAACAGAAAGAAAATAGTAAAGGTTGCTTTTTAGAATTTTTTGTTTTTTGATCCAGTAGCAAGATTTTGTGATTACTTTTAATCAATTTAATCCTGAATGTTTGACGGATGTTTGATCTCTATTCCATTTGTTAATGAATATGCTCCATATCAATATGATCCATTGTACATTTTGTATAATTTTCGCGGGGATCAAAGAACAGGAGAATTATTTACTTAATTCGAATTAATATTCCGCCTCGTTGATTTTCAGTTTGTTACTGCGGTCGACTCGATACGTATAATGTTCATTTCACTATTTTCCCGATAATTAAACAGTTTTAAGTGTATTCCGATCCGAACGTACAATAATTGAAGTATCATGGACTGCTCGTTTCTTGTCATGATTAAATTGCTTTTCTCAAGCAATTAATACCTCGTTTTTCATTATGCAATATTCTAAATGTCAGTGAGGGAGTGATTGCAATTTAAAACGGTGTAGGGAAGTTATATATTATTCTCTATTAAAATAATTAAAGAAGTAAAAATTGATGTAGAAAATTTTCATAATAATTTTTAATAAATATCGTAAATTTTTGTCAGTGAGTGAAATTTAGAATGATAAGAAAATTATATGTATATTATTTTACATTAAAATGATTAAAGAAGTAAAAATTGATGCAGAAAATTTTCATAATTTCTATAATTTTTAATAAATTTTCATAATAGTTTTTTCATGCTTGCGTTGTCGATATGAGTATTATCATATTTTGAATTTTCGTTAGTGAGCGACATTTAGAATGGCAGGAAAATAATATGTATATTATTTCATATCAAAATGATTAAAGAAGTAAGAATTGATGCAGAAAAAATTTGCGTTGTTGTTATGAATTATGCAATATGGTGAATTTCAGAGAGTGAGTGAAATTTAAAATAGTAGGAAAACTAGAGAAATATATATATATTATTTTTTATTCAAATGATATTAAAGAAATAATTGGACGGAGAAAATTTTCCATAATAATCCGCAGTTTATTTATAACTGTGGCTATTGGATAATCTCTTAATGCTCTTATTTTTCCCGCGCACACTGTCACGGAAACATTCTCGTTCCCCTGGCACGTTATTTTCTCGATGTCAAGACCCGAATTCTTCACGCGGTCGGACTCGTTAGCGTTACGTCCGCAGTTTGTTTGACCATACCGGAGAAACGTAATCGGTGGCAGAATGAAACACTGAATTATGTATGAGCACGCGTGTACCTGCCTCCTTCGTTCAAAACGGCACTGTCTGGCCTGCGAGGAGAGTTCATGTGCACCATCACGTTATGGAAATTATGTGAACGCCGCTAAACTGTTCCATTCGACTCGTTTCCCTGTCGTGGACCGACAAAATCACCCGTAACAAATTTTTAATATCAAATTCCCTCGAACTAAAAAACATTCTTGTCCATTGATCATGTAAAATATAGATCTTTATTATCTGTGTTGAATTTAACTTGTTCATCTCAACGTCTTTTTGTCGAGAAATTTGTAAATATTTACGAGAACCCAGTGTTTATGACCTTGACCTTGATTTCTGATCTCAAGGTCACGCCAGGTCCAAGTTCCACTTAACTTTCTCATGTTTTATGCATGCGAAAATTGAAATGGTGGTCGCAGCAGATTTCTGATGACTTGTGTCCACAAAATTAGAAAGTTCTTAACATAAAAATTATTATTAGCAGAATATACTTTTTTAATACTCTTTCGCATACTCCTTCTCATTTGTTATGCATACGAAAATCGAAAAGCCAGTCGTACAAGTTTTCTGAAATGATTTTTAATTTTTGAAAAATTGAACCGAGTATTAGCGAATTTTTGTTGGAATTAATTGTGAAAGAAAAGAAGTTCTTTTAAATGTGAAGAACAAGCAGCCTTAGAGTTCCGTTCGACGAGGCAGTCGATTCAATGACGAAATGACCTTGGCCGCAAAACCCAGGCTCTCGCACGCCTCGTAAGCAGATTCTTCTGGGAACTCGTGTAGGAATCGCACACCCCCGAGAGTGAAAGGACCACGCCTGATCGCGAATATGCCAGTCGTGTCTGTGTTCTTCGTTCTTCGTTCTTCTATTTCCCGTTGGCGGGAAATTACGAAACCTCGCTACCTATCATTTCGGAATTATCCCGAGGAAATTGCGCCTCCATTATTACTTACCCTTCCCTCGTTATAGCAAGATTATAGAGAAACGAACGGCTAATAGATGGTAACGTGCTAAAAACATGTTCCACTGATTAACGTCTCACTTAATTGCGTTTCGAATTGCCGTTTTATTCGACCCACGTTTAAATTTTTTAAATGACCATATGTTAGAGTGGGGTCACATTTTAACACTAAACCTACCGAGCCACAGAAGTAACTGGTAGAAGTTCCCTTATAAAAATGACGAGATTGATTTTATTTAGACTTTGTGCGGCTCCTATTTTAATACGTGCACTACTAAAGATAAGGGCAAAAAAAATTAACAATTATTATGAAATTTTCTATGATAAAAATCATTAATAAAAAGTTGAGTATTATTGACATTTAAGATAATGTACGCAGGATATAAAGAAAAAAAAATTCGAAGAACACAATGACTAAAAAATATCGATTTTTATACTTTCTGGTTAGAAATAACGGTTATTAGTGTCCAAAAAATTGGATCCTCCACGATAACTGCTATCGATGAAGAAAAACGGTTTCGATTGCTCAAAGTAGTCATCGATGAGAGGAATTTATTTCTGTCGCTCATAACAGTTATCGATGAGAGAAATTTATTTCGATCGCTCATAACAATTATCGATGTTCGAATTTCTTTTCACTTGTTCATAATAATTATTGATGAGAAAATTTATTTTGGTTGTCATGTTTTTCGGATGGAGCAAGCCTGCGAAATTCATAGAGAAGGTTTCGTACAACAAGACGAGTCAACAGACCATAAGAAAACACAAAATCTGTTTGTTTGTCACATTAAATTCTATTTAATTTGACAAGTTGGTGAGACTACATAAAAATAAATCGCAGCATCATTTTTATTAACATTTCCACATTGGATACAGTTCAGTTCCATCGACAATCATACAACACTGTTACGCTGTTAACAATAGCAACAAATTGAATCGCGTTGGTACCCCGACAAAGCCTCTAATTTCAGAAGCTAGTGCGCGTAGCAAAGTATTTACAATTTAGGCCAGCCGCTGGTCAAGCAAGCTCCGTATAATCATCAGTCGATCTAGTTCGCCGAAATAGCTCTGAACCAGGCCATGCGGAGTAGCAGCTTACCGGAGCTGATCTAAATGGCTGCTTTGAAGGATGATCCAGGATTCGAAAGTCGTTGAAAGGGACAACAGAAAGAGCTCCGACTATTCGAGCGAGCGCGTTCAGAGCGAGGCTTTTAAAGCGTTTCCGTCAAAGCGATATTTTCCTGTAATCGTGGACTCCGTCTTCACGGAAACTAGTCTACCCCTCTGTAATTGCTCATTGTCGGTTAAAAAACAAAAGCCGACGAAATCTCATTTTCCCGAGCTAGGTGTCCACGAGTAGGGTTTTAGCTGCGACGACCGGGGTTTATAGGGAATCGATGAACGAACACTTCCGAGAGAACGGAAACAATAAAACTGCCGGAAAATTCTGCGGTGTACCAGCTATCGATTAGCCATCTTCGTCGTGGTGATCGAGACCGTTCAAGTGGTTTCTCCAGCCGCGGAGGTTAGCACGCATTCAATGGAGGGGGCTTTTATTTTTTCACGGTCAACTGCAGAAACCCCGGCTCTCCTCTCCGCGTTCAATCTCGATGGAATCCCAGTCCCTGGAAGAGATTTAAAGCCCTTTCAGACCAGCAGTCGTATTTGTGGCGAGCCAGGCCACAAAATTTCCCCTCGAACCTCGAAATATGATCGGTCAGCACCGCTCAGGACCGTTTTAATGCTCGCGATCGATCGATCCGCCTCCTCGAGGCTCAATGGAGATTATCTCCTCCGGAACTGTCCTCCAAGACCTGTCCACGAATTCTATTCTGCATCTATTTTCGTCTTCGGAATTTCGACTCCACTTTCGTGTCCAACGTTTGTTCGAATCGTTAATTTAAATCTTGCTGGTCAAATCGTCGTCTTCTTAAAAGTACAATGATGTGAGACACACTTAAGTGTTCATCTTTGGGACTTAAGTCTCGAGAAATTGTACATATTTGAACCGTGACAGTTTCGCGAAAAATTCTCGTACGACAGCAAACTTGGACTCATTTTAAAACTTGAAGCCTCTACTCTCGCATACCATTGTTCATGTTCCTCCATGATTCTTCTCCTGACGTAGCCGTTGAGAAATAAAATACCCACTTTTTTAAAAAAGTACTGCAAGTTCAAACGTGTCCAGAAACTTAGAAAAATTTTTCTTGTCAATGAATCTTCCACAGTTTTGAAGATTGAAGCTTTCTCTGTCCAACGACACCTTATAAAGTGCTGCACGATTTTTTTTCACTGTTTTATGGCACAAATACGAGGAGCAAGTTCTTTCAAAGTCCAACCACTCGTTCATACCTCGATAAAACGACGGGAAAAAGTCGCGCGTCACTTTTTAACACCTTGTTCGAAAGAGGATGCTTAGATCTTTAAATCTGTGGAAGATTCATTTACGAAAAAAATTTTTGAAAGTTTTCACAAACGTTTGAATTCGCAGTAATTTTTAGAAAAAAGTGGGTCTTCTATTTCTACACTGCAAGATCGTGAAAACGGTCCTCGAGAAAAACGTAAGGGTGGACGAAAGTAGAGGCTTCGAGCTTTGAAATGCGACCAAATTTATGTTTGTACTATATTTTTTAGCGAAATTATCGTACGTCAAATATTGAGAATTTCTCAAGAATCGTCTAGTCGCTTTATCAGCATTTCTTCACACAGTCGAGGATAAAGATTTGACACCGCGAGTCTCTTTGAGACCATCCGAATCGAACGCGTCTGCACGTCGATCAAAGGCCGGACACGCATTTCCCCCAGTTTCAAGATCAAAGGTGTATAGACAGCCTCCACACAGTGTCGTTTAGCTCCGGGATAGCCAAAGCTTGTTCGGCGAGTTTCAAGTCCATTTCGCGATGCTCGGGAAGCATGCTCAATTAAAAGGAACGTGCGGGCGGCCTGGGTATTGTTCCACAAAGCGTCGGTTATCCTTTCCGTTGACAGTTTCGCGCCATAATCGGTCCCTTTGCAGCTTACACAACCGGCCTCCACTGTAATTATTAGTGTACCAATTAACACCTGGTTCTAGCGGGAACCGTCTTCATTAGACTGCGGATCTTCATGCAAAAATTTATCTGATTCCTTTTATACTAGGTTGACAAGAAAGTAATTTCGGTATTTCAAGGTGAAATACGAAAACCCAATTTTTGAAGTGAAACTTCTTTGCTGAGGGGGCTACAATTTTCTAGCGTTACGGAAGTGACGAAATTTCGCGAATAACCTCGAATAGTTTGACAAGTAACATTTTCATAATTAATTCACTAACTTTAAAGACTTCATTGGTGAACTTTTAAGATTGTAGAATGTAAAATGGAGCCTTGGCTACATTCCCAATTCAGTTTTATGCAGGTTTGATGCTTAAATTGTTAGTTATTAACAAATTTTGGAGAAGTGGTATGTTATGTATGTCTGTCCTTGTCGCACAGTGTTCGACCATCCTTGCCTTACGCATTATGGGAACTTCCGGAACAATCAGCCCGCGCAACAATTGTTAATAACATTGGATAATACAGAATCAACCTCCAGCTACATTCACATGCAGTTTCTCATCGGATTTTGTTCCGATTCCTTTAGAAACCGGTTCCTTTAGTCGTACCGATGTAAGTTTTTCAAGATCTAGTTTATTTATACGTGAAAGCATATAGATTTTCTAATTTCGTTATAATAAATAACAACAATATTAACACAAGTTTTGAATAACACATTCAATTTCTATTTATTTGATAAATCCTAAGTTTTATACGGTTTTTTTTCTTAAGGCGTACGACTTGAGCAACCTCACCCTACATCATTTCGCCATAAAATACCGAAATTACTTTCTTGCCAACCCAATAGTTTCGAATTACAACTGCAATTGTATAAAATCCTCAGTCTTCCTGGTTAACAATTACCTCTGTGACGATGATGGAGTGATTGAGTCGTAGACCTCTTGGAACATAGGCAATCTCAAGTGAAATCAGGATCGAAGTTTTCTAAGGAACATCACTGACAGCCTTCCCTGTAATTAGTGAACCAATTGAAACTTGATGAAGGCCAACTAAACAATTTTATCATAGTTTGCAGTACCTCTGTGATGACGAAGATGTGACTGACTTGGTGACATTTGGAACATGGTATGAAGAATCACTTTTAGGATCGAAATATTTTAAGGAAAACTGAATACCATTGACAGCCTGTAATTATATTATTGATCCAATTAAAACTTGAAGAGGACCTCCAAAACATTTTTATAATTGTTTACAGTACCTCTGTGACGATGATGAAGTGATTCAATGACTTGGAGACTTTCTGGAACATTGGCGATGGATCATAATTGAATTGGGGAAAACTGAGGAAAATAAAGGAAAATGAGGAAAATAAGGTAAAATGGGGAAAATAAGGAAAAATGACGAAAATCGCTGACAGTCTGTAATTAATGCTGTAATTACAACTTGAAGAGGACCTCCCCAAAATTTTGATCATGCTGCACAGTTGCGAGGACGAAGACGTGGATCTTTCCTGGACAAAGCATGTCTGAAGGAGCCTGGAATGTGCAATGGATTAATGTCACGTTGCTTTGGGGAAATCGCATAACAGCATGATACAGTTCAGCGAAACTGCCGGGCAAGTACGTGAAACTCTAGGAAGCGTTCCGAGCCGGTGCATTATGCAAATGCAACTCTAAACACAGAAGGTGAAGATTTCACTTACGGAGACACGCGACGCAGAGCGGCGTCATTAGCGCGCAGACGAGCAATTTCGATTCGGACGTCGAACTTTCTAACGAGCTGACGACTCTTGACAAATCTGTCATTAGCAAACCAGTCGCGTGCAACGAACTTCCCAGCAACAGGCGGTCGATTCGTGTCTTGGACGGATAAACAAATAAATAGGAACTTCGTGGAGCGTTTCCAATCGCGAGCGAAAAAACAGCTCCATTTGTTTACCAACTTTATGCTGATTGCTAACGTTTTGCTGAAACAGAAGTGGTAATTACCAGTCGCAGTGTAAACTACCTTATTTGTTAATTAGACCTTTTCAAACAGTACAGAAATGTTAGCACTACAGTCTTCGTGGTTGCAGTAATTCTTAATAATTGCACAGAACAAAAACAATTAGCAGAAATAAATATAAATTTTCTTCATTATATTGTATTTCCTTGAACACACAATCACGCAAGTTGATTCCCGAGATCATTTCAAGCAACTTTTCCCTTTACGAAAATCTTGTCCGAGGCTCCGTTAAGGAGTTATCAACGAAAAACGTGGACCAATCACAGCGCCGCTGCAGCAGTGGGCGGAGCGCCACGCCTACTCCAGTAGTTTTTCGTTAATAACTCGGTAATGGAGCTTCGGAGGAGATTTCCGCAAAGGAAAAAGTTTCTTCAATTGAATTCGGGAATTACCTTGTGCAATTACAACATTTCTGTGACTAGTTTGTAGATTGGGTAAAGGATTTTTATAAAAATATTCAGGGGCCTGATCGAAGCTATAACATTGCTGAATTATTAACAATCCCGCGGACAGTTCGACAGCGACAAATGTATCCAAGTTCCAGCTCCACTTCTCTTCGACGCCATTGTTCCTGTTCGAATGGATCGCGTGAGATTCGGCTTAAGGGATCGCGAATAATCGTCCCGGGTGGCATTAATTCGCGAAAGCTGCTCGATAATTCACGAGGGCAGTCAAACTTTTCGCAGTCGACTCGACGACGAAGGATCTTTGCAAACTATTATACAATTCTCTATTTTAAACAACAAAACGGTCCGAACAATCCTATCGAAGATTGCGAAGACTCGAAATTTCCGAGCGTCGATCGCGAAGATCTTACAAAATGGAGATTGGTGAGTTGGGATATGAGAATGAATTGGAGACGTTTTTTTCTTTTTTAAAATAAGTTTATCGTTTATTTACAGAAAATTCATACATACATAAGGTATCTTTCAATCCTCGATATATTCGCCATTACTTTCGATGACTTTGTCCCGTGTGTCAGGCAACTGTCGTGTCCCCCTCTCGCAGAAAATGATGACGGTTTGACGCAATGAATGCATATTTAGGTGATAATCCGATGAGGCATGGTAATCCGGTGATCAAGCCGCACGAAGGAAGAACCTCCCAGCCCAAGGAAGAAATGATTCGATTTAATCATTTCAGTGGTATCCGCAGCACTTTTCTTTAATTGAAAAGCGAAAAGAATACAATGTCCAATGTGATGCTTGTGTGATGCAATCGTAATCGTGTGTTCCTAAATGGTGGCTAAATGTTGTTCGTTTCCTGTGAATATTTATATAGAATATGTCGTCTGTTTCTGTTAAACTCGAGTGTTCTTGGAGAGTGCTGCTGAAAATGTTCGAGAGATGTCTGAAAACGAAAAGGTGTTGAACGAACTGTGAAATGCAAAGAAATGGTGCAAAACTCAAAGGGCTCTAGAGTTCTAGAAATAAATGTAGAGTCCTGAAAGTGGATGTGGAGTTCTAGAAGTAAATGTAGAGTCCTGAAAGTGGATGTAGAGTTCTAGAAGTAAATGTAGAGTCCTGAAAGTGGATGTGGAGTTCTAGAAATTAATGTAGAGTCCTGAAAGTGGATGTGGAGTTCTAGAAGTGAATTTAGAGTCCTGAAAGTGGATGTGGAGTTCTAGAAATGAATGTAGAGTCCTGAAAGTGGATGTAGAGTTCTAGAAGTAAATGTAGAGTCCTGAAAGTGGATGTGGAGTTCTAGAAATGAATTTACAGTCGTGAAAGTGGATGTAGAATTCTAGAGGTGGCTGCAGAGTGCTAAAAGTGGACTATAGTGTGGACAAATGATGTATTGCGGAAGTGCAGAGTTCGTGGTGGAGATGGAGTTGTAGAAGTGTGTGGATGTTGGTGGTGGTGGTAGTGGTAGATGCGAAGATAGAGTTTTCATGTTTTTGACGTAATCGCAGGTCAGTGAAATGATCAGGAGAAGTGAGTTTTAAATACTGATGCTTTATTTTATATAAAGTATTGTATAAATGTATAAACGCTATAAATATGTGGTATCTATCTATGGTGGTGGTGGGGTGCTAGTCGTGATCGCAAAGAAAGGGTATGACGAGGGCGGGCGGGGTCGGGGGCCGGCAGCGGCGCGCCATCTATTTACATTCATTCACTCACGGAAAAGGGCTGAACCCTACCATAATCTACCGGTCTCTCTCTTTCACTAACATATTTAACACGATTACATTTAAAGAAGAAAAACAAAATACGAAAAAAAAATAGGAGAGAGAAAACGAACTCGTTATATATGTGTAGTTTGAGTGTGTGTCTTTCTATATACGTAGTACACATATAATTAGGCGATAAGAGAGTGTGGTGGTGGTGGTCGTTTGGTGGTTGTGCGCGCGTATGGTGTGGCAAAGAATGTGTTCATATATATATATACGCGAAGGAATAGTAGGTAAAAAATAGTATGTATACATGTATATATATATAAAGAGAAAACATAATATGCGCAAAGACAAAAAAGAAGAAAAAACGTAATGGACGGAGTAATGTAAAATAGTTATAAGAATAATGTATGCTTGAAGAATTGCGGCAGTGAGTGATAACAACTTGGCGTAGCCCGCTGGACAACCAAGAGAACAAAACCCTGACGTAAATTGATCAAGACGGTCTCTCTTTGCCTCCCGCACGAGTTCATCGGACAGAGAGAAAAAAAATCATTGAAAACTGGTGGTATCAAATAGTAATAAAAAAAAGAGAGAGAATAGTAAATAATGTGTCTGTGAAGAGCGGCGACCTTACAGGATGGAAGTGACGCAAGAGAAACAAAAATTAATAGAGAGAGTGTAACTGCCGGGAGCAACGTCGGGTGTTCAGAAAACAGAACAAGGCCCAGTTGGTCCAACGACGAAGCGCCAAAGCTCGTCCACGTGCCGGGTCCATGGGCGGTGTGGTTAGCAGCCGTGGGGGCGTCCAACGTGCGCAAAGAAACAATGGATCGAACGACGACGATTGATCGATTGGTTGTGCGTGAGTAGTTGTGTAAGATCCCGATAGGCTTTCCCGATCACGAACGTCTCGTGCTTAAAGATTGTGGGTCGTTGTTCGATCAAGTCGAATACGCGAGATGTTTATACCCTCCGCTACCTCGGCGGGAAAAGATGTTGTGCTAATCGCGGCTGGGCAATCGCGGCTTCGCTACGACCTCCTCCCGTGTTCGCGTAATATGTGTGTTGATGAATGGACGAAATTGACTAAAAAACACAGATACACATAGATATCCTTGTTCTCTCGCGGACAAACAAAAACCGAGAGTCTGGTCGAGACGAGGCCGCGGATCACGAATGGCCAGATCGCCACGGTGTCACCAACAATAATTCCCAATCAAGAATAGACAGAGAGAGAGATAGAGAGAGAGTGAGTGAGTGAGAGAGATCTGAACAACAGACCCGAGATCGGAGAAGACAGGCTAGCCGACTGTTTGATCGATGGTTCTCGGAGCTTTTCGGTGATTGTTCTTTGTCCGCGCGCTTCGTTATCTTATCTCGTGTTTATCTCGATATATACCGACAAAGGACTGCGATTAAAAATATTTTCTCCGACTATATACCGACTATACACCACTTAGACAAAAACGCCGCGCGCGGCCGCTTTTACTCTCGACACCATGTCCCCATGGTTGGACGAAGCTTTGGGGGGGTAGAAGACGTTGAGCGCGTTTGAGGATCGTTTGAGACCGGTAAGTGACTGTGGTGGGAATGCCGCCGTCGCCGAGCCGAGATCGCTGGGGCCTTAGAACGTCTAGTACTTGCCGAGTACCCCGGGGATGATAGCTCCGTGGGAGCCGAGACCGGCGTGGATAGCGCCAGACGGTCCGTTGATCACAGCAACACCACCGTCGTGTCCGCCGAGTCCACCAGCAATACCGGCACCAGCACCACCCACAACAGCGATGGCACCTGGAAGTCCCAATCACAAAACCGTTTTAGCGACCCTCATCTTCCTCTAGATGCTGATCAGATGATCAATGCTGATCAGGTGATCAGACAACGCCAAAGGCTACTGTTCGGATACAGACCAGCACCAGCGAGACCGAGACCTCCGAGACCAGCGGGCGCAGCAGCGGCAGCAGAGCCAGAGCTTCCATCATCACCGTTGATGTTTCCACTGCCAGCAAGAAGAGAAACACCACCGACGGAGGGTCCTACCAGGTTAGCGTGTCCTTGGGATGGTCCCACAAGGGTGGAGGTTCCAGCGGAGGCACCTACGCTGGTGAATGGTCCGGTAGCGGGTCCAACGAGACCAGCAGGTCCGGTACGGGGTCCACCTACGTTCTTGGCGCCTTCTTGGGGTCCAACCAGGTCAGAGGGGCCGGTCTGGGGTCCAACGTTAGCCTTGGGGCCTTCAGCGGGTCCAATGTCAGCCCTGCCTCCGATCACTCCTATATAGAACACACACCCGGTCCAGTGAGTTAAGCTCTGTCTCTGCGATGTCCACGGTCGGAGACTTGTCCTCTATATCTCTCGGTTCTACGCACCACCAGAGACGATCTGTTGAACACCAGCAGCTCCAGCCGCCGACGCAGCACCAGCAGCATAGCTGGCACCAAGACCACCGGATCCCAAGGAGGACGCACCACCTTGAAGGGACGACGCACTGCTCGCTCCCGCGGCAAGACCTCCGGTAAGACTAGCACCGCCACCGATGCCCAAGCCAATTCTGCCGATTCCACCTCCGTGACCTCCAAGACCTCCAAGACCTACACCGTAGCCACCTCCGTGGGCGATTCCGGCGTGCACCGTCGTTACTGCCAAGCAGGCGAATACAATCTGCAGACAGAGAACCGGAGATTGGTCACGATCCTCCACGAGGTCCCATCCTGTCTTCGTCAGAGTCAGCTAATCGCTTAGAATCTTCTTGCTGCCAATTAGGTTGGACACGAAAGCTGCCTGGGTAGAAGTTGATCGCTTGATGAAGAAATCAAATCAACCCATGGCAATCTTCGGTGTACTAGCAGCAGAAGGGTCTAATCGTGAGATGGGTCAAGAGTCAGTCAGCTGAACAATGAATTCTGTTCCAGAGACTCGAAGACGACGTTGAAGAGCGAGGATGAAGGCAACCGTTGCACCCGAAGACGAGCTATCGATCTCAGGTTTACGGAAGCGTCTCGGGGCCTATCACCGCGCGGATCTCCCATCGGCCTGGCACCGATTACGAGTCGCGCGCGCGCGCCCTGTTGTAACATATAACCGCGCCTTTCACTTTCGATACTATACCGTGCTAGGCTGACCGCGCTCGCGCCATGCCGTTTTACACGGGAAACGATTCTCGACACCTGGGAAAACTTTCTTAACGTACTCCAAGGTGTTGTTTCGCAACACCGTCTTCCACCTTGTGCAGCAGCACCAGCAACAGGACTCCGAGATACAAACCGCTTTGATGTTTCGCAATTGGAACACCGATCGAACGGATCACACTTTCCCGGGAGCTTTAACTATCTATGCCCCCCACCCTCTCTCTAGAGCAATCAATCGACGGCCCCGTTCACCACGCCTAACGACCATATTAGGGGAAGAAATTCCGGACGGGGTTGCCGCTTGCTTCGATAGAGCCCGGACTCGGGGAAAGAGTTCTCGTTTTATGCAATCGGCCAGTTGCGACCGGTTAACGTAATCGCCGGTTTCAGTAAAACAGTTACGCGGTACAGTCATCACTGATTCTAGTTGCAGACATTTATTATTGCTATCAAAATGGTTCTACGAGCTGTCTAGCTTTCAACTATTTAGTTTGGGATTAGCTAACTGGGAGCTATCAACAAAGACCTGAGGACCTATCTAGCTTTAAGCTAGCCAGCTTTGAGCTACCCAGCTTAGAGCTATCAATAAGATCTTCGATCTAACCGATGATTTTCCGACTTTGAAAATGATCGAGCGTTGTCACGTCTAGCGTTGCAGTCAACCGAGGGGGCTATGCATATCCATCGACTAGGAACTTTCACATCCCGGTGTGCTCGGAACGCGGTGACGTGGCCAATCGGCGTTCCGATCAGGAAGCGAACTGTTTCGAAACGACGACGCCGAGTTTTGCGGAGAACAGTTGGAAACCGATTTCCAGGAAAATTGACTCTGTTCTTTCGAACAGCCGGACAGCGAAGAGAGTAAAGAGGATCGAGCGACGGACGAACGGTGAATGAAGATGCGCAGAGGAGAACCGGTCCCCCGCGGCTGGTCTGAATGACGATGATACTACCGGAACCGGTTTTATAAGGTGGTCAGTGTACCATGCAGCGGCGCGGCGTGCAGCATGAATGGGACCGGCGCGGCGGCGCAAGAAGCCCCGTTTGTTCGGCCGCAAAAAGGACACACGAGGGAGAGAACACACTAGCCGCGAGCCGTGACATTGAATACCGCGAAAGATCTTGGGATCTTCGAGGAACAACCGAGGTTCGGAGAAAACTGTTTCCGGATTGACTCTACCCGATCGAACCGTGTCTATACTGATTTGAACTGTACTTCCAGGGAGAGAAGAGCCGAGGCTCGTGTTTCCCACAGGATCAAAGAGATTTCCGTTTGGAAAATTCAAACGATATTATTAATAATCGAGCGGAATGAAAAGCGAGATTTCCAGAGCACTTTGAACACGACAGATAGCTGAGACTATTCGAGACACCCCACGAATCACCAACCCCGTGGTGGTCGGATACTCACGAAGGCCTTCATGTTTGGTGTGTGTGTGGTGGGCTGGTAGTCCGGTGAATGACTGACTTGGGCCGGGCCGGCGGGCCTTATATACGCCTAACTCTACTCTGGCTACGCTCCACAATCACCATCCTTTCGAAAGCAAGGCGCTCCACACCACCCTCCCCCCAGAAAAACTATAATCCTAGCCGTACCAGCAGTACGGCCAGCATAGACGAACGTGTAGTCCCACCAGCTGGTCTTTGGTGGTCCCCCCTTTTGCGTCTCGCCGTACCGTGTGTACAGAGGTTGCCCCCCTGTCTTTGTAGGTTGTGTGTACCACCGGGGCCTCCGTCGTCTAACAGCCTCCTACTCCACCCGCCCCTACCAACACACGCAACGTTCCACACGGTACACACAGTATACCAGGCCACACCAAGTGCAACCAGGCACCACCCGGGTTACCTGGTCACCCATACACCTAACTCTCTCGGTCTCAGACCTCGCAACTTTGAGATTAACTCTTCCTGCTGGATCCCAACTACTCCGCGGATCTTGACAATGAGTGTGTCTCTCGAGAGGAGACCCTTCTCACCTTAAAAATTATTGCTGTCCGCGGACCTCCAGCTTAATGTCTCGTTAAGAGGTTGCACAGCACACTGTGGCTAGGAATCGTCTACGATACTTGCAAACAGCCCTTTGTGTCCATGGGCGCACTCGCATCGGACAATCTACTGGCGCTAAGAGAGCTGTACTAGATCTTCTTCTTGGCTAGGACTTTTCCTAAATCGAAGAGACCGTGTTTCTTCGATCAATAACTTCAGCAACCTAGAAACAATAGGTCTGGGTTGCAAGAAGAATGCTGTCTTGGCAAACAAATGGTCATTTTCTCAATCCAGAAGATCCAGAAGCAACACGTGAACATGGGAATCTGGAGTTTGCGGGTACGAGTACATCCCCAGTGGATTCCGAGGATTTCCTTTCGGCTGACATTATGTGAAAAATTTTATTATCACTGACTGGAGCACGAAGAGGAGGAGGAAGAAGAAGAAGAGGAACGGAAGAGACGTGGGCATCCGAGAATGGCGACACGCGCGGTCCAGATTACGGGGCCGCGGTCGTTACGTGGAAACGAGGTCCTCGCATCGAAAAGGAGTTTCGCGTTAGTGGCGAACGCGAAACGTTCTAAAGAGTTAGAATTACGGGTCGTTGAATGGCCTTAAGAAACCTGAATTCTTTTCTAAATAGATTGCCTGACGTCGCAGCCGCCGCCGTCGCTCGTTACTTATTACCTCAACCTACTAATTCCAGCTGGCACGCTGCATTATACGGGAACCTGGAAATAATCGGCCGCTGCCGAAGGGCTACCTTCCACCATACATCACAGTCGCAAGCTGATCCTTCGCCTCGTTCCCCTAAACGACAACACCTGGGCAGTTGGGAACCTCTGTCAAACGACAAAGCTACTTCGAAGTTAATTAGTTTTGGTCGACACGCGGTAACTACTGATAATTCTATATCCCCTTCTGTCACAGGATAAGCGTCTCACGAAGGTACCCCGTCGATCTCAATTCGAGAAAACGTCGCATTTGAGGACCCAGACCATGTTGCATCAGTACTCCCTAGCTCAGAATAAGTGTCCGAGGATAGCCCATCGATGCGAGAATTCTTTTTAGAGATGTCTACGAATGATTCCCGCATGATTCCCTTGTATTATAGTTCAGGATAAGTGTCCAGGAGTTCCCCGAGCGAGATAGAACCGAGGATCCGGCGAATCGGAGGCCGCAGACGGCGAGGAAGCCGCGATGGAAATCGATTCGGCGATGCTCACGCGTGTTTTCTCGCGGAGTCTCGGCGACTCGCGTGCCATTTTCACTTTTGCGGGACGGACAGAGGTTGCATCCGCGCGCGTCTCTAGTTTCCATGGCAGACCGCCCCGAGATATATTTGCGGAGATAACATTATTCCACGGATCCGTAAGCTGGCGCAATCTACATAATTGTGCAACCGGCGATCAGGTTGTGGCTCGCGTCGGGGGGAAAAAAATCGTCTGATAAACGGACAAGCACGTAACGTACGGTTTCGACCGGTCGGCTTTTGTTGTATCTATTGTTGTATCGCGGACATGATTCAATGCTGACGCGCGCGCGATAGAGACGAAGAAGAAAAAAAGGAATAAAGGAAACGAGACGACCCTGGGAAAAACTCTGATGTCTTAATCGAGTCTCGGCAGAGGCTAATTAAATCGAATTAGAAGCTAATTAGTCGGGAGGGGGGGCGGGGATTTCGGGGGGCGCGTATCACGGCCGAGTAGATTTCCGGCTCGCGCACGGCTGTTCGAAGTGAAAGCCATTATATTATTTAGGCGAAAAATGCGCCCGGCTATCGCGAAAGTCGCCCGCGCGTGTCTTTTCTCGCCAGCCCTGACCGGTTTCGAATATATAAAGCGATACCGCGGCTCGGACGCACGTTCTTCTCGATTCTCGCCTCACCCTCGAAACAGTAGCGGCGATCGATTAGCGCCGCGATCAAGAGAACCGCAATTAACCGTGCTCGTTATTCATTTAGCGGACGGCGACGCGATTAACGCCGATTAATCGATCGATTCTCGATACAGAACTGTTTGCACAGTCATTGTATATTGTGACCGGCTTTCGATTAAAAATTGTTGATTGATTCACCTGGTAATTTGATATCGTATTTCGGAGGGCTGTCATTTATTTAATTTATTGTTTATGTACGTTGTACTTGAACCGTGCGATTCCTGATACCATTTCGAACAACTTTTACCGTACCGGAAATGTTCTCCGTGGCTCCGTTGCGGAGTTATTGTCGAAAAACGTTGACCAATTACAGTGTTTTTCGTTAGTAACTCCTGAACGGAGCCTCGGAGGGTATTTTCGCAAAGGGAAAAGTTGCCTCGAATGACGTCAGGAATGAGCTTGTTAGAGTACAATGTTTTGGGAGAATTTCTATTGGAATTGAATGATTCATCTGCTAATTTGATATTATAATTCGGAAGGCTGTCATTTATTTAATTTATTGTTTATGTACGTTGTACTTGAACCGGGCGCTTCCTTACCGTAGTGGAAATGTTCTCCGGGGCTCCGTTGCGGAGTTATTATCGAAAAACTTAGACCAATTACAGTGTTTTTCGTTAGTAACTCCTGGACGGAGCCTCGGAGGGTATTTTCGCAAAGGGAAAAGTTGCTTCGAATGACGTCAAGAATGAGCTCGTTGGAGCACAATTTTTTTTTAATTGTGCGGTAATTGAAGATGGGCGGTTAGTTGACCTAATGTTTGCGGTCGTTCATTATATTTACAGAGCTATGTTGCTCCTAGTCCGAGAGCATTGTTTGCTATAATTGGGAGGTTGGATCTATTCGCGAACCTATTGTTACCCGAATACACGATGTTTGCTGTGTTTCAGAATTGTTGCGGTCTAGTTTTCGACATGAGATTCAATTATTCGGCCATGTTGAAAATCAAAAACTCGGCTCCACGGAAATCGTATTTTCGACTTAGCAACAATTGCATCGGCGCGAAACAATTTTCTATGCTTTCGGGCGATCAGCGTTGCCACACGTTTCAGGCTGCAATTAACGCGGTTCGGCGTTTTTCGCGTTGCGTAATCGAAATAGCTCGCCGGTCCTGCGCCGAGGGTGAGTCCGCGCGAGAAAAAGTAACAGCTCGCTCGCGAGTCGTCCATGCTCCCGTGATTCCGTGATGAACTTTGATACCGCTCGTTTGCTGCACACGTCGCCGTTCTCATGCATCGATCGTACCAATCGGAGCGTGTCCCTTTCTCTATCCTGCGAGCGGACCTTAAGGCCGGCTTTGCGCAGCTCGTTTCGCATTGTGCGACTTCGTTTCGGCCGATCCGCCACGATCTTCCGCCCGAAATTCAGTTCACGACGAATCTCGTACGACAGTGCAGAACATCTTTCCCGAGTGCAGCATCTATAGTTTGTGCGACCCCGCCATCTTGGATTAATGACAGACCCCTTGGATTAAGCCTGCGGATTTTTATGAAAAAGAAACGAATTTTTACGAACAAAATGATATGGTAGCTAATAAGTGTAACAGTGCCTCTTAATGTTTATGAGAAAATCGAGTTAGTGCATAATTTACAGAACAAAATTTAGTCCGTTTTCCATCTCTTTAAATGGTTATGAACGTATTTTCACACCAGCAGAAGTAGAAATGTGTAAAACTCACATGCTTATGACAAGTATTAATTTATATTGTTAAAGGTTATGGAATAAATTGAGTCCGAAACGTCGAATTAAATTTCATGTAATATTTTGAAAACTTGCTTATTTTTTCCAACTGATCGAACCAGAGCGCCAATAACATTAATTGTAGTATAAATTACTAAGAAAGGACATGCATAAAAAAAAAACTTTTGGTATAAAGGTACTGATATTATAAGTTAATCCTGCATAATTTTTTTTGAAAGTGTGTAACGATCCATTAAAATAATCAATACTATTACATAGAGTGTTGGAGAGTTCGCAATAATTCGATTTATAGGATTTATTAATCCATATGCGGATTTGCATTTAAGTGTTTGAAAACCTGCTCGAGATCTCAAAGCACGTTCAGGTGCGTAAAAATTGATTTGCATAAGGAGAGAGGGACAATCTATATGGTTATTAATTAAATTAAAAATAAACCTCTGGTCGGATACTCTTCTGCGAGCAGACAATGTTTCCAGGTTGACTATGTTTAATATTGTGGAGTAATCGTGATCAAAGATTGACATATGATTATTAATCTTATAAGAACAAAACCGAAGAAATTTATGCTGCACTCTATCTAGCATGATTTCGTAATTTAAGCTATTCGGAGACCATATAACTGAAGCAAATTCCAACATTATGTTTATTTATTACGACCATATTTATCAATTTTTTAAAAATTGTCTTCGCCAATTTCTTTCCTGCTCCAATCATTTTAATCAATTGAAAATAACACATAGATGTTCTTGAAATCCGCAGTCTACATATAAGATAATAAACATAAGATGTGAGCAAGATTTTAGATAAATGAGGAGAGATCAGCTGTGCCAAACTAGCCAGACCTCGCTCCGAATTCCCGGAACGCCGTGACCTTGTCAAGGTTGCTCGATGGTAGAATCGATCCCTACGAGGATCGTAAATCGCAGAGTTCGAGACACCGTTGAGCCATCGTGTTACACGACGGAGTTTCCCCGATTTTCCACCGCGATTTAGTCGGCCACGGTTTCCACGGGAAAAGTTACAATGGACGAGTGTTGTTGTTGTTGTTGTTTCGCTTCGAGTGGCGACAGGACCTTCATCCGATCCTCCTGGGAGGATTAGACGTACTCTCGACAGCTGAAAGCACTGGAAAAGAGTAGCTGAACCCTGCCGGACTATAAACAGCTTTGGGTCAAAATAGACCCGGACACCGCGATCATAGAATTAATCTTTTTTCTATTCTAAATAACTGCCCATTTTTCCCACGAATGCAAGGAATCCCCAATCGACATGTAAAACTGAAAATTGACATGCTTCTAGACCTCAAAATTTCATGAAGAAGATGCTAAAGTCTCTGCTACCCAATACGCAAAAAATGCTGATGAATCTTAGAGCAGGGTTCCTAAATGTTACAGTCCCCTCACAACTTGAAGGTAGAGTCAGTATGTTATGGCTTTGCCTCGAGTTGAAGGCCCCGAAGAGGACCGTCTGCGACCTCCAGCTGGAGAAACTCCGATAAGAGGTGGACGAGGACGCGCGACGCCAATGCTCTAATTTTTATGTAACATCAGGATGTGAAACCGGAGAAATTTTCGCGGCGTCGCAGCGGGGGATCCGTGAGAAACGCGTGTCCGTTGCACGCCGCTGCGCTGGGGACGATAGTGGAAGTATGCGACAGCATAATCGCCGTCTGCAGAGCCTTCTGATGCGCACCGACCGAGTCGCATTGTGGTCCTGATTCAATTTTTCCGAACGACAGCTTCCTAACGTTGCAAGCAATTTCTTCAAAAGTGTTGGCCATCACTAATAAAACAAACTGATTGATAAAATATTAATTATTCACTGTTCTAGGCGCCACAGACGCCAGTAATCGACAAAAATTGAATCCGTCACTGTCAAAATCCGATTAGTTCGGATATTCGGGGTTGCGCTCTATCGTGATTTACTTAACCAAATGAACCTCTAAACCCATCATGTTGGTACTCCTTTTACTCGGGAAAGTGCCGTGCATGTCCCTATCAAGGTCCCATGAAATAATTATTATAGACAATCGAGTAATTTCACAAAATTAGTATTGTTTAATATAGGTCCTCAGCGTTAGGGGTACTTGGGAGCTACACCCGGGATCCTGATCCCAGTTTATCGATGCTGGTCCATCAATCGAGCCCTGAAGACAGGTAGTACTTCTCGCAGCGTTGCACAAAATGGCCGAACCTCAAATCGAGTTTGGAAAAATGGCCAAGGGTTAGTTGTTCGGTTATGGGGGTTAATTCGTCGATCTCGTGTTGGTGCTGTCTGGTTTCTCGGCGATATGGTTGCTCCATTTCGCCGAGTGCAGGCCAGGCCAATCAGTGTGACACGTACGCACGACGGAAAGCTGATGTTTAACGAGCTCGCGATGGAAACTCGTTAACTTTCGTGCACGGAGCCGGCCGGCCGGCTCGAGGATATTTCCAAAGCGTGAACCGGGGCATTTTCTTGGGCATGGTGCTCTACCGATCGCCACATATAAAGAGTCCGGACCGGCCCGGCTAAATTGTGTCTTGCTCCTCGCGCGACGGGCCCCGGGTCACAGAGAAAGGAGGAACGATAAGGGAAAAACGAGCGCTTAGGCGTGCAGAGACATAGTCCAGTCGTTTTACCTACCCTCGGGCCCGGTATGGTCACAGACCGGAAGAACGTTGCACAATCAATTAGCATACGCATACCGCGTCGGTTGGTGCAACCCTAACTCCAATTCCAATCTCAGGGAAATCGACGCATGGCCGCTCTAAACAGCCTGCAGTTCTCTCCAAGCTGAACCAGAGTGATTTAAACACCGTTCCAGAGAGATTCGTTTGTTCTAAATTAGAGAGTCGTTTCTATCCATCACTCTCGGTTTTCGAGATATTCGAGGAGACATACTGTTAAGCGTGATTATTATGAAATGGATGGATAAGATCGACACTGAAATTAACTAAATAAAATAATTGAATACTGAATTTATTTATTATTAAGGGAAGAGAGAGAGAGAGAGAGAGAGAGAGAAAGATTTTTTTTATTTTGCATAAAGATCCGCAGTCTGAATATAGCAGTATATTTAAATTCTTTTAATGATTTGTACTATTTTCAATGACACCAACTGGTTTTTGTGATAACTGCGTGAAATCCGCTGTCCAGTCATAATCGATGCGTTAATTATTGACCGGCTCGGTCAGCGAGCAGCACGCAAACGGTAATTCTAGTTCAGTGGCATCATAGACGTGATCCAGTCCCGAGGAAAGTCACCGAGCGACCTGATCGCGCAAGCTGCCGGCAATATTGCGGCAGACGATCGGGTGAAAAAAATATATAGCGCGCCGTTGCGCAGAAAATTTTCTTTCGAGAAAGTCCGCGCGCGACCTGGAAACGTCATTAACGAAAACAAAGCTCGTTATTCACCCGGAGCATTATCGGTTAATTAAAAATTGTATTTGGCGTGTCGACGTTGCTCAGTCCGAGTTAAGCAAGAGCGATCGCGAGCCGAGGAAAGTTGGAAAAAGGAGATAAATCTACTATGCAAATAGAGAAATAATATTGCTCGGATGTAACGTTCATACTTCAGTATTTTTTAATAACCCAGGCGACTGAAATTTATTAACTTTACGAACGGAACTGGTCGGGATGAAAAGTTGTAAGCTTTTTGCATGCGGAGAATTTATTAGTTCATATATGTTTTTTGTAAAAGTCTCAATTAAACTTTTTTTTCAATTCTGATTATGATGCAGGTTTTTAAAATCCTGTTTCGTGTTGATGATTCGAATGATTTTCTTAATGATTATATAATTATATAAATAATAATTCGATATATAATTATTTCTTAAAATAATAAAATACTTTAGAGCCTCAATTAAAATTTTCTTTTGCAGGTTTTTAAATGCAGTTTGTAAGTGCACATTTTTAATACAGGTTTTTAAAATCTTGTTTCGTGTTGATGATTCGAATGATTTTCTTAATGATTACATAATTCTATAAATAATAATTCAATATATAATTGTTTCTTAAAATAATAAAATAATTTAGAGCCTCAATTAAAATTTTCTTCTGCAGGTTTTTAAATGCAGCTTGTAAGTGCACATTTTTAATGCAGGTTTTTAAAATCCTGTTTCGTATAGATGATTAGAATGATTTTCTTAATGCCATATATGATTATATATATATATATATATATATATATACATATATATATAATTCTATAAATAATTCTATATATAATTATAATTTTATATAATTATTTTTTAAAATAATAAAATCATGTTGAGCCTCGATTAAAATTTTAAATGCGCATTATTAATGCAAGTTTTTTAAAATCCTGTTTTGTGTACAATGCAGATGATTAAAATGATTTTCTTCGATTCTTGAGGTATAGTGCACGGTGCAGCATGAGTGCATGCGACGGTGCAGCCTAACGTGAACACGCGTGAGTATGCGTGACCGTGCAACCGTTGCAGGAACACGGAAATTATATTTCGCTTTTACGGTTACAACGTCGCTTGGTTGTCATGAACGCGGCCCGTTGCCGATGACTTAAATATCGTTGACGTGGATCGCTGCGTGCCATAAACATGCAGCAGAAAGTGCCGTGGGAGGGATTAGCATAAGAAAGTAATTATTATATAAAGTAGGATTAGCTCGCTGCGAAATAAAGCTCTCCGAGATTTCTATCGCGATATCAACGCCGTTTTCACAGCATTCTTCGAGACAATGACTATTTATGCGTGCGACATGCGATCTGTGCGGTATCTCTGGAAAATGCAACCATAAGTGTTCTTTAAAGGAACCCCATCCACCACGATTTATTTCGCAATCACCATTTATTTCGTATTATTTATTCCGTATCTTCCTTTCTTTAATTAAAAACAATCTAAAGTGTGTGTTATCATCGTTAATCAATAAATCCTCCATACTCGATAGTGCATATTGTAATGCCTAACTGCAGGTCTTTCGCAATATAAAAATGAAAAGCAATAATCTGTTGCAATAATGCAGTCAAGCGTCCTACAAATGGTCAGACAAACATTCACAGTGCCAGCCATTTTTTATTCACGATTATTCAGATTGCAAATTCCCATGAGAAATTGTTCAACAAATTTGTTTTCGTCGCACATATATCAGTTGAAAATGGTTAAAGATTTCGATTATCTTTTATTCACGATTATCGAATTGCAAATTCCTAAATTTATTAAATTAACAAATTTATTTCTTCCGATATCGGCGTCCCAAAAGAAAGCACAATACACGCGAGTAATAAATATTGCGTTGTCAACGAGGGATGCAGGAGATTAAAATTGGCAGTGAGATTGCAATGGCTGATGGAGTCGTAGCGGTTAAGGGAAACCGGGAACGCAGACAATGCAGTTGATCGTCGAGGTGCACACAGATTGAGGCGAGTAGTATGCGCTCGCGACTAACCAGCCTGCAGAACACGGAAATGATAGGCAGCTCCGAGCTGGACGGAGCGGTAGCCCACACTATCTCGCTCCGACGATTGCGTAAGATACTTTCGAGTTTAGTTGCCGAAGCGAACTACTCGTGGTACGTTGCCTGCCCTGCCTTTGTGCTCGGTTTTATTTTCTTCGGAGACCAAAAATCCGGGATCAACCCCATTTTTTGTTTTGTTTTGTACAGAGTGACAAGAAATAACGAAGCTAATCATTTCTTATTATAATTCTGTCAAATTGACGAATTTTGAAAAACCAAATAATACCAACCATAACATGGACCTTTAGTATTCATATATTTAAGAAGTTTCGAAATGGCCACCCTTTGCGCCGATACAGAGGCTCAAACGTGTCTTGAAATTTTCGGCAATGGGCCGCAGCTCTTCTGGCGTCATTCGGTCCCACTCCTGCTACAGAGATTTTTTCAATGACTCCAAATTTTTATGGGGCCGAGCACAGGCCCTGGCCTCCAGAATCGACCACACGCTGTAGTCCATCGGGTTGAGATTCAGTGAGTACGGCGGCCATTCCACAGATGTGATGAAACCTGGAAAATGGGCTTTGCACCACTCCTGAGTCGTTTTCGCTCCGTGGGCCGGCGCGGAATCCTGCTGTAACGTCCATTCTGGATTGCCGAGGTGCTGTTGGGCCCACAGAAGTACTACGGGCTTCGAGAATGTCCCGTCGATACACTTCTTGGTTGATTTTGACCCCTTGATCCACGAAAACCGTAGCAAATCCCATTTTCCAGGTTTCATCACATTTGCGGACTGGCCGCCGTACTCACCGGATCTCAACTCTATGGACTCCAACGTTTGGTCGATTTTGGAGTCCAGGGCCTGTGCTCAGCCCCATAAAAGTTTCGAGTCGCTGAAAAAATCTCTGCGCCGAGTGTTGGACGAAATGACGCCAGAAGAGCTGCGGCCCATTGCCGAAAATTTCAAAACACGTTTGAGCCTCTGAATCGGCTCGAAGGGTGGCCACTTCGAAACTTCTTAAATATATGAATACTATGTTACGGTTTTTATCATTTGGTTTCTCAAAATTCGTCGATTTGACAGAATTATAATAAGAAATGTTTAACTCCGTTATTTCTTGTCACCCTGTAGTTTAAGGACGTGTGGAAAAAATACATTTGCGTACACAAGCTCCCCCCCCAATGGGGGGTAGTGTGGGATTCGGAGGAAACAGGTCTTCGGTTTCCCCAATACCTACTAAAAAAAACCATACGTCCAGGACTTATGCCCTTTCCTCCCTCAACTTCAGACTCGCTGGAGGGCCAGACGGGGCCCCGCTTTTCGCATTTCTCCCGTCTGGTGTAATTATGCGAACTGACTCCACTCATGTGATTGTCCAATTGGATCAACCCCTAACCCTGGTTAATAGATCTTTATGCAAAATAAAAAATGTTTGCATTGATTGCAAGACACAGGAAAGAAATAACAAATTCATTCTTCTTTTAATTATCTTATTAAGGTGAAACTAATACACTGGTGGGATTAAATCTTTTTCATACCTCCACTGTTTTATATTGTACGTACCCATTTTTGTCATAAATGCATAAAATCCGCAGTCTAGTTATGAGCGATCGAAATAAATTTCTCTCGTCGATAACTGTTATCAGCGATCGAAATAAATTTCTCTCATTGATAATTACTTTGAGCAGTCAAAACAGTTTTTCTTCATCGATAACAGTTATCGAGGTGGATCCAATATTTTGGACACTAATAACTGTTATTCCTAACCAAAACGTATAAAAATCGGTATTTTTTAATCATTTTGTTCTTCGAATTGTTTCTATATATTTTATTTACATTATCTTTAAATTGTAATAATAATCAACTTTTTATTCATGATTTTGTATCGTAGACGATATTATAATAACTGTTATTTTTGGTCCCTGGAAAAGCAGATCAATTCGCAGCGATTGGGACATTGATAAAGGATGGATCGACGTCAATTACGTCCTAAGGAATTCCGTGTCGGTAGCAGCACGAATTTGCGAAAGACAATGTCCCGTGGCTGGTTGCGAAGGTATTAATCTCGACATCGAGCATAGTAAACGAGACCGGAGGTCCATTCGGGATCTAATACGCCGTCGTCGCATTTAAATACAATCGAATCACCGAAGGGAATGGTCGATCAGCTCTCGATCCTCTCGGCGCGGCGAATCGTCAGGACCGAACGACGTCCGCAAATTGCAACTTCCCTCGGCACATTTCGCAACCCGAAGATCCCTGGTTTTGCGACTCTCGACGGTTGTTAACGCCGCTCGGTACAATTTACAGGCCTGGTTATCTGAATATCTTCAGAAGCCGGGTGTATCTAAAATTCCGATCGAGACCCTAATCGATTTATCCGAGAGACAGCGGGGGGGGGGGAGAGAGAGAGAGACTGCTAGCGGAGTCTCTCGGTTGTAGAATGGATATTTAAAATTCTAATCGGACCATTTGGCCGGTCGCTGGACCGCGAATCTGAATCGGCTGGCATCTCGAATGGGAAAGAGTAAATGGCGCACAAACGGGTGAAAAGGGATCGCCCCCCTGTGTGGTGTGCCTGATGGAATTGATTGCGTTCGATGGACGGAGGAGAGAGTCCGAAGTGCAATTATCGTACACGCGAGCCGTGTTAACAGGTGTGCACCCATTAACGTGGAAATCGAGGAATGCTCGATGACCTGGCCCGAACATCTGTAACAAAATTCCTCCGCTACGTACTCCACCACCACTCTC
This sequence comes from Lasioglossum baleicum, assembly GCF_051020765.1. Taxonomy (NCBI): domain Eukaryota; kingdom Metazoa; phylum Arthropoda; class Insecta; order Hymenoptera; family Halictidae; genus Lasioglossum; species Lasioglossum baleicum. The sequence continues at coordinate 870,411 of NC_134938.1, forward strand.
TCTCTCTTTCCCTCTCCTCCCCCCCTCTCTCTCTGTCTCTATGTATAATAACTAGATACCCCGATTGGGAATTTCGGGTTATCAATTTCCGGGAAACACGAACCGTTCGATCGAAGACATTGCCTGCAGGTAGTAATGGGATCTGAATCACTTCGAATCGCTTCGATTCAATATTTACGACAAAAAGCTTCGAATCATTTGCAACATAATTCGAAGCTTAGAACTGTTGCCACCTTTGGACGTCTTGAAAGTCTTCATTGCCTTGAAAATCTTGAAAGTCTTAAAGCTTTGGAAGGTTTTTAAGAATTGAAACGAATAGTAAAAGAAAAGAATAGACATGTGTAATAGTATGAACGTAAGTTCATAACTTAATAATTTGTGTAATGAGTGTAATATTATAAAAAGTATAAATTTTATTAAGATTATAAAGACTTTTAAAATTTTCAGGACTTCAAAACTTTCAAGAGTTTCAAGAATTTCTGATCTCGAATAAATATCGAATTGATTCGAAACTCCGTGGTGATTGATTTGTTCGAAAATTTGCAAGACAGAGTGTTGTGTGCCCATCGCTACCTGCAGGTATGCCAATTCAAAGAAAATTTCCTTCGTGTTTGATAATAACACTTGTTCTCATAATCAGTAAGGGAGAAAAAACGTCGACATATGTTATGTATATCACCCTTACCTTGGAACGGAAAGGCCAATATGAAAGGTATTCGACAAGTGAACGTTGCTGATTGCGCAGCATTCGATTTCTTATCTCCGTTTTTGCCGCGGATATCCGACCAACAAAAGCACAATCAAGAAAGTAAAAACCGTGTATGCACCGGTGCGTGTTTCGACCTACATTCCGCCGGTTATCAACGCTTTACCTAGATCTGTATGTGGGGCAATCCCACCGTGTCCCATTTCGCTCGTGCGAACTCATTTTTTCCGGAGAATGTCCTGTGCACCAATTTCTGCATTCTCCCAATTTCTATATGCGCTTTTCTGCATTCCCCCAATTTCTGTGTGCACCAAATTTATATTTTTATATGGATTTCTACATTTCCCCAATTCCTATATGCACTTTTCTGCACACACACACATTCCCATATTTTTATACACACTTGTCTGCATTTCCCAAATTTCTATATGCACTTGTCTGCATCCCCCAATTTTTATATGCACTTGTCAGCATTCCCCAATTTCTATATCCCCTCATTTTTTTGTTTGCTCCAAATTTCTATATTCTCCCATTCCCATATGCACTTTTCTGAATTCCCTAATTTCTATATGCACTTGACTGCATTCCTCCAATTTTGTATATGCACCTTTCTATGTCCCCGCATTTTTTTGCTCCAAACTTCTATATTCACCCAATTTCTATATGCACCAAATTTCTATAATTTCCATATTTCTATATTCCCCCAATTCCTATATGCACTTTTCTGCTTTCCCCAATTTCTATACGCACCAAATTTCAATATTCCCCCAATTCCTATATGCACTTTTCTGCATTCCCCCAATTTCTATATGCTCCAAATTTCTATATCCCCTAATTTTTTTGCTCCAAATTTCTATATTCCCAAAATTTCTATATGCACCAAATTTCTATATTTTTCATATTTCTATATTCCCCCAATTCCTATATGCACTTTTCTGCTTTCCCCAATTTCTATATGCACTTTTCTTCCCCCAATTTCTATATACCCCGATTTTTGTTTTCCCCGAGTTCCTACGTTGTTTAATAAAGGCTATAACGAAACGTATGATAAAATATTTTTGGAATACGCTAAATATATTTCTATCACTGTGAATAAAAATGCCCACTCCATTCCCCCAGATTTACTATTGCAATTAATCAGATTGGTCCGACAGAAAATCTTGGGGTCGATCGCGGCCCGGCGCGGCGCCGTTAATCACCGAACAAGCAAACCCGTTTATTCGGAATCGAGACATTTATTCTCCGGCGAGATAAATTTTTTTAAGTGAGATCGAACCGGGTCTGGCATTTATCAGCCGACGACAACGATCGCCAAAAGTGCATAATTGCTGTTACGTGAACGCTAGGTCGCTTTCTATCGCTTTATCATCGAAAATAGTGCAACGTTTCGCTCACTGTTTCGCTCGTGGCATGCGCGCCGCTTTCGCCGTTCTGGAAAACTGAGCAACGTGCACTTGGCCTGTGTTACTATAACGAAAACTACCGACAGGATGTGACGACAATCCGATGGAGAGCGCTGCCAATTTTAGCTCGGCAGCCGCGGTCAGTTTCCTGGAATGTAAATGTGGGCACGCGTCGTCGACAGATATAATCAAAAGTGCATTGTGGCCGTAACACTGCTGCACAAATCCAGTGCAATCGATGCACTCTCGAATCATCGGTAACAACATTGCATTAAAAAATTCGCTTTAGCGATCATATTGAGAAATTCTACATTACAGTCATTCAACATCTCTATCATTAAGGTGGGGTAAGTCCGCCCTAGTTTTTGCAAAGTTGAACTTTGAACTGATGTATTTTCAGTCTGGTATGTAAAAACTCAACGTTCTCGGTATCAAACTCTTGCCACAGTTATTACTGATGAATTAGTATTATGTAGGATTCTAATTTTGCTTGAAAATTATCATTTTGATAGAATATTGTACAAAGTGTCAACTAGGGCGCACTTGCCCCGAAAATGGTGCAAGTCCGTCACCGAGAGTTAAAAATGCTTTCAAACCTTGTTTCAAGTGCCACGGGGCAAGAAAAGAATTATTATCAAGCCTGCTACAAAATGCTTTTTATTGCATTAAATTATATTGTTTAGTTTTATAGTTATCCATTTTTAAACAAACAAGTACTTTTATGCTGAAATATGAAAGAGGATACAGTGATATTAAAAAGAAGTTTAAAAATGCTTTCGAACCTTGTTTCAACTGCTACGGAGCAAGAAAATAATGATTAACAAGCCTGCTTTAAAATGCTTTTTATTGCACTAAATTATATTGTTTAGTTTTATAGTTATCCATTTTTAAACAAACATGTACTTTTATGCTGAAATATGGAACGGGACATAGTGATCTTAAAACAAAATTTAAAAATGCTTTCGAACCTTGTTTCAAGTGCTACGGAGCAAGATAACAACACAGAATAACAACACAGAATATATTAATAACTCGTAAACTATTGCACTATCAGGGTAACCTCAAAGTTGTACGTGTACCTCGCACGTGACTGTTTGGCATTGATTGATTTAAGCGAGGGAAACACCGTTATTCTTGGGCGACATCTATACATTAATAAATATAAGCTAGAGAAATTTCCGTTCATATTATAATAAAAATAACCAATCAACGGACTTGCCCCGTCGACGGACTTACCCGACTCCACCTTATGCAATTCATCCATAGCCAAAATTTTTGAAGAAACGCATTGATAATTTCTGTTGCTATTAAATTTGTCGATAGTGAAAATTGTGGAATGAAAATTGGAATGTTTGATGTTATTGTAAATGGAGGCTGTGACAGTATGTCATTAAATATATGTCTCGAAGCGTTTATGTTTGCAAAGTAAGAACACAGAGAAAGAACAAAGAGAAATTCCTGGCTCAAGGAAATATGACATTTACCTTGAATGGCGACTGGTCCTTTTGCCGATCATTCAAGATCATCAACTTATGAGAATTTCCATGTTGACGAGTAATTTGTTAATTCTTTAATGCTTCTGTTGTCTTGGCTAATTCGCCATTTAAAAATACACAGTTCGGCCAGATAAAAATGTTCCGATCAATAGCTTCGAGATGCATATTTCATCAAGTATGTCCTTTATGTCTGACGTCAAAGGCTATTCTTGTCGTTTCAAACTGGATGGCTGCTAAATGAAAATATAGTGTGGGTCAAATATTTTCAGCATACTGCACCCTGCTAAAAGAGACTCTGTATCAGATGTATTATCGATTGCTTTCTCCTCGTGACTATATTCTGCTATCTCATCGCACGGTTTTATTCCATTCATCATTCATTCGAAACGTATGGAACATAAAATGGAACTGCATTGGATTGGAAGCTAAGAAGATAAACATTATTTCAGAATGGCGTTCAGATAAATTATTTATAACATTTTGGTCTCGCTGAAAGTTGGAAGTTACAGGAGCTTAAAGAGGAATGAAGTGGAACAGTTAAAAGTTGAATGGATTTGAAATGCGAAGTTAAAACGTTGAAAAAGACGAGAAAAGCTTAAAGTGGAGTTGAAGGTTGAAAAGGTTGAAGCTTTAAGAAGTTGAAAGGCGAAGTTGAAGGGTGAAAATACTAGAAAAGTGGAGTTGAAGTTGACAGTTGAAAAGTTGAAAGTTGCGCGAACTTCAAAGAGGAAAGAAGTTGGAAAGCTGAGAGTCGAATGAATTTGAAGTGCGAAGTTAAAAAGTTGAAAAAGTTGAGAGAATTTGAAACGTGGAGTTGAAGATTGAAAAGGTTGTAGGGTGAAAATACATGAAAAGTGGAGTTGAAGGTTGAAAAGGTTGAAGTTTTAAAAAGTTGAAAGGAGGTAAAAGGCGAAGTTGAAGGATGAAAAGACTTGAAAAGTGGAGTTGGAGTTGAACGTTGAGAAGAGTTGAAAGGAGGGGTTGACAGTTGAATGCTGAAAGAAGTTGAAAAGTGGAGTTCAAAGTTGGAAAGGTTGAAATTTGGAAAATGTGGGAGAAGGTGAAAGGCGAAGTTGAAAGCTGCAAGGCGAAGTTGAAAGTTGAAAGACGAAGTAGAAAGTGTCTGGCAAAATTCGTCGCAAGCCTGGGGTCCCAGAAAGAGATCGAGCAGGTACAGCCAAGTGTTGACAACTGATATGCAGCCTAATCAATGTCGACAAGCCCGGGCAATGAATAAAACGAGGAAGTAAAGAAGAGTAGATCGGTTTCCATAAGAGAAGTCACGAACCACGAAGTAACGGTACAACGAAAGCAAGATTCGCTTCGCGCCGTTCGACGTTGCCATTAATTGCGGAGCCGTTCACAGCCCGTATTAATTAGGGTAAACTATCCTTGCTGCGAAACGAAGCACTATTCTACGCAGCCGAGGTTTGTTTGCGCGGCATAATAAGGTGACGAAGGAATCATTATCGCGAGCAACCATTCATGAATAAGCGGTCGGAATGCCTCTGGTATTTCGATATAACACGCTGAATCTGGAAAGTACTTGCCTCGTTCTCCGGGGTTACGTTTCCACACTTAAACCTACAAAAAGCAGATCGAAATCGCTACTGAATCATTCCACCTTTTTTTTCCCGGACTAATTGCAAAAATTTCAAAGCATCTTTTATGATAAAATTTACTGGAACTGTACGATCACTTGTTGCCCGATAAAGGAAATTTATTTGTCAATTAAATGGAATTTATTCGATACGAGAACAGTCGATATAATTTATATTTTTGTGCATATAGTTCCCTGTGAAAATTCATTTTACACAGTTGAAATCTGTCTGAAGAAAACAGCTGTAATAATTACAATTGCGCTGTAGGAAACAGATTTTAAAATTGCATTTGAATATAAATGCCATCAGTATTAAATATCGGTTTTACTTCAGCATTAATCAACGAAAATAATTCGTACAGGACACAATGTTACATTGAATTTATTGTAAACAGCATCGAGATTACTTTATTTGCCATACAGGCCCATGGGACCGCTTTTTACAAAACAGTTGCATTCTCATGTGACAGTGTAATTTATTTTATAAAATTAAATTCCCACGCACACCTCGATTAGGGTACACGGAATATGAACCTATCGTATTTTTTCATTGTTAACCGAAAAATGTTCGATTTCCCGAACCGGAGTGTAGAGCAGTGGTAACAATGAAATTTCATTAAAACCACCTTCACGCGGCTGCGGGGCTTCCCGATAACCAGAATCAATGGTCATCCGGTTAAAATCGGCGGGAGACTCAAATTCGCCGAAACGCACAGAAAGAGAACACCTTCGAGGCTCGCGTTTAAATTTCACCGGAAACCGCGTATGCAACATTTTCGTACCGTTACGTGCAGATTGATTTCTAATGAAGCTCGTCCGTTCACCGAACGACATCCTCGTTATTTCACTTTCCGCCTTCGGTTGCGTATGCGAAACCATTCACCTCGCCGCATCAAGCAAATCGATGTCCACTGGGTTGAAATTTCTGGGAACCGCGGATAGATAAAAACTCGTTGCTATTTTTGCACTGAAATATATTTACTTGAATGTTTGCGGATGTTTCGATGAAACCGGCCCAGGTGAAATACTCACTGTAATTGAATATTTACCAATTGCAAAACATTCGCAGTATCGAATATCCACAAATTAATTTCGATTAAACTCCCGGAATTGAATATTAAATTTCAGCGAATTCTTAGCAATTAAATATTTGCAGAATTGGAATGCCTCAATCAATTTTTCTAGTTTTTAACTATTTTAGTAATTACAATGATCGTGTAACAGAGAGATTTTGCTACGTGGTCTCCGTCTTCTCATTAGTTGATGATATACTTATCAAACCTGTAGGTGATCAAATGCCATAAATTCTTCTGACATTTTCGAAGTACATACCATTCGAAGTTTGAATCTCTCGAATATCTCATGATCTAATTAATTACATAGAGCTGAAAGGCTACCATTTTTACAGGATCAACCATTATTATTATTATATTATACATAGTAATAATATTATGCAGATACGCACGTACTTTGTGGCTTTATTACTTCGGGTAATTATCAATATGAATGAGTTCATTAGGATAATTAACTGTTCCGACGTTACCTGGTTTACATCGATATAATAACCGTACGACAACGATGTTTGGTAAAAATTTGCAACGTTTGAAGGATTGAGAAAAACTGCTCTATTATTATCTATTAATTTTCTTTTAGTACGTTAAGTAAGAAAATAATTACAATTTAAGGAGAACATTTATATTTTGCACGAAAATATTGGGTTGGCAAGAAAGTAATTTCGGTATTTCAAGATGAAATAAAACCGAATTTCTTTGATCAAGCGATGAAGTTTAATCAATAAAATATTTTCTTGTTTGTCGTTTTTGGCAAAAGATCATCTAACAAAATGGAAGATATGTAAAATAGTCTGTCTCACCTTAAAATACCGAAATTACTTTCCTGCCAACAGCTGTTTTGAAGGTAAAACAATTGAGAAAAATTAATTTTATATAAAAATATTATTGAAGATTGATTTTATAGAAAATTTGGATGTAATTCCGAAAAGGACATACCTCCGATTTGTTTATTCTCTGGATTCTTACGTATTTTGTCGTGCTGATTACGAATATGATAGTGAAAATTTGCGCCAATTTCCACTATCATATTCGTAATCAGCACGTCCAAAAATACGTAAGAATCCAGAGTATAAAAAAATCGGAGTTATGTCCTTTTCGGAATTTTATCCGAAAATTTAATAGTGTTTAACATAATATTTTCATTTTTAAACATACAGCACTAAAATTTCAAATCAGTGCGATTCGTTAAGTTGCTCTAGCGCAGATCTCAGACCGAAAAATGCACCGATCGGAAAAGTGCAGAGAAATGTGCAGCGAAAATCGCGACCGACAACCGAAGTGGCGGGGGGCGGGAGGTGGCTGATCTAAGACACGGGGTCCCACTGTAATCGTTCCCGTTCACCATATCGATATTTTTCCGGCGGCCTCAGAGCACGATACGCTACAATTCTTTTGCATGCCTAACCGCATATTAATGACGCCGGCGCGAGTTGGTACGCGGGCAGGCGAGCGTGTCGCGTAAACGTTGAATAATAACTGCATTCCGCTCGACGTGGGCACCGCCGCCGTGCCGTTTGCACAGAGGAACCTGTATACCTGGAAACGTGTGTGTTACCTGTCTATACCTGTGCACCGATACACCGGCGTATATATTAACGGGCCGCGACAACACCGCGCGGCTATTGCTCGCTCGAATCGCGCCGCCGATAGACCGCTAGATCGCTCGGTCGCTCTCCCCCGTGATCTTAGAAATCGCTGACCAAGGTGACGCCCTCAGAAATCTTAGCGACATTGCAAAATCTTATTAATACTATTTCGGTACAGGCTCTGCCATTAGTTGGCAGTTTTAATTAGAATTAGTCGCTCTAAACAATTTATAATTTTTACGATATACCATTTTTCTTATAATTTTACGATTTACCTGTTTTTACATTTTTCTTACAATGTTAGAGTGTTAGAAATCACCATTTTTCTTACAACTTTCACGACTTCCCATTTTTCTTAGAACTTTCACAATTTCCCATTTTTCTTACAATTTTATGACTTTAGAATTTGCCATTTGTCATACAATTTTTAAATTTGACAATTCTCCATTTTTCTTACAATTTCACGCATTTGCATTTTTCTTAGAATTCTCCTTACAATTTTACAATTTACCTAGTTTCTTGCGATTTAAATATTTTTCGCAATAGGACTAAAGTGCACACTATAAATGATACCGGTTAAAGGTTAGAACAGTGTAACTGTGCAAAATGAACATTCAAATATGTAAATCGAAATTATGCATCCGTGTTCGTACAAAATCTTCTTTTTCAAAAATCTATAAATTCTTCTCTATTCGATTTAAGCATTCGATATACAGAAAATGACCATTTCTATACATAATCTTAAGAAGAATGAGAAATGAAAGAAAAATATTAATAATTTTTTTCTCAGTATACAGACAGTTTGTTGGACTTTATAAAATTCGAAATTAGTACAATAAATGCGGATTTACGAAGTTCGAATAAAAGACTGCTGCTTGACGAGTATGAGAGACAATATTACAGTGAGGACAGGCTTCGTTTCTTTTCATTCTTGCATCGAACAATTAGTAAGGTTACGATGAGAGAGCCGCGGGAAGACAGCATTGTCCGGGACGATGATCGCGTGTTTAGCACGCGATTTCTGCCGGCTCTTAAAGAAGTAACTTTGTTTCGTAGTTGGGCGACGCGTGGGGGACAGTTACGTAAAACACGACTGCGTTCTGTTACGCTGCCGGCTAAAGCTGCCTTTGACAATTTAATTGGTTACGACTCCACCGGGAAATCGCACACACACACGCACACACACACACACACACACACACGCACATGCAACTGCGACGGTGCACCGTGCGAAACTGCAGCACAGCGTAGGCCTCTCAATTTCATATTCGTTGTCGAAATTTCTGTGGTGGGTCGATCCGTCAATAGATCAAGTAGAAGACAGTTAAAACAAAAATCAACGTCTACTTGTGGGGGATTAGTCTGTCGTAAATAGTACAGAGAACAAACACATTAACAGGAAAGAAACTTTCTCTCAAATAGAGATAGAAGTCACAGTAACGAACCAGAGGAGAACCACACCTCCCTCATACAAAGGGACGTTTTAACGAGTTCGCAGAGTTACCTAAATAAAAATCTACCTCGGAGGAAGGGTTGCTACCCTCTAACTCTTTCATCGGGACCTCCAGAATGTAAACGCAACAGAAATACAAAATTCATCTACGCCAAAGTACGATCGGGTTGTTCGGAAAGTCGTTTCGTTTCCTCCAGGGAAAATGAAAATCAACTTTTTACCACGCTTATATTAGCTTGCCGAGTTGTCGTTGTATGCGTCAAATCTTGTAATCGAATTTTAAATCACTTCCCGATGGGACAGAGACTTGAAACTTTAAACGTAGCTCAGAACTCGATGACAATGCAATATTAAAAAACAAATTTTAATATTAACCGTCACACCTCGCCGCACGACGCTCGGTAGTACGTCATCGCGTTCAGCGATCCCCACTGCGCGCGCCAGCGCTCCCTACTCCACTACGCGTTCCCACTCCGACTCATCCCCACTCCACTGACCCACTTCGCACCGAAGGAGCTCAGTGTGGTGTTCCATTTCGGACAATTTCGGACTCCATCAAGAGACGTCGTCTCTCGGACTCATCCCCTCATTCTATCTCGCTATATCTATTATAAGTTTTTCAACAATTTTAAATTTCATCTTCTGGTTTTTTTATAAATGCATAAAGATCCGCAGTCTAGTGATTACATACAATGAAAAATTGTTGAACAATTTTTAACTTCATCTTCTCAAATTCTCTTTTTTTTCTCAGTCTTTATACAATAGTGTCATCAAAAAATGTCTCGGAAAGTTTGGTAAACGTCGATTATTTATATTTTCTGCGATATCGAGTGTATCGAGGACTCGTTCACAGGAACATCAGAGGCATTAATTTACTTAGTACAGTGAAATGTATCTTCCCGAGAGACGCCTTTGAAGCCTTTCAGTTCGCCGAATCTTTGAAGTCGAGGTCGAAACGAGCAACGCCGATCCTCCAGATGCAAATTAAACTTGCCCGATGGTAATTGGCCCGAGTTATTATACTCTGTTTATGTTCGACTTTAGCTGTCAAATAATCGGCTAAACAACCGAGTAAATTTAAACATCGAGAGAGAAAGCAATTTTTCTTTTTTCCACCCGATTTTAAGGCCAGACAGAGATTGACGGGTGAAACCTGAATTCCTCGGCACGCTGTAATGGCTGTTCTGACTAGAGCCTTAACTTTCGGACGGTTACGAGCTATAAAGTTCGACGCAAAAACGGTGGGAGAGTTGTATGTTTCTCCGACCATTTTTCTGCAAATATTTTCGGCGTTGTTCCGCAATTTTCGGCGAAATCTTCGATTTTAATAGCGGAGCCATCGGAAACACCTTTCGTAGAAATGGGGTGGAAATTGGGGTCACAATAAAAAAAAAAACAATTATTTGTTCAGTGGAAAAATAATGAAACCATTTTTTTTTACATATAAATGGGATAATTACGTTGTCATAAATGAACAATTTACTAATCCTTTATGAAACACAAGGTGAACGATCAAAATAAAAATTGTCCAAGTTGATTGTGCGAAGTAGGAAGCTAATAAAAAAATATTTTTAATTATTTTGAGAATAGAGACGTAAAATGGACGTCTCTAAGACGTCGTGTGCTATTTGGTATTCAGCTGTTGCAACAGACAGTATATAGTTCCAATTTTCTTCTTGATTCACCAAAATGATTAATTTCAGTGTGTTGATAGTAATATTGTTGTTTGTAATCCAAAAATATACTTTGCGTTACAGATTGAAGAGATAGCAACTCGAATATGTTACGCTACGCAGCGAAAGATGCAGGACGACAGAGCTCGTTCCTAACTGACAGCGTAAAGCTCCCCCGTCAATATTGACATAAACAATGAGAAAATTCCAATGCATTTGACAGGTTGTCTCAGAATCCCGGTAAGGGCTGTAGGGAGAGCCAATTTTCCCTAGGGCACGACAGTTGTAAACGGTATTTGCGGTGCAAATTGCTTGCAGATTGCAAATTGATCGATCCAATTATACCAATAATTCTCTGTGGGGTATACAAATATCGTATTCCCGATGAAGCAACAATGCCCAACGTTTCCTCGTTCCCCATTGTCATTTGGAACAATCAAAAACAAAGAAACAAAGAAAGCACGCGTACCATATAAAATAATTAATATTCCATGATTATTCCGTTTTCAGGGAATTTTTGAAATTTTTTCAGGACTATCCGTGTGGGGTTAGGAATCTGTATGAGGCTAGGAAAAATTATTTTAAACTTTTTAGTACATTTTAAAAACGTGGTATTTTTAAAATATTTATTTTTATTTAAATAATTATTTTTTTTAACCAATTAGGAGCATTGGTTTACGAAATGATAAGCAAAAAAGATTTTCCAAAAATTATAATTCACACGGTTACATGCAGAAATAAAAGATGCATTTTTTAAAACTCTTTTATTTGGGTCCGGCAACATCATTAAACATTAAACACTAAACAGGCAGAATAAATTTTATTACTGAATACTGAATAATGCAATAATAATGATATTCAAGTTATCAAGATGATTAAATTTCCGTGAAATTTCGCTACAATGCAATTAATCAATATTGAGAGGATATATCAGTCTCTCAAATTCAATATTTCGACCAGAACAAACGCATGCTGGCGATAGCATTAAAATGCAAAACTGAATAACAATGCAATATCATATAAAAATATTAGGCGACAACATTATTCAATTTTTAGGAACACTCTAAACTAGAGAAACGGCTCTAGACTAGAGAAAATCGCCTGATAGAACAACGATACGGTCCCGCATCACTGGCGAACAATTAATAACAATTTATTATTCGTCGACTCTCGCAGACGACGAAGGGGGGATCGCTGTAAAACTGGCCCAGAATGAAGCGCTGACCCGTTGGGGAAAAATTCTGCGTTCGCGCAGAACGTGGATAGAAGCCGATTTCCCTTTCCACGGAGAAGTCTACGGTTGCTGCGCACGTCGCGCGCACACACACACATGCGCGCGAGCGCAGACAGACCACGTAGCTAGCCTGATCGACCAATCCCCTCGATAGTTCGATCGGTCGAGAGCAGCTTGCTCGCTCGCCGAGCACTTTTTGCTTGGACCGAAGGCATTGTGAGTCGTTGCTTGCGCAATGATAGTGCTCGCCGCCTCGCTCCCGATAAGTTCATGCTCTAGAATCCAGGCCGAAGGCGTTACCGCGCTTATAACCAGCTGGGCCCGCCGAGCCCGAGCCGCGACAGTCCTCCCGGCACGCTCCGGAAGCTCCGAATCGAATCGCCGTCGTCAAAAGTCTCCCCAAAAATGGGTGGAAAATTTGCAACATTGGACACTTATGGCAAAAATTAGGAGGCGGAAATAGTGGGAGGTTAAAGGGCACATTATTCTCAATTTAGAAATATTAACGTGGCAGACAAATTTTTATTTTATACCACTAATTCGAGCCATTCGTTATTTTATACCACCAGGTGCAACCCCTGCAACGATTGTGGCCAACGGTGGTTAAGTAAAAATTCATTTCATCCCTTAATGGACTTTTCTGAGTGAGACTGACCCGAGACGTGCACACGCAACACTATTTTTTCTTCGTAGAAATTATATATTTAAGGAAACGTGGCGCATTACCCGATGGGCAACTTGGGCAAATGCCCGGGGCCCCAAGCAGAAGGGGGCCCCGAACACAAGCTAAGATTCAAGATCCAAATTCTAAGTTTTCTCGTAACGTTATTTAATTGGAGTTAGGGGCCCCGAAATTCTACTTGGCCCGAGGCCCCAACTATGTAGTTATAACGCGCTACTGCGATTGCACCTGTATTTGACGGCGTAGCCGCGCGCGGACAGTCGCAGAATTGTTCGGCCGATTGCGACCGTCCAGGTCGAATCTTAATTAGCCGGTGCAGCAACGGGAAATACGTAACAATGTAGAACACGGTATTTCTCGCCGGCGCGGCGTAGCACAGAGTTCCCGTGTCTCGAAACACACGAAACCGGTGCGCGCGGTGCGGCGCGACGTCTGACTTTGACGAGGCCGGAATGTCACTAGACTCAGGGAGAGGGAGGGCGGGGCAAGGAGGGGGGAAAGTTTTACGAGCGATTAACGGGGAAAGCCGATCGCCAAGCATTAATTAGCGCAACTCGATGGGTAATTGAACGATACCAAAGTTAGGTCCTTTGAGACCGAAACCGATCGAAACTCGTCGACACGGGGCCGGCCTCTAAAGTAGTTCACCTAAACCCGCCGCGCCCCAGCTCCAGAGAAGTCGGACACGCGCATAGTTCTCGTAAAAGGCCGTGTTCATGCGTGAACACGTTGTGAACACCAGAGGGAGAGAGAGAGAGAAGGAGACGTATTCAAGAACTTACCCCCTCCCCTCTTCTGTTAGGTTACACGGCGTGTAAAGTTACCGACGAAACCGACCGCAGAGTATTATTAAATCGATACTGTTCGCGGTCGCGAGCGGCAAGATCGATTTCCGATCTCGCCGGAGATCTAGAGTGCATTACAACGTGCTTTAACTTTACTTCCTGGTCGCGAACGGTTGCTCATCGATCAATAACTCGACACAAGTGGTCGAGTATCCGGAATTTATTAGAAAAATTAAACTTTCAGCGTTTTCTCTAGGACAGAGGTGACTCCAAGGTCGCCCGTAGCAACTTCGTCCTTTACGGAAATCTTCCACGAGGCTCCGTTCAGGAGTTATCAACAAAAACCGCGGACCAATCGCAGCGCGGCTATTAGCGGACGCAGTGCGGCTCGGCCAATACCGACGCCGCGTTCTGAGGGACCTGTGCGCCGATTGATCGGGCGTGTTTAGTTAATAACTCGGTAACCAAGCGTCGGAGAAGATTTTCGCAAAGGAAAATGTTTCTTAAAATTACTTCAGGAATCTCCTCGTGCAATTACAACGTTTGAGACTGTATTTTATAGATTCGGTAAAGGATTTTGATAAAAATCGTTGACCCTCAGCTTCTTCAATGATTTATACTATTCAGATCCTTCACAGATCGAACGAGTACTATGCAGCCATAACAGTGGTGGCTGGATCGGTGAACCCAAAGGCGCTCAGGAAGAACGATGATCGTTTAGGCGGACAAGCATCGTCGGAATTCGGCCAGGAGAGATTCGAGCGTGTCCCGGGAACGAGCTATGAGTTTAATTATCATCAACAAGCAACAGGGTGTCCCGAGACAGCGGAAGTGGTCTTAGGAGACCAGCGACAGACGGATCCGTCTCGGTACAATCCCGTAGAAAGCCAGCGACGTTAATTTCCAGGATCGAGAATTTCCAACGCGAGATACACGCTGCACCTTACGCGCAAACCACGCCACTCGTAATTCACTGATTCCGTTGGATTTACGGCTGCAATTCTCTCTCTCTCTCTCTCTCACTCTCCACGGGAGAGAGACTAGTCGCAGGGGCTTTCGCCTACCCGGACGAAATTGACAACAGCCCGGACCCTGTAAAACCGTTAATGAATCGCCGCGATAACGTCACGTTCGATCACAAATGATATATTTTCGGCATTAATGAAAACAGGTGGAGATAGCGAAACCAGCGTTTGTTTGTCGCCTGTACGATTATTTTCATAATTCCACCCAATTTGTCGGCTGTTCGCTGGCCCCTCTCGTTCTACTTTGTACTTTGTGTGCTGCAGGTAGAATAATACGATTGTGCTCCGAACAATCGTCGCTTCGTTCCCTTTCGATAATCGTTTTAACAAATTGAAAATAGCGGAGATTCCTTTTTTTATTGTTCTGATTCTTCCTTGAATGGCACCTAGTTATTTTTGTCGTGAATGCACTAATTACTGTGGATAAACTGTGTTCGTTCGTTCAGTAATAATTTCAATAAACTGGGGATAGTATGTCAATATTTTTCTTTCATTACCACGCTTATACAGGCTGACAAGAAATAACGGAGTTAATCATTTCTCATTATAATTCTGTCAAATTGACGAATTTTGAAAAACCAATTAATAAAAACCATAACATGGACCTTTAGTATTCATATATTTAAGAAGTTTCGAAATGGCCACCCTTTGCGCCGATACATTGGCTCAAACGTGTCTTGAAATTTTCGGCAATGGGCCGAGCACAGGCCCTGGCCTCCAGAATCAACCACACGCTGTAGTGCATCGGTTTGAGATTCGGTGAGTACGGCGGCCATTCCACAGATGTGATGAAACCTGGAAAATGGGCTTTGCACCACTCCTGAGTCGTTTTCACCCTGTGGGCCGGCGCGGAATCCTGCTGTAACGTCCATTCCGGATCGCCGAGGTGCTGTTGGGCCCACAGAAGTACGACGGCTTCGAGAATGTCCCGTCGATACACTTCTTGGTTGATTTTGACCCCTTGATCCACGAAAACCGTAGCAAATCCCATTTTCCAGGTTTCATCACATCTGCGGAATGGCCGCCGTACTCACCGGATCTCAAGTCTATGAACTCCAGCGTTTGGTCGATTTTGTTGGTATTTCTTGTTGTTGTTGTTGTATGCGTAAAATCTTGTACTCGAATTTTAAATCACTTCCCGATGAGCTGAAGACTTGTATAAACTTAGAACTGGAAACCTGGAGACTTGGAAACTTGATAATTTCCTTGTAAACATTTTGTCAACAGTTTATCCATCGTTTTATCGGACCAGGAACAATTGACGAGGCGTTACCGTACTCGAATAATAGAGCGGATCATCGAGACTCATCGAGATCATGCGATCGACGTATCCGAGCGATCCCTGTGTGGTCGGGACGCAATCGATAGACCGCAAACAGCATCATTCGATCTTTTCCGGCTGCGGCTTCGCGATTAGGCGTCTCGTTACATAAACGAGCGGGCAGACCGCGAGCCTAGAATTTCAGAAGGAAACTCTCTGTTTAAGCCTCGGCGGCCGCTGTTGCTCCGGTTTGTGACCAAAACCTCGGACAGGTATTAGCGTCCAATCAGCGTGGATGGTGACCGGTCCGATCCGGTCCGATCTAGCAACCTCTTCTCGTTAAAGAACAGGACCTCGTCGCCTGTAACGAGCTCTCGTTCTCTTACTATTTACCTTACGCAAGCCTCCGACAGGTAGCTGTGTTCCGTTGTTCCGATCCTTTAACGGGCTACTCTCTGGTTTTTCAGCTCCAAAAAGTTCAGTCCCCTTTTTAACCGACTTCGAAAAAGGAGGAGGTTACTCAATTCGATCTGTATGTGCCTTTTTTGCGCTTTTCTTTTCTTGGTATGTTCACCGATTACGCCGAGAGATGGATGGACCAATCGTTGACCTTGAAAAAACTGTGAAAAAATAACTGGACAAAAAAAATTGTTCTTCTATGATATATTCCTCCTCCGATACCATTTAAATTATGCCAGAAATATTTTTTTTGTGCCATTCAAAATAAAAGAGATATTTAGGTGGCCTCCTTCTGCTCATTATCTTTTTTATTTTTATCATTATTTTGAAAAAATTCCCAGAGCCGAAAAATTCACGGATCGATCGAAAACGAGGCTCATGAGTAGACTGCGGATTTTATGCATTTATGACGAAAATGGCTACGTGCAATTTAAAAAGCAGTGGACATGTTAAAAATATTCAAGGACGTCAATGTCTCATTTTCAGCTTCATAGGATGATTAAAAGAAGAATACAATTTTTATTTGGCTCCTGCATGCTGCAATCAATGCGTACATTGTTTATTTTCCATAAAGATCCGCAGTGTACTCGTGAGGATACTGAGCAGTGCGTAACAGTTCCTCAGCAATTCGCCACAGTCATTCGGTCAGGGTAATGCAAAGCAGTAACTTGCAATATCAGCATCTCGACTATGCAACAACCGAAGTGCGTAATAACAATACACCACCGTGTGATACACTGCGGAATCGATTTCGATTGAACACGTTATTACGACCGTATTATATAAAACCACATTACCACCGCGTTCCCCGACAACTATCCGCCGTTATCTTCCACATAACTCCCAGCACTATACTCTGCGGGCAGCAAAATGTTTATGCTGTTTAAAAGTTTCTCAGGCCGCGGATCAGCGCGTCGTATTATACCTTGCGAGCAGCTCAGGTTCAGGGCATTATGAAGCGCGCATTGACAGCTTTATGCGGACGTTATAAAGCTTTAAGCACGCTCCGGTCGGGAACTTTCGGATCAAATGACGAACTGTGTCAAAAGGTCTCGGATATTGCCGCGGTGACAAGGCTAACTGAAGTAAAACCAAATATAGTGGCGCTACAGGCTGTCCCATAATCTTGTTACTAAAAGAGATGATTCCCAGGGTCATTTCAAGCAACTTTGTCCTTTGCGGAAATGTTCTCCGAGGCTCCGTTGAGGAGTTATTAACGCGAAACGCGGACCAATCACAGAGCGGCTATCACTGTGTGTGACGCTGACCTTGGCCGACCGCGAGTGGGCGGAGTCTCAGCGGGACCCGCCTCCTTCCACTGTAGCCACGCCCATTGATCCGTGTTTTTCGTTAATAACTTTTGAACGAAGCCTCGTAGAACATTTCCGCAAAGCAAAAAGTCACTTCAAATCACCTCAGCAATTATATAAACTGGTAAGTTTATACATAAATTGTGTGGGTACAATTGAAGACGATGCTTGATAAAATTAGCTGGTGATGTTATAATTAATATTGTACTAGGAAGACCGTCTGGAATAAATCGGTTGTAAATTTCACAAATTCCGAGCAGCTCCACGCTCCATTACATCCAGTCAAGCAAGTGCAGGCCGTAGGCGTAGCCAGCATATACGGTGACCTATATTCCTTTCTTGATCTTCAGTTTCTCGTTATCTTCAATTGCAATTTTAATTACTTCGTCTACTCCTTACCGGCTTCAGCAACTTTCATGGGGCCATTATAGTTATGTAATACAAAGCTTATTACTCCATCGACGCGTGGGCAGCTGGCCGGAAATCTACAATGTTATCGAGCTTTCAATAAAGCGAAGGTCAACCAGTCCTGACATCAGGACTGTGGCAACTCTGTTATCATCAATTACGCTGCCATTCGAACACAAAAATATCGAAGCAAGCCAGTACTAGAACTGACATGGTTATTCATATACATTTATGCATAGCGACAGAATTATCGATGCACTTGTTGGATGTGAAAGCGTCCAATCATTAGAAAATACTAAAAAGTTTGAAAGTGATCTTATCATCTGGAAACGTTCCAATCTCTAATGCACCGCGTTCGATTACCTTCAATGAATAATAATGGAAAAAGTGTCTATTATCAGAAGTCATTCCAAAAATATTCCTGCAATTCTCTTTTCACTCTGATTTCACCGAGAGCGACATTAATTTCTTTGTATCAACAAATAAAAGTTATATAAAATGCTTCTTTCAACGCCAGCACCGATAGATCCGGAAATCACGGTGGACACAAACAGTTTCACAAAGCATTATTCACAGCAAAAGCGACGTTATTATTAAAACTGCGTTGCTCACATCTCCTGCCATAACTTGTTTGTTTATCATTATTTGTTTGTGGGACTTTCACTGACATCTCCGAGATGTTCTTGCTATTAAAATGAGCCCAAGCACGATACAGTTTCGATCTCATTTGCACGTCATTTCAGAGAGATGGGGTAAATGAATTAGAAAACCGCTGGAAAAAATGTATTGAGCTTAAGGGAGAACATGCTGAAGAATAAATGTAATTTGACTAATTATTTCATGTCATTTCATTGTTGGGAACTACAAACTTTCTGAATGGCCATGTGTGATTTGTTCCGAGCAAATAAACGCAGTACTTGACACAGAAAAGAATGCAGAACAGGAAATACGATTTTTCAAAGATAAAAGGGCAGAACCGACTGCCGACGGCGCATAAATTGTGAAGTATCGCGTCCGATCTCGTGTCGTCTTTTAACACCCTGTAGATGCTTTCTACTTTCTAAGCGGCCGTAACAATCCGCGAGTGCGCGGGGGCGGCGATCTCTCGTGCGAATATGAATTTTCAGCGCTTATCGCCGCGTTACGAGAACCGCGGGACCCAGCGCATAGGTCGCCGCTCGTAGAAAATGCATACGCGTATAAAACGGCCGGGCTGGCAACGGTGCTCGCTTTTGCATTACGCAACGAACCACGCCTAAGTCGGAGCTGGTCTGGGTTAGGTGCACCGAGCCGCGCTCGCCGGACTGCAGCCGTGATCCAGAGCGATCCTGCTTGATCGTTTTCGTCTCGTCTCGCGATTAACCTTCGCTACGATCGCTGCACTTTTTGCAGAATTCTATCGAAACTCTCACTAGCATGATCGATATCTCATCCTCCACTCTATAATTCAATATCGATTTTCTCCAAATACACCGCTTCGATTCGTCTGATCTGTAAAACAACGTCGATACCGAAACGTTGCTCACATTTCGTGCCATAACTTGTTTGTTTATCATCATTTGTTTATGCGACTTTCACTGACATCTCCGGGACGTCCTCGCGAATGAAATGAGCCCAAGCACGATACAGTTCCGATCTCATTTGCACGTTTAATACGCGATTGAATGGTACCACTGCTACCGAACTGGCCGAATTTGCAATTTTTACTCACTGTCCTCAACAGTTGTTAATAAAGTTATTGAACTGGGGATGCTTTGTGATCTAGTATTTCCATGAATCCGATTATGTTCGATGCCAGGGTTTCGAAAAGTATTCAGGTACATATCCATGCGAATTGCGGTACTCTAATCGCGTCAGAATTATCATGTACGATAATTCAGGCTCGGTGTGTTTCGTGCATTACTACGGGGATCGACTGTACTAATTACAAAATGATATTCACTAGCTAAATACGTTACGCTGTTAAATGCTTGTTAACCGAACTGCATAAATCGCGGATACGTTTGCAAGTTGAAGTTACTTTGGAACCACCGATCGGTGATGTGATAGTGGTTCGATCCCCTAATCCTTGCAATATTAAGCGGAAACGCGATAGTAAATCATCCGGAGATAATATGGTGGTCGTGTTGACAGTCACGGTCCGTGGACTACGTTCTATTCAATATTTTACCAACTTTTACGGACACGGCTCAATTTGAATCGTCTCACAGTGTGTCTATCTAAATCGCCTATTCTTCTATATTTATCAATTAATATGCTTACAGTTGTATAAAATATGAGTTATTATTAAATTTTTATAACAATTTGTTGGTTTTTGTTAATTAAACAATACATTTTAAGTTATTTATAATTAAATATAAAATACAACAAAGTTATGAGTGACCGAAATAAACTTTTCCCATCGATAACTGTTAACTAACTTGATAACTGATAAGTGATCAAAATGAATTTCCCCCAACGATAACATTTACCAAGACGAGACAAATTTTTTTGGATACTTATAATCCTTATCTGTAACCAATTCGATTTTAGTCGATGAAATACTTGTTATTCTATGACTTTTTTTCTTTTTGGTTAGAACAGTTATGGTCCCCGGTTTTAATACACGATTATTTTAGATCATATTGGCACAGTTAGTTTTCGTTTATTTGAAAGTGAATTTTGTCCAGCTAAAATGGCAATTTGACACACTGTGCGTCTGTTAGAATTTCGAGTTACGGCAGCCCGCGCCATTTATCTGAACGGAAGTGACGTGCGCGCGCGCGGCTGAAACGCGATCGGGGTCGCTGGATGTATACGAAAATAAAAGACGGTAGATTTCACTCGCGGCCAGGCGACTTCCTGGCTTTCCCCGCGAAATCTTTACTTACACGCTCGCTATAGTCCGCGAGACGAGCTTCTCGAACTCGCATAACAAGTACCGGACCAACACGTCGCGCGCTGTATCGATTAAACACTTCGAATGCCACGTCGGATATTACTTTTTCAGATTTGCAAATGAAATTTGACGCCGCCACAGTGGGGTATTTAGCCGAAAAATCGGAAAAATGTTGATTTCCAAATTTTTCGGTACAGCGAGTGCAAAAAGTATTCGTACGCTCTTTAATATAGAATAACTTTTTTATAATTCTACCAAACGCGCCAAGGGAGGCACGTAGAAAGTCCCCTTTTTCGATTTTCCGCTTATATCTCGGAAACTATGCGTCCTAGAGGTCAGATCATTGTATACAAAATTAAAGCTGACAAGATGTGCCACAAGATTGATTCAATTCAGTTTTTCGCTATCCCGCATAGTTTCCGAGATATAACCGGAAAACCGAAAAAGGGGACCTTCTACGTGCCTCCTTGCACCCCGCTTACCTCCCAGGAGTGGGGAATTTTAGTATGTTTACCTCTTAACTAGTCCAAACAAAGACCCAAATTTAAAAATGGTGTTCATTCCATTTCCCTCTACAACTTTTCGTTGACTGGACTATTTATTTTGTTAGATAAATTATTTTTATCGGTTATTGTTTGGTCACATGGTGAATTGATAAAGACGCGTGTGAACAGGCTTGACCTTTGCGCGAAATTTCCCGCAACGACGACTCGCGAGCGCGTTATGTAAACCAACAAGCTCGCGTGCCGATCACGAGTGAAATCGGACTAAAATGTTAAAGTGGAAATCAAGGTTCAATAACTCCGTTATTCGCCGGTTGGCCAACTGTCCGGCTAATCATGCGCCCCGCGGATCGCACACCCGTCGATCTCTGTCACCCCAACGTCGTGTTTTTCGCACGATCACCCCTATTCCGAAAATCCAAATTTTACACCGTCAATCTTCGAAAAACTTTCTACTGTTCTCATCAAAGCGCGATAATCTTATTTAATGAAACTAACAATTGAAGGATTTATACTCGGTAAAAAAGGATTACGTCAATATAGTTTAGCGCTCCACGCTTCCATTTATACATAATCACTAATGCCTAAAAAAATTATTTTCTCCTTTCTCGTGCATTTTAATATAAGCGTGGTTTTTAAAAAGTTCTTTTATATATTTTTTTGATGCATTAAAGACAATAAATAATTTAAGAAATGAGGAAGCTTTTTTTTTAAAATAGCAAATTGTAAATAATTGTTCATTGTAAAACAAATTGTTAATTGTAAAATAACAGCGTTTTCTGTTGTAATTTAGAATAACACTTCCCAATAGAACGCCCACAATTTTTGTCGGATTTGGAGCAATGAAACAGAATAGGGTAACACATGGCTTTTTTCGAAATTTGCAATATTGTCCCCTTTGTGACGTAAGTGGGAATTGATGGCTGTAGAGTGAAACACAATTTTTGATTTCAAATGGGTACGTAACAATTATAAATTGTCAGCAGAATACAGTGAGAGAGGAGGAAGGGAATACAAAGGTAACCTCCATAGACAGTGAACTACGTTATTGGACCAGCTCTCGGGTTTTGTTACGCGACGGAAAACCTTGTAACAGGAGAAATAGAATGGTTCTATGGTCAATCCATTTTTTCACTATTCCACTTTTGTTTTAAAACGCTCGACTAAAAAGCTTGAATTCGAGTTCACGTGAACCAGAATAGAATACAGGGTGTCCCAAAAATATGTCCTCGAAGGGGGTAATTCCCGAGGTCATTTGCAATAACTTTTCCCTTTGCAAAAATCTTCCCCATGCTTGGTTACCAAGTTATTAGCGAAACAGGTGAACCAATCAGGCGACGGGCCCCGCTGAGTGGGGGCCCACTCATCCACTATCCACATTCTGATTGGCCCGGCGTTTTTCTGTAATAACTCCCGAACGAAGCCTCGGAGAACATTTCCGCAAAGGAAAAAGTTGCCTCGAATGACCTGAGGAATAACATGACAATATAAAAAATATTCTGAGAAATGTAAAAATGAAAAAACAGGCTAAAGAGTGAACAATAAAAGGGTAGTGTCCGCACGGAGGATTGAAGCAACAGTGGAACTAAATTGCCGGGACGAGTTATTACGTCAAGGTTGTAAAAAGTTTTAGAGCGAGAGATGAGGGCACTGGAAAAATGGAGTAAATCGCATGAAACATTTCTACGTTGTTTCATTTTTAGTTTGCAAGCCCTGACGGCTTTATAAAAGCGTAGAAATAATTACCCGTGTGTAATTTCGCCGCATATCCTTACTGCATTGCAAGTGCCGTCGATGTTCATTAAACGTGGAATACTTACACTGGTCGGGATTTACAAACGCGTCACCCGCAGTGAGTACCCGCCTGACAAATCCGCGCCCGCCGGAGAAGTTAATTGGGTTACGCAGCAAACATTTATTCCGAGCCCTCGACCGTCGGCATTGTTAGCTTCATCGAGCATATTGTGAACGCGCGATTAATCAGCGTTATTAATCGGCAGAAGAAAGCTCCTCTGTGCGTCTAAAAGGTGGGCCATTGTCCCCGAATTCGGTCTCTTCGATAATTACATCCTGACACACAGCGCCACTAAATTATGCCTGATCACACACAGTATCGAACGGTGAGCATAATTCAAAAATTTATCCACTCCTCTACGACCCCGATTATTGCAAATAGAATCGTTAAACCTACGAAAATTCAATGTCTCATTCAAAGTTGAACAAAACGAGTAAAACAAATCGTAGATCAATTTTTGATGACTCATTCTAAAGAGGAAGCTCCATTCTTCGAATCTGTAGTAGTTTCATCCCCATGATAAATTTCTTAAAGATTTCAGAGACGTTTGAACACACCATAGTTTTCTCCTAAGGATCTACGAGCAGTACTCTTCCCACCTCTCACTCGAAGCTCGATAAGTCGGCTCAAAAAAATCGTAGATCAATTTTTGAGGACTCATTGTCAAAAGGAAGGTTCAATCTTCAAATTCGTGGTGGGTTCATCTCCGAGAAAAATTTTATAACCTCTCCACAGCGTTTTGAATTTGTAACGTTTCCGTGTCGCCAGTTACCCCGGGGAAACTCGTACTCGTCTTTACAAGAAAATTCGACTCGAGTTTTCCGAACGAACAGAAAGTATGCTTCTCTAATCTAGATTAGAAGTTTGCACGATTGCGAAACAGCAAGCGTAGAACCGTGACGATCTTCAACGTTGCAGAAATTCACGCAAGACCGAAACATTGCAACTTTGAGCGGCCGATACTCGGCTACGTTGTCTGGTCAGGAAGCGTCCGATCAGATTTTAAGATGGTCGATGCATCCGAATGCATCCGATTGTTTTTCTCCCCCTTTTTTTTTGTTCCGCGAATGGCCGCGTGTTTCGACATTTCCAATGGTTTCCCGGCCATTCCGAGAAATTTCTTGCGCCATGTGCAATTGCGTTAATAACGCTACAGTTCGTCCCGACCGTGGAAATTTTCGTTTCACGGGCTTTTGTTACTCGTCATTCCGAGCGATCACGTCGAAGCCGGACAGTTATGCGAAACAATGCCGGAATTACTGACGGCAGATCGATTCGCGCGCCTCCTTTCTTTCCGCTGGACGTTCGCTGTGTTTTCTTGCGAATCTTTTCGATGTGGAACGGTGTGCTCCAATTGGTCGAACACGCAAGATAGTCTTTGAAAGCTGAGCTTATTTGAAACAATTTTTTCCTTTGCAAAAATGTCCTCCGACGCTCCGTTACCGAGTTATTGCCGAAAAACACGGACCAATCAAAGCGCGGGGACTGTTGACGGGCCCAGGCTCGACCAATGCCGGAGCTCCGCTCACCGGGCCCCGTCGCCTGATTGGTCCACGTTTTCCGCTAATAACTCCTGAACGAAGCCGCGTAGAACATTTGCGTAAAGGGAAAAGTGATTGCAAATAACCTTAGGAATGACCCCATCCAAGGACATATTTTTGGGACACCCTGTATATTTCAATAATTGGAAATCGTTCCAGCTCGACGAATTAAACACGCTGCACGGAAGATTGCATTCACCAGAATTTGTTGAATGACAGCGAACAGTTTCGATGATTGAATGATTGGAACAATAGTTATTGTTATTACCCATCCACCCCCCCCCCTGCCGATTATCATTAGTTTCAATAATAGGGGCTGACAATCAGGTTATTGTAATTGGAGTGTGCTTGCGTATTTTGTGTAAGCCGATACATAATTTAATGGTATTAATAAATTGGCAGGCTGCGATATGCGAATTATAAACTGCTGATATATCGCATATATAATTTATTCCGAAACAATTACACGTCTGATTAATTACTTATGATAGCACTTGTACGAGATAATTAGTTATTTACCGATTGCTTGTTTATTGGCTCGACATCTGCGAACTTACGGGAAACCTGTCGCATGACATGACTGACAAATTGCTCGTGTTTGAACTCCTGTATCTTCCCGCAAGAAAATCGCACGTCATCCTGTCTACGCTCATTCGAAAGAGGAAAGTCTCGACTTTTACATCCCTGGATTCAATTTTTTCATAAAACATTTCTGCCGAAAAGTCAGAGTGAAACACTGCAGACTACACCCGGAAGATTGAAGACCTTGACATCGTGCAAAGTCAAACTACTCTGTGGAGTTTGAAAAATTTTTTTCCACATTGAAACCAACGTGATCTTGTAAAGCAATGTCTCTGCTTTACAATGGCGTTTCAAAAATTGATCTGCGATTTTTTCCTGTTACTTTAAAATATTTTATTCTCAAAAATTACTAGCATCAAATGAAATATTTTAGTTTCAAAGATTACTGCATCAAATAAAATATTTTATTTTCAAAGTGGTACAGACACTGTAAAATAAGTGGGATTATTTACTATGTACTATTTAAAGTACTATTTTCCCCAGCTCTACTAGAGAAGGACAGCATGACACAGTGATCGCGTACCCGTTCGCGGACAGTAAACGCGAGTCTACTGTAATCATTTAACTGGATTCGGTATTTTATGGAAAACCAGGATATAAAAATTATTTTCCCTTTTAAGCGCATTTTAATATAAACGTGGTTTCTAAAAAGTTGTTTTCTCCTAAATAAATAGCTGCTGTTCAATGATGGCGGGTCGGCGATAGTGCGCGTTGAATTTCGCCGCGATAGAATTGCCAAGAAGCGTTCTCGGGCGGCCATAAATTTCATCTCCATCTCAATAACAATCATCCGGGAGTCGGCAGACCCGGTGATAATCCTTCGCGCCATTAATAAGTCAGAAGGGGGACAGAGAGAGAGAGTTAGGGGTTCGAAGGAACGAAGGACTTATCTCGAGAGCAGCCCTCGAGGTAAAAATTCCTCGGCATAATGAGCGGCTGGTTTCCATGGGCGGGAGAGTTGGTCTGGGCTCCGCGAATCTGTAGAATTCGCGCCGCGCCGGTGATGGAGAGAATTCGCACGGGCAGAGGGAAAGAGAGGAGAGGGGGCAGAGTCTTTCTCGCGGACGGAGGAAGCGCGTGACAAAAAGTAGGAAACAAGCCCGGGAGGACGAGACTCGCAGGAAGCCCGCGGAGCCCGAAGAAAGCCCGCACCGCTCTCCTCGCTCCCGGCAGCCTTGCCATTGAATTAGAATTTCCGAGTCGTTAATTTCAACTGGCTTCGGAGCTGGCCGAGCAAGAACGAGACAAAGAAACGAGCGGGAAAAATGAAACCGCGGCCAACGTCCAGCGGTTTTTTCCACAGAGACGGATCATTTTTTTCTTCGGCCACGTCCACGCTCGATTAAACACTCGATTCGGCGGCGGAACCCTAGCATCCGCCGTCTGCAATCCTGATCGTGAATCGGATCTGAAGCAACACGGTGCGCCCCCAACATAGTCCAGTCGCCAGGTACTTTTACCTGGAAAGTATTTCGAACTTAATATAATTTTGGCACGTAATTTTGGGGTACTCTGGGGGGTCGAATCTGAGTTTTTCACCTCGACGACCATGTGCTAACTTGGGGAGGGGGAAAAAACCACGATTTTTGTTACCTCTGGTTTTGGTATTTCGTCTATAACTCAAAAACTATGGGTCCTACGAACTTTTCCTTTTCATTTTCGAAAAGAGCATTAAATTTCCATCAAATGTCACTGTTCCAACGTATTTTTTGACCCAATAGGTACCGAGAGACGGGCGTTCAAAATTAGGAAATGTTTCTCAAAATGACAATATTCTAATCGATATTTTTCGATGATTTTGTTCTTCAAATTTTTTGCTTTATATTTTGTGTACATTATCTTAAATTTCAATAAGTGTAATCAACTTTTTAAAAATTATTCTTATCGTAGAAAATTTCAGAATAACTGTTATTTTTGGTCCCTGGGTGTAATTCGAAATAGTAAAAAGATTAAATGGGTTTTTAACAGTGTCGATACACTATTTTTAACATGTAAAAAATATTAATGAGGAAAATAAATTGTTACTTGGCTTTAACATAGATCGTAATTGATGTATAAGAATTTTATTTTGCACAAAGATCCGCGCAGTCTAGTAATTATATAAGATTCAGATTAGTAATTAAAATTTTTGTTAATGATTTGAAAAAATCGGGAGGAAAGTACCGAATTCCGCTGCAATTAATGAGCGTCTCAGGTCGGCGACGGTGTCATTGAATCGCTCCCGAAACACAGCCAGGATGTCTCTCGACTGTTTTATCGGCACGCGTGTTTCTACGAACCACGCGATAGGAGTAATCGTTCGCGATACGTCACAGTTCATTTAACTGTGAAACGGGGCTTTTGATATAGTTCCGTGCGGTTTCACGTAATCGCGCGCCGGCTATTTCAGCGACGGGCGTGAACGAGAAAAAATAATCGCCGCGGTCGATTGAACCCGCGAGGTCGCGCAGACAAAGAAAGGAATCCGGGAAATGAAAGGAATCGCGACTTTTCGAGCGGGCTTTCGGCTGTTTTTCGAATTAATTAGACCGGCTCCTCGCGGAATGTCTGTGACGTAACATCTTAGCGAGCTGATCGCATACGCGAGTCACGGTTCTACATTTTCGTGAGCGAAAATCATTTCTACAGGATGTCGCAAAATGTTGTACTTCGACTGGATGATTGCTGAGGTCATTCGAAGCAACTTTTTCCTTTTCGAAAATATTCTCATCCGCTTCGTTCAGGAATTATTCACGAATAAACGCGGACCAATCAGGCGATAGGTCCCGCTGAGCGCGGCGTTGGCATTGGACTAGCCGGGGCCCGTCAACAGTCCCCTCGCTATGATTGGTCCGCGTTTTCCGCTGATAACTCCGTAACGAAGCGTCGGGGAAGATTTTCGAAAAGGGAAAAATTGCTTCAAATGACGTCAGAAATTAGCTTTTCCAAGGGAGTACAATTTTTCAAAAGTCCAAACGAGAAATTAGGTTAAGCTTAGAAATTACAGAATCGTTTTCTCGCAGGCAGGTATTAATTATTATTGTTTAGCGGCGCGAAAGAAATATTATGGTCGGGGAGCGGTTCTCATCGTTAATGCAACGCGTGCTACGTAATTCAATTGCACCGTGTGATCGGGGTCTGAAGGAGTGGTTGATTAATCCGAGCGCTTTCAGCTAGTAAACGACGATTCGAGATACAATTGAATCGGCTCTCGCGAAGATATGCGCTTTTCCTTTCTCACATTAACCGAACAAAAGGCGAGATTTCTTTTCACTGCACCTCTGCAATATTATTATTGATGCTCTAACGCGATACATTCGAATCTTTATAATGATAATATTAAAAAAAATATAAAACGATAGTGATGATATACATAAAAAAAGAGATACGTGAAAATAAAATGCATCCAAACTGAATTCCATTTGAATCGCAATAAACGAACCTCTGCATCGTGGACAGAATGTGCGAACTCGATCGGAAATGGCATTCTATTTGAATGCGATCGACTTCCCGGTGCAAAAGAAGAATCGACAATGATCCGCGCCGCGATACCTCGGTCTCGCGAATTTATCGCGAAATCGATTGTGCAACGCTGTACATACATACATATAATAAAGGGAAATAACGCGCTCTCGGATTTCTAAGGCGGTTGCGTGACCAACGGGGCTGGGCTCTCCGCGATTATCGCGATTACAGAGGGACGTGCACCGACGCCTTGGATCGACGCTGCGATTAATTAACATCTACTTAGCAACGTTAAACAACGCGATCTAATTTCAGCTCACGCTGGAATTGACCCCCGAGCCGTGAAAGGTTGCAATTAAGAAAACAAATTGCGCAATCGCTTATAATTACAGACTCTGTACCTAGTTGTTTCCTCCATCTTACAATTCCTTACTTTTTCCTTTCTTCGTCGTTACAAAGTGGATTCAAATCAAATTGCATAAAAACAAAGAAAAACCCTCGGGTATATGCTGTTTCTTCGAACATCTGGTTCGAAAATTGTTGGTGCTCCATATCGAGTTTAGTCTCATTTTAATAGGAAAAATGCCACGAATGCGTCGGGGGAAGTGCTGTAAAAGAATAATGAACAATTTTCCTAGATCAAGTGTTTGCTTTGGATGCACGTAAATATTGATATAAAATTTTTCGCGAATCTTTACGAAACTGATCTCTGTGCACGATGGATCCGAATTTCGAAGAGGAATGTTAATTGAATCGAAACACCGGTTCTCAAAGGGAGCCGGTAAATTTGTCGACGGGAAATTGATTAAGCGAATGGAAGTCAGATTTTCCAATAACGTCGAAGAGCCGGCAGTAAATAAATATTAATCGAATCCGTAGAACTCCGTCAAACAAAAACATTCGGTAATCGAATCGTGTGTAGGGGGTGAGGAGGACTATTTTTTTTACAGAGAACGGTATTTCCAATTTTCTCCATCGCATCGGTCGAAATTGTTGCACAACGCGAAAAACATCCGGCGATCTCCGACACCCGGCAGTGGTTTTTCGCGAATTTAACGTTGACTTCCGCGAGTTCTTCGGCCGTTCGTTTCACCGTTTATTCGCCGATTACGAGGAAACCGTAAAATCAGCGAAAGTATATACGAAATTAATTCCGGTCCGTCGACGAGTCTCAGAATTGCTTTTCTTCTGGAGCCAGACGAGGGTAATTACCGCGACTCTGTCGCCCACTCGTTACCTTATCCGGAATTTTAGCGCCTACCCCGTCCCCTTGATGCAAAAACTAGGTTAACCGACGTTCTGTCATTCGTTAACTCTCTATCTGAGAAGTTAGTGTTGTGAAAAATTATTTGTCATAGCGATTTATGAAGTTTGTGAATATTTTTTTTTGTGCGGTCCCTGTCTACCGCACAAAAGCAGGTTTGACTGTAAGTTGAAAAAAATACGAGTTATGCTGGAAGCAATGAAGAACGATGGCTCCAATAATTTTAAGCTCACGCATATAGGCAAATCAAAGCTTCGCAGCCGAGGGATCCTACCTACAAGTTTAAAATCCAGAAACTATCTGAACACTCGAAATGAAAATTAGGAGTAATATTTTTAATTTATTGTTTAATGTAATCTAGTCTTTTTATCATAAATGTTGCGTTCTATATTTATTTTGTTTGCTATTATTATATTATTATGGGACAAATTAAATTCATCAACCACTACTATTATTATGGGACAGAGACAGTATAATATATATATGTATAAATCCACATACTTACTTACTCTAAATAATAATTATTATCCCGTGTAATTTATATCGAACGTTTCGCACTTCGAACATTTAACGCGCGATACGTAAGTACTCGCGCACACATCCTCTCCGCAGTGTTTTGTATTTGAAACGGCTCGCCTCCTGTGCACTTAAATTACATACACGGTGTACCAATTAGTTTCCCACTTAGGTCTTCGGTGTCCCCTATAATTACCCGAAGCGCGATTCCCGAGCAATTTATTTCGCAAGCGTGTTCATTCCCGTCATTCTTCTCGGCGCCCGCGATAAACGATAATAACCCGCGGAGAACACGTTGATGAATCATACGAGACGTTTCCGCTGCACACGGAACACGCCTTTTTGCACCCCGTACCGTCCCCGCAGGAAACTAACTCCTCCCCTGACAGTTTAACACGTGGTCGTCGGCACTACAACTATTATTAAAAAATTATGACAATTTACGTCAATGGGTTTCTATTTATTAATGCTGAAATTAAGTAGATTATACAGGGTGATTCACGGAATTATAAATACATACAGATATTCTCCTACATTATTTTTCCACTGACCTTTCCATTTTGTCTTTTCAAAATTGTTTATTCCACACTTTTGTCATAAATGTGAGAAATCCATTTGAGCCGTTTATTTTGAAACTGGCCGGGGTCCATTTTCGAGAAAAATCAAGCTAGCAATTTTAAATGTTCCTTTTAATATCCATCGTAAAATCGTTAATAAATGATGTACTAATGCTATCGGCGCACTGGTTCGATCTGATTTTACATCAAAGCAATTTTGCAAATTACATTAAATTTTCGACGTTTCGATCTATGTGTAGATCATTTTCAAGAAAACTATTATTATGGGGCAGAGTTCATACAGTTCTGATTACGTATTTCATTTCGAAATTTCAGCAATAATCATTAATCAATTATCCGATTGACGATTAATAATCGTTAATCGCAATTAACGACTAAAGTTAACCGCGATTAACAATTAATAAGTATTTAATCGTTAACCGCGATTAACGATTAATAAGTATTTAATCGTTAACCGCAATCTCTCAACGACTAAACTAGGAGATTAATTGTTAGTTGCGATTAACGATTGTTAAGTTGATTAATTTTTTGCCCAACACTGGTACACACATATTAAACTATTTGTGTTAATAAAAATTGATGCAAGTAGATTTATGAAAGTTGTGTACACATCTGCAATTCAATTTTTAAACTAGCAATCACAGTGATTAATGTCTGTGCACGATATAAGTGACATTTCTGATTGCACAAGTATGGAGGCAGTACTGTAGAATAATTGGAGAATGTGGAAGCACTTCCGGAAGTATTAGGTCGACGTACGAATATTCTCGGCAGACTTTCAAGATGAATTCCTCCGTCCGTGGAGACCGCGATTTTTGCTAATATAGAGGAGGCTCGATAATTAAGCCCGTGCTCTCGCTCATCGCCCTGGGAAAAGAAGGGGATTAAGCGACGACGATATGAAGCGAGTGATTCCCGCGAGGTCAAGCCGATTTTTCACTCCCCAATAAATTCGCGCATTCAGTCGTGCATCGTACAAACGATGGGATATTGAAGGATTGGGGGTAAACGCTGATCAGCTTCCGTCTTCTTCGACAAATTGCCACCTATAATCGGAATTGGGGATTAATATGCGCTTTCGTACAACTGCGAATGCACAACTGAAATACAATGTTAGTGAAATCTTCAATATTTCTTCTAAAATATCGGGTTGGCAGCAGTAATTTCGGTATTTGGAGGCGAAATAAAAACGAATTTCTTTATTCAAGCGATGAACTTTAATCAATAAAATATTTTTTTATTTATTCTTTTTGGCAAAAGATCACATCGAACGAAACGGAAAATAACTTATTCATTAAAATTCATTGCTTGGATTAAAAAATTAGCTCCATTTCACCTTAAAATACCGAAATTACTTTCTTGCCAACCGAATATATTATTAGTGAATTTTCATATAATAATAAAATAAAATTAATTTACATAATGATTAAATTTAATGTACAGTGGGTGTACAAAGTATTCGTACACCTTTTAAAAACTAATAGCTTTTTTATAATTGTACCAAACGACCTAATTTTTTTATGATCAATTAGGAGTATTGTTTTACGGAATGATATGCAGGAGATTCTCAAAAAATTATAATTTACACAGTTACATGCATAAATAAAAAAGGGCATTTTCTAAATCTTTTTATTTGGGTCATTAATGAAAATTTAAAATATATGTTTTGTAGATCTATGTTATTTATACACATGTTGAAAATTTCATCGAAATCGATTGACGCAGGAAAAAACGACACGCATCGAAAGATGTACGATTCTGTGGATTTTAAGGAAAGACTATGGCAAAGAAAGAGACATAGTTCATTTCCCATACGCTCTCCTTTTTTGCGTCGCAAATTTTGATCGTTCATTTTTATTTCTACGATGTTCCATGATTCTGTCATTGAAACAATTGGCTTGTGATAGCTAAAATATGATATAAATATTCTTGATTCAATTTTGTCTAGATATCTTGCAAATACTGCATCGAGAGTTGTTCCTGATCTTGTTGTCGCTTCATTAGGATTATTTACCATTTCCAATCTTAATTTACTTCTAAACATTACTAGACTGCACGAAGTTTCACTTCAGCCGCGCGTGGTTTTTGCATATCATTTCGTAAACCAATTCTTCTAATTGATTATACAAAATCAGGTCGTTTGGTACGATCATAAAAAAGTTATTAGTTTTTAAAAGGTGTACCAATACTTTGTATACACCCACTGTATACAGGGTGGACAAAATACATGACATTCTAGAAACACTGTAACGATGTAATCTACGGCCGAGCATCTTTGCGGGCCGCTGCGCCATAATCGTCGGAGTGATCGAAGCTGTCGTCGTTGATCGCGCGTGTTTGATCGGGAGGTTTCGTTTGAACCAGAGCCCGGGGAATTTCTCTTTCGGTCGAGCTGGCTACTCGGCCGCTCGAGGAAACCCGGCGAAACGAAGGAAAGCGAGGTGAGGCGAGGCGAGGCAAATGAATCCGCGTTTATACCGGGAAACGCGTTTACGGGCCGCGAACAGTGTGGATTGGCTCCACGTGTCACGAGCTACATTCTTGCATTTCGAGACGGCCGCGGAATAGCAATGCCGTAGGAAAATTCCCGGAATTCTGCGCTACATTTCGCGGAGAAGGAAACGCGTTCGAAGAACGGCTGAGCAACCGGCTGTATTAATTGGTGATAGTTCTCCTTAATGAGCCGCGGCCGCCCAACGACGACGTTGCGAAAATGCCGCGGAGAAATTCGAAAAAAAGTACGGCCACGATCATTTCGGAGATCATCGATTTTTCCCGGTACATCTGTGTATACAGGGTGTCTCAACATTCCTTCAACACCCGGAAATGGGAGGTTCCTGAGATCATCTGAACCAACATTTTCATTTGCAAAAATGGCGTCCGCGGCTTTGTTAAGAAGTTATTAACGAAAAACACGGACCAATCAGAGCGCGGCTACAGCGGATTGATTCTGTCTCGGGCAACGGCGACGCCACGCTAAGCGGTACCGGTCGCCGAGTCGGACTCCGTTCGCTGTAGCCGCGCTCTGATTGGTCCGTGTTTTTCGTTGATAACTCCTTAACGATTCCTCCCATTTCCGGATGTTGAAGGAATTTTGTGACACCCTGTATATGTGCTTGTGTGTTGCTTCTTCCGGGCCACCGATGAATTTCAATTCCAACGACGTATTTTTCGAATCGCTCCGGAATTTATCGGGGATGGAATTGGTTCCACATACGAGCCTACAGGTATGGGAGGAAAGTCCTGGGTGATGGTTTTTAATTGGGTAGTGGGGGATCCGACCATCCCACACTACCCCCTTCAGGGGTGTGCGCAAATTCATTTTTTCCATCACCCTTAACAAAACAAGGCCTGTCCTACAGAATACTGAACAAAATGGGTCCCATGGAAATCACCGACACAGATTTCTCCGACACGGTTTTCGCCGACTCCAGATTTGTCCGACAACGGTTTTAACCGACAACGAATTTGATCGACAACGAATTTGATCCACAACGACTTGAGACACAGTATGACAATACATACTGTGGTCGTCTTAAATTGTTGTGGATCAAATTCGTTGTTGGTCAAAATGGTTGTCGGTTAAAGGCGTTGTCGGACAAATCTGGAGTCGGAGAAATGTTGTCGGCGAAAACCGTGTCGGAGATTTCCATGGGACCCGAACAAAATACATTATGACCACCCTCTATGGTGATGAAACATTAGACTAGCCAAGAGAAAAGAAAGTCCAAATTGAAATAGCAAAATTAGACTAACAAAATTTATAAGCAATATGATGTTATCAGCCACGATGTGAATTGTTGTAAACACAGCGACGCGCAGAATCGCGAGAAATTAATTGTCCTGTCGATTCGGAGTGGCGCGCACCAGTGATCGGACTTTCGTGCCGATTGTTCGGACAGGTTCTTTTTAGAAAGCGCCGCGACCCGGATTCCTAATGCACATAGTTGCGCTGCACTTGAACACGCGCGCGCTCGCGCTCGTCGGATTAATAATCGAAAGCGGAAGAACGCGATGCAGAACAGAGGTACACAGTCTGTGGAAATCGGGCAACAGCGGAAAAGGGAGGAGCTGCGGGAGGGGCGGCGGGGAGCCGCCTGCGATTGCAACAATTTCGCGATTAATTTTGTAAATGTACCCACGCATACGGTATGCCGAGAGCGCAGAGTGTTTTGCAATTATCGAGTGCCCAGGCGCTCGCTCCGGCAAACGATTTGAAAGGTCGATAAGGACATGCGGAATATAATTACAAATTGGAGTAAACGCCGCGCCGCATAAATGCCGGCCATTGCGCAAGCTTGTTTCCCTCTCTGCGCAATAAGCGGCGGCTACGAGGAAAATTTCTTTTCGACTTCCCGAACGGATTCGCCTCTCGAGAGATCGATTGATCACTATGATTTTTTATCAGCTAGATTGGCGTTTGGACCCACTGTGTGACGTTTCGAAAATTGATCTGTGATTTTTTCCCATTTTGTTATTGCAATTCAAATGAAAAAAGCCCGGAACATTTTCTTAAATGATACAGTTCACCTTTCCTTAGATCGTACAGTTCATCGTTTCTTAGATCGTACAGTTCATCTTTCCTTAAATCGTACAGTCCATCTATTCATTAAAATGATTGGTGAAAGAAGCCTCGAGTTCGCTAATTAATTTCGCACGTCCGAAGTGTCTCGCAGATATTAAACACCTCGTCCAGTGATTTCAATTAGATCAATTACCGTGAAGCGATTGGACGCCGCGGAAGCTCTTAAATCGGTTATAAATTTCGCCCCTGTCGCGAACGCTCTCGTCGAATTTATGTTCCGAAGCATTTCATTTCGGCTCCCATCAAATATCGCAGGGAATCGCTTCGACGACTGCAACCGAAAGATACTCTCCCCCTCTCGTGGAAGCTTTCCAAATTGAATTTCGCGGCGATCCTAAATTAATAACGTTCAGATCAAGCATCTCCTTCGATGGAAATGTTGCGAGTATTTGGGAATGCTTCCAGGTAAATTCCACGCGCAATTAGAGCCACCCGTGGAAAGAAACTCCTCCGCGATTTCGAGCAAACGAACGTAAAAGCCACTTCCTACAAACTGAATTCGGTTAATTAATATCGGAACGGCGAAATTCGGATGCAGTTGCCCAAGCGATAATCGATTCTCCAGGGAAAATCAGCAACAAACAATTTGACGTTGTTGTAACGAGAAGCTGTTAATAATATTAGCGGTAAATTTAGTCGGTGAATTATTACTGATACGTGGAGTACACTTGAGTAAGCTAAAATGTTGCAAAGTTCACTGAGTGCCTGTTGAAATTATTTAATGGGTATTGCAAATTCAGTCGAAGGTGATAGGTCACTCTAAAATAGTGGATAAATAAATACAATAATTATAAAACGGCCAACAGAATGTTGCAAAAACGAAATGTCCCAAAAATTTATTTCCATTAAAGAGGTCATTCCCAAGATCATTTGAAGGAATTTTTTTCTTTGCGAAAATCTTCTCCGCGCCACTGTTAAGGAGTTATTAACGAAAAACATTGCCCAATCAAAACGCGACGTTCAGCAGGCCCCGCCTCCGAGCCGGCCTCCGTCCACTGTAGCCACGCCCATCGATCCGTGATTTTCGTTAATAACTCTGTAACGAAGCCTCGTAGAAGATTTCCGCAAAGGAAAAAGTTGCTTCAAGTGACCTCAGGAATCATCCCTGCGGGGATGCTGATTCAATTATGCAATATCTCAATGGATTTTGTAATTGAAACGTTTTTTTATTAATTTATTGGATCGAGGAAGATTTTTCGCGAAGGCCAGACACGTAAATGAAGGTGTTTGTTATTTAGCGATTGTTTCCTGAAACTCCCTGGTTGCTGCACCCAAGGGGCGTGTAAAAACCCCGTTAAATATGTAAACGCTTGCACGGGGGGCTGGATCGCTGTGCACTGGCTTAACAGGATGCATTACAAGCTTCTTCTTTTGCCAGGAGGCCGATTAAAACTTTATCAACCGGCTAGCCGTTCCGTTTTTCACGGTGCTTCAGCGATCGCCGCTTAACTGTTTGAACACGGGCCGGATTAAATAACTTTTGACGATCCTGTGATGCTTGACTAGCATTATACAGTGTTTTTACACGATTATGTCCGTTTATGCTCGAAATCTGGAAAGTGCAGCCGGACCAATTGCAGCCGTTTAATTCATGGCATTTAATACGTGAACATTATTCTAAAATTGCGTAACGACCACCGAGTGGCGTTGTTAAAAATATGGGAAAATACATGAAAAAAATAAAATTGAATAGTGGATTTAAATCAAATTGCATTCGAAAATTGTTGGTGCACCATATCGAGTTTAGTCTCATTTTAATAGGAAAAATGCCACGAATGCGTTGGTGAAAGTGCCGTAAAAAGATAACGAACAATTTTCTTAGATCAAGTATTTATGAAAATACATGAAAACAATAGAATTAAATAGAATTGAAATAAAATAAAATAAGTAATTAAAATTAAATAGACAAACTTAAAATTTTCAGTCTCCGTTCAAAAAGAATTGAGCGACTTTGTGTAGAATTGTCACGGTTGGTTATTTAACAGCAGACCGGTGAAACTTTTTACACAAATTTGATAAAAAAATTTTACAGGACCTCAAATTATTTTTCGAGCACTTAACCGATAAAAATTAGTGACATACCCTCCTGGATGCATTAATATTTCGTAAAGTTTAGGGTAGCTGGAATTGTTCAAACAAAGCAATTTTATAGATTACACGAAAGCGCAACAAATTCGCCGACGGCCGAAGTGCTGTTTGACCAACAGAATACGTATAATTGCAGGTAATGAGCATGACCGAGAACAGCAGAATCTCAGGAAAATCGTGTTTATCGACACGTACGCTCGAAATGCCGCTCGGCCGCAGGTAATGAGACGGTTCGTTGCGGAAAGTTTCGCTGTGCAATAATTTGCGAATTTGCAACACCAACATTTAAACTAAATACAACCGGCATGGCTGGCAGAGCGTACGGAAATAGTTTCGATTTCCCGTGCTCGCTGGAGATGAAAAGAACCGGAGCGTATTTGAAAACGAATAAGTAATTCGCAGTGGAATACATCCGAGCGAATACTTTCACGTCGTTTTTGATAACACGATATTTTCCATTTCCCTCGGGTTTCATTAGCTCGCTCTATCTTCGTTCTTTCTCGCTTTTATATTTCGCACACACGGACACACGCGCGATCTTTTATTGTCTTCTGTGTGGCGAGAACGTCGCGAATGCGGACACATCTCTGATCGTAAAACAATGGCATCGTAATGTCTTCATAAAGATTTGAAACGATGCACTTCTGTAAACTGTCATTTGTACCGCTGATAAAGTGATGATTAATCCTTGTTCGAGTCCTTGGTCAATTGCGACTTCTCCAGAAATATATCCAGATAGCACACGACATCTCAAAGACGTCCATTTTACATCTATTACATCTATTTTAGGTCTGAAAGCCATAAACGAGGAAATTTTTATTTTTCAAATTTTAACTTCTATATCTGCATTATTAATCTCTTCGTATTCTTTCTCCGTGCTCGAATTCATAATTTCTACAGCGAGCAGAAAGATCGCACATTTTATTAATTTCGCGATACGAGGGAGTGCATGCGAATACCATCGTGTTCTGCGTTTCAATAAATAATCCATCGACATCCCGTTGAAATTAATAATTCCGTCACATTCTTTTCCTACGCTCAAATAAATTATGAAGAAGTAATGCACATGTTATTCGTCTCGCGAAATCTACGAACTTCCACATATAACAATTACTGCACGTTCCATACATTTATAATATATGAAGAATTTCCTCCATTCGAGCTACATCTGAGTAAACAACTTTTTCATTTTCCCTTTCTACATTCGAATAAATAATTTTGTCCTCGTTCAAATTAATAATTTCTTTTCCTACACTCAAATAAATCATTTCCACACAGGCACCAACTGAACAGTACATTTTATTCATATCACAAAATGGCAGATCTATAATCGGGGCAACGTCCTCGCAAATTGTCTTACATTTTTTTTTGAGATTTAAATAAATAATCCCGGCATATTCCTATGTTCAATAATTTGTGCAGCCAGTCGACCAAAAAGAGACTTCGCGTACTACACTAATACCATAGAGGATTTACAATTCCGCAAGCTCTAGTTTTAATCAACAACCATCCTAAAAAAAACTCACCTGTTAAAATAAAATTATTTATTATATTTAAATCTACCAATCAACCAATTGAAATTAAATGAATAGTCAATTGACTAATTATGAAAATGGTGTAAGTCCATTTACAGCCCGCAAATATATATTATTTTAGTTAAATTCACCTGAAAGAAATTTATATAATCAAATTACATGTTGATAAATTAGTAGAAACATTGCCAAACTTGACATAATTAATTTATATTTTTGAATTGACTAATATGCTAACTGTTTCGGGCAAGAAGGGAGAACAAGTCACTTAACAATATAATAAGTTTAATAAAGGGGGAATATAAAGTTTGTTTCGACGTGAAATTACTTGTTCTACCCCTTTCATTCCGTAACACTAACCTTTAATTTTCTCGAAACACCAAAAAATGTACTTAATAAAAATAATAAACGGTGCAAATGCAGTATCCATTAGCGACTTGATTTCCATTAACGTCCCATCTCCCCAACCTCCTGCAGTTTACAATAGTTTTGTATTTCCATACCCCAACAATAATTAGAAGCTGCTTGTCCCCCCACTCTAGCTTCCCCCTCCACGACGAGTTGAGTAAATTAAAGATCGAGAACGCGCGTTGTTTTTCGCAAAGGATCGCGGGAAAACCGCAAGGACGTTGCGTTTCGTCTCCTTCGAACAAGAACGATTTCCCTTGTCGACCGGTCGATCGCGACAAAAAGAATTCTTCGATGTGGCGAAAGCAAACTCAGAACTGCAAGGAACTGCAAGGATCGAGCTCATAATCGAATTATCACCGGACTAAATTGATTTCCACGTTGGTTTACGGGTCTGACGATTTTTTGCTCGCGTACGTCGTAATATTATTGGGTGATTTCGCAATGCAGCAGGAAGGGAACTGGCGGAAACGTTGAGCAATCGTGGCTCGAGACAGTTATCGGTACACGTACTTGTTGGTACAATTATAAATTGATTGTTCATGCAAAATGTCTGTATTATTTCAAGGAGCAAGATAAACATTCATTTCTCTTTTTAATATTTCTAACGATTTCTAATGCATAAATATTTCCGAAATCGTCATTTGTCAAACTTCTTTATCAATTTTATTTCATTATATTCTTTGAGG
This sequence comes from Lasioglossum baleicum, assembly GCF_051020765.1. Lineage (NCBI taxonomy): Eukaryota > Metazoa > Arthropoda > Insecta > Hymenoptera > Halictidae > Lasioglossum > Lasioglossum baleicum. The sequence continues at coordinate 910,968 of NC_134938.1, forward strand.
TGACGATTTTAATACTCATCTCGAAATGCTGAATGTGTTCATTGTTTCATATTCTGCCTACTCATTCCTTTTTTCATTAGCGCAAAAAGAGCGAGAAATAAGCTTGATGTATCTCTATAAATAAATTGAAGAAATTCCGAATATGAGACTTTTGCTCGGAGATGAAATTTTCACGGCGCGGTTGAAAAAAATTGCAACGCAGAAAATGAACTTCGGTGAATGTTAATGGACCCTCTGAGGTCCCCATCGTATTCCCAGCAGAGTTTCTTCGTTTCTGTGGACAGTGCGGTGGTCTGTTGATAACACGGAGTCCACAAAGTTAATTAACCTGCGCGAGTTCTTCGCTAATATGTCGGTTCTAGTCGGGGCCAGGCGCGTGCGTGTGCTCGTTACGAGATCATTAAGCGTGCCATTAAACATCAACAAGCTTCCTGTCGCTCCATAACCTCCTTTTTTGCGACACTTACATATGTTTAAATTTTCTATTTTGCAAATTTTATTCGACTGATATGTAACACATTTAGAGCGAAAGTGCATGAATAAAAGTTTGGTAGTTACTACATTTTCTAAGTTTACCAAATTTCGTACAATTTTTAATTTGATACCAACCTAACTTTGGTCTACGAATTCCAATTATCGATCGTAAATGTTGACTATCAAATTTATAGATGCTTTCGGCGCTACAGTTTCGATCAATTACTAATATAGCAATCAATTACTAATATAGCAATTGTTCGAAACGGTAGCGCCGAAAGCATCTATAAATTTGACAGCTAACTTTGGTTTCACCTGATTTTTCTAATTCGACACTAACGTAACCTTTCTAAGTCGAAGAATCTTGAACCAGCACGCACAGTGAGTATAAAAAGTATTCGTACGCCCTTTACAATAGAATAACTTTTGTATAATTGTACCAATTGACCTAATTTTGTTATAATCGCCAAAAATCTTTCTGACAATCATCATTTTAGTCAAAAATGTACCTGTTCCCAAAATTTCATCCAATTCTGAGCATGAACGTCTTCGGAAGTTCAGCCCAAAATGATACGCAAAAAAGATTTTCCAAAAATGATAATTTACAAGGTTACATGAAAAAATAAAAAAGGTATTTTATAGAACTTTTTTATTTGGGCCCTTAACGAAAATGTAAAATATATATTTTGTAAAACTATAGTAGTTACACATATACTGAAAATTTCATCGAATTCGATTAACATAAATCGTTGTTTTACACAACTTTTGATCAGTTTCTCCTTAAAATCGTATCGTTTTTTCCTGCTTCAGCCGATTTCGATGAAATTTCCAGTATGTGTATAACTAACATAGATCTACAAAACACATATTTGAAATTTTCATTAAGGGCCCACATAAAAAAGTCTTAAAAAATGCCTTTTATATTAATGCATGTAACCGTGTAAATTACAATTTTTTGAGAATGCTTTTTTACAAAATCAGGTCGTTTGGTACAATTACATAAATGTTATTCTGTTTTAAAGGGCGTACGAATACTTTTTGCACCCACTGTAGATCGCGTAGGCCCGAGGCTCGAATGATTCGCAAAAGGGGAAATGGACACGATCCGATATATGTATGTACGGTGTCTTTCCACTCGGCGCGAGAGGGATTTCGACGGTGTTAGACAGTCTTTAAACTAAAAGGCAGTGAAAGTGTTCCTGTGAAGCATGACGGGAGTAATGACACACACACAGGCACGCTTCGATATTGGCCTGCACCGGCACGGCGGGTGCACCGAGTGCAGCTCAATGCAACTACCACGCTGTCATCGAGTCATTATCCAAACCAGTTGCTGGATCATCTTCCAAATGATTATAATCATTAATTATATTGTAAAATATAGTCACTTTCCTAATAAATAAAATCCGCAAGATTCTGAAATCTCGCCGTGCCATATTTGGCACAGCCAGAGTGCCAGATGAGGGGCGGTAGCACGAATCGAGGGGAATACAGATACCCCCTCTCTCTGCCAGTTCAGAAAATTCAGAGCGCACTTATTTCTCAATGCAATAATTTTGCAGGCAGCGTTGCTTACAAGGATCGAAACGAGCCGGCGCGGCTCGTTCGCAATACGGGAAAAGGCGTAGACGCGGGGTCCGGTTTTATTACGGGAACTTGGCGTAAAACGTCAACCTACATACGTACACACACACATGGACAGGCGGTCTGCTTGTGCAAGCGTGTTCGCAGGGACGAACGTAATGGAACGCAACAACCGACAGGCACACTACACGTACAGCGACCGCATGCACGCGCCACGTGATTATCATTCGATACAGAAGTCCCGGAGTCTTGATTATTCCGCGAATTGCCCTATTCCGCCCCATAGCCGACTTCTCTTGTGAATAGGGTTTTCCCGGAAATTGAAAGCGTGTCGTTGTCGAAATTGCTCGACAAATCGTTCGCGCCCCCGTTTAAGGCACCACGTCTTACCCTCCCCACTGCTTCTAAACTCAACCACTGTTCGAATAACCACTCCTGACCGATGTCTCTATTCCCGATTATCTAAACATGTTCTATAAAAAAATATATAACTGACGCAATTATCATTGTTTTCACTTAGGAAAAATCACAGGTGTGCTTCAAATACTAGTAAATCCGTATAAAAAATCCCAATGCAAAGGGTTCGATAGTTTCTCTGAAAGAAATTCTTAGAAATGGCACTTGAATGCAGACCATTATCTAAAACATTCCCCATAAAAAAATTTGTAACTCACGCAATTTTTATTGTTTTTACTTAGAAAATATCACAGGTGTGCTTCAACTGCCAGTAAACATGTATAAAAAATCCCAATGCAAAAGGTTCTGCAGTTTCCCTGAAAAAAATTCTTCAATATTGGTCAAAATGGCATTCGCAGCCAGACCACCCTCTGAAACTTGCTCTATAGTATTGTTCAAAATTCAACCACTGTTCGAATAACCGCTCCTGACGGATGTCTTTTTCCCGAATTTAGAAATTGTGGGCTCCCTTGCATGGAACATCAAGCAAGAATGGCGGAGCTGAGAATTCGTGATGTTCGTCGTGTCCGCCCGAGCGAGTTCACTCGGCAGGCATAATTTTTCCGGAGGGGGGAATGCAATTTCCCGAGGCGCCTCGATCGCTACTTATGCATTTTTTCACGCGTGTCGCGATTCCATCGCTCGTTAGCGCAGGCTTGTTCTCATTTCGCCGCGTGTGCTTACCAGGTAAGCTCCGTCCCACAAGTGCGCCGTAACGAGAGGCGCCATGTGCTTTCTACCACTCCCACACCGTACCAATAAGCTACAGCTGCTACATGCTGTATCTGCCATCCGAATAATTCGCACTGTTGCAGCTGCAGGTTCCCCCTCGCACCGTTAAGTCTGCGCACGGGTTCTTCTTTCGCGGTTTTCATTTTCCTCGACGGGCACGTCTCTGCTAAATAACTCGTTCAACCTCGAGGGCAGGCTATAGCTTAATGGAGAAGCCAGAGGAGGATCCATATAAGCTTGTATCTCCATGCTCCTGAAGTACAGTTCGAATTTTCCTACTTCCAAATTCGAACGTCTGTCAATCTATTGAAAAATTTTTCTGATGAATGAATCTTCCACAGATTCGAATGGCGAACCTTCCTCTTTCCAACGAGACCTCAAAAATTGATCTACGATTTTTTTTCACTGTTTTATGGAACAAAAACGAGGAACTAGTTCTAGCTAACACACCACCCGAGGTGTAGTGTATAGGTATACCCTGCGTTCAATGATCGATAACTCGGCCAAAAAAAATCGTAAGTCAATGTTTGAGGTCTCGTTGGGAAGAGGAAGCTTCAATCTTCAAATCTACGGTCGATTCATTCACAAGAAAAATTTTTTAACGGTTTCACAGATCGTTGAATTTGTACCATATTTGAGACAAACCATGTGTCGAGTCTTTCACTCGCCCTATTGAATAAAAATATTTTCGAGGAAAATAAATTCAGGTATGTGAAAGTAGAGGCTTCAACCTTCAAAATGAGACCGCGTTTATGGTTGTACTATTAGTTTTGTCGGAGTTATCGCGGTTCAAATATCGACAATTATTCGAAAATTCGAAACTAGTCGTTGTTTATCATTCTACGACTTTTTCGAGTATGATAGATGCACCGATGAGGCGACTCGGGGTTTACACAGTCTATTTAGAAGGGACAGAGATCAATTAGAAGAAAAGCAGGATAAGTAATTGCTTCGTGAAAGAAGAAGAGGAATAAGAAGAAGAAGACGACTTGTTGGGCCAACGTAAGGGATTAACTTGCTGGATTGCCCACCGGATTTGAACAATTTCAACCGTTCGGCCCCTTTGTGACCGCCGTGTCTCCGGATTCGCCACTTTCTTTGTCCGAGTTTCCGTGCCAACCCTTTTCTTACGCTTCCGGGAAGCTTTCTCTCCGCGTTTCTTTTATTCGTTTCGACGGCGTATCCCGAAATCATCTTTCGAGGCTCAGACCGACTTATCCCGGAACAAGCTTCCCTGCCTGTTCTCCGCATTATTTCCGCCTGAGGAACAATCCTCAGAACGCGCGCAGTTCTATTGGATCGCAGTCTACCATTTTGCAATAGCCTTTGGCCAGAAAACAATTAATCGCCTGCGGATTTTGCAAATTTACCTGTAACAATTTTATTTTTGTTAAAATGTTTAATTTCTTTGAAAAGGGCGATTCCCAAGATGATTTGAAGCAACTTTTGTCTTTACGAAAATCTTCCTCGCGCCACCGTTAAGGAGTTATTAACGAAAAACATCTACCAATCACAGCGCGACATTCGGCAGGCCCCGCCTTCGAGCCGGCCTCCGTCCACTGTGGGCACGCCCCTTGACTGGGACACCGAAAAATTTTTGTCAAGATTTTTAAAGGAGAAAATAATGAATAATTGTTAATTTCTACCCACATATTATTGTACACGCGTCTATTGTATTTTGGAGACAGAGGGGACAGAAAAAGCGAGTCAGTCACAGAAAAGTTGACAATGCTCGGTCGTTCAAAAATGTTTCTTGGCCATTTTGGGTTTGACGAGCCATTGTCTGGGCGTTCCGGCGACTCAGCGGAAGCGACTCGAATTTCCCGGTAATTTTCCAAACTGATGGTGGTAAAGTGACGACCCGACCTCTCGTGGCCCGTTCTCCGAGGCTCGGTCACGGTTTATCCGATCTGAAATCTCCCTCCGGAGAAACTCGACTCGCAACCGCGGAAACAATCCGATTAATAGTTATATAATGGAAAACATGTACATTCATACAAGTGTTTCCAACGATGTGCCGTATACGTCGTAGAGACAGATAGATAGAGAGAGAGGGAATTCTGTTTATTTAAAAATCGGTCTATAATTATAGAGGAGGTCGGAGCAACTATTCGCACGATTTCATGGTTGGTCGAAATTGCTCGGCCGCTTCCTGCGAAACTTGATCTTGGTTCTCGTGCTATCGCGGCCGTGCATCGATCTCATACGTCATACAAATTAGTCCTAATTGGTCGCCGTTTAACGAGCCGCTTTCACTTTCTTCTTGGCAGACCGCGATCGAACGACCGTTTATGGCGAACAGATAGAAATCTGAATTCGAGATCGAATACTGTAACGAACAGAAAAATTTTCTCAAGGTTATATCAAGGTCACTTCGTGTTTTCAAATGGAATGGAATCGTTTTGATATTGTCAAACTACTGGAAAATAAAACAAGTTCACCGCACGTCCTTCAAATGACCTTCAAAGTATCGAAGTACCGAAGAAAATCCCCGGAAAATGTACAATATTTTGAAAGACCATAGTCGATTAGTATTAACAAGTCCAGAGAGGTCACGTTGCAGTTTCTGTCGAATCGCAATAGCCGATCGGTTTTACGATCCAGCGAAATTCGACATGACTTCCGCGAAACTCGAGACCGGGCCCGACAGTATCGATTTCCACCCACGATAGAAGGTTTCTCGCCAACGGTTCCGGCCCCGTTATTGGCTCGACGTAACCTTGCTGCGAAGGTGCAGCGGTCGACACGCCCGAACGATTCCCACAACCATCACCGCCATTATGGTTCTCACCGCAACGCGAACCGGTCGTGGCCGTATTTAAAAGCGGTAAGGTTGTATTTGCGTAATAGACCACGTCCGAGGGTGTTCGCGTTTTATTCAACAATCGATCGACCGTGGTCGAGGCATTCCATCCTGCAATCGACGATCCCGATTATTCTCGCAGCGGAAAAATCATTTGGAATCGTTAGGAACCATTCAAAAATATCTATTTTCAACTTCTCACAATTTGTTCAATAATTTGCAAAATAATAAATTTTTCTCCAGGATGTTCCCCCGCCTTGAGAGTGGGGGCAAGTACTGCAACTGCAAGTTCAATTTTTTCTAAAGCAATTTTCTATTTCTCAAAGTTATTGCACTAATTTGCAGAATAAAAAATTTTTTTCCAGTATGTTCCTCCGCCATGTAGGAGAGCAGGGGACAATACTGCAAGTGCAAGTTCAATTTTTCCTTATCAGATTTCAACTTCCCAGAATTATTGTAATAATTTGCAAAATAAACAAAGATTCTCCTAAGATGTTCTTCCGCCATTTTAGACAGTGGGGGACAATACTGCACCGGTATGTTCAAATTTTCTCAAAATTTCCGTCACCAGCTGGCCAGCTAATTTTTCAGAAGAAAAAGTGGAAGTCTTGTTTTATTTTTGGAGAGTTATTCTTTTTCGGGAGTTTGTACGAATATTCATGGGTCTGCATCGACGAGCAGAAAGCATCTTCCGCCATCAGGAGATAAATCGGCCGACGGGAGTTGTCAACAGAGCTGCACGCATTACAGCGTTCGTCCGAACGAAACTCGTGATTCATAGAGTAAACGATCGTAGAGCAGAATTGCATGGTATCAAGATGAATCTTCGGTGTTATCCGAGTGCTATCGGCCAAGAGGGAGAGAGAGAGAGAGAGAGAGGGGGAAGTGGCACTGCCGTCTGTCGGACTCGTTAAATTCGGCTGGGCGCAAATCGAGGTCGTACATCATACCTTGCAACCTAACTGGGTTAACACGAGAGCTGGAGTTTCGACTTGAAACGGCACCGGCGCACTGGAAGAGCCTGCGAATTCCTGCGACACAGGGAAATTTGAAATTCGAAAGCCTATACAAATATTTTGTCTACAATCAATGTAGAATTCATTTGCTCAATAGATATAACAGTCACCAGTCCAAACATAAATTTTCAGATATATTACACTCCTTTAATATTACACAGGGTGTTCCAAAAATGTATTTCCTTGAAAGAGCTAATTCCTAAGATCATTCGAAGCAACTTTTCCCTTTTCGAAAATCTTCTCCGACGCTCCGTTCAAGAGTTATGGACGAAAAACACGAACCAATCACAGCGCCAAGCTAGAGTGGGCGGGCTCCGCCGACGGGCCGGCCTCCGTCCACTGTAGCCACGCCCATTCATCCGTGCTTTTCGTTAATAACTCTGTAACGAAGACTCGTAGAAGATTTCCACAAAGGAACAAGTTGCTCCAGATGGTCCGAGGAATCGTCCCTCTCAGGCACGTATTTTTGGGACACTGAAAAATATTTCTCCGTTTATAGATTCCACTGTTCAGGCTTTTAACTATACTAATGATGATGCGTGCTTTGTTGTTGCTCCATTAATGTAGACGTGGCTCATTATTCATAAAGATTAAAAGGGGGCTGCATTGTTCAGCTGAATAATGAATAAACTAGAACGCTTGCGGTTACACGATATTCCGTTAATGTTCCCAAGTTTCCAGCATTTATCTCCCTATAAATAAAAGATGTACCGCAAAATGCAACTTGAAAATCGTCTTCCAAATCGTCTTCAGTAAATGCCTAGATCATATTTGATCCATTATGGATTTCATCGGAGGCACCACGCCATCAATCTCCCGGAATCCTCGACGAGGAAACTTCGATCGATCGGAACGACTTGGAAAACTTCTCGATAAGAACTTGTCCAAGTCCCATTTGTTTCACTTTCGATGGAGAGCCCGATCACAACGAGGAGAACTGTCCGACGAATTCCCGAACATTCGACTCTTTCACTTTTGAAAGATCGATAGTCCCAAGATGGTTGCAGAACGAAGTCCTCGACGTTGCTGTAAGCCGGAGAGCTTCGAAAGAAGAATGAACTTGTCGCCATAAGCTGCGGTTAATTAATCTGGATGTGCCTTAACGACGAATCCGCTGGGAAAGGGACACGTCTCGTCCTTGAAATGGAGCCAGCCCAAAGACAGACGTCGTTTGTCACTCGGAGCTGATGCCGGGAAGAAAAATCTCTTTGCTTGGGAGCTTGCAGGACTAATTAAAAATACGATCGTTCACTGAAAAATAAAGTGATGTTCTTCAATTATCCGTTGTGCGACAACCTAGCCCAGAAATCCTCTAAAACATGCTGTATAAAAGAATTTATAACTCGCGTAATTTTGAATTATTCTACTTGATAAAAATCACAGGTGTACTTCAAATATCAGTAAATATGTATAAAAAATCCCAATGCAAAAGGCTCAACAGTTTTTCTGAAAAAAATTCTTAAGTATTGGTTAAAATGGCATTCAAAACCAGACCACCCTCTAATACATATGCCCTACATTAAAATTTGTAAATCACGCAATATTGAATCTTCTTACTTGAAAAAAATCACACGTGTACTTCATATACCAGTAAATACGTATAAAAAATCCCAATGCAAAAGGTTCAACAGTTTTTCTGAAAAAAATTCCGAAAGCACGGCCTCGAAACGAATGAAATGCAAAAGAGACCTCAAAGGAAGAAAAAGGGAGGGGCTGCTGTTGCCTTGCGAACTAGCTCATTGGACGAGCTTACACCCCGATGTCACTTTTTTCTCCGTCTTCAGACGACCCCGGTGAGCCAGGGGGCTTCGTTTTTGTCAGTTTAATTAACGACGCTGCTAATGACAGAATAAGGAGGAAGCGGTGTTACTTCTCGCGTATAAATCGACCCTTGCGAGCGCCGTCTGCGACTTCCAGGTAAAAGATAGTGTAAAATATCTAAGCAAGAGTCGTGGGAGGATTTTGGAGAGGCCAGATATCGAATTTCGAGATCTAATGTAAACCGCAGAGTTGCGAGAAGTCGGTTGGAAACGCGACGCAACGACGTTACGGAAGTTCCTTGAAAAACCGTTTCCCCGACAATCAACCCCCAAGAGAGACGTTAGAAAGGGAGGTATCCCCAAGCGCGCCGGCCTCCGTAACAGAAACAAGAACGACGTCCAACATCATGGTTACAAGGTTTCGAATTTTTGCCGTTGCTGGGCGGCTGACAATTTATTTTCACCGATTCGCGCGGTTTTATTGCGCGGCCCTCCGACAGTTCTCACGTTACATCGTAAACTGTCGGGCGTAAAGTTTCAATATGTCGAACGGTTTTACGGGCCGCATTACGACCAGCGATAGAAAATATAAAGCCCTGTTGCCCGCCCCGTTCGATGTAAATCAAACTCCGATCTGGCGCGATCGAAACTCCTGGATCGGCTGGGAATGGACGCGGGGAAAGTACTCGTTTTTATTTACTTCGTACTGCTCCGGGTCTCGCGCTAGCCGGAACGCCTCTATTTAATACGGGAGTCTATAGATTTCTATTGGTCGTTCCGGAAAATTTCATAGTCAAGATTTAGTAGCTTCCCATGGCGCTTCTTTCATCGTTATAGCTGGACTCTATGCAAAATAAACGCTATCTTCGTGTTTCTCATTTTTCACAGCAGGAGTTGCGTAAACTTTACTTTACCGGACTCAAAATTTGTGACATTGTAGGATCAATGGTTCAAGAGTTATGCTTGCTTAAAGTTGAGCAATCTGCAGTGTTTTTGACAGGTAACGGCGTCGCCATATTGCCGCCCCCTCCCCCGACCTAATCACCAACCAACTACCACCTAGCGGCTCTGCTCGGTAAACGGCACGCGACACTACAAACCAATATGGCGGCGCCTTACCTGAAACTTTGCAGAAAGGTTTCTACCCTGGTAAGCTATCGAATGAAGCATTTCCAGTGAAAATCGACTGAAGGGTATTGTTAATTTTTAATATTTTTGCTGCGCAACAGGTTAGCGAAATATCACTGGTTCATGAAAATTGGATTCTACCTAGGTAGTTACTTAGTTTTTTAGTTTTATTTCGGCTCGTAAAGGGAAATACAATGGACCAGGGAGAACGAAGACGCGACGGGGATAAAATACGCGATAGTTATTTTGCGACTGGGTCCATGGGATAAGGTAGACGCGATAAGGGAGGATCGGTAACTGCGTAGAGCAAGAGAGGGTGAAAGGTTCGTGGGATGGAGGTTGTTCTAGTAGCTGCCCGGGAGGAGCGAACGATTTGGCGCCGATCCAAGACACTGACAATCGATATAAGCACTCGGGCTTTTATGAACAATGGGCTTGAATATCGGCGGGAATAAGCGGGGCCTCGATTCCTGCTGATCAGGTGACCGTCGGGTTAATTTATACGAAATCCGAGGAGAGAGAGAGAGAGAGAGAGAGAGAGAGAGAGAGAGAAAGAGGGGATCGTTCCCTGTGCGTTAACAGAGTGGCTGTTCTAACAATTTAAGCGTACTTTATAAAAATACAGTAAAGTCGCGTTATTTTGCAAACGGCTGTGTTCTACACGGAGAAATATCGTGTAGGGACATTTGTTATGACTAAGTCTACCGCGCCGACTGCATCGATAGTACAAAGGAAGCCGAACGTAGAAAAGGACAGCATGTAAACACGGATCGCGCTGTACTTCCTTACGCCCGAAACAGTTGAGATTATATCGTGTTTAGTGTGATTTTAATCAGAAAAATGCCACACAAATAAGTTGGTGGAAGTCTCATTACAAAAATAATGAAAAAAAATATATAAAAAAAACTTTTTAAAAACCACGCTTATATTAAAATGCACTAAAAAGGAGAAAATAATTTTTTTAGACATTTGTTACTATAAATAAAAGCGTGGAGCGCTAAACTATATTGACGTAGTCCTCGGGGGCGCTTCACGCTTTTATTTATAGTCACGAATGTCTAAAAAAAATTATTTTCTCCCTTGTAGTGCATTTTAATATAAGCGTTGTATTTAAAAGAGTTTTTTTATATATTTTTTATTTTCTACTTTTTAGTCTTTTTTAAATGGAACGCAAGATATAGTAATGCTGGTATGAAATAGTAAGATATATATACAGGGTCATCCGTTTATAAACGGCCAAACGTTAACCAGCTGTAGCGGACCCCAAATGGAACAACTTTTACCCCTATCACTTTTTTTGTTTCGGTCTTGATTTCCAGACAATTGCAAAAAACCATCATTTTTTGAGTTTACATAAAATTAAATATCTCAGGACTCCAATGATGAATCTTGATGGTTTTTCCTTTGTTTAGCTTAAAATAAGTAGGGGCATCTTTTTTATTAAATAAACTTTTTTGTATGACCTTCGGATCATGGTTTTTTTGGCGTGGGGCACACCGCCACTTTCCAACTTATTTCTTTCAGGCTCCACGGTGGAGTGGGGATGAGTCGGAGTGGGAACGCGTAGTGGAGTAGGGAGCAGTGGCGCGCGGAGTGGAGATCGCTGAACGCGATGACGTACTATCTCGCGCGGCGAGGTGTGACGCTTAATATTACAATTTTTTTCTCTCCTGAATGCACAGTTCTTTTTTAAATTTGTTTTTTAATATTGCATTGTCATCCAGTGCTGAGCTATGTTTAAAGTTTCAAGTCTCTAGCTCATCGGGAAGTGGTTTAAAATTCGATTACAAGATTTGACGCATAAAACAACATCAACGACAACTCGGCAAGCTAATATATAAGCGTGGTAACATAAAGAAGTTTTGTAATTGGATTAGTAGTGGTTCACACCGATATACCGGAGTCGAGATCAGTTTGCGCGGCATGTTTACACTGCTCGGAGACCGAGGCAACTCGAGCTTCGTGGCTCCTGCCGCGTTGCCCCTCGGTGGAGGGGGTAGGCATTTGACAAATTCTGGGTAGGCGGACGCTGAGAAATAACGCGACCTTACTGTATATATAACTTCTGCAATTTCGATCGTTTTCACTTGAAAAAAATCACACGCGTGCTTCAAACACCGGTAAACTCTCGGAACACTTCACCTTCCCCTACCGCCGCCGATCATCAGCGAATGATTATGCTCGGGGCGCCTTTGGGAGGTGCTCGCGCGAGATGATTGACCAGCATTGTTTCCGACAATCCAATCGGCCGGCGGCAGGTATATCGACGTCTCCGAAAAAGGAAAAAAACAAGAAAAAAATCCGCGGGTGTGAGTAATCGCGGAAGCATTCAGCGTGAACAACGATAGACAGCCTACGTCTGCGAAAAAACAGCCGGTGAACAGCTTCCCTCGATATAGATTGTCGGTCGAGTGTCACGGAAGAAAGGCAGAAGCTCTGCCCGTCGAAAACTGGAGCGGCTTGATTGCGGGAAGAGGGGTGGGGGAGTGGGAGGAATGGGGTGGAGGGGAGGAGAAGGGAAAAAAACCCGAGAAACACGAAGCAATTCGCGACGATACGTAACGTTTTTCCTTTTCTGCTCTTTCTTCTCTCTCTCTCTCTCTCTCTCTCTCTCTCTCTCTCTCTCTCTCTCTCTCTCTCTCTCTCTCGTGCTCGCCTTTTTTCACTTTTGTCGCCGCTGGCCCGTCGAGAGAGGAAAAAAAGAATTCAGCCTCTAGCGCGCGATATATCGATACCGGAATCGCGATATTCTCGATGCAGTTCTCCGAGGAACAAGCAATCTTCGACGCACCGATACCGTGTCCACAGTCGACGCGTTTCGGACTCCGATTCGATATGGAAATATCGACGTCCCCGTAGGCGTCGCGACGCCTGACAATACCAGCGACGTCACTGACACACCGTCGAATGCTATCCGTCACCCGTTGCTTTGCCAGGGAATACTGTACAGTTTCTGTTACACGTGCCTCGATGTTGGAACACACCGTTCTCGATAAATGTCCGATACAGGGGTCCGATCACGGACACTTATCCAGAACAAAACATTATTCTTCGATCCACCGTCAACACACTACGAGTTGTATCGCTGTGAGGCCACTGCTAGTCCAATAACGAAACTTTCTTATTTTTCATTATTTTTTATCAGACTTCTGCCAAAATATTCCGAGACATTTTTCTAGTGAAAATTATACAAAATAGATAAATAAGATCCGGTCAGTTGGTTGTTCTAGTGCTAACAAATGTAACAAATAGACTCCGGTTTGTATGCATTTATAACAAGAATGAACAAGGCAATTTAAAACAGTGAAAATATTAAAAGACTTTAACTGTGTTGATATACTATTTCCACCACATTCAAATTATTAACGAAGAATGTTCATTTGTATTTAGCTCCTGCGTCTTGCAATTGATGCACAAACTTGTTATTTTGCTTAAACAACCGGAGTCTATGTAGTAATCAATATTTGACAAAATTTCTAAAATAATTTCAACAACGATAAAATCCGGTCAGGTGGTAGGTTTAATTGTTAATAAGGGGTAACCTTCGAAGTTTCGATCCTGTGGGATCAATGGTTCAGAAGTTGTGCTTGCTAAAGTTGTACATTTTTCAGTGTTTTTGACAGGTAAGGGCGCCGCCATATTGGTTTGTAGTGACGACCGCGAGCCGCTTACTTCCCCTAATCACTCTGCTCGGCTCTGCTCGGTAAGCGGCTCGCGATCGTCACTACAAACCAATATGGCGGCGCCCTTACCTATCAAAAGCACTGAAAAATGCACAACTTTAAGCAAGCGTAACTCCTGAACCATTGATCCTACAGGATCGAAACTTCGATCTGCAGCCGCCCCGGATACAAATCTACTGGATTACATACCAAATATATTTATAGAAGAAAGGCACAAATTTTGAGTCCGGTAAAGTAAAAAGCAGCCTCAATAAGTGTTATGACCACACAAAAAAATGTTAAGCATTGCAGGAACGTCTGAGAAGTAACATTTGGCATAATCAGACAAGGTTATTTCGTTAGGGTCATTGATAATCAATGACGAAAACAGCTGTGTTCAGTTCATTAAAATAGACAGATAATATCCGGATATAATTGCTGATTGCCAATACGCGGAACCGTAGATATTTTCGAACGAATATTGTATACACACATATGTGTATATGTATGTGTATATAAACTATATACTAGTCGTCTACATTCTAGTCTCTCAAACACATCGGGACCGCGATAACAACCGTGTAATTCCATTTCCCGTGTTTACCGTACGTGAGAGCCGTGCTGTTTTTATTGTTTACAATTTCCGTCTGCTTTCCACCGGGTGTTATCCACTCGCCGGAAAAGAGTATACCGGGCGACGATGATTGAGTAACGGGTGAACGAGCAAATATATTTTTCTGGAATGCGTATTTGCGCGGGGCCGAGGGCTCTCGCTAATCCACAAGGCGGAGAAAACAATCACGTTGTACGCTGCCAGACCAAAAAATGTCGAACGCACAAATATACAAGTTGCTCCGCCCCCCCCCTCTCCTCTACCCCACCCCCTGAAGAAAATACAAATATTTGCGCGCGAATTGCTCACCGGAAATTATTTCCGCGAAGTAGATGTACGGAGGACAATCCGATTAGTAATCGAAACAGTTGAAACAGAAACAAAAATAAAAATTTTCCACCTGGTTTGCAGTGAACACGGTAGAATTTTGTTTCTATTTTTATTGGTTTCGATACGCTGGTTCAACTTCTTCTTGTATTTATTATCTTCTACTCCATTTACTGTTCACGTAAATCCATAATAAGGATTTCGAATAATTTAATTTTGTTAAAGTATCGGTTTATTTATTCGCTGTTTTCCAACGGCGAATTTCCGTGATTCGAGCGGGGCTGCATTACCGTTGGAAATGTGTCGGCAGCTTTCTTGGTTCCGTGACAACGTGTTTGTCTTCGTGGTGGGACAGGACTGTCGAGGATTCGTGACAGTCGTGTAAAACCTCGTCACGGCTCGTTGGCATCGGGAGGAGAAAAAACCAGGAAGAATCATGGCTCGCCGGGATTGCTTAATGGCACGAGACAGCCTTTCACGGGACGTTTGTTAACCTTTAACCACGTGGATCCTTAAAATATAGCGCACCGGCCACCGGTACACTGCGTTTCACTGTGTACCGAATGTCGGTTCCGAGTGCCTCCGAAAACTGGGAGACGAAATCATTTTTCGAAAATTAATTCTCATACAGAGTTGGCCGGAAATCGTCCCTTTACACCTCTAGATTCTCATTTCCCCTCCCTGAATCTCGTTCACTCCTTTTTCCTAGATTGTGCACTAAGTGTCCCCTTCCCCTTTTCGAATTTCCCCCTCCAGATTTCTTCATTTTCCTTCCACTTCTAGATCCTCCTTTCCCCTAAGTTCCATCATCTCCTTCCCACCTTTAGGTACCGCTTAGCCTAGATCTACTCCTCTCCTAGATCCTCCCCTGGTCTAAATCCCCTTCTCACCCAAATCCCTCTGCTTGCCTAGATCCTGCATAAACCCTTTCCACCTCCAGATCTTCCCTTCTCTTTCCCAGATCCACTTTTTTCCCTAGATCATCATCTCGAACCACTCCCACGATCAATTGTCCCCCATCGACAAACACCGAGGCCAACGGACAAGTTTCACAAGCATTCCGCTGTCGGGTATTGTACGCGCAGAATTAGTCACCAGGTAATCCGATGGCAACAAGAGGGGATGTTAAAGTCGGGGCCAGAAGAAAGAGCCAAGCAGAGAGAGGAGAGAAAGAAGGTTTTCACAATTGAAGAAAAGCAGGAGTTGAAGGAGAGAGAGAGGATGAAAAGGCTGTAAGACGAGCTCCGAGGGCTGAAGCGTTTCGGCACGCCGCCGCGCCGTCTCACGACAGAGAACCCCTCTTCAGTTCAAGTACAATTTCCATCTTGTTTTCATCGGGACCCCTGCCGAAAGGAACCACACTCAATCTAATTAATACCGACCACCATTCACGCTCCTCGATCGACACAGAACCACGGAAACCCAAAGCGCGACACACCATTCAACAGCCTCTGTCTGGATTGTCCCCGAACGTCATCAATTTAGGGGATATGCTGATTCTAGCGGAGCACTGTTTTCTTGCTACGGACCTGATCACTATTTTCTTACTGTCAGAGGATTTCTGACTTGGACGAGCAACCACAAGTCCTGGGGAGCTAATATTCTCACTTTCAGAGGAATTCTGACTTTGGGGAGCTACCATAAGACTTGTGGACCTGATCTTCGTACTTTCAGAGGACTACCGACTTTGCGGAGCAACCAGACGTTTTGGGCACCTAATCTTCTTCCTTCCAGAGGACTTCTGACTTTGGGGAGCTACCATAAGACCTGTGGAGCTGATATTCTTACTGTTAGAGGATTTCTGACTTGAGGGAGCAACTATATGTCCTAGGCACCCAATCTTCGTCCTTCCAGAGGATTTTTGAGTTTGGGGAGCTACCATAAGACTTGTGGAGCTGATCTTCGTACTTTCAGAGGAGTACTGACTTGCGGAGCAACCAGAAGTCCTGGGCACTTAATCTTCTTCCTTCCAGAGGACTTCTGACTTTGGGGAGCAACGGAAGTTCGGATTGGCCACAGCAATCGCCAAAGAGGCCCACATCCAAATTCCTGATCCAACAAAGATCGTCAAAGCAGAAAAATGGAGTTGTCCACCGGAAATCATATCCCCAGGATCCCCGCACAGTGATCGAGCCAGCAGCACGGTTACGCAACGGTGATACGCTTGATAAACGCGAGTCTATTTCAATCCTCTTTGCGTAGGAAGTGGTCAGGGTCGACGTCCACTAACCCAGATAAAGCGACTTTGGTTCTCTGTATGGTATCTTCGGTAGTCCAGGGGGTGTCGGAAGGAGGCGACGACTTTGTCACGCGTTCACTGTCTCTGTTCCACCCACACGATTCCCATTGGCACCCGTCCCAGTCTAGCTCTCCACAACCCTCTCGTTTTCTTGCTCTGCTGGCTGGACGCCCTACTCTTCTCTCTTGCCTGGCTTCATGGCTCGACTGCCCGATCGAACTCAACGCTCCCCTGCATTATTCGGTGCTCTCTCATTAATTCCAACCAGTTTCTCCGACTGCAAAATATTCTCGCATCCTCTATTCGCTGGACACGCTCTGCGAGCTTTTGTTTAAACACTGAAGCTTTTCTGGCAATTTTTCTGATGCTTCAAATTTCGTTACACGTCATACCATTTCAAGCCTTGCAATTTTTAATTAAAAATTTCACCGAATAATATTCTTACGAACAATTACAGTTACAGTTTCAACAATTTCGAATGCATCACGTGCAACAGAGAATTATGGAAGCATAATGAAACGGGAATATATTATTCCGCGGAGTACACTGTGCGTACCCCCGGCAACGAAGAAGCTACACGTATTATAAAATTCGTACGACCACTCCCAGGAAATGATCAACAATGTATAAGGCGCGTAAACATGTTTACCACAGCTCCAAGGGTAGCTGCGCGGTAAGATGTGGTGTATTATATCAAGCAGAGACGCAGAGGTCATCACTAGAGACTGCGGATTTTACACATTTATCACAGAAATGAAGTACGCGCAATTTAGAACCGCTAACACTGTTCTTCCTGGTACAGCTTAAAAATCGATTTCCATGAATTATTCGTCTATTTATTACGCGACGCCACATCCTCTTTGAGCTTCTCGAAAAGCGTGATCTTCAGCCGAACCTCCGCAATCCAAACACTGGATCATTTAATATTCCTACAGGCCAGTCGCACTATAATGTGGCGATTTCCTTGAAGCTTAACTGCTCCATTTCAACCGCTGAAAACCCCTGAATAAATCGTAGCCCGGCCGGTTATAGCAGCTTTTGATCCTACACAGATTCAAGGACACGATGCTATGGCACCGTGAAAGCATTTCTGTATGTATGTATGCGCGCGCGCGTTCGAAAGACAAGAAAGAGCCTCTTTTAGTGCTCGAAAGGCATTCAATAAGTTCTTGCATTCAAAGCACGTTAGGCATCTTATTGAGTCGACGAAGTCGCGTTTCATCCGGATTACTAGGCTTACTCGACCATGTCGTGACTTTGCTCCGCGCACACAAAAGTACTGTGCGAGTCTCGGACGAGAGACTTACACTCTTTCCCTCTGTCGCTCTCTTCTTGGGGTTCTTTATCCGAGAGAGAGAGAGAGCGTGATCCGAGATTAAGTAAATTAAGTGTCAAGCCTATTATATTAAGTATCAGTTATCAAGGCTATTAAGTACCAAGTCCATCATGTATCAAATATATTATGAATCAAGTCTATTAAGTATCAAGTATCAAGTCTATTAAGTATCAAGTTTATTAAATATCAACTGTATTAAGTACCAAGTCTATCATGTATCAAATATATTATGTATCAAGTCTATTAAGTATCAAGTATCAAGTATATTAAGTATAAAGTATCAAGTCTATTAAGTATCAAGTATCAAGTATATTAAGTATAAAGCATCAAGTCTATTAAGTATCAAGTATCAAGTTTATTAAGTATCAAGTCTATTAAGTACCAAGTCAATCATGTATCAAATATATTATGTATCAAGTCTATTAAGTATCAAGTTTATTAAGCATCATGTATAAATTCTATTAAGTATCGAGTATATTAATAATATCAAGTCTATTAGGTATCAAGTCTATTAGGTATCAAGTATATTTGTATCAAGTCTATTAAGTACCAAGTCGAATAAGTATCAAGTATACTAAGTACCAAGTATATTAAATATCAAGTGTTAAGTATAATATACATACATTAAGTACTAAGCGTTCATCGCGGGTATCCATTACCATAACTCATTACGATGGCAAGGGGTTAAAACGTGTCTCAGTTTATTCGAACAGCATTAATTCGCACATCCAGCTAATCGCCGAAGCAAATTACAAATGCCCCCACTCGAACGCAAGCCATATTGTAATAAATTCATCGTTCGTGTAATAATAAATGCGTTACAATGTAAAATGGACAGTATGGACACGCATTATCCACGCTCTACTTTCCATGTAATAAAGTATTCACACAAAGAGATGTACCACGATTTCCTCTAACCGATATATTCTATTTGTTTGAAATGGCTCCGGACATTGATTTGAGAATGATACTGCGTTATAGTGAAATGAATTTGCACGCGAGGATCACAGTCGCCCAAATTAGTGTGCTCTACAGAAACAGTGAACCAGTATATAGAAACCCGAAACAATATCAATATATTATCGAGTCAATACATTAAGTTCATTCGTTGCGATTTTGGTATCCATTGTCGACCTGCATAAAAATTTATCGGAGAACATTGCGCAATCCATTTCGGTGTCCATTAGCAGCGCTCAAACATCGAATACAAGAGCTTTTAACAATTCATCCCCGAAAACTGGGATTTTCTTGGAAATTCATTTGAAATTATTCCCTAACAGAAGAAACAATGTTTTAAATAAAAATTGCGAGGCATGAAGTGCTACGATATATCATCCCCTAAAAATTATTATAAAGAAATTCTTCCTCACAAGTTCAAAGACTGTGTAACAACGACCTAGGAAATATTAGGAAATCGGAAGAGATCACAGAACAAAATGTCATAAAACTTCTTCTAAGTGGTAAAAAATTGGCTTGCATTTTACCTTGAGAAGACGAAATTACTTTCCGAACGACTTCGGACAGATTTTCCCAAATTCTGTCGTTAAAATCCTGGAAATTCGACTTGTGTTTGGTGCCGAGGGTGGTTCAACCCCATAAACAGTATCCTCCGGCCCTATGGTGCACGAAGTTCCCTCCCCACCCCGGCGCACGCATAATTCCCACGGTGGTCAGGGTCGTGGGGGTCCACTAACCCAGATAGCAGCAGTCGACTTCGGTGTCTGTTCGTGGCAGGGGGGTTGTCTTGCCGAAAAAGAGCGCGACGCTACGGAGAGATTCCATGCGTAACGCGCATGGGGGATAGGTGCTGTCTCTCTCCCACCCGTCGCGGGGGTTGATCGCCTCCCGGTCGTCTCTCTTTCTTGCGCTGCCACCCCTCGAAAGCCATTCGCCATCCTCCCGGCACCGGTTCGCGCACTCGTCCGGGGGTGGTAGATCGTCCTGGCGCAGCCAGTGCCCGCGCGTCTTCCGCGATCGTCGGACCACGCGTGCGAAAAACGGCAAGGTGTTCCTCGTCGCGTGTCTGAACACCCTAACAAACCCACCACCGACGATCCCCTCGCCGCTGACCGCCGAACCAATTTCGCCGGACATCCAGCAACTGCCCGCAACCCTTCAACGCGAGGACCCCATGGCCTGGAGTTAGGGGATCACAGAATTAGGATTCAGCCTGGCCGATCTACAAACTGCCCGTGATCCTTCAACGAATTTAGAAATCGATCTAGTCAATCGCGCTACGTGGGGATCCATGGAACATTTTTCCAGGGAGTCCTGAAAGGAGATAAGGCGAAGGTGAAAAGCTTCGTCAGATGATACCCCTAGAGTAGCAACAGTGTCCCATAGACTTGGAAAGTCTGGCTGAAAGTGACAACACTTGATTAAAGTGAGTTGTTCCGCGTGGAATCCCGGTGCTAGACATTTTTCCAGACACCGGCAGTACCGAAGAGTCTTTTTGATGAGCGGAGGGTAGCTATAGAGTAGCAACAGTGTCCCATAGACTTAGCAAGTCTGTGTGAAAGTGACAACACTTGGGAGACAGCTTTGGGAATGTGAGTGAGTTGTTCCGCGTGGAATCCCAGTGCTAGACATTTTTCCAGGGACCGGCAGTCCTGAAGAATCCTTTTGATGAGCGGTGGGTAGCTATAGAGTAGCGACCGTATAGATCCCCGTAGCTTCGCTAGGTGGTTGCGAGTTGTTTCTCGTGGAGACCATGTGTTGAGTATACTGCTAATGAGTGGACACCCTGAAGAATCGTAACTGAAGGTGTTGACGAGATGTGCTAAATATTTTAACCAATGAGTGGACCTCCTGCAGACCCATAGTTGAAGATGACAAACTCGACGAGCTAGGGCCCGGTTGCTAGAATATTTTCGCGAAGGAGTGGACAAGTATAATATAGTTGTCGCGAGTGGTTGCGGGATTGTTCCCGGCAGAGTCGGCGAAAGTGGTGGGACTTTGATGAAAGTTCGGTGATCGAGGTTACCCGGGGCAGCATGACGGGCCAGGTAACGAGAACTTGGCCGAGCTAATGCCGGCTATGGTCGTCGGGATGGATATCGGTGGTGATTGCCTTCGATAGAGGTGGCTGGCTGGATATAGCGGCTAGATGGAATTTCAACGTCGATTATCTACGGTGTTCGGAGAACGTTAATGTGAGTGGGAACCTTGCGATACTTTAGGGGATGATGATTTCGAATCGATTCGGCCGCGAGTGTTTGATGGGGTGATGAGACTGGAACAGAGTGAAGTGTGAAACGGGTCTCCCTGGCGAAGACGTGGATGACGGTCGGTGGCGATTGACGACGAGGACTTAGAACGTGAGTAGCAAGGATAGATGATTGTGTGAGTGGGTGTTGATGGAGTTAGGGGAAAAGCTTGGCATTTTTAAAGCTTTTCGGATAGGGGGCTAATTTGAAAGGGGGCTAGCTTGACGGAGTATTTGACTGTTTCCGAACAAAGTGACTGTCGAATGACGCAGGTAGCCTAACAGAGAGTTTGACAGGAATGCGCTCATAGGGGAGGAATTTGGAAAAGCGTCCCCGGCTGGAACAATAGGGGATCGTTCGGACAGGCTAGACGTCTCGCCGTCGTTCTTTGTGCTCCTCTAATTGCTAATCCAGGTGTCGAACGGTTGTGATCCAGGACGAACGTGACGCTTGTCAATCACGATCGATCGATCACCGATGCGACGATTGTCAGGCATTAACTCTGTTCGCGGCTTGCGTGCGCCGCAGCCTGAAACATCGAGATATGCGTAAATCCCATTTCCAATCGGCTGACGATTAACGGTCATCGAACCTCTCGTTCTGCCGTCTCTCTCTCTCTCCACCTCTTTTCCCCTCTTCCATCACCCCATAGCTTTCTTCTTTCTACCGAAGTTCTACGATTCATTGTCGGTTTCGTTCTGCGGGGAAAGTTTAATGAAAACGTTCGTTCCTTTTCGACGAGAGTATCGATACCTCGATTTCTGAAGTAATTTTCAATCGGAATTTTATAAATATATTGATTGGTCTGTAGAAAATTAATTCAGCTATTGTTGGTACAGCTGGTAGAATATCAGAGTTTTATGGTTCACGAAAGACCGGTTTTAAACTACTCCACCATTCTGCTGATAAATGCTTCAACAATAACTGCGGATCGTTCGTGTACAATGATGACATGTAATGATTGTTAAATATTTAAGAATTCCTGGCGGACTGCGTTTCGAAAGGTACCGCGACGGATCGCAAAGATGACGAGTCGTGTATCGGCACGCGTGATCAAGAATTCGCCGGTAAGTTGCGTCGCGCGATATCGCTGCTTTGTAAATCGCGCACCGTGCTTCCGGCAGAAAATTACTTTGGGAATGATACCGCTTCAAAGGCATGCCGGGACGGTGTAATTACTTGTTCGAATCCGCGGGATCGACTAACGTTCAGTTTAATTCCGCAGAAACCACCGATTCGTGCACAAGTAATTACTAGGCAACTCGTCGACCATCCGCGGGAACTTTGACATCGAAATTGTTGCATCCAGCACCCCCTCCCCATCACAGTCTCTCTCTCTCTCTCTCTCTCTCTCTCTCTCTCTCTCTCTCTCTCTCTCTCTTTATGTCACGTTCGATCGATTTCATACGCATCCACTTAATTAGACTCGCCAGAATTTTCAGACACGCATCGTCAATCGATTCAATTAGACACACACCGACTAACCGCAGACAGATATCCGAGGGTTCGATTCCTACGTGTTCGAGAGCCACGCGACGACACTTATACCATCGGCCGCACACCTGTACGGACACCTGCGTATTCTCTTTTCCACGTGTATTGGCTCGGCCACGATTTCTCGGGCTTCCACGCAAGCCCGACGGGTTTCGTTCGGCAAAGGTGGCTGCCACGAACAGCGACAACAGCGCTGTGATTATGGCAATTTTTTCTAATTTTTATTCGCGATTTTCATGCCTTGGTAAAAATTACTACATGTGATCTATAACAGTCAAAATATGAGATGAAAAATATTACTTTTAACCTATTGGTGGCTGCCACGAATAGCGACAGTGCTGTGATTATGGCAATTTTTTCTAATTTTTATTCGCGATTTTTATGCCTTGGTAAAAATTACTACATGTGATCTATAACAGTCAAAATATGAGATGAAAAATATTACTTTTAACCTATTGGTGGCTGCCACGAATAGCGACAGTGCTGTGATTATGGCAATTTTTTTCTAAATTTTATTTTTATCCACAATTTTTATGCGTTGATAAAAATTACTAGATATAATTTACAACAGTAAAAATATTAGAAGAATTTAAAAATGCTACTTTCAACCTATTGGCGGCTGCCACGAATAGCGACAACGCTGTGATTATAGCAATTTTTTCTAATTTTTATTCGCGATTTTCATGCCTTGGTAAAAATTACTACATGTGATCTATAACAGTCAAAATATGAGATGAAAAATATTACTTTTAACCTATTGGTGGCTGCCACGAATAGCGACAGTGCTGTGATTATGGCAATTTTTTCTAATTTTTATTCGCGATTTTTATGCCTTGGTAAAAATTACTACATGTGATCTATAACAGTCAAAATATGAGATGAAAAATATTACTTTTAACCTATTGGTGGCTGCCACGAATAGCGACAGTGCTGTGATTATGGCAATTTTTTTCTAAATTTTATTTTTATCCACAATTTTTATGCGTTGATAAAAATTACTAGATATAATTTACAACAGTAAAAATATTAGAAGAATTTAAAAATGCTACTTTCAACCTATTGGCGGCTGCCACGAATAGCGACAACGCTGTGATTATAGCAATTTTTTCTAATTTTTATTCGCGATTTTTATGTGTTGATAAAAATTACTAGGTGCAATTTACAACACTAAGAATATGAGAAGAATACAAAAATAATCGCTGTGGTTGTGGCATCTTTTCTCAATTTTTTTAACGTTTTTTATGTGTTGACAAAAATTACTACATGTCATCTACAACAATAAAAATATTAGAAGAATGAAAAAATACTACTTTCAACCTACTGAATAAATGCGGACAGAAAATGTTCATTTCTTTAACAAGATCGCGGCTACACTATCATTTTTCGTTTATTGTAATTATTAAGGGAAGAATAACGTTCGTAAATGAGTTCTTGTGAATTTTTGTAAAAATTCGAGTTTGGTCCAATTTTATAAAAGTCCAAGGTTCAAGGAGCGATTAATATTTGCAATGATAATTCGTTGGATTTGGCATACCGGTGAGCAAACGTGGAAGAAAGAGATTGAATTCTTCCGCATCCTCGTGGATGGCTCTTCAGGGTCTTCCTCGATTTGGCCGAGACGCGTTTCCGCGCAATTGCAAATACACAATTCCGCCAGGAAGAGAGAACGTGATACGTTCCACGCTCGTGTTACATAACTCGCGGAGCTTCGTTTCGAGATGCGCCAATTCGAAAGGTCGAAACTCGATTTCCCGAAAGCCGTTCGATACAACAGAGGGATTCCCTTCGAATTGATAACAACTGATCCTTTTAGCGATTCAGCGAAATGTAATTCGATGGCCTTGAAACGTGTCGTCGACTTTCTTCTTGCGAGTATTCACCATTCGTCCTTGCCTTCGGAAATATTCGGAAATTCATTTATTTATCTATAATTATTTTCTTATTTATAATAATTTTTTTCACGAAACCTTCGCGGGCTTATTCTTGACGCCCTGCTGATCGAAACGATACCAAACACCATACCATTTGGATTAGGTCAGCCTCTGTTATTCGAACTGATCCTTTTAGACGTTGAACAAAATTTAGGTAATTTAGAAAATTATTCTACCTATATAAATGTCTTCTAAATTAAAATGAGTAAACCTCGGAGAATAGCACGGTAAAATTGCAATAATTAAAAAGAAAGAAAGCCACTTGCAATTTGCGGGAGAAAGAACTTTGTTGCACGAAGTTGAAAGCAATTAATCTGAAGCAGGAAATTAATAGAACGAGAGGAAAATACAACCACGGAAATCGACCAACGGTTGGGTGCTGGGAATCAAATAAAAATGATTTTCCATCTGGCTATGAGGCTACACAGAATTTTCCTATTTCTCGGCTGTTCATTAGCAGAATCAATAAACGAAGGGGAACCACGGTGGTACGTACGTATATAATAACGGGCGCCTATTTGTGGAAACGGTGCTCCAAATATTTGAAAAGTCTATATGAACTAACATTATTTTAGCTATCCAATTACATTAAAAGGTGAACGTTTATCCGATGGTCGAATTACACTCGAGAAACAGTCTCCCATTATACACCATTCTCTTCGTTAAAAGTTGGACATTTACAGAATTTACAAAATGGAACATACAGAATTTACAAAATGAAACTTACAGAATTTACAAAATGGACACTTACGGAATTTACGAAATGGACACTTACAGAATTTACAAAATGGACACTTATACGGAATTTACAAAATGAAACTTACAGAATTTACAATATGGACACTTACAGAATTCACAAAATGGACACTTACGGAAATCAGTGTGGCGGCAACGAAGATTTCTGCAAATGTTAATTGGTAGTTTCCCGCAAAAATTAAAATCACACTCGTATTTAGTAAATTGAAACGAGTAGAATGAAGTATGAAAGGGCCAAAGGGTTATAGGGCAATTCGAAAGTTTCTCCCATCCGGGAAAACTGGCGATAAAGACACGCAATTATATGGAAAGTTCCTTGCACTAAAAGGGAATGGTCCTTCAATAATTAACACGTCGGCCGTCCTTTGTTCCCGGAGAAAACCGCGTTCAAAGTAAAAAACCTTCGAAGTAACTGGACCAAGGAAACGGGCGGCCACAAGGGCTAATGGGTTCAAGGGGTACTGAAAAATTATTATTCCAAGGAATCCACTTTAGCAACTCGTTCTCTTTGGTAAATTCGCCTCTCACAAAGAGCTGATCATCATCGTTGGAAATATTGAACGAGAACCCTGCGTTCCATTTTCAACTTTATGGACATGCATTATACGCTTCCCGTTTCTCGTCCCCCCTCCAACGTTTCCGGTTCAACGTGTTCACCGTGGTTGACAATAATTGAAATTCCGAGCCGGTCCGAGGCGGACGGCTGTCAAGAGAGGCAAGAAACGACGGCCACGTCAAGAATATAGAAGATCCTGATGGAATTCGCAGGTTTTCGAAGGTCCCACGTGAGCTGCACGACTTAAGAATTTTTTGGAGCACGCGAAATTGTCAAGGGCACCCTAATGATGCGACCCTACTCTCAATTAACTCGGTGAACATTTTCCCGAATCGGCAGAATTGCGAAATGAATGAGCAGAGGGTGTTCTGGATTTGAGTGCCATTTTTACCGGTTTTCAAGAATTTTTTTCAGAGAAATTGTTGAACCTTTTGGATTGAAATTTTGCAGACATATTTACGGATATCTTAACTGTATACATAATTTTTTTCAAGTAAAAATATTAAAAATTGCGTCTGCTGTATAGTTTTGAACAGAGCATGTTTTAAGGGGCCATTCTGGTATTGAATGTCATTCGTTGCTGATCTTTCGAAATTTTCCCTGGGAGAACAATTGAACCATTTGGATTGGGATTTTATGCATACACGCGTGGGTACTTGGAGCACACGTGTGATTTTTTCCGAGTAAAAATAATGAAATTTGTTTATAGAGTATGTTTTGAAGGTCAGACGATTTTCCGATATGTTGCGGCATAAAACTTGATCCAACGGCTGATTCTAATCGCATGGTAAGAAAGACTGTTCCCCCTAGAACTTGCTCGGAAATAAAGATAGCGGTGCCTAGGATTGGCGGCGCGACGAATAAAAACATTCCGGTGGGAGTCGAATCCTCGGACGCCGAAGGGGAGGTTCCTGCGGAGGTTTTACGGCCGAATAGAATTAAGCTGGCCTCGTACGTCGTAAACGAAACTCGGACAACAAACTCGCAACAGTGTACGTCGTAATAGTTAATCCTCTTTCTGTCTCGCGCGCCGCGTAAAATTGAAAACAGAGGCGACGTAGACGCTTCCCGCACTGAAGAAAGCGTTGCGCGGCGCGACTCGACGCTCAAAACAAATTGTTGTTAAAGGTTTCCCGGTCTCCGGCGAAACGAGCTTTTAATGAATCTCTTAATTAATCTCGTCCCGGCAAATGTTTGATCAACGACGTCCGCGCCCGTGCCCGCTTTCGGCGTTCCCGAGCCGATTAAAGAATGCGTATAATCGAATTACTGCAGAAACGCGTGTTCGTCGAAGGCGGAAAAATTGTTTACGAACGCTGCAGTTGATGAAATAATTCATTCTGCTATTTGCAATTCTTGTGCATCTTCTTTGTAGAATTAGTACAACGATAATATTTGTTCGTGCGAATGTTTCGTTTGAAACGTTTGGATAAATTAAGCGAATCAAGCGGTACTGAAATGTCTGAAAATGTTGTGCTTCTATCAAAAAGAAAAAAGTCATAGAACACCAAGTATTTCATCGACTAAAATCGTAGTTGGTTACAAATAAGGATTATAAGTAAGTTTTTTTTTTTAATGATTTTTATCGTAGAAATTTTTAGAATAACTGTTATTTTTGGTTCCTGGTTTCTGTAACAAATTGAATTGAAAGTGGCGGAACGGCACGCTTTCTACCCGAGGCGTTCATTAATTATTAACAACCGTCGAGCAACGGCTAAAACCGTCCGAAAAGGTCGCCCCACAAGGTGACATTGAGGGGGGATATACATATAATGTAAAGGTCAATGGATCTGGCCTTCTTTAAACCAATTTCGAAAACGAGTGCCCCGATATTTTTTTGCTGCTTTTTTTTAAAGCAACGGATTCTGTGTAACACTTTAAAGGATGACGCACATCGTGAATGACAAATATGATATTTAACAAAGCCTACTTGAGCAGCGAACGAACCGTGACTAAAACGCAACACGATCATCTTATAAAGAGCGTTTCCGTTTCATTAGGCAGGGCCCCGCCACATCTCCTTCGTCCCCGTTTCCATGAATCGCGGGAAACTTCATCAAGTATAATGATCGCGTCCCGATCGGCGGACGTTAACGAGCAGCCATTATTTCACATTAAGCGAGCGAGAAAAGACCGCCCATCGTGTTTCCACTGGAAAACTTTCAGATTTTCCTCGCGGGAAGCGAATCCGTTGTCGCAGAAATACCTGAAGAAACGAGGTCTGCTCGTTTTACAATTCTCCTCGGAAAGATGTCCGGGGGGTTAATTGAGAAGATTACATTATTAGGATATTCTTGACGATGTTGTTATTTACACAAGATCTCTTGGAGATGTGCCATCTAGGGGATGTTCTATAAACAAATACATAAATCGTTTAGTTTTCATTATTTTCACTTGAAAAAAATCAGACGTCTACTCCAAATAACAAAAATGTGCGTGCAAAATATCAACGTAAGAGGCTTAATAGTACTCCTGAAAAGAATTCTTCAAAATTTGTACAAAAATGGCATTCAAATCCACAATAAACTCTTGAAACATACTCTACAAAAAAGATATATAACTCCTGCAATTTTAATTATTTTCACTTGAAAAAAGCACACGTGTACTCCAAATACCAGTAAACACGTGTGCAAAATCCCGAAGCAGGATGTTCAATATTTCTCCTGGAAAAAATTCGACAGTCCATGGAATATTCCTGATAATGGAGGAGAGGGGTCCGGGATGATTTTCACGCATTCCAAGGGGTCGTAAACCCCCTTGGCGATCCTCAACCCTCCAGGATCCGAGGGAAAGTTAGGGTGACTGAAGGGAATTGTTTGAGGTGGAGAAAGAAGGAGGATTCGGACAGCCCGGACACGCCTACGTAATCAAGCCGGCCGCTTAAGGACGGTTCGCAGGAGAAACGGCAAACAAACACGGTTGAAAGGCCGGAGAGGAAAGGGGGTAGCAAAGTTACCCCACGGTAAATTGGGTTAGTTTAAATCCGTTTACGTTAACTCTAATAGCGGAAGCGTGAGCTGCATGTGGCATCGACACCGAACTCGTACGTCGCTTCGGAACTTCTTTTATACGGGCGAGTATCGATCAACTTTCTGATCATGCCACCCCTTACGACTGACAGATTTCGTTGCGCCAGGTGCCCCCGGGAATTGTATACGTCCCTGCTGGAAGAGATGGCATGATCGCTGCCATTGCACTGGCAGAAATATCATGTCATCCGTTTCACGGTAAAATTCGAATTTATAAAAACATGGCACACTAGTGGAATTAATTCTGGACACTTTTAAATGTTTACTTAAATTTCGCATCTATTCATATTATTTAATACATGTATAATCATGTATATTGTATATTCTGATCATTGTTTTCTAATTTCAGAAATTTACAAATGTTTTTTAATTTCTCCTGAGATCATCTGAAGCAATATTTTCCTTTGCAAAAATGACGTCCGCGGTTTTGTTAAGGAGTTATTAATGTTGAAAGAATTATGAGACACCCAGTAAAAAGACCATTTACAGCCATACTTTTGATATACAATAAAACTACAATTTCAACACGTTTCGAGGTATTCGAAGCCGTTTTGTAGTCGTTATTCACACTTTTAAAAACTTCACTAAGGACCTCACTTCTGAAAACACAATGCCTGAATAAAACAATAATGAAACTGTTTGTAGAGACCGTCAAGACCTTCCTGATTGGTTCTTCCAATGATCTCACGCATCCTGTGATTGGATATTTCACATCATGCGACGTTTCGTGTTCCCAGGCGCAGAAACAAAAACAACTATTTTTGAATAAAAATTTTACAACATTTACAAACCAAATCATGTGAAAATATTGAGTATAAATATAGATTACAATAAAAATATTACCGTATCAATTTAGCATAACAGAATATATGTACATTTACTGCACAAATATAAAATAAAGAATATTTTTATTCAAAACGACCAGAATTAATTCCACCAGTGTGTATAAAAATTTATTAAGAATCGGGAATTTAATATTTTATGAAATGTCCCCGTTTTGCTCATCAGCGAAAAATTGCATTATTTTCACCCATAATTGATTTCACGGTAGAATAGCAGCTGCAGTTTTGTATAAATACAAGAAATTATTTCTGATCACTGGCACTCCACCACCCCACTCGCGAACTATTATAATTATCCATTGTTCGCACCCCTATCCCCTCGGGGGCGGCCAACCATAGTCCTCGAGCTATTCTACTAAATATTCACGCAGCGTCCAGCGATATATTGGGTTGACCCATATACTCGAGTTTCTGCATGAAAATGAAATAAATTTCTTTCTTTCACAAATAAAAATGATTTCCATCGAATTATCCGTCGTTCTGTTTAACAACTTTTTGCCCCTTTCCGCTCGATTTCGCAATGTCAATTTGACATATAAAAATCTCCGGAATCAGTTGTAACACGTGTCTCCCACATAAAAGTTGCGATTAAAAAAATCCTACTACGGCCGAAAAAAATTTTTTTCCGCGCCTCTTCAATTTTATAATAAATTTACTAATCTATATTTTAATTTACTAACCTACCCTTAAATTCTATAATCTAGCTTTTATTGTTGTAATATATATATATAATATAGACACGTTTTAAATAATGAAAACTTTGTTACAGAAAGGTGAAAACCACGAATTAATTTTTTACTAAAAAATTTTGGCGCCTCCCTAGCTTTTATTCTTTTAATAAATATAACAATATAAACACGCTTTAAATAATGAAAACTTCATTACAGAAAAGTGAAAACTACGAATTAATTTTTTATTAGAAACCGCTGTACTGTGGGAATTCTCGCAGAGAAACATAATTTGAGAACACAAATACATCGGAGCGATCATCGCAAACCTCTAATTACGTCGAAGCAAATATTTTTCGAGGATAATGGCAGTACAGCTGGCAACAATTCACACAAACCGGTCAACACGATCGATCAGTTGGCAAGTATGTATTTACGATTGACCGCAAACTGTACCCGAGGGATTCAGAAAACAATTCTCCAGTGCCAGCTACTCCAAACTTGTTCGAAACAGTCAGAACACAACGCCCTAAATAAATAAAGGTGCGTTCCTATATTCTTCCCGTGCTCTCAGGCGAACAAAACTGTTGGGTTCCTTCTCAGATGATTCTGACTTCCCCTAGTCTTGAGCCATTCACTATGTGTGTGGCTGGGGGAAGCTCGTAAAACTCACCCTTAAAGGGAAAGGGATTTTAAAGGGTAGACTCAATTCCTGGTAACCACCTCCGAATGACTGTAATCTTCGATCAGCGAACGTCAATTTGCTGTTTGTCCTGCAATGGTATTTGTTTCGAGGGAAAGCCGATCGTGAAATCGATTATCGATATCGAAATAAATATTGGAACTATAAGTGGAATCGATTCCGACTAAACCCGTTTTGGTTTTTCTGTTTAAAGACGTGGAATTGTTGCTGTTCGTTTGCAATCTTTATTATGAGCCCTGAAAATTTAAATATCTTCAATTGCGATGGTATAAAAATCTGAAAAAGTAAAATCATTGTAAAATGTGATTCCTCGGGTCACTTTAAACAACTTTTTCCTTTACGAAAATCTTCTACGTCGCTTAATTACGGAGTTATTCGCGGAAAACGCGAGACTCCGCCTCGGCGGGAGGGCCCACCGAATGGGCCGGCCTTCGCTGCGCTGTGATTGGTCCGTGGTTTTCGCCGATAACTCCTGAACGGAGCCTCGGAGAAGATTTTCGCAAGGGGAAAAGTTGCTTGAAATCACTTGAAGAATCCTTTCGAGGAAGTACAAGATTTTGGGGAGATTTTTTTACCTCCACCGTCAAATATATCTCCCAACCACATTGAACACACAGTCCCCACTTAGGCTACATTCAAACTAGCACGGTTAACCGTATTTCCCAGAGCCGTAGGCACTTTTCGAAGACCCTAACTCGAGTCAAACTCCGGCGTATCCGCATCGGCAACGACGCACTCGTCGACGTCGAACTTCCTCGCGATATTCCGGCGACGATAAATCATGCAGCAACCGTTGAAGAAATTCGGAAGAGTCGCTCTCGACAAAATTCCTGTTCACATTTCCGCGGAAAATGATTGGGAACACGGCCGTAAAGAATCGCGCATGCCAGCGTACTTGAAGGGTTTCCATTAAACTGATGGCGTCCATTAGCTATCGTCCAGAACTTGTACACACAAGGAAGATGGACGTAAATTCCGCGCCGGCGGGGCGACGTCCGCGAAATTATGGCCGATACGCGGTGATATCCATCCATTTGATCCGAGAGTACGAGGCAGGCTAGTCTACGTGCGCGCGTCTGTGTATTTAGTCAACGAAATGGCGCGAGAGAGGCTCGGCCCTCCATTGACTCTGCCATCGACCGTATCAGCCGGCGATCCGAGGGAGACTCCCCGACATTTTTCAACGATCGACGTTTAATGAGAATGTCGGCCCCGTCTGCGTCTGCTTTCGCCTTTCATCAAACTCGAACGCGTGCCTTTCAGTAACGCGAAAATGGGGAAAAGTAGCTTGTTTTCGGATTATGCCATTATAATGGCTGCTGGGATCCCGAGGTTGCTCAGGTCCTCTCCACCCCTGCGCAATCGTGTAACAATTTTCTGAGTCGATTACATTCTACTCGAGCTTTTCTTCTTACTACAGGGGCGAGCTCAGTCTGTCTCGTCACGTTTTGCACTACACAATAAAAATATCGTTATCATTCTAAGAATTATTTGTAAAAAGAAGTCTAAATTTGTCAGATTTAATCTTGTAAAACAAAAATATTGGGTTAACTTTACTTTACCGGGCTCAAAATTTCTGCCTTTCGTCTATAAATTATGATGTATTTGGTATGTAATCCAGTAGATTTGTACCCGGGGCGGCTGCAGATCGAAGTTTCGATCCTGTAAGATCATCGCTTCAGGAGTTATGCTTGCTTAAAGTTGAGCATCTGCAGTGTTTTTGACACGTAAGGGCGCCGCCATATTGCTTTGTAGTGACGACCGCGAGTCGCTTACTTTGCCTCCCCCACCCGATCTAACCAGTAATCAACTGCGCGACACTACAAACCAATATGGCAGCGCCTTTACCTGCCAAAAACACTGAAAAATGCACAACTTTAAGCAAGCATAACTCCTGAACCATTGGTCCTACAGGATCGAAACTTACATACCAAATACATCATAATTTATAGGAAAGAGGCACAAATTTTGAGTCCGGTAAAGTAAAGAGCTGCCAAAATATTTGATTTGAAAAAATAAGAAACGTCAGGTTTTGTACTACATAATAAAAATATGTATCGTCGTCATTCTAAGAATTATTTGTAAAAATAGGTCTAAATTTGTCTTTTAAAAGAAAAATAGTTGGTTTGAAAAAATAGAAACAGTTCTCTTCTAGATTCTTCTGATTCCATGTGTCTGACACTTTGATGATTTCGTTTCAGATGCAAGGGATGCCGGTCTAGCAAGGATTTTCATCGACGCGTGCCCCGGCCCGAAAATGTGCGGTTCTTGTGTGGAAGTGTACGTGAAAACGATCTAGTTGTGTCTCTATGTATCTGATGTTCAGAATCGTTGTATTTTGTCTTGCGACGGAGCACGCAAGAACGATGTCATAGTCAGGTGCGAGCTGAAATCACGTCGGGCACAATGGCACTGTTGTTCGCCATCATTGTCGTCTTGGTTACCACTGCCATGTCGCTGCCACCGGTTATCAGGATTGGTGAGTACAATGGCTACCGATCGCCTCCCCGACACTGTTCTATTCTACAATACGTACAACTTTTCCTATCGAATTCTCTGTCAAATTCCACTTTAAACATAAAAATTTCAGTTTGCACTACGATTCAATTTCTAGCTTCACCACAGCGATCAATAGAGGATACAAAACGAAAGTGCACAAACAAGCCAAAAACTGATTTTTGGTTTCCTTTACGAAGTTCCCTTTCGGGATAAATGGCTAAACAACAAATAAACCCCTAGAATTTAATATATTTTTTTAAACCCAAATTCATTTTTCGAAGCCCAAAGGGATGCGCCGAAAAACAGTATTTTTTTCATGAAATTTCACGGGAGTTCACAATTTATGAAATGAATATTAATCGAATGTGTTCACACATTTAATTGCAACGACACTGAGAAATTTTATCATTCAATTATTTCACGGATCGATGTAATTTTAGCAAATTTTTCGAACGTGCAAATATTGCAGAAACACGCAATTATGTTAATCGCGAAATTAGAGCGAACTCCGCACGACTCACCGGTGCATTCGAGGATGTTTAAACATGTAATTAAATTTATCTCGCGGTAGCTGCGCACCTCTTTTTTTCCGCTGGCTTCGCTCTCAAGATGGGAACACGCGGCCCGCAAAAAAAGGTGTGTCCCTTTTCCTCGCCATGAGGACTTTCATCGAGTGACGCGGAGTTAATCTTTGACACGAGCCGGCCGAAATTAACCGAGTTTTAATTACTTCTGCGACTAATTAACGCCTGCGAATATTCTTTCCTTTTTCTTTTTTTGGTCGCATGCCCGATACAAATCCCCGTCCTACGGGAAAGTAGTTAACGCGCGACACTCTCTTCCCGATGATAAATTCAATTTAACAGTCTGGCCAATTAAGCGTCCTATAAGTTAATTTGCCACCCCGTGGATCTTACGTCCGCGCTTCCCAGTTTGCCTCCGAGATCTCTTCGACAAATTAACATGAAATTTTCTAATTAACGAGTGAACATTTTATTCGAATTATTTTTCAGAGATACACTTCGAATTCTCTAAACTAAATTTCTAGCTCGTATAATATTTTCGATAATTATCTTCTGGTTTGCCAATTCCCCCTCTCTGTCGACATTCATATTAATTTTAAGCCTGTAGAATATTTTCAACGATTTTCTTCCTGCTGCAATGAAACTAGAAGTACAAAGTCAACTCTGCAATAATGCTCTCTAAAACAATGTTTATGTATCACGACGGCAAACTAAGAAATCTAAAAGCCGCAGAAAGGAGTTAATACTTCCACTGTTGAAATAAGTTAAAGCTTCTCACGACTGAAACTGAACAGAACCGTTCTTCCGTCGCAATCCTATTAGCTCTCGACACAAAGCCATCTGTAGTGTGTCCTGTAATACATTCGCTATGACAGAACTTTCGCTCGTCACAGGCAGACTTCTACTTCTCGTAGGAACACTCGTAATTATCTAGATTTATAAATCATTTCTTATGTATCCACGAAACATTATATTTTTCTTGGATAGTCTTGTAGAGCTTGAAGAGACGAGTCCAACGAGTACCATGACCGTGCCATTTCGATCAGTCAATCTCGAGATATTCCTGTCTGAAAACTGAGTACCTAACTGAGTACCTACAGGGTGTCATGCAAAAAAATGTGTCGATTTCTCGCGAATAGATCACTGTGAAGAAAAATTGCATGTAAAATTGCATGACCCTCGTCTCAACCCTTTCAACCCTTTTTCCAGGAGCAGCCAACAGGTAACCCCTCCGTCCTGCCCTCTTGTTAAACACTCTCCCCCACCCCTCTCCGTCAACAGGAAGATTCCAATTGCGGCCAAGTTTCGCCAGCGGTGGTTCACCATGTTGAAATTCGACCAATTACGTCGGCGGAAAGTTTCCGCCGCTGGGTGGTAAGGTGGCCAGAGGCGAACCACCGTTCGCGTGTATTCGCAACCCTACGTGTTTTCGCATGTGTGCTCGCTATACATATACCGGGTGGTTCATTCAACTGTACCACCTGAATTCACCCATACAAAAAGTTTCAAACAGAAATCACATCACGACGTGAAATGATTTCGAATAAAAAAATGTTGTCATCGTGTTTCCACCTTAATTAACTAATGAATATCTCGGTAATGATTACTTTTTGACTCTACGTACCCTGACACTTTTTTGCTCGTATTGCGATACTCTTTCAAACTGCATATTAAAATAATACACATTATTCAACAAAAATGAAAAATTTCCTTCGTATCTCGGTAAAAAAGTGAAATGCAAATAAACAAACGATTACATTGCATGCAAAGGTTAATGTATAGAAACTTTTGTTGGAAATACTTTTTCGTGCAACAAGTAGATAGATTTCGGTGGTGCGATTAAACGAGTCACCCTGTATATCTGCGACCGTGAAGTCGACGGACGAGTTTCGGACGCACGTCTGCCAGTGTCCGCGAACATGCGAATGGAATATCAAAGAGGCTGATGAAGTCACCTCGGTAACAGGTGAAGATTCGATCCCAGGGTTACCTACCCTTGCTCTACCCATCTCACCAGACTCTCTGCGATGTCTCGCCTACTCGGCTGTCTTCTTCCAGTTTCCCAGTGTGGTCACGTAGTGGCCACCGAAGCACCTCAATTTTTCAGCGTCCTGTTTCGAGGGAATTACGTCCTCGAGCAAAAGCCATTCCGAGATCGTGCAACCGACTTAAGCGGTAAGAGCTGCTCGGTTTTTGGGACGAATCGTTTGCCATTAGAGTCCCCGCCTGGATTTTTCACCTCGGCCCTCGCTACGCTTAAAACGTCTTCGAATTTTCCATTTAATGCCCCTCTTTTACAAACTTCCTCGCGTTCGTGCTCATTCAATTTATCAAACGTTCAAACTCGTTCAGCACATTTTTGCAGAAGCGAATGAAAGTGAGAATAGGTCCGGGATCATTAAATTTCTGCACAGTTTTTTCCGAGAGGCAAATTAACATAAATTAGTTGGAATCACGTCGTCGCAGCCAGCTTGGTCAACTACCTTGATGCAGACTTTCTGGGAGACAGTTTCTTCAAGAAGGCAACATCAATCTTTCGCTGCATTGTCGTCCCCCAGGCAGTTAAGGAAATCACGTTTCCCCATTCTGTGAACGTGCCTTCTGAAGTATAGTATAGATGCTCGAAATGGCTGTCTGTCATCAGAATCCACGTGAAAACTTCATCGGGATTCAGTCTGCGGAAACTGGGGTCGGATTCGAAGCTCTCGTTCTTGGGAATCGGAGGTGGAAGGTCCTCGACCTATCGATTTCTTACACTCGAAAATATCCCACCTCGAAAGATATTTTCCGTAAAAATTGATAAATTATTACTGCAAGTTTGACCGTTTTTTCTGACCTGGCCATACCAAAATAATAAGACTTCTGATAAACTTTACATTACCGGACTCAAAATTTGTGCCCTTCTCCCACAAATTATGATGTGTTTGTACCCGGGGTGGCTGCAGATCCAAGTTTCGATCCTATAGGATCAAAGGTTCAGGAGTTATGGTTGCTTAAAGTTGAGAAATCTGCAGTGTTTTTGACAGGTAAGGTCGCTAGATGGCAGCACTGGCACACAGTAATATCGCTAACATAGAGAAAATATCTCGGAAGAAGTATCGTGGAAAATATTTACAGAAACCTAATTCAGACCAGTTAAAAAGCAACATCGTGGCTATGTTTCCCAATATTCAAACAACAATCGCAATGCCCGCTCTACATTATCAGCATTAACGCCTGCCCGTGCTGCCATCTAGCGGTTCAGCTCTATAAGCGGCGTGCGATCGTCACTGCAAACCAGTGATGCCAGAGATGCGGGGAGTCACGGTGAAATGATGTACCCCTTCTCTGATGACGGGGAATGAGTGGGACGAATGGGAGACACGTTGCACGTGCGCGATGGGGACCGTGAAGTGTGCGCCTGCGCACGGTGCTGGAATGGAATAGTGGAAGGGGTATGTAGGGGAGTACGGGAGCTCCGTTTGGAGCTCATTATGGCATCACTGCTACAAACCAATATAACAGGGCCCTTACCTGTCAAAAACACTGAATAATGCGCTCATCTTTAAGCAACCATAACTCCTGAACCATTGATCCTACAGGATCGAAACTTCGACCTGCAACTGCCCCAGGTACAAATCTACTGGATTACATAGGGGAAGAGGTTGGGTTATCAGACTGGTTTTGTTTCTGGTCTGTAACTTTTTGCTTGATGAAGATATATCAAACAGTTTTATATACCGTTCGAAAGGTGAAGGAAATACGCAACTTTTATATGTAAAATGTTTTGTGATTTGATCAACAAGTAAAATTTTATGGCCAATTTTCCGAGGACATGTTTTTTGGCTTCCTGAAAAAAGTGGTTGGGTTGTGAGACACTCGGAAAAATCTACTAAAAGTGGTAAAATATAAAGTAAAACCCAAGTAACTTTACGCAAAAATGAATTTTTATTTATTTTAAAGACATTAAGTGACCAAAGGAGTTAACAAGAATGGCAAAAAATTGAAGGAAAACAAAGAATGGCGAAGAAAAGTAAAAAAAAAATATAATGAATGGAAGGATTCAATAATGATCTTCCTCTTCGTCATCCAAGTCGCTGTTGCAATGTTTGCATGTGAAAAACGAACGTCTGCCCATATCGGCACACTTCAAATGAACAGGGATGTGTTGCATTTGATAGAGTTGGCAGCGGTCAATTTTTTCGGCAAAAACCTTAACCAAATGATGCAAAAGTCTACATCCTCTTCAGATTGTGGTGATCGATTTTTTGCTTTGGGTCGCTTGTTCAGCTGTTTTTTTACGCTTAGGTAATTGCGAGGACTTCGAGTTTTCTCGACTGGTCCCTACGATGACTATAAATTCAAAAAATAAACCAAAACAAACGTTAAAGGACAAATAAACACTTAATTCTAACACAAACAACGTTATTTGACAGTTCTAGTTCGTTTCTAGTAAAAAAAACTAGTGTCTCACAACCCAACCACTATGGTGTCTCATAACCCAATCATGATGCCATTCCGAATGTGACAGAAAAAAACAATGTTTTTGTCGTATATGCACAAAACTCAATATTGCATCGTAAAATGTAAGGAAAACACTAAATGAAAATGCATCACACTCACCTTTTTCAATTGATTCACTCAACAAGATAATGTTTTTCAAAAAATGAGTAAAAGTTTTACACGATGTGTTTACACACGATGTCCGTATCTAATATAAGCAACACGTCTACATATACACCTCGGTGCTAGCACAAAAACTAACAGACGTCAAAGCAAAAATTTGACAGCAGACAGATTGGAATTATCGCGATTGCGAGATGGATAAAAACGACTGTCTCACAACCCAACCTCTTCCCCTACCAAATACATCATAATTCATAGGAAGAAGGCACAAATTTTGAATCCGACAAAGTAAAGAGCAGCCTAGAACATTTCTATCCGGCATAAAAATCCGCAGTCCAGTAATTGTTCCTTCAAAAATATTCCGAATATAATGTCGAGCGTCTAAATGGTTCGCCTAATGTGTATCGGGTTCCATTCCGCGCGAGACTTCGCCCCCGCAAAAAAATTGCTTGCCAACTGGCAAAAGAGACGTCTCCCATAGAACCGTGGACTCCCAGGGCGCGGGGTTGATTCACGACAAACAGCCAGTGTCGGTTGCTCGGAAAACCACTTGATTCGCGAGACAATGCGACGTCACTTGTCTGGCATTCGCAGCCTCCAAAGAACCATTCGCGAACGAGATAATTCATCGCTGGCGGGATCGCAATCTCCGCCGCCAGCAGCTCCAGAAGTGTCCAGTAATTGCGACTGCGCTTATGGGTTCTTACGGTTTCCGGCCCCGGGAATTTATGCGACCCGTTTAGAGAGAACGGTCGTGAGTCTGTGTGACGTGACCACGTCTCTCGCCTTTTATTTCGCCGTTATAACGTCGTTCCTGAACCCCGAGGGCCTGCCAAGACGATCCGACGATCGTCCTCGTTGCCTTCGAGGTCTTGGTGTCCTGCTTTCTGACGTTCGAGACTAACCAAACGAGTTCTATTTGGCCAACAAATGCTCCGACGATTGGTGCCATTCTTCGGGAAAATCGCTTCTTCAGGGACGCAATTATCCAGCCAGATTGCAGATTTGTTCGGGCACTCGGGCTGTCGATGCTCATTTAGGAGGTATTCTTTACAGGACGTCTTTAGGAATTTTTTTCTAGAAAACTGTCGGACTTTTCGCATTGGGATTTGGCACAGATGTTTAGGGGTGTTTCCACTACGTACACAATTTTTTTCAAACGAAAGCGATAGAAATTGCAGAAGTTATGTTTCTTTTTATATCGTGTGATTTGGGAGTGAAGGGTATTCTTTGAGAATTGAAACGAACGAATTCATGAATTGGCCAGCATGGCAAAGGTCGGCCTGATGAAAGGCAAGTTTAATTAGCCAGTCTTTTCCTATGGTTCGGAGAGGTCTCTTGAAAAGAATGATGGGGGAAGATCGCTGGAACGCCGGCTTCTGAGCAACACACCTTCATAGAGCTTCTAAGCATATTATAATTCTCGGTGGGTGGTCGTCGAGCTGCAAATCTTTAATACTGTTAGCACCATAGCGATACGCTTCCGGCTGGTGTTCATTGAAGCTCGTTTCCACGAGGTTCTGTTCAATAGGACAGGCTCACGGTAATTTTCCGATCGTCTCAAAAGTCCTTTTCATCCTTCCCGGAGGGCCTTAGCAGCGCGTCTTCCTTCGCCCATACTCGCGATCACCACGCGGAAAATGTTCACGGGTAATTAAAATCGCAGACAAGGATTCGCGGTCTTTTGTCCGAGTGAGAACACGCTGGAGGTTCGCCGGGCTAGAAAGGTTCACGGTGAAAGGCTCCCCGTGTCGCTGACTGATACGACGGGACGCGTTTATGCTACTGTGTTAACTCGCTAGAACCACGTGCTGTCGGTCATGCATGATCAAAGTATAGAACACCCGCTACTTACGCATTCGTTAGACACACCGCGATTTTCGGGCGGCGGCCCACATTGTTTTCGTCGCTCCTTGTTATAATTTTGTTTCTGACCGAAAGCTGTTATTATTTATTCCGGAGCACGTTGTTGCTGACACAATAATTTTTTTTCTATAATTCTTTTATGTAATTACTAGACAGCGAATTTTATTAATTTAAGATTATTGAATTTAAGAATTTAGACACACTATTATATTAATTATTTTTACAACCTACTCTAGACATATAAATTACATAAAAGTATTTCCAAATTCGCCCAATGTTTTGAATGTTTTAGATTGCACCTACTCATTTTTGCCATAAATGCATAAAACCGCTGTCTTATTATTACACATTATACGTATACGTTGTAATGTATATGTACATGTTTCCGTTTTCTTAGATGGAGGCTTAACAGTGCCAACATTTTGTTGTTGTTGAAAATAACAAAGGACAAGTTTTAA
This sequence comes from Lasioglossum baleicum, assembly GCF_051020765.1. Lineage (NCBI taxonomy): Eukaryota > Metazoa > Arthropoda > Insecta > Hymenoptera > Halictidae > Lasioglossum > Lasioglossum baleicum. The sequence goes on from NC_134938.1 coordinate 952,235, forward strand.
TCAACGTAACTGTAAGATAAAGTTTGGTGAAAGTGGATAAACTTCAGCGAGGATCTGCGAAGCGATTGTAACCGGTTTGTTTAAACAAAGTTTTGCATGTGGTTGCAGCATGTACGAGGCATCTGGCTCGGCGAATAATAGGCCGATCGTTTCCCAGGCCCGGGGACTTTTCCCGTAACATTTGTTATTATTTCCTCGGCGTAATAACACGTCTGGGAAAATAAGATATCGCTCGAGACGCGGGGGTATCACTTGGAGCGCGCGGTGCCCGGGTGAAAGGTGTTATTACAAATAATTTCCATCGGTTAGGCTCGCCACGCAACGCGTTTCGCAGTCGGACGCGTACGCCGAACAAATTGATTCTATCTCAAGCCCCGGCAGAATGCCATTAAAGTTCGCGGCTCCGTAATGGATGCGTAATTAACACTGTTCAAAATTGTTCCGTTTTCTCGGTTACGAAACGCCAACGGAAACTCTCGCACGTTTAATTAGGTGCCTATATCGGGAGGGGACGGTGCTTGTCTCCCGGGGCGTATCAATATTTGAGAAGAAAATAATGCGTCGACGCTCGTAAAAGTCGCTAGAGCAAAGAGCATTTCACCCGATAACTAGATTCCGCGAGGTGCTCAATTATTTTCCCCTTTTCGACTGCAGCGCCGGGCAAACACTCGTGAATAATCGATCGATATCATCGCGAGGCTTTGCGCGACTCCAAAGGCCGGAGAAATCGAGGGGAAAGACGACGAGCATCAGATCCCACCAGACACTCGCCCGAGCAGCTCAGAGATAGCATAATCGCCACCACTATCCCGCGAATTCAAAACAGATTTTTATGAATTTTTTCCAGGAAAACTGTTGATCCTTTCCGATTGAAGTTTTGCACGCGTATTTATGGATATTTTAACTACACACGCCATTTTTCTTCAAGTAAAAATAATAAAAATTGCAGGAGTTACATATTTTTTTATGGAGCAGGTTTTGAGGTGCCATCCTGGTACTGAGTGCCATTCGTGACTGACCTTCAGGAATTTTTCTTAGGGGTACTATGAAACTTTATGGATCAGGATTTTGCACACACCCTCAAGGGTACTCAGACTACATTGGCAATTTTGTTTCAAGTAAAAACAGTGAAAATTGCGGGAGTTGCATATTTTTTTATATAGTGTGTTTTGGGGATGCGGGGTATTCCTTGACCATTGAAATGGACTAATTTATTCAGATGATTAAATGAACGATCATATTTTTAGTCGGTTTAAAATTGAAAGGAAAATTGTAGCTCGTAAGTGTCCGGAAGTTGAAAACCGTTAGCATGAATAATTCTCATTCCCCCTCCCCCGGATCCGATAATCGAACCGCGATGCTTTTCATGCAAATACTCCGCAGACTTGTCCAACTTGACGAGGGGGTGGGGGGCTGTGTTTCGGTGCACACGCAGATCGGGGACACATGCACCAGAGGGCCAAGGTGCACGTGCGGGCTGCACACTGCACACACTCTTGGCCAGAGGCGCAAAACGCTGAGTTGCAATATCGGAATTCCTAGTAGGTAAGTATCGACACGGGCCTTGATCCAGATTGCGCGTACAGGCACGGTTGTCACACACACATACATGCACGATTCTCTCTCTCTCTCTCTCTCTCTCTCTCTCTCTCTCTCTCTCTCTGTGTCTTGCTTTCACTGTGTATATCGGTGGAGAGCCCGCTTTTAAACGTCCATATTTTTCGAGAGCTTTCTCATTCCGGAGCTTCTTTAAGCCCTAGCTCTGGATGCTCTCACGTTCTTCTGCGAACGATCCGCCGAATCCGCTTCCCGACGCCTACGCTCACTTGTTCCGTCGATAAACGCGTTGTCCCATTCGACGCCGCGGGAAAACGTTCGTTCGAAACTCCCCCGACGCAACCGCTTGATTTTCGAAATGCCGAAATCCTGCGCGGTGAACGGAAATCGAAGGAATTGTGGCGTGAAAGCTGTTGCGAAAAAATTTAAAGCTTTTTCAATGGGCACAGACGAAGAATAGTTCTCCTAGAATACGAAAATAAAAACTTTTTGCAGCGACTACTTGACAAAAGTTGATACAATTTTTTTATACCAAATTATTTATTTATAACGCTTTCACCATCGTATTCCTGACATTTTGCCGATTAAAATGATACCCCACACGACCCTATTCGATTCGTATTTACCCTTGTAATTCAGAAAAGAGTGGGACTTTGATTATGCGAACTATAGCAAAGTTTATGATTACGAACGCACTATAGCAAAGCTCTATCACATCGTGGATTCAACAGGCAACGGTGCTTCAAAGTATGTCGTGTTTCGGCTCGTTTTAATCAGAAAAACGTTAAGAATATAAATGTCTAGTAAAAAAATTGTTAGGAATAAGTTTATATTTTTTCCCACGAAATAAATTTTTTAAGCTCACGAGCGAGGTGTGTCGTAGAATACCACGTATATCGAAGCGACATTTTCGAACGGTAGGAAGCGTGTTTTTGAACGATAGGTTCGTATAGCAAACATCCCACGTAACGTATCCTCTCTACGAAGGTGGTGGGGGGAATTTTTGTTGCGTAAAAAATATGCGGATACATTTCCGGCGTATTTGCCCGCGCAAATAACGCAGCCCGTGTCGTATAACGTGTAGACAATACAACGATTTATCGGGCCAGCCGATCCTCATATTTACACACACAATTGCAGATACGCCCGGGGCATGTGCAAGTTCGATAACGATTACTGCGGCGAATGCTAAATAACTGCAAATAAACATTTCTCGGGAGATTTGCGATGAAAGATTCGGCAAGAACCGTTTCCGATAATGTTTGACAAAGTTCGAGCTACGAGGATTGCACCTTACCCAGTATCAAGTGTTTTTGTGACTTTAATAATACTTGTTGTAGTTTGATCATTTTCCTGACCTGACCATAACAGCTAGGGGAATGATTCTTACGTAGAATTATTTTGCAGACTCTCCCGAATGTGACTATATTTTTTTAAAATGCGATTCTTAACTTTTAAACAAGTTTAAAAAATGTTTAAACGGAGCAAGATAGCTTGACCGTACTAATTTTAATAATTTAAGTTAAATAAGAACATTAATTAACGGATTGTCATTGTGGCGGAGACGACATTCTCTGCAGAGTCCTTCAGCTAGCAAATTATCTGAAGTTCCTCGCGAGAGGTAGTTGAGGAACTCCGCGAAGAATTTTCATATCAACGAAATTTTCCGTGGCAGAAAATTTTTCGAATTGATCGCATTTTCGCGGGCTGAATTCCCGTTGGTTTATTAGAGGAGGTAATGCCAGACGAAGGAGATAATAACGGCGACAATTCGAGGAGGTAGCCTACTCTGTAAACACGGGGAAAAATGGAAATTTAACCGCGATTACGTTGTTTGCGTTAGGCGCGTGGATATATGTGTCCTCGTTGTTCAAAGAGGCAACGTTAATTAAATTTATTTAAACCGGCCCAGCCGACGACTTCTCTCTCTCTCTCTCTCTCTCTCTCTCTCTTCCATTCCATTTGGTCAAATTTAAATTGCGCGAGCTAATCCGGGACAGGGATTATAGGGGAACGTAAAGGACGGACAAATGTTTGCCGGGGAATGTGTAAAACAGGGAGCCAGAGCTGCTATATTTCTCCTGTATATATAAATGGCGATAATTTATATTCCACGGGCCTCCATGCGTGTGTAATGTACGCTCCATGGCCCCGCAAACGCGGATAGCTGTTTTCATACACCGACCACGGTAAACACGGAAGCAGTTTATTTGAGATGGCGTCACGCTTCGAAATTTCGATTCATTCTTCGTACAATGTTCTCACTGATGCTCCAGATTCGAATCAATATTATAATTGCAACAATTTCGATTACACAGTACGCCAAACAACGGGGCAATCCAGTACTGCCTCACAGGACAATCTATGGTAGATTAAAACGTCTATAGAAATGTTGAAAAATTTTTCTCGTGAATGAATCTTCCACGGATTTGAAGATCGAAATCTCCTCTTTCCAACGAGACCTCAAAAATTGATCTACCATTTCTTTTAGCTGTTTTACGCTTGAAAAATTGAGACCTAGATTGATCATCGGTGTACCGTATGTTATCATAAAGCTGGCGGCACACTTCCCCTTCAAAAATCAATAACTGGACCAAAAAAAATGGTGGATCAATTTTTTCGGTCTCGTTGTAAAGAGGAAGCTTCGATCTTCAAATCCACGGAAGATTCATTCCCGGAAAAAATTTTCTAATGTTTCTCGGCGAGGTCGCAAAAGCGCAATAGAACCACACGATCTAAGAAACAGCACGGACCCGAGGGTGTTTCCTAGCTAAAAAATAATCGTACAACAACAAACTTGGACTCGTTTGAAAGCTTGAAGACTCTACTTTCGCGCACCGCCGTTCATGTTCCACTAAAAACATTTTTCCATGATTGCGACACAGTTTGAATCACGGACGAAAAAATGATGAACTGCGAATGGATTGTCTGTTCGAATAAACGGGCGACTGTTAATTAGCAAAAATAGGATAATCGATGCGGCCCGTCTCTATCCCCAGAAATTTATTTGCTCGGTTTATCCCGTTTACGTTCCCGGCGCTGACCTTCGTATCGCACGGTATAAATCAGACCTAGTGAATCAATTTGCGGAACGATGCCTGTGCGTGGGCGGCCCCGGGATCACGCCCAGGATTTGCATTTCACTGGGCGAACGAGGAAAACGTTTGCACGTTGGCAAGGTATTTGTTCAGGATGCTTTCCGGTCGCCAAAGGCTGATCAAAGGGAATCAAATTGAAGTTTCTGTTGCTCGTAATGGAATTACGATCGTCGGATAAAAAGCGTTTCGATCGAATTAACTGGCGCCCGTGGTAATGAAGCTACTTCGCAATCGATGATAGACTTCGTTGCTAGGAAATCGAGAACTATAACTGCTATAACTAGACTGCGGATTTTATGCATTTATGACAAAAATGAATAGGTGTAATTTAAAATAGCAAAAATATTTAAAAAATTTAAACATACTATTATATTATTTTCAACCTGCTGAACATAATAAGGAAGAAAATAAATTTCTATTTCACTCCAGTTTGTTGATGAAGATCCGCAGTCTAGTTATAACAAAAAAAAAGTCATACAGAAGTTTATTTCGGTCGCTCATAACAGTTGTCGATAAGAGAAATTGATAAGAGGAATTCTCCAACCGAAAAAGAGTTAACCAATAACTCAATAATATAATAGTAATAGTAATAGTAATAGTAACTCAATCGTTAAATAAGCAACGAGAATGAATTTTCTCATCAATAATTATTATGAACAAGTGAAAAGAAATTCGATCATCGATAACTGTTACGAGCTATCGAAATGAATTTCTCTCATCGATAATTGCTTCGAGCAATCGAAACAGTTTGTATTCGTCGATGACAGTTATCGAGGAGGATCCAATTTTTCGGACACTAATAACTGTTATTCGTAACCAAAAAGTATAAATTCGATATTTTTTTAATCATTACGTTCTTCGAATATTTTTCTTTATATTTTGTGTACATTATATCTTAAATTTCAAGAATAATCAACTTTTCATTAATGATTTTTATCGCGTAGAAAATTTTGAAATAAATTCTTAAAGATATTTTTTGTGCGGCCACTGTTCCGAAGGTTCGGTGTTAATTTACAGTACGTTTGGATCCATGGATCTTCGCAGACAGTCGAGCGAAAATCTCCCCCGGGCTCGCAAGATCCCGTCCGTCTCCTGGCGGGATTATGTTCGCCCGCATCTGGATAAGCACGTTAGCTCCGACTTCATCCTTCTGGTTTGATATTTTTATCTCGACGGCTAATGGTCTCCGCCGTTCGATCAACTCCCGCGGACAGCCGGAAATGTACACGAGTCGACGGACCGATGCGCGACGATCAATCACTCGAAGACGCTCCCACCATCACGGGAAAATATTACTCGATTACAGGGACAAATATTTTATCTGTTTTTCATGCGTCTTCGCGGCTGTTTGCTGAAAGCCGCCGCCCTGCGTCGAGCACTTTCTTCTCGTTCCCAAGAACGTAATAGTTATCCTTTCTCTGGAACTACATCTCCGTGTCTTGGTTTCAAACATTTACTTTGATGGCCCCTTAATCGTACTTTAACGTCTGCAAAAATTTTACAAAATTTTTCTCGCGAATGAATCCACCGCGGATTTACAGGACGACGCATCCTCTTCACAACGAGACCTTGAAAATTGATCTGCGATTTTTTTTGGCCGTTTTATGCTACGAAAATGGGGGACCAGTTTGGTCATCGGTGTACCTTGCGTTGTCGTACATCTTCCAATCAAAAATCGATAGGTGGGCCAAAAAAAATCGCAGATCACTTTTCGAGGACTCGTTACAAAGCGGAAGATCCATTCTTCAAATTCGTGGTGGATTCGTTCACGAGGAAAAACTTTTTATGGCTCTTACAGACCGTTGAATTTGTATAATTGTCGAGTAAAATCGTGTCTTCAGTTTCTCATCTGCTATACGGCACAAGAAAATCCCGGCTGAAAATTAATTATGCACTGAGAAGTTAGGTTCTCCAAGTTTCAAAATGAAACAATGTTTATTGTTGTACTGTTTTTTGTAGCGAAATTATCACAGATCAAATATGGACAATTTTTAGAAATCTATGAAACAATTATTGTGGAAGCTTCAGAAAGCTCGTGTTAATTTTGAAATGACATTAATTCGAACCTGAATTGAAAGCTCCAGTTCACGTCTGAAACGCAATACATACTTCTGCAGTTCCATCAGCATCCTAGAATCTTCCGGAATGGCTCAGGTACAGTCTAAGAATCTAATTGTCCCGAGGTAAGTTCATTGTCCTCGTAATTGACGTTCTCGAGGCGCCATTACTGTAACTCTTGTCGCGTGTCAAGAGTAAATCTGTGTTTCTCCGCAAAAGAAAGTCTCGATGGGAGAGAGGCCTAGCCGGAGAGCCTCATGAAAGAGACGTCACCGTCGATTTTCCGTTGGAATTTGCAATTCCAACTGACTTGATTCGCCACCGAACCACGGAAATTGAAAAACTTTGCCCGTGGGAAAAACGATTCGGTGTTGAACTTTCAATCGGAAGGCTCGAGCAACCCCGAGGACAGGAAACCCGCACACGGTTCGACAGCTTCGGAAGATAAGTCTATATTAGTCAAGAAACTCGTTAGCGATGGGAAACGTTCAACGGGGTTCCGACAGATCTGGAAACGGCCGCCATTGTGTAGATAGTCTGTCGGAATTAATGACAGAAAATTTCGAAAATTCCTCGATGTGTTGGCAAATGTTGAACAATGTGTTGATACATGTTGACAACTGCGTTGACTGCTCGTGCATTTTATTTGCACATCAGCCCGTACACCTCGGCCCCGTTGTACCGACATCCACCTAAATTTCTAATCTAAATTCTGGATTAGATTTGACGCGGAACTAATTTTGTAGTGTTCCGTGACGTATGATAATCCGGTACTCGAAATCTGTCCACGAAACGGAATCCGAAAATTGTACAGGAGAGATTCGGACAAATGGTCGAACTAGTTGAACTAGAAGATCCGTACACATTTAACAAAAAACATGAGATTATTGCATAATTTCTATTCTAATTGTAAAAAAGAATGGTGACTATAATTGTGTCAAAATTCCTACAACATCTGGAAAGGGGAGATACCTGAGATCATTTGAAGCAATATTTTCCTTTGCAGTAATGGCGTCCGCGGCTTTGTTAAGGAGTTATTAACGAAAAACACGGACCAATCAGAGCGCGACCTAGACGCGTGTTGGCACAGTCGTGTTTTTCTGTAACAACTCCTTAACGAAGCCGCGGACGCCATTTCTGCAAAGGAAAATGTTGCTTCGAATGATCTCAGGAAGCTCCCTGTATACTTGGTTAATGAAGCTGCATCCTTTAAAATTTAACCGTCGAACTTTATTTTCGAATCGGGCAGGAACTTAAAACGTAATAAAAAAAATTAAACCGACTTCGAAAAAACGCACTAAAAAGTGTAAAATAATTTCCATTTAATTTATGTGAATACACACTAACTTAAATACAATACAATCTTTTCGGGGGCGGCGCAAAAATTGAAAATTTTCGACACTGGAAATTACGAAAATCCTTAAATTCTTCTACATGCTTTCACATATTAATGTATCTTCTCTTCCCACCTACTGATTTCCAAGCCCACCATATTCCAATGAAATCATAATCAGCAACATCTGTCATTTGGAAAATTTTCAATTTTGCGCCGCCTCTGAAAAGATTGTATTGTATTTAAGTTCGTGTGTATACACATAAATTAAATGGAAATTATTTTATACTTTTTAGTGCGTTTTTTTTCGAAGTCGGTTTAATTTTTTCTTATAAAATTTTTTTTATTTCACACTTTTTATCTCTGTCAGCCGTCACATTCCAAATCGTAATTTATAAATATCTGAAAGCCGCAATCGATAACGGTAACGACGTCGCGTCGTATAACCCACACGGATCTACAAAACATATTTTTCAAAATTTCAATATAGGCTCGCATAAAAAAGTTGTAAAATGCAACATTTAGTATTTCCTATATAATTCCGGTCAAATGCAATTTTTGAAAAAATTTCTTTTCACATCCTGCAGTAAACTAATTGCTCTAGCTTTCCAAAAAAGTTCAAATCGCGTAGTCCAATATTTGAAAGGTTTCGGTGTTTTTAAGAGTGTCCGAATATTAGTGGGAGCCACTGTACATAGAAAAAAAAAGCGAAAAGAAAGGCACATACAGATTGAATTGAGTAACCTCCTCCTTTTTCGAAGTCGGTTAAAAATTATTTAACATCCGAGGAGGTATATATGTCAGACAACAAAATAATTGTGTTATTGTTTCCGCAGAGCAGCGGAGAAATCAATGGAAAAAAATGCACATTGCGATCAGGGGAGAAAAGGAAATATTTACCACTTGGCTCGCATAAACACTTCGTCGAGCGATACAGTCTAGTAATATCGTACCTATCGGAGAGAAGGGATCGATAATCCGCCCTCTGAAATCGTTCTGCGACGAAATATCGTGTTTCATTGGAAGCGAATAATGCGAACAATGGGCTCGAAAAGAACGGAAGCTGGGATTGCATCGAAGGGGCAGGGTTAGCAGGCTGATATCGTCGGGCGGGGTGTGGAACAAGTAGTCATTTCGGCGATGAGATCAGCCTGTCGAACCCTGCGCCGTGTTTTATTTGTTCGATCGGTCGAGTGGATCCTGCGAGGGAACCCTTTTTATTTCTGTTCCACCCGATATATCGATCATAGCCTGGAATCCTGCATACTAAATTCCGGGAGGGGTTGGTCGCACGACCGCGAAACACCTGCGTCCCTGCCGCCATTAAACACAATTACTCATTATTCGGTACTAAATCCATTTCGAAATCGAGTTCATAAATTAGCAAATAAATCACTCTATTTTATTTCGAACCCACTTAAAAATTCACTTATGGTGATCAGAGGGATAGAAGTAATAGAGGGCACAGATTTCCAAAGAGGCTTTCCAAGGGCTGCAAGAAGGTATCAATCGTTTTTCCCTAACTGGAGCCGTCGCGGTCATATGAAGATCACTGGCATTTTCATAAATATTTGATTGGAACGAAAGTTCGTAGCGTTTTCGAATTAAAACTCAAACATAAAATTAGGACATTTATACATAGATTTGTTCAGTAACATATTGTCCATTTGCTTGTATTATTTTTTGCCATTTTTTAGGTGATTTATCGCTAGACAGCGGATCTTGGGTAAACTTTACTTTACCGGACTCAAAATTTGTGCCTTTCTTCTATAAATTATGATACATTTGGTATGTAATCCAGTAGATTTGTGCCCGGGGCGGCTGCAGATCGAAGTTTCGATCCTGTAGGATCAATGGTTCAGGAGTTATGGTTGCTTAAAAAGATGAGCATTTTTCAGTGTTTTTGACAAGTAAGGGCGCCGCCATATGCCATATTGGTTTGTAGGGTGGGGGGTCGACAAGGTAAGCGGCTCGCGGTCGTCACTACAAACCAATATGGCGGCCTTACCTGTCAAAAACACTGCAGATTGCTCAACTTTAAGCAAACATAACTCCTGAACCATTGATCCTACAAGATCGATACTTCGATCTGCAGCCGCCCTGGGTACAAATCTACTGGATTACAATCATAATTTATAGGAGAAAGGCACAAATTTTGTGTCCGGCAAAGTAAAGAGCAGCCCGGATCTTTATGCAAAATAAAATTTTTATACATCAATTGCAATCCATAGAAGCTAAGCAAAAATTTATTTTGCTGATTAATAATTGTGATATGATCAAAATAGTATACCGACATTGTTAAAGTCTTTTAATCTTTTTATTGTTTGGAATTACGCCTACTCATTTTTGTCAGAAATGCATAAAATCCGCTGTCTATTTATTACGTTTTTGAATAAACCTATGAATAAATATCTGAATTTTATGATTGAATTTTCATTTAAAAACGCTACGCACTTCCGTTCCAACCTAATATCTTGTTAACTGTCAACTTTCCATGTTGATGATGACTACTTTTTTCATGTAAAATAGCGAGTAGAATCGACATGTATCCAAAAAATTTATGATAGGTTACCATTGAACAATGTCAACAACCTTCATACGACCTTCGAGACTTTCGACTGCTGTATTCTTAAGAAGAATCCCATTGGAGCTTCCCACTGGTGTCGATGCAGCATCCAGGGCAGCAACGAGGAGGAAGATACGCTTCCGGTTTTCTGGACCAACGACGCACAACTATCCTTCGATATCGCAGTTCGAGCGAAACGCTTATCGCTCGGCAACGTTTCGCCGAATAGATTCGACTTCTCTAATCTCGCATAATGCGGACGAGCCGGGGACGATGCTCGACGAACTTCTTGCAACAACAACAACAACAACAACAACCACGGGAGAATTGTCCCGAAGCAATGTACCGGCGAGATAAAGCTCGGAGCGTTGACAGTTTTGCGATCCGGGAAGAAATTCGCCGCGAACATCCCGTTAATTCGCGAAATTAGGTTAATCGCGCGAGCCCGGCAAACCCTCGCTGCTTACGTGTGGAGATGGCTCCGACTCGTCGAGAGAAGAGAATAGACGTCCTTCCTTTGTGCCGTTAAGTGGAGAGGGAGTGGGGTAAGACCTGCCGTCGTCGGCGCATCGCTCGAACTTTCAAAGGGATTTTCCGGCGATGTCCCGACGCATGTGGGAATTGATTTATCGGCGCGGCTCTTGCCGAACCAGTCTGATAGATGATTCGATACTTCCGGCGCGTCTCGAGATGCAGAATTTCCTTCGTGATCCAAGGGCCGTTCTGAAATCGGTTCGGTTCAAGAACTATAGGATCAGCGATTTTCTGCACACGATTTTCCGAAGTGGAATCCCTCTACCAGCTTCAGTAATATATTTCTCGGTGATTAATAATTAGAAGTTTTCCCTCCTCACCGATTTTGATTACCTTGAAAGATGTTGTCAAGGTCATTATTCTGAACAACTTTTCCCTATACAGTAAAGTCGCGTTCACTGTCCGTGATCGGGTATGCGAACACTGTCCAGTGCCTACTTACCCACTCCACTGCCGGCCAACGCCGCACAGTGGGACCTTTCGTCCAATTCGGAGACAAAATCAAAGAACTTTCGATAGAAATGAGGTAGAGCGATGAAATTTTTTAAAAATTAAAGCTGAAACTTGGCAAACCCCCCTCATATGTGAAAAGGAAAAATTTGTTCAAAATGTCGAAATCTATAACATATTTAAATTTCATCAAAATCGGAGAGGAGTACCGATTTTGGGTAAATTTTACTTTACCGGACTCAAAATTCGTGCCTTTCTCCTACAAATTATGTATTTGGCATGTAATCCAGTAGATCAATGGTTCAGGAGTTATCCTAGCTTAAAGTTGAGCAATCTGCAGTGTTTTTGACAGGTAAGGGCGCCGCCATATTGGCGTGTAGTGACGACCGCGTTCTTTGTCGCCCCTCCCCCACGACCTAATCACCAACTAACTCGGTAAGCGGCGCGCGACCGTCACTACAAACCAATATGGCGGCGCCCTTACCTGTCAAAAACACAGTAGATTACTCAACTTTAAGTAAGCATAACTCCTGAACCATTGATCCTAAAGGATCGATACTTCGATCTGTAGCCACCCCGGGTACAAATCTACTGGATTACATACCAAATATATAATAATTTATAGGAGAAAGCACAAATTTTGAGTCCGGTAAAGTAAAGAGCAGCCCCGATTTTTCCTCGGCTTGACTATTCCTATAGTTATTGTAATTTTTCTGGGCGAGAGACACCAGATGTGAGGGGGAACAGTTGCCCCTTCTCTGCCAACACCGGACTAGTCACGTGACCGGACTCGGGAGAGTAGTTAGAGTGGGGGAATAGCGCGTAGAAGGGGAACCGTAGAGAGGGCAATTTTGAAGATGGCGCCGCGAAACTGGTCCGAAATTGCAGCTGAAACGCCGTAGAATTGCACAGAATTTTCAAGAAACAATTGCATCCACGGAAACGTCACAGGTTACGCTGAAATGTCGCGAAACGGGTACTTTCAAGAACAGTCATCGTCTTGTTGACTGCCTCAAGACCAGCTCGCGCGAACGCGAAGTCTCTTGACACGACTGCATTGAGTTCGTCATGTTTCGGGGAAACGTTCGCCGGAAACGCAAAACACGATGCAACGACGACGGAAGCATCACATAGCTCAATACACAGAGACGCTGTTATGTCGTTTCAACTGTCACCACAGCTCCTCGTTATCGTACCGCTGAATTAGGTCGATCAACCCGAAATAGAACTTCGTTAGCCAGCCATTAATTTATGCTTGTCGCTGACGTTTCGGGTGGCGTCGTCGCGACGTCTTCGGAACTAACTTCAGTGCTCTTCAAGATAAATTTAAGGCAGCGGTGTACTTGAAGAGGTTCTCTTGGTCTACGTGACAGTGTGTATTTTGATTGTTGCATTGTGTGTGTGTGTGTGTGTTTCGATTTTTTAGTGCGTTTTAAATTAATTTTCCAATTTTATTTTATCGTTGAACTGTCTTTCCGTAGGATATTTATTATACGCTCGGTGAATCATATATCGTATTGTTGTAATTTTCTTCATTTTTCATCACATTGTTCGACGAATTTTCATTGAATCCTGATACGGCACTCTGTTCTATAGAATGTTTATTGTTCGCTTTCGATGTACGTATCGTGATCCGCGAACGCTGCATTATTTCATTTCATTCCATTATCACTTAGGCGTGTTTGTCGACCAACTTATAATTTCATTACGAATCATGGCTGAATGGTGCTTTGTTTTCGTTCATTTAATTTCTGCATTGTTCGGCGAATTTTTATTTGTTCCTGGAAAAACAGGAGTGGGGAATCGTAATTGAATGGTGGATTGTTCGAATCCACCCTTAATTATGTTGCTCGCTCACGTCACGTTGAAACGAAGTCAAAATAGAAACGTTCGCTTTGAATGTAGATTGTTTAATATATTCCCATAGTCAGCGGACAGTAGAGCGTAGTTTCTGTTTTAATCATGCTGACCATAAAACCGTGAATTTCGCCACAGATTCGCATTTAGATTGCAGATTTTATGCATTTATGGCAAATAGGATCGGCATAATAACCGGAACTAACGTAACGTGGTATTTTTGTCTGGGCTCTCGTGAAACCGAGGAATTGAAATACAACAAATATAGAAATTAGCGACTATGGAAATGAACATGAAAATCGAAAGTTTTCCATTTACTTTTTCCACGAAGTCGCTGCGCGAAATCACTGATCAATAACGTGTCGAGTATCGCGAAGCTCTCTCTCTCTCTCTCTCTCTCTCTTCATTCATTAAGGCGAAACCTTTTTGCAAAAATAAGAATCCAATCGGATCGAAAATATTGTGCCCCGTATCTTTTCTTCCTCGTTTTTCCAATCGAAATTCTACGATTTACTTTCCGAACTGCAAATTAGTCGGGCATGGAGGCCGATACCTCATCGAAGTTTCAGCCGATACTTTTTAATTGGGAACTCCGTCACGATTTAAATCGGCGACTGGCAGGCATTGCTGACCGAGAGGTGGATGTAATGAAAGGAGGAGACGGATGGACCTCCTTACGACGAATTACCATCAGATTAATTGACGTTTAATTGCCAGTCTTCCAAGCAGTTCGACGGAGCACCTCCCGAAACCTGCTGTACTTGCAAACTCGGAGAAAAGAAAATTTATTAAGCAATTCTATAGAAAAAGAAACTGTTGCAACTACCATTCGTCGTATGATCAAAACCTAACACCTCTTCGGGGCCATTGAATTCATTATTTCAACATTTTAATATTTTTATTTTTATTTTACAAGATTTATTTTTAAATTGTATAAAATTTTCAATTGTCAATGTAAATGTTTTAATGTTTACATTCCCAGCAACAAGTATTCTGGTCAGCGAAATTTTGCGCAGATTATTTTTTATCGAAATATCCGGCGAAGAGCGCCGTCGTCGATAAAAATGTTTTTCGACAGTGTCATTGCAAATTTCCATCGTGCAGAAATATTTATCGCCAGCCCGGTGTGTCAATAAATATATGCCCGCTCCAGTTATCCACTTTCCACCGCACGCTTGTAAATTATTATGAGTGATCATAACGATAACGAATTCACGGGCCGGCTGTTAATGGAGTTCCATAAATTACTGTCCCTTCGTAATCCGAAAGTTACATCAACAGTCTTGTTTAAACTGATTAACATTATATTATAACACTGTGTGCCTGGTGACACGGAGTCGCACGGGGAGATTGGCAATTGACGTAGTTTCTTCGAAGTGATTTCGTCACTCGTTCCGAAACTCGACGGTTTCTTTTATTACAAAAAAATTCTCGAGTCAAGAGAACCGATTCTTACGTAATAGGTGGATAATTGAACGGGCTCATTACGAGATGAAACTTCAGCAACGCCGCCTAATCCGACAAAGTAATTCACGCTAGAACTTCGACTCATCCTGCGCGGCAATTAACCTGTTTCCCAAGGAGATTTCGTCGTTTTTCAAAGTCGATGGATTTTCGTCCCACTTTCCTCTTCGTCGGAAAGAAAAACGTTCGACTTCGACGTTAGGAAACGTCGCTGGCAGCTGTGACCGATGGCGGATCCTTCAATAAAAATTTTCTTTTCTTTTAAAACGCTCGGCGCCGAAAAACTCGCGCGAAACGCATTGGGGAGCGTTCCATAATATTTCCACTCCCCTTCCCTCTCTCACTCTGGTTCCTCTTGTTGGTAAGTTGTTGAGAAATGACCGCAAAACCTGACATCAGTTCTACGCCCGACGACGACGACGACGCCAACAGAAACGGCGACAGTATAGTTCTTCCCGCGGCGGGTATAGTTCTTCCCCGTATCCGCCGCGAGGGAAAACGGAAAAGCCGAGGCGTGGCGTTGAATATTTGATTCCGGGGTCCCCGCAGGATTCACGGTTCAGAGAATAATAAAGCGCTACAGCGCGGGGTAATAGTATTTTATATGGTCTGGGAAGAGAGAACGCCTGGAAATCGCGGGCTAATGAAATTCTTCCGGCAAAAATTAGAGCGAATCAGACACGATAATTACGGTAATACCTCGGCACGTCTATCACTAATACAGTCTACTAACACTGCCCTTTCATTTCCTGTCGCTAACTTCAAGAATACCGACGAAACAACCCGTCGACTCCAACATATCGTTGAGACACTGTCGCTTTTTATGCCATAACTTTTTTCATTATAATTATTTCTCGATGAAACTTTTACCGGCGTATTGCTGACTCTTTTCCGGATAAAATGATACCCAACACGATGCAGTTCGGACCCTATTCGCGCGATTAATCCACGATGAAGTAGACCCTCTACTATCCGAACGCGCATACAATGAATTTGAGGGAGTATTTCGGGTGCGAATCTTCCACAGAATCAATTTTCTTCGTAGTACTTCAAGATTTAAGTAGTCCTGTAATTTAACTTCCGCAGAATTGTTCCGCCTCGAAAAACTGTCTTGAACGACCGCTTAGAGGATCGCCAGCTGGCTAATTAGGAAGCCCTCGGACGCGTACGTGAACGCGGCGTTCTCAAGAAGACGAGGATGTTCGCCGCCTTCGTTAACCTCCTCTCCCGACACGCTCGATGTGAGTTTTTACCCGGTTCGCCGGAAACGAAAAGAAAATGTGCGAATTGGGGACGGCGAGTACAGTAACGCCTCGGTACATGTCTCAAATTCTAGGCCAAAGTGCCACTCCTTTTCAAGCATTTCAGATAATACGACAGTCAAGCTACGGTTCTAGATTGAAGCTTCACCAATCTTTATAATTGATTATCTAGGTGCACGGTAGTGCACCAGCCAAGTTCTTGCACTACCTCCTTTTACACAATCACCATAATCATAAAAAAGGTAACTAATCCGTCTACTTTTCGAGGAGCGAACTCTTGTTCTGCGTAATTACTTTGGACGCGACGGGGGAGGGGGAGCATGTGCATCCTTTGAGAATGGGCAGGAGCTCGTGGCAAAGAAAAGTGTCGCGGCGGTGTTCGGAGAAAAGTTTCACAGAGACGGAAGTCCTGGAAGCAGCCTCACACACGAGGTCCCGTTAATGAAAATCACGGGAGATTGTCGAAAAATCTGCCGTATATCGTAACCCACAAATTAACGTTACATTATCTAATTGGGAGATTCCAGCGGTCCGAGTATCCGAAAAATTTATTCGCCAGGAAATCGGGGTCGGTCGGTAACCGAGGTATTGATTTTTGCCGAAAATGTCGCACGTTTTTCCAGGCAGGGAGGGGATGTAAAATAAAAATGCAGAGAATCAAGGTTGTGTAATGGCGTCCGAACTTGTGTTCGGAAAATAAATCACCGAGTTCCGGGTTAATCGGTGTAATGGTTTCGGACGTGTATTAAAATGCTCCTCGAAATGCAGTTTCGAGAAGGACACTTAAAAACCACTACGAAGATGCTTCCACTTTAAGCGTCCGGCACGAACTTCCGGGGGATGTTTCTAAGACGCACTTTGCGAAAATTGAAAATTCTTAAGCTCGGCAATTCGGAAAATATTTTTAAGACGTTGTGATTTAGGAGAGTGTCGAGACGCAACCGGAGATGTTTCGAGCGGCGTGTTGATTATACCGACGTACTTTTGAAAATCTGACGAGTCGATTTTGAATGGACTAAAAGGACGAGTATAAAATGGCGTAGCGGTGTGTCCGGGGCGGTCAGTTATCGAGCGGGGGTGGCGGTATCAGCTGAAAAGTCTCGGCGAGTCGGATCCGGGCGGTATGGCTGGAATCCAGCTTCGTGTTTAAGGGCTCGCCGATGCAGAAACGAGCCCTCGAAGGTCGAGCGAGTGGTCTAGAAACAGGCTGAGGCGACTTTGGACTCGATAAGAGGTCCTCAGGGGGGGGGGGGGAGTTGGGCGTTGCTAGCGGAACGTCTCCGCGCCGTTAAGATGCTGGGAGGACCGGGCTTTGTGCCGTTGCCAAACACGTTCTCACCGTTCGTCGACGATTCTTAATTCCTCGGCTATGCAGCCTAGCTGGCGCAGCTTCGGACCGGTAACCTTCGTTTGCTTCATTCTAATTAGTCGAACTTAGCGCGCTCGCGCGCGCGCGAGCACGGGACCGAATAAATCTCTGCCCCGAGGCTCGCGGAACAAGATTAACCGAGTTCACGTGCCTCGAGGGCTATGCAAATTCGCAATTAAACCAAACTAAGTCTCAATTTTTCATCCACCTTCCCCCTCAACGAAACTCCTTTTGTCAGTCCACCATTTCGCACACCTTCGACCCAATCAGCCGCGTCTCCATCGCGGCGACGAAGTTACCCGGGAGAGAAGTTACTCCACGGATTCCCGGCGAAACTACCAATGGCTACCGAGGTGCAAACCTCTCCCCCTGACCCCCCACCGACCCCGCCGCTTGTGCAAAGGCATTCTTCTTAGGACGGATTACGCTCGAAAGAAACCTAACCTCTCTATCTACCGATTCGACGCCGGAGATAACCGGGAGCAAACTTCGCCGGTTTACCCGTCCGATATCGCGCCGTCGTCCTCGTCGATTCGAGTCATTTAGATAAGAGAGGCTTTATTAAATTTACACCGGTCAGCGTGGACGCGAGTTTCCTGGGAAATTATCGATCAACCTCGACGACTTTTTCCTCGAGCTCCGCGATAACGAGTTCGACTCGAGAGAACCTGGCTGCAGATGTTTGGACGACGACTATAAGCGAGGATATTTAAATAATTCACAGAGTATTGTTCGGCACGGACAATGCTGGGAAGCGTGCTCGAAAGACGAGATTAATGATGCTTCTGCGAACCTCTTGTGTATATTATTCTGCAAAATTGTTGTTACACACTTTTCTATAGCACGCTGAATCTCCATTGTGCACCGGTATTCACATTAAAAAAAATTGCTTGTAAATATATATAAAGGTGTTCCAAAAATGCTGTACTTCCTTGACAGGGATCCTGAAGTCATTCGAAGCAACTTTCTCCTTTGCGAAAATCTTCTCCGACGCTTCGTTACGGAGTTATTATCGAAAAACAGCCGACCAATCACGGCGACTACGATCGACAGACTCCGCCTCCGATATCGCCATTGGTCCGCGTTTTTTGTTAATAACTCCTCAACCAGTCCTCGGAGAAAATTTTCGAAAAGGAAAAAGTTGCTTCGAATGACCTCAGGAATCTCTCTCTCTCCAAGGAATTATTTAAAAAAAGATAAAATTACCCGTGGAGGAAGAAACTTCTCGACCCAATTGAAACAAACAATTCGAGCCGATGAATGCAGTAATTAATGCGATCACTGTTGGGAGCTGGCCAGCACGCTAAAGAGTCGAAAGCGTTTCGAGTTGAACGCGTGTCAAACGCGGAGATGGCATTACAAAAATGTCGAGGATCGAGTGTGTTTTACGAGAGCGCCGGGTTTATCGCAGCGGCATTTTAAAACACGGGTAACAGTCGCAGTAGCCGTCGGCATTGCGCAATTGAACGCATTAAAGGATATTTACGTTATGACGTCGACGCGTTCCCTGTGAATGGCAAACGACGACGTATTTATTGCGACTGTAAGCATACCATATTTCTGCAAAGTAGCCACCCCCAGCTCTGCTAATACGTCCAGCGAGACCGGATTAATCGGAGAAGCAGATTTTTGACGTCGCCAACTGATATTCACACTGGCTATATCCCTGTTGAACAAAAATGGCGGCAGCTGGACAAAAAAAAAGTAACTGCGCCATCCTGTCTGCTTCTAGTTAAATAAATTCCCCAAGTTGTTTCGCCAAGGGCTGACGAAATTCTCAGAACAGCGAGGTAAAGACGAGTTCCTCGCGGACAAATGAAATTTGCGTGTTATTGACAAACAGGAAGTTGAGGGGACCGTCGAGCGAAGGTTACAGCGCCGAAACGCGAACTACAGAAGTCCATTAGTTCGTCGGAACGAAATTTATCCGAGGAGACAAGCGAAAGTCTCTCGGCCATTTTTTTTTTACGGGCAACGTCGCGACGCCAGTGAAAAACGGAATGCAAACGCCGACGGAACTTATGCAAATTCGCAATTTCATTCATACGTAATGTTTTCGCCACCCCTCCGGATTAGTCCGCTGTCCCCTTTTCTTTTTCGAATGCAAATCACTCCCCGAGGATAATTCGCGAACTTCGCTCTCCGCTGGAAATCAACCTTGTTTCGGCTGTCGCGTAGACCGAGTTCCTCAGCGTGCTTCTCCATCAAAAAATAGGTTTTTTCTTATTCCATTGATATGTTGGTTACAATGTCTGCGTGCTCGGTGAAAATTTTGTGTGCCGAACGTGTAATCTTCTACTAAGTTACTACTCATTTCCCGGTGATGGATTTCAATTAAAAGCTGTGCGATCTGATGACAGAAAACTAAATAATCATTTTCTCAGGACGAATATCGATTGGCATCGTTTTCGCAAGGGTGCTGTGTTCTTTCGTGATTTTTGTTTCGTTCGTCTGGCATTTATCAGGCGGCAACGGGGGATTACGGACGCCTCGATTTTTCAAGTTTCCAGGATACATCGGGCCCGAACAAACAGATCACGGGATCCGTTAGGTAGCGTCGCGTGTTTACAATGCACAGGTGCTCGCCGACACAACAGCTCCAGGCGAGCCGTTCCGATTTTTTCGTCGCGAGCGGCATGTGTAACTTTCCCGAGCCAATCACCTGCGGAAATGCTCGGGCAGTTTTATGAGCGAAGGAGAAAAAAATTTTTTTTTGGGAGACTGGTTGAGACCTGTGATTTGACCTTGAGGTTATTGGTTTAAAGTTTAAAGTTTCCTAGAGCAATATTGCGCTCTCCTAATCTCTCCACTACCACAGTGCACAGGAGTTTGATTATTTTAAACTTCCGGTTTCGGCCGGAAATAGGTGATTGAGACCGGAAGTTACATTTTTCAAATGGAACATGATATTTTTTTTTTATTACGGATTCGGATTCTATGCGAAACCTATTTCCGGCCGAAACCGAAAGTTAACAGCGCATCTGATTTATAAAAGAAACACTGAATTTTTGAAAATAACCTATTTTCTAGATTATAAATGGGTGGTAGGGGTGGTCTGAGACACCCTGTATATGTATAATATAACCGTATATAAAACTATATACTACTTATATATGTAATGTTATGCGTCGCGTTTAAAAAGAAATAATTGATCAAGAAGGGCCTTAATATCCTGATAAGAAACACTGCACTGTACATTATACCATTATAATGACGTAATTTTATTTGGTTTTCAATATTTAACTATGTTCCACCAATCCGACCATCTTGAAACTTTTTTATACGTTAGATAAGCAACAGAACATTGTTCTTGAATTTTTTGGAAGTGGTCACTCGAAGGGTTGCTTGCGATTCCCACCCCTAAAAAATTAAATGATTTTTTTCAAAAATGTATGATACGAAGGAGGTAAGTTCGAGTATTTTCGTTTCTTTTTTATCCGAATATCTTAATTAACAACCGAGAAAAAAAATGATACAGTTAAGGGTATTTACCCTCATATCGTCCTTATACGAAGGGTTAGCGACTTAATATTTTAGGGGGTTATCTTTCAACCTAAAACTAACCTAAAACCATTGTTTTCTACATAATATCAATAAAAATTGTGGGTGGGGCTGCTGGACCAATCTTACAATTAGTCTGCTAGGCCCATTGCACTTCGCTAGAATGTGACAAACCTGATACACCATGTGGCTCGCAAAGCCACTGAAGTACTTTTCTGGGAAACAACGCTATTTTTCCGTGATTTTTTCCTGGTTTCAAATTAATTACTAATTATCGTACCCCGTTAATTGGAAAGGTCGGTGCCGTGGAATGGCGCGCACAATAATTATTGTTACTCTCTCAATGGTGTCGGGGAAAGAGGGGGCAGGGGTTACAATTATTTATCGGACAGCGAACGTTCAAATTTGGCTGCGATTTTCTTCAATGATGAAATCGACAAGCGCGGACACGGCGAAGTGTCTATAGCGTGCACCGCCTCATTTGCAGGTTATTAATGTGTTTTGTTCGCGGCACACTCATCAGGGCTACGAACGCGGCGCTGGAAAATTCGGATAATTATTTACACGAGGACTCACCGGTTCGTTCCAGACCGGCGCCAGACGGAGATGAATATTTCGTTATAATTTTCGATCCCTCCGACTCGTAAATCGTCCTGCAATTTTCCGGCACTACAAAAACACAATGCGAACCATTAAAACACTTGCGAAACAGTGGAACTTGAAAAAGTCGCTTTCGAGAACCGGCTTTTACAATCTGGCGTTATTTACTGTCCAGTAAACAGCGGATAAATATTACAAATTACGAAATAAGAAAAATGAAGTATATTTGACAGAAATATTGGACGAAACTAAAATTTATAAATTTCAAACCAAAAATCCCGCAAAAATGACATTTGACGAAATAAAAATTGATAAATTCCTGAACCAATAATCCAGCTCAAGTGACACATTTGACGAAATAAAAATTGAAAAATGAAATTTTAGGCTACAGTAACAATTCCGTCAGTGGTACACAGGTGACATAGAAGGGTCAGCTAGGTGTGACCAATTTCGAGCAGGATGAAACGAAGGTACAGTTAATCCTCTATAGTCGCAAAAAGGCCGTACACGATAAACGCAAAAAAATATCCCGTCTATTGTAGTAAACTGATCTCGGCTCGGGTAAATCGGTGTGAACCACAGTTCAAAGGCCCGTGCGTCCTCACAATATAATACAAATATAAAAATTTTTTTTTATTATTACATATTTTTTAATGAAACTTCCGCGAATATATTTGTGGCATTTTTCTGATTAAAGTAAGACTAAACACGATATAATTCCAACTGTATTTAGTGGTTTAATTGACGATGAACGTTTCGGGCGCAAGGAAGGACAGCGTATGGGAAAGAAAGAGACGCGGAGAGTCTCTCTTTACACGCGCTGTCCTTCTCTACGTTCGACTCGGCCTTTGAAGCTCAAAAATAATAGTGTCCGTCTACGAACTTTGCAAATGAACCTCCCGAGGCTTCCCTGATTATAGAGGATTTACTGAACCGTGATAAAAGGCTCGTTCAGCAGGTGATGGACTGATTCGGGCTGATTTCACCATCGTCGAAACGTTTGTGCGCCAATATTAGTGGCGGAAACATCGTTACGGCGGCGCCCCATTGTAAGGCACATAATTTAATTCGACCAGTTCGCGGATATCCTACAGCACATCTCTCGGCGAGAGATTAAATCGAAAGCTGGAAGGATCTCCGCGGGAATTGTTGGCAAATAATTCCTCTCGCTCGGTTGTACACCGAGAACCGACGCGCCCTACGGATTATCGTGAAGTTTAATCAAACTGATTGTAAATCCTGGCCGAGCTATGAACCGGCCCGTTGAAAATCGACCCTATGAAAATTCATTTTCGGTGTGCCGCCTTTCCTGGCCAGATACGCGCGGTCCATACCGGGGCGCGCCGCTAAATTGTTAATTAAATCGACCTGCTCGAGTTTTATCGTTCCGGGGTCCTCCCCCCTTATACGAGGCTCGAATTACTTTCGGCCCTCGTGCTCATCCCCTACGATTTGCATTTAATTTCTTGTCGAGTGCGAAATTTACAACCCCCCCACCCCTCGTCCCTTCTTCCACTCCTCGGAACGTTCTGCTTTGTTATTGTGTTTTTGCGGAATTGATTCAATTACGATGATATCTGGACCGAACGCCAGGCGAACTAATGGAAATGTTCTCAATTAACATTAAACCTACTGACCATCAAAAGTGACTGATGCGTAGAGTATTATAAAAACAACAAGATTAAATTTATTTATATTTTGTGCGATTTTTATGATACTATAATATATACTGGAGTCGAAAAATATATATTCAATAAATTCCCATAAAAACACCGTTACAATTATAATAGTTGTCAAATAAAAAATCTAAAATGGGACATTTGACGGATTAAGCTTTCCTCAGATCAAATATTTATTCGGTGGTGACGAATAAATTGTAGGAGACGAGTTTGAGTCGCCAGGTGAGGGGAATAGATTCGAATAGCGGGGAAAACGTTACCCCCTCTCAGCCGGCGTAGAAGGGGAAGCTGGAGTGGGGACACCAACGAACATAACCTCCAACCTCAGTGCTGCCAACTTTCCCACCTCGCACTACCTGTGCTTCGTGATCTGATGCGCGAATAAAATTCGGCCCCCCTAATTCTTTTTGAATAAGTTTGAAGAGGACACTAGGCATACACTGATACCCGGGACTATACAAATGGACCCTCGCGGGCCGGAAAGCAGTGCTAATAATGCAGATTACGGTGGAGTACGTTCACCCTTCTGCCTGGTAAGAAGAAAACCCCGTCATGCGTGCAGAGCCTGGTAAAAAAGGCGAGTCCAGAAGGTCTGAATATTTCAAACGTTACAAAGGGGGCGGTCAAAGAAAGCGCGGGTTCTTACAATTTGGCGGAGTTCCATTTCTGAGTGTCGACTAGATGAAAGGACGGGGCGAAAGGTCGTCGAGAAAGAGGCCCGCCCGAGTATAGAAAGGAAGCGGAAAACAGGAGGATGTTCGTCCATCGAGGCTGAAAGCTCGGTTACAATTAATTATCAGCGGGCTTAAGCGGTTCACGGATGTAGTGATTATTCGGTTCATTTGCCCGGCTCGATAGAAAAATGGCAGACCGTAATGAAATGACAGCCCAACCGGCTGGAAACTGTGAAAACTTCTCGCAACCCCCCGATGGAAATTCACGGGACACGCCGGAAAGTTTCCCAAGATACCTCTGTGGGAGAAAGTTGTGTACTCGGTCTCGCGAAACTTTCGACCATTCCCATTCGAAGCACGCGGAATTAACCCCGGCACGAATTTTTCCGGGTCGATCGTGGAGCTAAGAGAATCGCCAGGCTTTCAATAAACGTTAAATAAAAAATTAAATTAATTATGATGTATTTGGTATGTAATCCAGTAGATTTGTACCCGGGGCTGATGCAGATCGAAGTTTCGATCCTGTAGGATCAATGGTTCAGGAGTTATGCTTGCTTAAAGTTGAGCAATCTGCATTGTTTTTGACAGGTAAGCGACCCACTTACCGAGCAGAACCGCTAGATGGCAGCACGGGCACACAGTAATATCGTTAACATAGAGAAAATATCTCAGAAAATGTGTTGGAGAAGAAATATCACTACAATCCAATATGGCGGCACCCTTACCTGTCAAAAATACTGAAATACGCACAACTTTAAACAAGCATAACTCCTGAACCATTGATCCCACAGGATAGAAATTTCAATCTGCAGTCGCCCCGGGTACAAATCTACTGGATTACATACCAAATACATCATAATTTATAGGAGAAAGGTACAAATATTGAATAAAGTAAAGTAAAGGGCAGCCAAAAAATTCCCTGGTAATTCTATTTCCATAGAAAAATAGCAATAGAGTCACCTAGTATGGCACTAGATTCCCACCAAATTTCAAGTCGATAGCTGCTGTAGATTCTCAGAAAATAATTCTGATTGTTAAGTTGTTCTTGATGAAGCTAAAGACGTAGGTAGGGATCAGACGGTTCATTATAGAATATTATTAACTCTAAGAAGGTAGAAGAGACTACAATCGTATTAAGATAAAGTCTGCAATACTTCGCGAAGGCTGTGTCGTCCAATAAACCGGAGTAACTCGATCAGAAGTTGTGAGAAAGTCACAGTGGATGATGCATCGTCACGAAAAGCCGGTAATTAACGAGAATCGGGGTCGATCAATGATTGACCGTGGAGTTGCACTCCGCGGAGGAGTCTTCGAGAATAGATAACACAAATCGGATCACGGAAATCCTTGCGCTGCAGACAGTGGTCTCGAGTTAACGCTACGATTCCGCCGGAAATTATTGCAAATCGATAGCCATAAACGTCCCTCGCCTACACAATAACTCGCGTCCAAGAAAAGTTTGTTAGATCATCATATCATTCCTTAATATTGAGAGATTTTTCTTAATTTCATACTAATTTTCTACTTAACGAGTATCAACAAATTTTTAATAACTTTAACCAGTAAACTTTACTTTACCGGACTCAAAATTTGTGCTTTTCTCCTATGAATTATTATGTATTTGGTATGTAATCCAGTAGATTTATTTTAGAGTCCGGTAAAGTAAAGAGCAGCCATTTTAACATATATTGTAGGAATGTTATTAGCTTGCAAGCATCACTTATGATTAAACAATACATTTCGAAACGCGAACTTTATCATCTAAATCCGGATTTCCGAATTCGTAAGCAACTTCGCGAATCGGACAAATTAATTCGCAACTGAACCGAATTTGAAAACAACTTCGGATAGTCGACGAACGGTATTAACTACGCCAGATATACGGCACTTTTTATTTCAAAGTGATTACCAATGTGAGGATTAACAATACCGGAGATAAATATTTCCCGACGAAAGGTTTTACCAAAAAAAAAAAAAAAATATCAACACAGCGAAATCATTTCTGAACCGTCCAATTTAGCAACCTTTCACTCACCCGGGCTCGTAATTGTTTAATACATCATATTTCATTTTCAACAAAATCCCTGACAACAACGACGGAAAGTGATTAATTTATATGACCCACATACAGGAACCAGGCAAAAATGAATGACAGAGAACGCGGTGAATGAAGACCGATCAAAATTAATTAGCCGTTCGAACAATATAAATAATAGGGGCAAATTCTGTAAAGACAGGAATGTATATCAATAATCGCTATTATAAATTTTCTTCTTCGATTTTTGGAGGGTTCTGGATTTTCTCGGGGGTGGTAACCAGCGAACCAAGGTGCTCAATATTATTTGTACTAACCATTATAAATTTTCTCCTTCGTGTTTCGATATTATCGAGCTAACTATTCCGATTCTGAGGGGGGGATTTTGTATTTTCTGGTATTCCTGGAATATTCGAAATCGAAGGGTGAAAGTTTCGGCCGGTGACGGGCCGGGAGGATAATCTGCGTGGCCCGCGGCGAATAATTGCGGTGTCAATATTTGCGATTTCAAATCGAATCAACGACTCCCGACGACCCCTGTGATTCGCCGAGGCGAAGTCAGCTAACAAGGTTCATCGGGCAGGATCGTGGCCCCCGAGGGTCCTGTTTTCCGGAGCGATGTTCCGTGTCCTTAGGAAACGCACGCGTTATCTCCGGGTACCACCTAAATCTACAGCATTAGCCGAGTCGGAGCCCGTTAAATCAATCTCGATTAATCCACGCGGCAATTCCGGCCGAGTCATTAAAGCATTCTGAAAAGCGAGGGGGAGGGGTGGATGGGGGAGGTGGAACAACGTTTAAGTGTGGACTCCCGTGTGAAAGGGATTTCCATTTGCCGCGGGATTTTCATTCGTCCCTCGGCGGACGTTAATGGAGGACCGACTTATATTTCATTTGCATACGGCTGCGCGACGGTATTAGCTCGTTACATGGACCGTGGGCGAAACTTTCCGCTAAGCGAGTAGCCGAGGACGATACTCTAGTCAGACGCGGAACGCACTCCACGCTTTCGTTCAGCGCAAAAAGCTTCGATGAAAAGACCGCCATTCTCGCCATAGAATTTCAGGGATAAATATCATTCGAGCTTGTTCAATATTAATTCAATATTTTTTATCTTAGTTGAATAGGGTAACTGCACCAGTGAATGAACATTTAAGAAATTGTTCAGGAAGATATTTTATTTAAAAAAAAAAATATGTGAATTAGGCTTAAATTATTCCCTGAACTCTAAATTAAAGGAAAATTAAGAATAATTCCATTTTATTCGATGATCTTTTGCCATCTTTCTGGTAGCTTAAGAAAGTTATTGGCTACATATTGAATAACAAAATTGGATTTCATTTCACCTTAAAATACCGAAATTACTTTCTTGCCAACCCAATATCATTTCAGAAGTTCTCAGATCATCAAATTCTGTCCTTTGTTAAGTCTGCTTGTCGCCACTGTAAAAATCATTTCCACGAATAACTTTCTTTCTTATAAATTAGAAATTTATTTCAAACGTCCTTGAAACTATGGCAATTCCTCGGGAGTCTAGACAGATAAGAAGGTATTTAGCCGTTGACAGTGGTCTGTGAGAGTCGGTAATGGGAGTGTTGACGGTGGCAGAGTGCTCGATCAATTGCCTGGGTGCCCGTTCTGCCAGTGACATAGATCAATGCTTTCTCAGCCTGACGCGAGTGTGCCGCTAAGGAGTAGATTGAGGGCGTGTCTGATCAGTTGGCTAACTGACGGCTCCGGTAACGCAAACTGCCTGTCTCACAGTGATAACTGTTTGATCGCTTTGGTCCTACACGTCCACAGGAGCATAATGCATTCGCAATTTTTTGCATAGTGATCAATAGAAAATAACGAAAATCTTTCGATTAATAAAAAATTAATAAAAAATTCAATTAATAATACTTTCATTCACTTTCAAGGACACTAGAGACTTCCAGATCACAGGTAGCCTAATTCACCGAGATCGTTTCGCAGACACATTTTCTGGATATCTCCAGGGTGGCTCTCAGAGAGCAAATCCGCCAATTCGAGTCGTTTAAAGAGATTTTTGATCGATCCCTGCACCAAGATGTACGGGTCGTGTTCGATCCCCCTTATTCCATCCGGGATTCATTGATCCAGCGACAATCGCTTGACCCTCATCCCTTCGAATTTAATCAGAGCCCCGGAATCTCGAGATGTCGGCGTTCTTCTTGCAGACAATACGTACAAGAAGCTGGGAATTAGTTTGCGCTTAACTGCGCAGTCGATCAATGAGATTCTTGCAGGCGGAGCCTCGCAGCTGCTCCGACGATATTCACTGACTGAACGTCGGGCTTAATGGAAGACTGTCCTTTTTATCCGACCCTTGAACACCGTTTTTTCAGTTTATTTTACTCGGTCCGATCAATAGGTAAAACGTACCCTATGAAAACAAATATCACGAAACTTTTGTTGGTTTTACTTGAAAAAAATCACACGTGCACTACAAATACCAATAAGTACGTATAAAAATTCCCAATGCAAAAGGTTCCACAGTTTTTCGGAAAAAAATTCTCGAAGTTTGGCAAATTCAGCACTCAAAACCAGATTACCCCCTTAAAACATACTTTTAAAACAAGATATAACTCACGAAATTTTGATAATTTTTACTTGAAAAAAATCACACATGTACTTCAAATACCAATAAATACGTATAAAAATTCCCAATGCAAAAGGTTCCACTGTTTTTCGGAAAAATATTCCCAAAGATTGGCAAATTCAGCACTCAAAACCGGATTACCCCTTTAAAACATGCTGTATAAGAAAATATATGACTCACGAAATTTTGATAATTTTTACTTGAAAAAAATCACACATCCACTTCAAATACCAATAAATACGTATAAAAAATTTCAATGCAGTAGGTGCAATAGTTTTTCTGCGAAAAATTCCTAAATACCAATTACAGTATTCTTGCCTACTCTAAAAATCCTCGACTCGGTCTCGCAGAAAATGTGTCGGCACAGAATCGATCTGGTATTAATTATGCGACCGGAGGAAAATGGTAGGAGGTGTACAAGAGTCTTAATAATTGTGCCCGCCGTGTACCTTTATAATTTTATTCGTCACACTCATTTGTGTGTATGTACACAAGACGAAGGAACCGAGCTGTCCATTGTTCCTGTGCCCGGGTCGACGTCGAGCACAAAGGAACGTTCGCAACAAAACGGGAGCGTAAAGAAGAGAGAGAGATTGGCGAGGAGAGAGAAAAAAAGCAGTGCACATTACGATGATCAAAAGGGATTCATGTGAGCTCGGTCGAAACGGGTCCTTTTCACGCGCCCCCATCGGAAATGGAGTCAAGAGACAGACCTCGGATGAAACTTTCGCGACACCGTACTCAATATCCGGCGTTCTTCACGTTCGTTCGCGATTTTTCGTCGGGGACTGCATCCCTAAGCTACGTGGACCATGTTTAATAGCAACAGTTCTGATCAGAGTGCTTTTTTTGAGACTCTGAGATCACTATGAACCTCCGCGCGACACAGAGAACACACTCTCTGTTGTACGACTCTAACATTCATAGTCGAAAAAAATCTTCTCCTGGTTTTCTCGCAAGATTGAGATTGAGATTTCAAGGTGGTTAGTATGTTTTTTATACGACACCGTATATATTTTCTTGAATATTCTCGTAAAGTATAAAAAGACGAATCCAACGAGTACCATGACCATACCATTACGGTCATTCAATCTTGAGATATTCGTGTCTGAATGGAACAAACCTAACTCAAAACCTTAGCTTTCAGATACGAATATCTCGAGATTGAATGATCGTAATAGTATGGTCATGGTAGTCGTTGGATTCGTCTTTTCATTCTCTACAACTCTTTGGTAAAATATGGATAGAGTTTTAATATGCAGGATGTTCCTCTTAAAACAGATCAACTGACGGTTTCTCTCCGATAATGATGTTAATTGCGAGCATAGGTCTTCGAGGTTGCCAGGGTGCACCGATCGGAACAACATGCTTGTCAAGTAGCAAATCAGACGTTCATCGGTCCACGGGGATACGAACGACATTGTTCATGGTCGACAGGACTAATTGCAGAAACGGGCGGCCAGTTCCGGCGTAGATTCGATTGGCCTGATTACGCGGAGCGTAATATCTTGAGCCACGATTCGCGCCTCGGGCACAAAGCTTCTCCGTTCCGGGTGTCCTCTGAAGACCCGAGGCCTAATGAATGGATTCCAGACACCGAGTGTCTCGTCACCTGCACTAGGCGAATCCCGCCCTTTGTACCTCAGTACAACGATTCTATTTCAAACGAACCTGTCCGGTCGCTCGAAGTTCGAGCACTTCTAAAATGTGTGGTCCACTTGAAAATAGTCAATATTATTGTAGAGCATGAACAGACGAATCCAACGAGTACCATGACCGTATCATTAAGATCATTCGATCTCGAGATAATCCTTCTTGATGGTTTAATTAAAAATTTATTATGAACAATATATTATTCTTCGATACTATTGTAGAGCATGAACAGACGAATCCAACGAGTACCATGACTTGAGTCATACCAATACCATTCAATCTCGAGATATTCGGCCCGGAAGGTGCGGTTTTGAGTTAGGTTCGTTTCTTCAAACAGGAATATCTCCTACTCAAATGATCGAAACTGTACCGTCATGGTACTCGTTGGAATCGTCTTTTCACGCTCTACAACAATATCTACGAAGAAACGTAATTTATTCTGCTTCCAACTAACCGAGACATGTTTGTATTAATTGCAACTGGGTTAAAAAGATTGAGAAAGGAGTAGTTACTCTCTGTAGCACGTAAAGGTGCAAATTACCGGTGCACGATTCGCTAACTGTGTGTTCAGGCTGTCTAATCGCGCGTGGAGTTGATTCGCAGCGTTTCGGAGAGTTCAGGTGGTTCGAGTAGGTGAACCAGTCCTGTTCTTACCAGCCTGTAATTATTGTTGTCTCGGAGGCTGATGTATAGCGGCGGTCAGCCGTGTTTTCTGATGGTGCGGCCCGATATTTCTTGTTGGTCGCGTATCCGCCGGCGGCGCCCGTGTTTTTCCCGTAGTCGCCGCCGCCGCCGCGCCGCTTGTTAGGCTGGAAAAATCACTCGCGTTTCCGCCTCCGCCGACCCGATGTCGGACACGTTGTTTTCCGACGGCTATTGTCCGGGGAAACATGACGCTCACGCGTTCAATTCTCGTTAACAATGCTCTCGCGCTCCACCCATACTCTTAAGACACGCCGGACACACGCACACATCACAACATTAAAGGATCATTAAACCGTGCCGAAAAAATTCCACGAACACGCTTTGTATATTATTGTAAAAATAATTCAAAAAATTTTTCATTTCAGATTATCACAATTTTTCAATAAAAAAAGGAATATAATCATTTGGGTTCTGTGTTCAAATGAGGCAGGAGCATTCGCCTAACGCTATCAGGCCCTTGAACTTTCCTCGGGGAACCAGTTTCGTTACGGAATCGACGGATTTTTACGAACGCGAGACGACTCTCGGCAAAGTTCAGAGCATACGCTCGTCGGATTCCAGAACGGATAGAATGGGAAAGCGCGGTCAGCCGAGCAAGAAAAACCTGTAGGAAACAAGAGGCTAATCGATTATGCTCGTTCGCTTATTATATACTTTCACCGGTTATGTCAGCGGTCAAGAAATAAGTGTGGAAACTAGGAAAGCGCTCGGGCCTGCTATTAATACGTAATACGAGAAGTATTACGAGCGGCGAGACCGTGGAGCTGGAAACAACTGTTCTCGGCTTTCCTAATGTCAGCGTGGGCGGTTACAGCGAGAACATAACTATACTATCACGTTTCTGGACTTCGCTGTTTTCCAATTTATTTAATCTTACTCCCAAAAATTACTTTGCCAAAAAATTATATCTGAAGTCTTCGACACGCGGTTAGTAAGATTGTAAAAAATAGCTAGTTTTGTAACAAACAGCGTTTTTTAATCATTTAAAAGGACACATTTTAATGGAGGGGCCTGTACAATTAATGATTAAATTTCGTGCCGTTCTTTATTTGCAAAATTTAAAATTGTTACTCGTCGACACGTGGTTTTTTAAATATACTTTTTTATTTGGGATGTTTGTTTCACGAAGAGAATACGTACTTCTCTCTCCGACCAGTAAAAATAGTGATCGACCCCGCAGTTTCCGCGTGCGATACATCCGGTTATCGATCTTATTAAGGAGTAATTACACTGGGCAAAACGAGAAATTCCGAACTGAACTGCAACTGAACTGTCGTAACCCATATGCATATGAGTTACACAACGGTGAAAGTGAAAGCATTTTTAATGATTTAGTTGTCGGTTGCGAAACCCGAACTTCCTAATTGAAGCTTCCGGATTACCGTTTCGTGACGGTATTCGTCCAGCGCCTCGTTGCACAGTACTGTGACGAGAACAATGGCGAATGGTCTAATTACGCTCATAATTTTGGAAAATTCAGAGGACAGGCTTTTTCATCTTTTTTACAAAGGACTGTTGAGGAGAACAGAGAAATTTTTAATCTTCAGTGCTATCTGGGTCACACAATCGGAATTTCACCTAACATGATCTTGGACGCTATGAAAAAATTCTCGGATCGTGAAAATGAAAATTGCCCGATTTGATTGAAATTTTACCAGACTTACTTTTGTCATAAACTATGTATAATCGTAACTGAAAGATTTCAACACTGATAATTTGAAAAAAGAGTTTCTAAAAACATTAATAATTTTTTTCGAATTTCCAAGTCGTATTTCTGAACCCAATTTGTCATTTTTAAAATTCTTGTACAGGGTGTCACAGAATTATATGTCGTGGACACCATAGCGCGATTCTACACCCCTGATTTAGACAAAAATGACGTTAGAAACCCTGTTTGTGACACCCTGTACAAGCATTCAAAGACTCCTTTGATATCTTACTATCTGGTCATGGCCACAAGATAGAAGAGCTCCAAGGTCACGACCTTGGGGGAATGAACGATCGACCTTGCCCCTGCTCAAACACTCGATTCAGTGTACGGCTCGCCTAAGGGGAGGATCTTTCATTTACAACCGTTTTATGGTCCCCGCGTCTAGAGAACTCGTCCCAATAAGCTCTATCACAGAGAGGGGTCAGAAGGAGATAGCTCGAAGAAGAAGAAGCCTTCGCTGATGCTGTCTATTTCCACGGTATAATATCCTCCGGTGAAGACAGTGCCTCTTACTAATCCCATTTTCGTCTGTCTCATTTACAAGGTTACCGTCGCGAGCGCAGATCCGTGAGATCAGTGGCTGATAGGGGGCACGGATAAAAGAATTTCATGCTGCTCCAAACGCAATCCTAATTTTTTCCAACGAGAGAGAAGGTAGACACAGGAATTTCGAAAAATTAAGACAAGATGACTTAAACTTCTCCTTAATGACATGAATCATTTTTGGATATTTTTATCCTGGTAAATTGCACCTACTCGATGGTGTTCTAAATAAATGACGAATTAACTCTGTCCACAATTAGTGTCCACAATTACCCCGTTCAGTCTTAAACACTGCCAATATATAAGGAAGATTTCTGTAGCACCCAGTGAAAAACAGGGAGGTACGATTGAGCCTGACTGCTGAAATTCAATTAGCAGCGGTGCGGGAATGGCGCACCTGTGCCGGAAATTGATCAACGGGACACGGATTCCAGGTGTTAAGGTGACTGGAGGAACGCCGCGCCGCAGGGAGACTTCCGGCTACTGCTGGCGCGACTCTTTCACGCGTTCAATTCGATTTGGCCCTCGCTTGTTGGATCGCGGACTCATCGAAAAGTAAATTTGTCGTCCGAGCGCCGGGACCACGCCCACCGGGAGGGATTTCATTTCATGGGATCGGGATCCCGCCAGGACCGCCGGCTAAACAACCAGCCGTTTGTTAATTTAAATCAACGACCACTCGAAATTTCACTCGCCTCTCCAAATTGGACACCCAAAACATGCTGCAACTTTAAACGTCTCCAGAAACGTTAATAAATTCTTTTCGCGAATGAATCCACCGTGAATTTGTAGATCAAAGTCTCCTCTCTTTAACGAGATCTTAGAAATTCATGTACGATTTTTTTGGGCCTGTCATACACTTTTGAATGAGCGGTGGAACGCGCGGCTCAAATTGAAAAGGATCGTACAAACTGTGGTATATTCAGACGGCTGTACGGAGCTTGATAAATTTTTTTCGTGAATAAGTCTGCCGAGAATTTGTAGATCAAAGTCTCCTCTTTGCAACGAGATCTTAAAAATTCATGTACGTTTTTTTTTTGGGCCAGTCATCCATTTTTGAATGAGAGGATTTTGAATGGAACGGCCCAAATTGAAAAGAATCGTACGAACTGTGGTGCATTCAAACGGCTAAAGAATTGTTAATAAATTCTTCTTGAGAATGAATCCGCCGCAAATTTGAAAACTGAATCTTCCGTTTTACGAGACCATAAAAATTTATTTACGATTTTTTTTGGCCGTCTACCGAACTTTGAATGTGAGCTGGAATACCCTTTATAGTCAATACGACTGAACAAACGATGGCGCATTTAAACGGCTGTAGAATTATTCATAAATTTTTTCCGGGAATGAACCTACCACAGAACTGAAGATTGAAACCCGCTCTTTACAACGAGTCTTCGAAAATTGATCTACGATTTTTTTTCATTGTTTTATGGAAGATAAACGAGGGACGTGAGAACGTTCTCGTAATGTGAATTTAGAGTTCGGCTCGAAGACAACCGCGGGATCATCAGAGTTAAACGTTCGCCTAAGCGATAGTGCATCGTGCGCGTGGGATCCTCTTCATAAGCGGCGCGGGTAATACCGCGGGCGTTAAATTTCTCGCGACGAACGATAATCGGCTCAAATCGGGCTAACGAGGATCGTGATTTACGCGCAGTTGCAGTTTTCGCCTCCTCGAGCGAGCTTGCGCCGCGCTCGTGCCTCATATCGCGCTGCATTATCTCGTTGTTCGTTCGCGCGAAACTCACCACCAAGAACTGATAACTGTGCTCTATGTTGGTGCGTTCGAACCTGAACTCGTGTCCCGCAATCAATACGCGACTTCGAGGCTGGCACCTAACTGTAAAAATTAATCACAGTAATATAAAACAGCACGAACATTAGAAATATTTTACTACAATATTTTCAATTTATTCAAATTATTAACACGGATCCAAAAATTGGCAAAGATAAAAAGGTGCTTCGTCAATGAAGGGTCAACGACCGGATTCAGCATGTTTCAGAAAAATGTCACATTATTGTCAATTTATGAAAATTATTATATTAACCCGGACCCAAAAATTGGCAAAGATAAAATGATGGTTTGTCAATGAATGTTCAATGACGAGATTCAGAATATTTCAGAAAAATATTGCATTATCTTCTATTTATTAAAAATATTAATTATTTCATCAATGAAGGTTCAACGACCGGATACAGAATTTTTTCCGCAAGCACTACATGAACAAAATATTCACACTGTCGTAATTTTCCTGCCGGCCTCGCCGCGTTACACGCAGTTAGATAAGGCTATGCGTTTTAATTATAGGGTGAGTTACAACGACGAAAGTGTATTTCTGGTTCGCTGCCGCGTCCTCTGACTCACGAGTGATTTACATAATCCGGTGGTTGGGGGGTTTGAAAAATTCTGGCCCCCACAAAGAAGCTGTTAATTTTAATGTAACAAAGCGGCGTATCCCTCGAACGGGACGCTGTAATTAGCGATCCTTGCGTCCGACATTACCGTGTATCCACCATGGAAAGAAAAAAATCCGAGAAAATTTGTAATCTCGAAACTGTTGGACTATTTTTCTACGCTAATTATTAATGCATAATGATTCTTATAGTGAGACCTTCACCAAAACACTCCTTATTCATCCACGAGTAAAATGATACCCGACAAGACACGGTTTGGATCACGCGTTGCTGTGTAAATCACGATTAAGTGGAACCTCGACTATCCGAACTGATCGAAATCTAGGAATTTCCGGATTAAATTTTTGTACAGTGAACCACGGTGTATGTGTATCATTTTAGACTAAATTATGTACATCTGGGACGTGTATCAGTAAAATAAAAATGAAGAGAATTTTAGCGAAGCTCTTTGCAATTATAAATGGGTTCGTCAACGGGACTTTGGCCGACGAAGCGACAAATTGCGGCGGAGTATTATCGTTCCGTGGTCTGCAGGTGTCAATTAAGCTACACCGGTTTGTTGTTATCAATTCGAGGGCTCAATCGTCCGGAAGAAAGCGTCGAAGGTATCAATGGAGCCATTAGAGGAAAGTTCGTCGAAGGAGCACAGCGACCCGGGATTCTTTCCACAGTGGACGGAAACAATTCCGGCCATCTATTTCACGAATCCTAGGCTTTGTTCTCTTTGCAACCGGGGTCTCCGTGGTGGTCCGGCTCGTCTTCGTCGTCTCTTTATTTTCTCGTTCCTGTGTGAGAACTGGCTCTGTACCAACTGCTACCGCACACATTCTCTCCTTCCCACCCCGCTCTATGTAACCACGCCCCGTGGAACACGACGGTTATCGCCTCTGAATGACTTACGGCCCCGGCATGGAACCAGACGCATGGTCTCGGAAACGCGATCGAAAGATCACGGAACCGCGATAACTCCCGCCGATTCGAGACATATCGGTGCGCCCTTTGGCAACCCCGTTCGGCTAGAATCAAAAGTGGAACACCGCTGTGTATGTTTGCCGCTGTGGAAATCCCCCGTGGAAAAAAGAACCTGATCGAAAACGGTAGACGCCGCGGCGGGTTCGTTTCACGACCAACTTCACACTGTACATATTTTTCCGATCGGCCGTGAAAGACCCCTGCTACCGGAATACATCGACGTACTCAAATCCCGTAAATCTTGAAAATCTTCAATTTGTTTATAAAATTTAATTTCTCGTTGTTTCCTCGTGAAACCTCCATTTTCGCATTGCTGACATTTTTCCGGTTCGAACGACACCCAACACGATACACTTCGGATCGCGTATATTGTGGAACCTCGCTTATGCGAACTGATCGAAAAGACGTTCAACCAATAGGACAGTCACCATCTGAGGTATTAGACTGAATCTTTACAATGAATCATAGTATTGTACGTGAATCTCTTTATATTACATAGTTCGAATAGACGGTTCGCATAATCGAGGTTCCACTTAATCGTGGATTACTCGGGCAAGCATGCTGCGAATCGGGTCGTGTTGGGTATCGTTTTAAAGGGGAGAATCTCGCGGATGTTTCAGTGCTAGTTTCACAAAGAAATAATGAGGAACGACAAAGTTACGTCACCGAGTAACAACGATGTTGAGCTTGACGCTGTGTTCACCGATACCAGAGAGGTAAAAAGATCGACGGGCGAAGTGGATTAGGCGTTCGCGGATATGACAAGTGTTTGCATGGGATTCCGATGGTGTGCATCGGGTCCAGCGTGTTAATACGGTATAAAAGGTTCGAGCCGGTCTAATGGAAGAGACGGGTAACCCCGGCGCTCTCACGGAGGACACCTTTCAATTTCTCGAAAAGCTCGGAACCGGGTCGTGGCGAAGATCCAAGATCCGAACGGGGCACAATTCAACTACGCGTTGTTAGTTAATAGCGTTCGGCGAAGTGCTTGCCCGGGCATCTACATAGCTCCTGGATACCCTAACGACTTCTGATCGTTGGAATTTCGGACAGTGCTCCAATCCGAAGCGTCAAACTCTGGTCCCTGTTGTTTAACTCGATCGAGACTGTCGCGCGCGGGAACGCGATACAAGCTGATTAATATTCCTAACGATGCTCTGCGGTAAACCTGATTAATTGGCGTCCGGGGGACATTTTCTTGAGGAATACGTCGCCATTAATTCCCGGGGATAAATCTTCCTCTCGGGGAAAGAAGATTATTCGCGCGATACGGTTCGTGTTCGTTAGAGCGGCATCTAATTAGTCTCTTTATGGTTAAGCCAGCCTTGTTACCGGAAAAATTATGGACACTTACATACTCGAAGCGCAGAGCCGCCGGATTAAGTCTGCGGATGAGATGATCATCCCAAAAGTTCGAATAAAAATTTTTTCGAGGCTAGAACTTGAGAAGAGAACATCGAAACGATGTTGAACTTGGCATGGAGCGAACGCAGTAGCGCGTGCGTATTGGCGGGAGTAATTCATCGCGAGTAGGCTAGCGATTAGGATTGCCAGGAGCGTGACTGCGTTAATCAGCGTCACCGATGGCCCGCGCGCTAAACTGCGTAATTACAGGTGGGCACGAGCCGTCGGGACGTCCGTGTTCCTGTTGTTTAGTGACCGTAGTTAGTTCATTATTGCACACGCGGGACAGCGAGTCCTCTCCCTCTCTCCCACTCGGTCTCTCTGCGACTACAACGCAGCGGGGAGAAGCGTCTGCAAGCATCCAGCATCACGACGAGGATGCAGGTCCCGTGCCTAATTGCTCGGACGTTCGATGTGGCGACACTGTCGGTGATGCGACTCTCCTCTCTCTCTCTGTCTCTCTCTCTCAGGTTCCTGCACTTTGGGTCACGTGAATTTGTCCTTCGCCCCAAAATTGCGTCGTTCCCTTTAATTAAATTGCATGTCCGGTGGACCGTGCTGGCGAGCACAATATCCGAGCCAACAGAGTTTTCAAGATATCCGCTCCGCTGCAACCGAGGACATGATCAGCTCGGTCTCGTCGCGATCCTTCTGATACTGCGATCGACCCTTGACCCTTCTTCGCCCCTTTACTAATTCGAGATCGCTCAAGTGATCGCTACACATTGCGTGAAACTAATTAATTACTCGCGCAATTGTCGCGTGCTTCATCGCTGGAGCACTCGTAGACGCCGAGATTGATTGTCGAGTCCATTGAAGTTTTTAGTTGTTTATTGTGCAGGAAAATATTGCGCTGATTCAGGGACGTTGTAATCGAACATTCTGTTAACAATTTGAATAATAAGAAAAATTGTTTTCACCATTTTGGTGACCTATTCACGTTTGTCATACAGACACCCCTGATGATTAGAACTGTGGCGGCAAAGTTCCTACAGTCGCCACAAGAAGGACAGATAGTCAAAGACCTTTCCCAGACGACAGACGACTGCTCCCCCCCATTCCTGGATCCTGCCCACCAAACTCCTGTGCAGTGTGGTAGTGGAGAGATTAGGAGTGGGGATAGAAGGGTGTGTCCTCGCAGTCACGTGAGCTAAAGCACTGATAATGGGGGAACCTCTCGACACTGGTAGTGAAAGTCGTGAAACGGGGAAATATAATGAGCCCAGGCCTGGGGTAGATCAGGGGTTCCCCCAAGACCCTACTAGATCATCCACTGCTACTCCCATCAATGACGATGTGGCGGCTAACCTCCTACATTCGTCACAAGATGGACAGATAGTCAAAGACCTTTCTAGCTACTATCTGATCCGTCATCAATCCCTATATATACCGTCCTCAACCGTCTTCCGATATCCCAGCGTCTAAGACAGGGCTCGCTAGACAGCCTTACCGATGAGTCCTCTAGCGCAGTGGTCCCCAACCCCCGGTCCGTGGATCAAATGGTACCGGGCCGCCTAAGGAACATTAAATACAATTAAATTAAAATTATTAAATCAAAACAATCTAAAATATAAACAATCAACGCCCCCCCCCCCCCTCAGCGGGCCGCGGTAAAAAGGTTGGGGAGAACCCCAGAACGCTCCCCTTCCTTTTCCTTCCCTACAACACATCTTACAGCTGCCAAAGAACATTTAATCTTACTGTGGATCACCCTTCAACTGAGTGGATGATTTTAAGAGAGAATGCTTCAGCATCACGCAGGAAAAAGAAGGGAGGAAGTAGGGAAGGGACAGACGACCTTAAACAATCAACCCCTAATTGGTACTGTATGTGCGTCACATATGTTTGTGTAGCCGTTCATGTAAATGTTTGCGCTCAATTTGGCTGCAAGCGACCTCTTGTTACCCGAATCTGATCACCTACTCTGCGCCCTGGCAATCTTGAATGTGATGCGTATGTGTGGGGCATCTTAAACTATCCCTAGCATGAGTATCGTGGGGATAGGAATTATTTCCAGACGGAAATCTCGTTTATAACAAGCCCTTTCTGTTAAATAGCTAACACTTCAGACTTGATTTTACGTAACAGACATTTCTGCATGATTTCTCTAATTTTTCTACAATTATTACAATCGTTACACGTGTGGAACTTTTTGGAATTTGGGGAATTTTTTAACTATCAGACTGTGGATCTTCATGCAAAATACAAATGTTAAATAATGGTTGCTACAGTCCCATATATCATATTCGCGGGAAGCATAAAAATGTGCATGACCCCACTTAGGATAAAAGCTTCGGTCCCGGCAGATTTGCACAGCTCTCCGAAAAGTGTCGGACGTGAGAGCAGTTCCAAAAGTGCTTCGGCGAATCCAAAACAGAAAACTGGGAAAATCGTGTTAGGAAAAATCCGAAGAACTTTGTTGCAGTTATTTATCGTCGGAGAAAGGCGACATCATCGACGAAACAAATTACGTTCTCCGCCCCCGGTGGAAACATAGTTTATAACTTTTCTGCCAACAGCTTTTTCAACGCGTTTTCCTTGCGACACAGAAGCTTGCTTCTCGCGATGCTTGTTTTGTCGTCTGCGCTTCCGGAAGCAAGATAAGTGTCCGCATCATTGTGCACGATAATTCGAGGTCCGCCGGTTCCTTTCGCAGAGCTGTGTCCTCGGCTTGTTGTCTCACCTGCAACTTTTCTCTCGACGTCAATTTTTCCAACGGGGAAATTTCTTCTCGCGTCGATCTTCGCTCTCGCCACGCGGTCCTTCATTTTCTCAGCCGTGGTTTATCTGTCGAACCAACTTTCTCGAAGCTTATTTCTCGAGCTTGAACTTTTTTATTTGGTCATACTGAGAAATGAGTATGCACACTCTGGACAAATTATTAAGAGAATAAATAAATTTTTAAGCAACTCCACTCTGTTCTAAGTGATCATTTTTATTTTGGATAAAAATCCAGTCAATCGATAATGTTACATTATTATGCACACACTGGAAAAATTATTAACAGAACAAATCCATTTTTATGCAGCTCTACTCTATAGTAGTTGATCATTTTTATTTTGGACAAAAATCCAGTCAATCGATAATGTTACATTATTATGCACACACTGGAAAAATTATTAACAGAACAAATCCATTTTTATGCAGCTCCACTCTATAGTAATTGATCATTTTTATTTTCGATAAAAATCCACAGTCTATCGATGTGTACCGTAGAGATTATGACGTCACAGTAGCTTGAGTTCCCATCAAATATGGCTGATCTTCAGTAATGTTCCTCAAAGGGGTGTTTCCATCAGCGAACAACCGCAGTTACTTCAATTAAACACACTCTGCTAATGGCTAGTACATTAACCACAGGTTAATTGTGACACATGTTAATTCTCCTGCATGCCATTACCGTCAACCACCAGCTTCGTCGAAGCAATCCAATTCCACATTCTCACTATTCTACTTTTCCTCCATCAAAGTAATTCGTGATGGCGTAACCGAATTTGCGATCACTCTGTTCTAAAAAATCATTAAAAAGCACAGCAAAATATATCTGTAAATATTTTTACAGACTTTTGGTTCTGATCTTGAAAGTTCAGCAATTCACAAATAGGAATGTCTGACTATGGTCGACTAATTCCACTTACCGCGAACGCGGGGAGTTTTCAAACCCATTTTTCTCAAAAACGGACCGTCAAATAAAATAATTTTTGATTAGTTCATATGTTCATTTTCATATAATATTCCACGTAGAATTTTTATAGATTTTTAAAAATCGCTAATTACAAATAGGAATGTCTGACTATGGTCGACTAATTCCACTTACCGCGAACGCGGGGAGTTTTCAAACCCATTTTTCTCAAAAACGGAGCGGCAAATAAAATAATTTTTTATTAGTTCATATGTTCATTTTCATACAGTATTCCACGTAGAATTTTTACAGATTTTTCTTTCGAATAGAATCTTGAAAAATCGACGATTACAAATAGGAATGTCTGACTATGGTCGACCAATTCCACTTACTGCGAACGCGGGGAATTTTCAAATACATTTTTCTCAAAAACAGAGCGTCAAATAAAAAAATTTGTTATTAGTTCATATGTTCATTTTCATACAATATTCCACGTAGAATTTTTACAGATTTTTCTTTCGGATAGAATCTTGAAAAATCGACGATTACACAAATAGGAATGTCTGACTATGGTCGACCAATTCCACTTACCGCGAACGCAGGCAATTTCTAAACCCATTTTTCCCCAAAAATTGTACGTGAAATTGTATATTTAATGTACCGAATAAATTAGCTGAAAAATTGCTCTCCGAGAAGAAGTGGCGGTCAAAGGGTATTCCAACAATTGGGGGGGACATTTCAATGGAAGAACCAGGACTTATGAACCTTCATGGTGGCTGACAGAAGCCGCAATTCTCAAGGGGAGTACTCGTGTTCTGGTCAGACACGCCGGTCACGTCTCCGACGTTACCAAGGTCCGGCGAACGCAGAAACTTCAACTCTCAAGCGGCCGTATCTTGGAGACGTAATTCCGCGAACGAGGAAACGCGGACGACAGAGGGCGGGTTTCCGAGAGGAAGGGGTGGAAAAAAGGTGTGACGACGTTTCCACGATTATGCTGAGCCTCGGATCTCTCAGCAGCCCGTAATTCTCGTGGAAAGCCAGAGGAACACGGGGAACGAGCACTGTAACGCACAGGAAAACGGTTGCATTCCCTTTCCTCGTCGACTGCCTTACTGTCGCAAGATGCTCACGAAATGCGACATTCTAACTTACTATCTCTTTCTCGCTCTGTTTCTCTCTTTCTCACTCTTTCCGCTCGACCTGTCACCAGTGGCACGAGAACCCCGAAACTGCAACCTAACG
Source organism: Lasioglossum baleicum (assembly GCF_051020765.1). Taxonomy (NCBI): domain Eukaryota; kingdom Metazoa; phylum Arthropoda; class Insecta; order Hymenoptera; family Halictidae; genus Lasioglossum; species Lasioglossum baleicum. Next base: position 995,165 of record NC_134938.1, read on the forward strand.
GCAGCTCCAGAATCGAAACGTATGCGAACGAATGGGTTGCCTGCTGAAATTTTACTAAATCCTGCGAATCCGCCGGAATTGCTTCCAAGTGAATTTCCGTGTGACCGAGCGACTCGTAAATATGCATGATTCAATAATTGCGCGGCCATTTCTTCGCCGGCGAAAATTCCTGACAAGGGATAATGCATTTCAGCATTCAGGAACAGCTTTCAGAATTTCTTCAGACGAACCTAACGCACAGACATCATGGTCTAGCGGCCCCACCCACAATTTTTATTGATATTGAGGGAAAGACAATGGTTTTAGGTTGAAAGATAACCCCCTACAATGGGGATTTTTTGAAAGTGATCAGTGGAAGGGTTGCTTGCAATCCCCACCGCCAAAGAATTAAATGATTTTTTTCTACCCATAATAATTTTATCACAATTGTGAAAAGAAATATATGATATGAAGGAGGTAAGTTCGAGTATTTTCGTTGTTTTTTTCATCTGAATATCTTAATTAACAACCGAGAGAAAAGATGATACAGTTAAGGGTGTTTACCCTCATATCATCCTTATATGAAGGGTTCTTTTAGGGGATTATCTTTCAACCTAAAACCTTTGTTTTCCACACAATATCAATAAAAATTGTGGCCGCTGGACCATGATGTCTGTGCGTCAGTTTTGTCTGAAGAAATTCTGAAAGCTGTTCCTGAATGCTGAAATGCGACACGTGGCTACCTCCGAAGGACACTTGGCAGCCACCCTTGCCAAGAAACGTCGCGATTTAAGGGTTTAGGATCAGTCCTCGATAGATCCGTGAACGTTTCTAATCTGTTCGCGATTTTTCCAAGTGCAGTCTCTCGCTGCATCTGGATGCATCGCCCCGGCAGTTTTCCCCGGATAAAATCGCGAGGCGAAATCGATGCGTCGCAGCTTTCGCGAGATTACACGAGCTCGAATTTTTGCGCCGTGGACGGGGTGTAATCGGCTCCTGGAGATTCTCACGGCTCCTATTGCCAACTGATATTTATCTTGGAGAATTGCACCGGCACGAAATTGCTAATTTTAAGCGGGGATGGCCTTGCGAATTGCCGGATCCCGACGCATCGCCGCGCTCTATCGCGCGATTTAATCTATACTTGACCCGGATACTTTCCCGGCTAAATGTTTGAGGACACTCGCGCCGAATAGTTTAATCGCGGATATTAACCTGTTAAGACGCGAATTGTTATTCTATTTGTTCGGCGGACGTTCACGGCATCCGGGATGCTTCTTGTTCGGAACGAAAACCATGTTCCGCTCGCGCGTATAAGTCCATGGGGGAAATTCATTGGCCAGGGTACTTTCTTGCAAAATAAAAATCGTGTACGTTGCTTTAACGGAAATGGAACTGCAGACACAGCTGTGCGTGAACATTTAATTCTTTGCTGAATAATCTTGATGAATGAAAATGTAATACAATGCCGTTGTTTAAATTGTGAATTTGCAAGTCCGCAGTCTAGACAGTTCACAATAAATTAATTAATATACAGGTTGAGTCACCTGACGTTATCACCTCAAATATCTTTGTTGTTTTCAAAAATACACTAAATGTCATACAACACTAAAAAAGTTTTTCTTTTTATGTCATTTTTTTTAGGGACATCAAGGTAACCTTCATTTTTTTTAAATGGCACCATCCTTTTTTAAACATCTACAATGACAGTCCCTTTTATTACGAATTTAGTGACTATAATTACTCAAGGCCATTGAAGGTCACGGACAGAAAAAACCTGATGAATTTCTGATACGGCGATATGTGAAACGGATGAAATTTATGTCGGGCCAGAACTCGTATTACGCTATTTTGACTCATGCTTGCTTATACAGATGGTTTCAAAAGGAAAAAAGCAATTAAAAAAGCAATTTTTTGCAATAATTTTTTTAATTTTTTGTACTTTTTTTGCAATCTTTTAAATGTTATGATAGGTATCCGAATTCGCCTTGAAATCCTCTAACAGATAGGCGTGAAAAATTATATGTTTATTTGCAAAAAATTCAAGGTGACCTTGGAAAAACATTAAAAAAGAGAGTTGATGAAAAAATTTTTATAATCACGTTAAAGCTCTCTTGAAACCATGCAAAAGCTGATAAAAACATTTTCGATCGGACTGCTAATAACAGAGTAATCTCTACTGATCACGATTCGTGGTTCACCCGGTAAAAGACTCCGTTTCCTTTATCGAGTGTCCATTATCATTTAACAGATCCTCTTCAAGGAAAGACGTTTCTTTCTGTCGCCGTTAATAGAGACATTTTTGAAAGATTAAACTGAGTTCCAGTTGATTTCAACTTCCCATTAAAACCAACAGTAATGAAAGGGACTATCATTGTAGATGTTTAAAAAAAGGGTGGTTCCATTAAAAAAATGAAGGTGACCTTGATATCTCTAAATAAAATTACATAAAAACGAAAATTTTTATGGTATTATATGAGCCTTATTTTACCATTCAACTTCGTCCTCAAGACATTTAATTTATCATTGAAAACAACAAAGATATTTGAGGTCATAACGTTAGGTGAGTCACCTTGTATATTGCAAGATATAAATGGATATTTTGAATACATAAAATGTTTAAGAAATTTACATGGCGACATTTTATGATTTCTAAAGTGTGCGCACATACCTGAATGACAATTACGAAATCTTTTAAACAATTAAGCACTGAAAAAAGATCATCTAAATTTCCATTGTAAAAATACAGCCCCAAATGATGAAAGAATAATGCTCGAGTTTATTCTAGTCGACGCGACGCCTGTTTTTGTTCGGATAATAAAAAAAACGTTTGAATACTTCAATCACCGTGTATTGTCCGACCGGTAAGAGCGAATGATTTAAACAATATTTTTATACGGCGGAATATATTCGCACGCGCCCGGCGACAATTATTCGAATTACCCGCGGACGAAAATAATTCGCACGTTCACGGAAAAACTAATTTCCGTAGAAATACGGGTCCGGGGGACAGAATGTGTTACGCTCGCGGCGAACTAACACAATTATTTAGCGAAACGTATGTCTGCTAGGAAATTTGAAGGCACGAGCGTGCGCCGCTTTGTCATTTGATTATGCGAGTAATTTAGGCGACGCGAGCGCTGACTATCGGTCGTGAAAATGTTCACCATGAAATCGCGGAGCGTGTTGTTCGTCCCAATTAAAGTTGTTAAATTTATTAAAACGGTCGGTGTACTAATTAATTAATTTATCGAATAGTTTGCTGTGAATTAATGTTCTTCTTACCGTGTGATAAACAATTGACAAAGTAATTAATTATTGTGGACCATAACCATCATGTGCATGCTGGTACTCAAGCTGAATTATTCTCGAACTGATTTAAGGTATTTACGCTATTTTGTTTAATTGTTTTTAGATCGTACAAGTATTTTATTTATACATATCAAGCACTTTTTGGAGCTTACAGTAAAGCACGATGATATATGTTCGATAATACGTGATCATATTTCAAGTTTAGATTATGATTATACTTACTTTTTCGATGGATACAGGTATTGAGAAAGTCGATAATATTTGATAAAGACACTTTCACAACGCACTAAATCACACTCGATTTAAAAGAACATAAATGATATAAACGAGCGGGATAAAAATCGCGTTTGAAAGTGGATTGGCACGCCTGACAGTGGCGCGCTAATTTGAACGCTGAATTGACACCAGTATTTCTGTTCTCCATTCATATGGAAAATATTAGGTTGTGCAGTGTGTTTTCCAATTGGAAAATATTGGAGGGTAGAGGCGGAAGTGAAAGAGATTGGTATTAAATTATATACGGTGACAAAAATGTATCAGCACTATATTAATAGTAATATTGCAGATATTAACACTAAACCTGCCGAGCTCTAAAAGCGATTAAAATATATTTCAGCTGATAAAAATGATAAGGCTCTGTTTATTTAGATCTCGCACAATTTTGAATACAATATGTGCTCGGACGAAAAATTTATCGAATCAATTTCCACGTATGCAACTTTATAATTTCAATAATTATAAAATGAAAAATATGAAAATGGTTTTTGATAGCATAGATATTATTAATTTCATGAAAATATCATTTGAAAGAACTAGTTGGTGTATTGAATGCTCGAATGAAAGTGTGAATCCCGCGCTATTCGAAACGAACGAACAGCGGGAAATGACCAGTTTAAAAAACCGTTCCAGCTCGCGCAACAGCGGGAACAATAATCGTCTAACCCCGTCCGCGCCCCAATTAGACCGAAGACATTTTCCACCGTCAAAGGGAGGAAACGAGGGACTCGTTTGCAAAGAGAAATTCGTAATTTCCACACGGGGAGCTCGGGTCGAAGGATCCGGTGGCCTCGATTCTCGGGGACCCATCGGCGAGTGCGCGAAAATTCGAGCGACAATTCGCCTTGTATACTGGTTGTCTCCCCAGGAAATTGCAGTCTCTCTTCCGCTGTTCGCGGCAGCAAGAACATCAGGTTGGCTCTGTGCGATCTTCCCCGCAGAATAGATGCAAGCCTGTCGCCGTGTGTTAATAAATACGTCGCGGTCACGTGGAATGGCGTGCCTCTTCCACCAGTAGAACGAACCTGCATGGTTCAGACGAGAGAGCGAAGCCGGGGAAGCCCCGCGCTGTCACGATTAGTTAAGTCGACGTCCACCTATATAAAGCGGTATACCGGGTGTCCCACTCGGAATTCGAACTTGCTCCTTCTGCAACGTTCCATAAACAAATTGGCCAATAGCGATCAGCATTCGCAACAGAAATAGCTGTACAGTCGGTGTACAAAGTATTCGTACATCTTTTAAAAACGAATAAATTTTTCAAAATTGGTCTCAGCAGCTTGAGTCTTTTTGAGACATTAGATAGGTTAGTTTACCAGCTAATGTGTAAATAATTTTTTTTTTTGTAATTGTTATTGGTCGCAATTACGAAGGGAACAGGAAAGACCACGATTTTTAAATTTTTTATCTGTGCCTGTAATGAAAATTTAATACATGTATTTTGTAAATCTGAGTAAGTTATATATACATATATGTACAAAAACAGTTTCATTGAAATTGGTTGACGGATAAAGAAGCTATGGGCATTGTAAGATGTAAAAATCTTTGAAATTACGGTTTGCGATTCATTTAAATCGCAGATTCTTACGATTTTTGCTATTTTCAATCAATTATATTTCGTAACATCCTTGATCGATTTCGATGAGACTTTGTACAAGTATATAACTGACTCAGACCTACCAGAGGCGCATTCTAAATTTTCATTAGAGGTACAGATAGAAAAATTAAAAAATCGTGGCCTTTACTATTTCCTTCGCAATTGCGACCAATAACAATTTTTAAGAAAAGTTATTTACACATTAGCTAGTAAACTAATCCTTCTAATGTCTGAAAAGAAATTCAAACTGTTGGGTCCAATTTTGAAAAAGTAATTCGTTTTTTTTAATGTGTACGAATACTTTGTACACCGACTGTAATTTGAAACGGTAAAAAACGTGACTTGTACAGACTGTCTCATTTAAATCGACCCGGTCGAATATCTCAGAAATGATTGACGATATTGAAAAACATTTCCGACAAAAGTTGAACAATATCAGGGGTCACACTTTTCGATGCGGATACCTTTTTCGTATCTGGACGCGTAGAGGTCGTGTGAAGGTCAATTTTGATTTTCGAATGGAATCTATATTTTTCCATGCATTACTCGATCCTCCTCGTTATTTTGATTTTAATATTCAGTACTGGTGTACCCCCGTCTATTTTATGAAGATCATGAAAGCGTCCAGCGCGAAGTAAGCAAATGTTTTCCGAGCCAATCAAGAAACGCGCTCGTTATATCCTCGCTTGTCTGGCATAAAACTGTCGTCCGTGGAAGAGCTGCGTGAAACGAGCAGCAGCCTCGCATAGGTTCTCGCGAGTAGTATCGGAGGAAGCAATCCAGCGCGCTCGCGTAAAGTCGATGTGTCCCCGTTGAAACCGCGCTGCTGATGACGCAAGCACCCTCTTGAATCGAGTTCCTCGAGTTATACGGTCCGTCGAGGATTTAAGAGTCGGTGAACGAGTGGGGAAACTGTTTAACACCGACGATAGGAAAAAAAGGAAAGGGAGAGGGCAGAAAAACCTAGACAGATATTTCAACCGGGACCGAGCACCATCGAGCTTCCGTATATTTTCGCACCTTTACCGCCCGTCGTTCGAAACTAAATCGACGATCCTCGGCGTGCTCTGTTGGACTTTATAGAGCCGGAACAAATCGATGACGAATTACAATCGTAATTGATGGCACACACTCGAAATTCAAAATAAACAAATATTTTTTACCTCGACCACTTCACTGTTTTCACCAGGTTCGGTGAATTAGTTCAGCGAACTTCTGGAAAAATTGCGTTCGGTCCGAATTCTGAAAAAAAGTTTCTCCAAGTTATTATTCATCGAAAAAGATTATTTCTTCCATTTATAAATATTTTAGTCTGGCTTGAAGCGTCCGCAATTACGAGCCTATTAAACGCAAGAGTATAAACAATTTGCAAGGGCTGTGTGTTTCGCCGAAGTGGTTAATATCGATGAATAGCGTATCGAGAGAATTTCGAGTGGTGCGACCCTCGAGATCGGCTCGCGATGAAAAAGCCACGCGATCGGTCCCGGGTCGACAACTCTCAAAACATATCGTTTTATTCCCTTAAACTACTCGAGACTCCGCATCCTGCGGCTCGAGAGACCCGTGAAAACTGTTCGGTACAAGTGAGTTCAATTAGGAAGCAGGAACTCGCCGGGACCCTTGAAAATTTCGAGCAGGAGGCTTGAACGAGTAACAATGGACGGTTTATGGGCTTCTGTATGCTTAGGGAAGTTCGGTGGCAAGTATTATAATTCCTTGTGGACATTGGGGAGGCACCTACAGCATGAATCGCCGGAGCAGTTTGCTGATGGACTTGATACGCTGCGAGCTGTTGATTAGTCTCCAATCAGGATTTGTTCGGAGTTGAACATATCAATTGCTGATGCTGTTAGTGTTTTTCTTTGACTTTACACAAAGAGATGTTCCGACAGGCTATCTACTGGCAATTCAAGTAGCAATGATCACACTCTGATTCCACCCGCAAAGGAAAAATCATGAACCCTTCTTGGGTTCTATCCACTCGATATTCAGGTCTCCTAAGCGAAGGTCTGAGTCCTTGCTTCCGCAATCTTGCCTTATCGGCGGCGGGAGTGATGCGAGAGGATAAATTTCATGAACGATGGGAACTCGACGATCACAGGTCTCGGATGCATTCGACCACATCGGGATCACGTCTTCTAACCTGGCGCCCAACGGTTTATGAAGCAAACGTCACATACAGATGGAATTATTCATGAGCCGGGGAGCTTGTTGTGCTTGCCGCGTTATCTGCATACGGTTGACATGTCGAACGTGGATGTCTCTCGTGGAAAAATGGTCAACTAATTTGTCTTTCCTGATGTCTGTACAAAATGTTTTCAGAAGATCATTTCCCAATGTCTGTAAAAAATGTCTTTACAAAATCAGTTCCCAATGTCTGTAAAAAATGTCTTTACAAAATCATTTCCCAACGTCTCTGCAAAATGTTTTATCAAAATCAATTTTCCAATTTATGTACAAAATGTCTTTACAAAATCATTTTCCAAAATCTTGAAAAAAATTTTTTATAACATTCACATTAATGAAACACGTCCGAACAACTTGAATGAATGATAAATATAAGTCTGTTTTCACGAGTGATGATAATTTTTCGTGATGATCGTGGATGATCGTGGTCCAGCAGTTTTTGGACGAGCTGTACAATCCTGGAGGAATTCCGGCAGTGGAAAGTGCGTGGCAGTAGTCAGACGCGGCTTTACTGGCGCCGTTCGATGCCACGTGGTGGGTCCCAGGGGAGATTTGTCAGCGATTCTGCAACATCCCCTCGCCATCATTAATTTAACGTCTTGGTTAGGTGGCTGACAAAGCTCGCGACAGAGACAAACGGGTGCGAAACAGTTCTTTTCGTCAGAAATCGAAGCGACGTGTCTCTACTCTGCTTCCAAATTGCTTCATCCGCGTTTCATTTCTTACAAACTTTGCTGACAAAAATTCTGCCGATGTATACACTGTTATACATTGCCAACTTAACTACACAAAACATTCCTTGCAGTGCTCAGAAGCCAATGTTCAACAATTAGGAGAAGATTTTCGCAAAGGAAAAAGTTGCTTCTAAGATTTCAGGAACTCTCTCAGGGAACATTATTGGGAAACCACGTAAAGTTATTGAACTATTATTTAATTTCTCGCAGATGTATGGAATCCGGTCTATGTGTAATTTGAAATTAATTAATACCTCGAAATTTTCAATGTAGTTTTCGAATGTTTGTTGTCGGCGGAAGTTCCGCGGGTGATTCGAACGCAACTGGATATTTTCGAGCCTAAACTACCGCGACCGCGTGCAGCCGATACTTCGCAGTGCTCGGATGAGGGAAATCTTAATTGGAACTTAATCCGTCCCGAAACCAAAACTTCGCTCGCCTTCCCGGTTCTCGGTTAACAGAAGCAATTACAACTTGTCCAATATATCCGACGTAAGTCTTGTTTGCTTATCTGGCACGGCCGTGCGCGGCTGAACGACTCAATAATTCAATACCGCGCCTTTCATTTCATTGCCAGCGAAGAGGAACTTTCCTGTGTGTGGCGCTGACAACTCGAATTTAAAATTAATATAAAAATAAATACTGTCAAAGTTATTATTCACAATTCGATCTACACCCAAGACATTCCAAATAGCTATTCTAGGTAAGTTCTAATTAATTGGTGACTTTATTGGGTCGTACGAAATTAATTCGTACACTCTCGTCGTGAATTTTTATCAAAAATAATCTGCAGCAGTTTCTATAAATTTATTCCATCTCACAATTAATGAAACTCCAATATGGTGGATAAAAGATTTGAATTTGGAGTTAATTGTGAGAGCCAGAAATTCGTTTGTACAGCCGTAATTAAAATCCTTCAATTTAGATGATGGTTCTTGTAATTCACTGAGCTGAGTTTTCTTCTGCACGAGGATGTGCTGACGATGTACTGACGATGATTCCGTTCAAGTAACGCGACGGCAGAATGCACGACGAGACGATTAACCCAATTAGCAAGCGAATGCACGCCCCTCGAGCGATAATGGCCCATACGAAAGGACTGAATCAATGATTTCTCAGTGGAGTGTTAATTAAAATGGCGCGCCGTGTCGTTTCAGGTCTGGGACAAATTGGTGACTCGCAAACCTTACGATCTCTCTTCATCCTCGTGAACGTCCGCGAGAGAAACAAGTTTTTTATGTAAGCAAAAATCGTTCTAAGCGAAACCAAGACTTTCGCAAAAATATACAACTTCTCAAACCATAAAATCTCTTAACTTCGTACGAACCGACCCCCAGCGTATGCAATTAAAATTATTTAAATATAAATAAATTTATAAAACGGACTACAAAGTACAAAATAATTTTTCCTAGCCCCTCTTACAGATTCCTAACCCCATACAGAAAGTCCTGAAAATTTGTGATCGTGAATTTTTAATAGCTATGCAAATACTTGTAAGATTTAAAACGAGAAACGTGGGGCGCATGGAATACATAGATAATTGATGCATGAATAGTTCACCTAAATCACCAACAATTTTATTGCACTGCAAATGATATGGACTGTTGTGCGAGTTTTCTCAACGGAAGCTACCCCCTCTACACTCCTTACTATGTATTATCTTGCGCCCCACGTTTTCCATTTTAAATCTTACAAGTATTTTTATAGCTATTAAAAATTCAGAATCACAAATTTTCAGGACTATCTGTACGGGGTTAGGAATCTGTATGTGGAGCAGGGATGAGTCAGAGTAGGAACGCGTAGTGGAGTAGGGAGCGCTGTCGCGCGGAGTGGGGGTCGCACGGGGAGGTGTAACGGTTAAATTTAATCGTTTATATCTCCTGAACGCATAGGCTTTTTTTAAGTATTGCATTGTCATCCACTTCTGAGCTATGTTCAAAATTTCAAGTCTCTCTAGCTCATCGGGAAGTTAGTTTGAAATCAATTGCACAATTTGTACCGAACAGACAGACAAAGAGACTGACAAGAAAGCTAGCTAATAAAAACGTGGTAAAATGAATCGTTGCATTGTTCCTCAACTATTCACCTGCCTGGATAGCAAACATTCTTGGGTTCAAACAGAATTTTTTAAATCGATTTTTATCCGTTTTTTTCGGCGCCAATACCCCGCTGTACGCCGTATACAATGCATGGTGCGTATAGAAATTCTGTACATTTCTCCACCCTTTGTCGAAGAAATACGAAATTTTGGGATATGAAAAAAATGGGATTTTAGAAAATTTCACTGATGGACCACTGACGTTATCGCACAAAGAAAAATACAGGAATTCAGGCATTATAAAGTTCCCCACAACATCCCTAATTCAATGGCCCCTCTATCGATCCCGGGGAATCCCGGGGATGATGATCACAAAAGGATGGAAGAGTTGCGCGGAAAAGGGTGGCGAAAGTAATGGTTCGCGGAGGGCGCAATGAAATAAGATGGCTTGGAAGTTCGGAGCAGATAAAGGGAAACAGGAGCGATAGGAACCGGGAAGATGGACAGGGAGAAGATAGTCTCCGAATGGAGGATGAAGGGATGACGAACCGCGAGTTTATCCGGTAACGAGTGGGGGAACTGCTGAATGACGAATTATTCGACTCGAGATGGATAGCCTTCACAGCCCGAAATTACATTAACCGAAACGAAGTGTACCTTCGAAGAAAGTTTAATGGGATTTTCTCCCGCGATACATCCGGTTATTGATCCGGCCCCTGTGAAGGACATAATCCAACGTGAAAATTCAATTCTCCGAATTTTTTCCCGTTGTTTTGTCGAGGTTTGTTTGCCGCCTAGGAGTTCCCACGAAAATAGAGACGTTGCGATCGAGTTCCCGGCAGCGTTCGGTTTCACGTCGATTCTCGATCTCGATGGGAGCCTGCTAGCTTCTGTGGAGCCTCTGATAACACGTAAACCGAGTTACCTTATCGGAAACCGAATAGCATTCTGGCGGGCCGGGTCGGGCCGGGTCGGGCCGGGCGTTCCGCGAATGAAATTCGCGCGTTGCACCGATGAATTTTTACCGAACTCGCCTGCAGGTCTTCCTGTAGAGAAATTTATAGTCGAGCGTTATTTATTGATATGTACATGATACGTGACGAGACATGACGAACACGTCGGTGAAGGTTCCATAAAAAATGGAATCGACGAAGTTTTAGCAACAATTCTCAGCCAGGTTACTGAGCAATCAGTGACCACAGGCCTGTACTCACAGATTCGCCTGTGTGCCATTCCTCAAAGGGCAGGAAGCGGAGCTGATATTCAGGAATAGGGAACACATGTACGGTTAATGAGCCGAGGCTCGGATCACACATGTACAAGGTGGAACGAGAGGTCCATAATTGAGTTGACGTGGACGAGCTCCTTAGCGGCTGCCGGGGTGTCGAAGGAGCTAGAGACCACCTGGAAATTATCATGGAGGTGATCGTGACAACACCAACAGATCCGCCAAACGCCTAGAGGGTGTCCTGTAGTTCTCACCTCGTGCGTGACTATGGCTAGCCACGTGGGCGGCTTAGGATCATTTAGATAGTGGCTAGGGACTCCTCCTGGCTAGAGGTCCTTGTGTTCCTAGGTATAGATAGTCTGGGAAATGAGGTGGTATACAGGGTGGGCCAAAATGTTGGGTCTAGATGAAGGTTGGGTGATGGAAGCTAAGATTGGTGGCTCCATTTTTGAGTTTCACTGTTCCTTTTCCATGGATCCATGTTTTCCTAGGTATAGATAGTCTGGGAAATGAAGTGGTATATACAGTGTGTGCCAAAATCTTGAGTCTAGATGAATATTGGGAGATGGAAGCTAAGATTGGTGGCTCCATTTTTGAGTTTGACTGTTCATTTTCCATGGGTCCTTGTGTTACTAAGTATAGATAGTCTTGGCAAGCGGATCGTATACAGGGTAGATCAGAATTTTGGGTCTAGATGAAGTTTGGAAGATGGTGATCCCGTTTTTGAAGTTGACTGTTTCTCTTCGAGGGTGGTTCCGCGAAGACCTTTTCCATTCCGCGATGTTTACGATGTCGCAGCAAGGTCCGTTCGCCTCGACATGTCTCGTGCCGCGATTTAAGCTCGCTTGGCGAGCTGCCCACAAAGAAACGAAGCCGGCCCGGGTTCTCCTTCTTCGTTAACTTGCGATGGAGCCCCGGCTCCATTTTATCCTCCGCCTCTGTGCCGGACCTCGCCGGCCTTGTGGTATAATTTACCGTGACGTAAAAAGCTCTTGCGTCCATGAACACCGGACTATGATACCGGGGATGGCTCGCCGGGGGAGAATCGTGTTAACGGGGAAGAAGGATGAAAGTCGAGACGAGCATTGATAAATGGGAGCCGTAAGCTGGCGGATGTATACCCTGGCTGCCAACAATGTTCACTGCGATGTTCACTGGTGGATCTAGCGCGGGACAAAACGGTGGGATCAGGTCCAATAGAGAGCTGTGCACTTCATAACTTTTCTTTATCCTCTGGAACTTCCCAGGACACGTAACCCACACTGATTATTAGGAGACATGTCATGGAGACTTTACACGCTTCCGGTTTTTTTAACAATCGGGTTTGCAACCAAAAATTCTGAAATAATTCACTGTCGTGCGTGCTATCAGGTAGAATGTTCATGAATTCTTTTATAATTTTTTGTTGACCGGAATAGGAGAAGTGGGGGGATTGTCGCAGCAATTCGCGAGTTTATCGGCGAGGCTTCGACACGTTTAGTGTTTCTGGGGAGATTTCACGTCCGATGATCCTGCTTTGGGAGCTCGTGCATGGAATGTATACGTCGCTCGGTGAACACGTAATTCCATCTGCGGCGGTTACGCCGTACATGTTCATCGCGGCTCATTTCGTATCCCCAAGGCCAGGCTCATCTGTAAACGGACCGGATACGTGGGCGGAATGAAAAATAGCTTGAGGAGAACCCAGTCGTTCCTCTCCAGACGACAGTGTACATTCATGAACGCGTTATGAATCATACCTAACCCAGACCTTCTGGAAAACTGATCGATCGTGGAGGACGTACATTTCTCAATCGTCCATTTATTATTTATTCATTTATATCACACACCGTTTTTTTCCATTTGCTAAAAACAGGAAAAATATGTTACACACGAGCAGTATCGGAATGTTCTGATGATCCGGAAAGTTTTATCAGTTCTCCAGTACATAGTGCGCGTGATTACGTCCCGATAAATCATTTCTACATCCCGGGACCAGGGTGGGAGGGGAATTGACTAGAACTTTCTCCGATAATAAAAATGCAGGATGACGAGTTCATTCGTGGCTGGAACTTCGCCGCGACTTCGAAGTTCCGAATGATTATTTGAATTTCGAGGAACATGGGCTGGCCCATGTAGAATTCATGAGGTATACTTCTGTCGATTGAGATGGAAACTTCTAGCGTTCGGTTGACGAGCACACTGACTGGCGAACGGGAATTAATTGCGATATTTGCAGATGAGAATTTTCAATCTGTAAAATAGCAAGTTGATAATTACCGGGAAATACGAACGATGTGTGGAGAGCGCTTTCTATATCGTGGACGTCATGTCATATCGTCGATGAAGCTAATATTTATGTGTGGAGGAATCTCAGGAATCGATACTCTCGAAATTGATTCGCAGTATTTACCACCGGGGTGCCCTGCTTGTAACTTCAAAGCAACATTGCTGTGGATCCGCTGGCAATATCCGAGCATATCAATACCATTAACATCATTCGATCTCGAGATATTCGTGTATAATGATTTGCTGAAAAATGTATTATAAACAGCACATTACTCTTTGATATTCTTGTGGAGCATAAAAAGACGAATCCAACGAGTACCATGACCGTACCATTCGGATCATCCGATCTCTAGATATTCTACATCAAAGGTAGAATTTGAGTTAGGCTCGTTTCCTTCCATATACGAATATCTGGAGATTGAGTGACCGTAATGTTATGGTCATTGGACTCGTTGGAATCGTCTCGTCGTGTTCTACAAGAATATCGGAGAAAATATACAAAGCGTCCATTGAAACAAATATCGTCGACTTTGAAATGTCTACATCTCTACAGCGTGATAATCCTCGCGCAACGCAAGGAGTGCAAACAGCCGTAAATTCGCGATTTCAGTGGAAAAATTCCTTTGCCATGGCCAAACACGGTTACAATCGCGGAGCCGCCGCGCCGGCTAAATTATCCATAGAGATGCGGCCCCGAAGAGAAAGAAGGGAAGTTAAGCCGTCGGAAAATGTTCGAAAGACGGCTCTCTGTGTATTCAACGTCCACAGACACGCGCCGCGACTCCGGAATCCTTGGGCATGGTTTTGAGAGAAGGTTTGTCTCCGTTCGAGGCGTCTGCGACGGTGTTAGGAAGTTCGTCGACGGATAGCAAACGGTTCTTAAATAACTGATGCGGCTGGAGGACGCGTCAGTTGTCTCGCGTTCTGCATTTTATGCGCCGCCTAACCCAGACTTGGTCCAGACCACCAACCCCCGGGCGCCTCTTGGGGGAGGAGCGTTCGCGAAATCGACCGACAACTTTCGGCTTCGAGCCCACGGCTACACACTGTCTCCACTTCTTCTTCCTGTTCCTCTGGTGCGCACCACAGTCTGACGGTCTCTCCTCCTCGTTGCATGCATTATTCATCCCGGGATCATGACTGATACCGACGACGTGGCATTTTTATCGCGGCTCTGCTTGCGGATCACGACCTAGCGATCCCCGATTTCGGGCCGGTCAGCTACACGCTGAAATTGACAGACTGTTTGTGCTGGGAGCCTCTGCTTTGTTACTCTTAACGCGGAGTCAAGCACCAGCTTCTGGGTGCTGTGGAAGCAGCGGGGGACGTCTATTCATTAACAATTACATTGGGCGACACTATCACTATATTTACGTCAAGGTGCCAGCTCAGGTCTAACCCAGAGATGAATTTAGTCAAAGGAATCGCCTCGAATCGCCAGCGGCTACGGTGAATGAGGCCAGGATACATGCAGTTGCTGTCGCCCCTTACACGACGCCTGGTTATGAGACCACATAGCCCCGGGGTAGCCAAGAGACACCTAAGTCTGCGGATTTGACCAACGACACGTAGAAGTGTCCAGTCCTCCGCCGGTTAGCACACGCGATGAAAGAGGAATACCAACACTGTTTCATGCTGGATCAGTCGGTGATCCCTGCGCTGATGATCTGAAATTTCCAGGAAACTGGAACTACTTAGGAGGTCCTTTCTTTCTCCAATCATGTCGCCAGGTGCAATAAAACATCCTCGGCGAAGAGTATCGACGTGACAAAGATCTCCTCGTGACATGGTCGTCTCCATTGATCTTTGGGGGACCTCATTCTACCGGGCTCCTTCGCACACTCTATTCCACTTGTCCGATCTTAAATCGCCCCGATTCCACATTCTGATCATAGGTCGCCCCTATTCAACTTGTCCGACAAGAGCCACTAACTTCATTCTACTCGTCTGCCCATCGCCTATTTCACTAGTCTGGCCACAGGTCCCACCGATTCTGCTTGCTTTATCATGGATAGCGTCCTCGCTGGATTACTTGTGCGTACGTTCCATTTGGGTTTGAATTCGTTCCAATCGATGTCGTCTCTCTTGTCTGACCAGCGGTCGTCCTTTTCTACTTGCCCGAACGTTTTATCGCAGGTCATCTTATCGGTTGAATGGGACCTGGGTCCTCATAGGATCAGCATCCACGTAGGATAATGGGTAGCGATGGAATTAAAAGGAACCTTCGCATATTAGGCCGGTGTCCTCTTTTTCCGGCATCCGGCTGGCGTGGAGCCACGTCCTCGTACGATCAATTCTCTCGTCGCGACTGTTTTCTATCCGGCGGAAATTCTTCCGGGCGGAAAGTATTAAAATACTTCGAACGGGCAACAACTTCCGCGGGCACCGGTGTAATCCGTTTTCCCCGGGGAAGGGTCCAAGTCGAAAATAAACCACTTTGGAAGCGGCACACTGCGCCGTTTCCCTTCCCCCCTCCCCCCCCTCCTTTATAGTCTTCGGTAACGGTGGCAAGTTTTCCCTTCGACAGAGGAGCATCGGAGGCGGCGCGGTATTAAACCAAGAAAAACCACGGCTGCGAAAGTGTGCCATTATTCTTAACACCTCGCGACTCGCGCACCCGAAGAGATATAACTTTCCCCAACCTCTAACCCCCTTTCGTCCCGCCTCGCTTCCCGGAAATTCTGCCGGTAGTCGTCTCACGAAAATTCTTAGCCGAGTTCTGACGTCGAGCGAGCAGAGTTTCGGCCCGGCAAGACTCGGGCAACATTGTTCAACCGCGGAATTCATAAAACAAGCCGAAGCAGACAGGAAAAGTGCCAGTCAAAGCAGTTGGTCAAAGAGGATGATCCACGGGCACGCGGATCATCCATCAGGAACCATCCGAGCTGCAATGAAAATTAAAACTCCTGTGCATCGCGTTCCCTACACTTTCCGAACTTGCCCTCGGCTGCACGGAACTTCGGAACTTCGAATTTTCTTACTGCGCTCAGTCCCTGTCAATTTCCATCTCATTGAACATTCTAATTTCTGGTCTTCAATTTTTACAATCTCTCGTATTCATGCAGTACACTCCTGGGATCATGCGAAAGAACTTTTTCCTTTGCGAAAATACCGCTCCGTTCAGAGTTATTAAAGAAAAACACTTTGGGCGGAGCCTGTACGCTGTAACCGCGCTGATTGGTCCGCGTTTTTCGTTAATAACTCGGTAACTGTGCCACGGAAAACATTTTCGCAAAGGAAAAAGTTGCTCCGATTGACCTCGGGAATCGCCCTTTCGAAGGAATTTCACAATTTTCTGAATTTCCTGGTTCTTGATGCAATAAAATTGATCGCAGATGTTCGGAACGGCCATGCAATAATTTTCTACAGTTCGGTGTATCGCGTGCCATTTTCTCGAATATTATGCACCAAGCCTCTCTCCGTTGTCAATACAACCAGGCACGAAGAATTCACCCTCCCCAGGGTGCGGGAATAGAAGAACCGGAAATTCGAGTTTGGCAGCGCCACTGACACTTCGATGGCAGTAAAAAGCGCTGGCAAGGTTAGAGGTATGAATTTCAAAGAGGAACGACGAAGTGTCTGATAAAACGCCTACACGCGCCTTTGCTCCCCCTCGATTTGATCTTATTCCCTCGACTGCGAGCGGATCCACCATTTTGCAAACCCGAGGCCGCTTTTCCGCGTGAATTTTTGCTTGGCTAGTGGCATTCAGAGGGCTGAAGGCGCGTCCACAAGGGACCCTTTGTTCCCGCTGACAATCGAACAGTAAGAAGCCGAAAAGTGTATAGTGCAAGGGGGTGGTAGACGTTTGCACTGTCTAAAATAAATTATTTTTAATATCTGTTCTGGGGTCGACAAAAAATTACGAAAAAATTCACGAACATTCTATACAGCAGAACACACGTCTGTGAATTTTTTCCGAATTTTCGACCGCGGAATCCATTGTCTATAAATTCGAGAATCTTGGAATTGCTGGTTTTATATTGAAGTCCTCAATGAACTGGCTCGATAAACCGGAAACGAACGATAGCAGCGGACAAACGGGCAGATAGGGAACAGAAGTGCAGGGAACAAAGTGAACGATAAACTGGTGTCCTAAGCGCGACGTTATGGACGAAATACCATCGAACTGAATAGCCGGCATGACGACGACCGTTCCGAAACGCAGATATCCGGGCAAGTACATCGTCATGCATACAGCCACCCACATAATTGCTTTTCCGAGCAGCGACGGGGAAACCGTTAAGGAAGGGGTTGCTGAGCTTCTTAGATATCGGCCTAGTTGCATGGCGAACGCAGTCGTTACTGATCTATTGCAGCTTCGATAGCAGCAATCTCGGAAATAAAATGTTTCTCGCCTGGCAAATAAAATATCACCTTGCGGAGACAACATTTTATGCGAGCGCGCACTGGGCTGTACAAATTTATTTTTGTCATGTTCGAAAGAATTAATTGTTGTTTCTAAGGGCAGGCACAATTTCAGAATTGAACATACAGTACAATAATCTTATTTCTGAATAATTAATCAGAGGAATTTGAATTGTCAATTTTTATTTTGCAAAATATCCGCAGGTGATTACATTCAAAATAAATAAAATTCATCTGACTGGATCCAGAGGTGGGCAAAAATTTTATTGAAATAAAAATTTGGAATAAAGTAGGTATAAAATCAACTTGGATAAAGCCCACTTTATTCGAAATTTTTATTCAAACGAAATGTTTGCCCAACTCTGACTGGATCGAATAAAAAATCCCGAAGGGCACGTGAAAGTCACGGGCCTCGAAAACTGGAGTTCGAGGGAAAAATCTGTGGAGAATCCAGCACACGTGAAACCGGAACAGCTGTACATCTCTGTTCCGATGTGAGAGAGCATACTATGATAAATACACCCGTTAACCTTACGTATCGACTCGAAGAAGGTCACTGTGCGGCGCAGCAGTGGTGACGGCGATGGTAATGGTGGGGGCCGGGTTTCGCGGTACCATCCGAGCGGAAACTGCCAACCATCGCAATATCGGCATTCGCAGCAGTTACGCGAAAAGCCGGTCAGCGAGATCGAGATTTATTCGCGAAATTGAGAATTCGGTTGAATGCGAATTCGGCCGTGCGCGCGGTCAGGAGTGCATATTTCATCGACGCCCCCCGCATTTCCGAACGAACTCCGCCCATTTCTGCTCTATAAAACACTCGTTTTTTCGGCCGGCCGACCACCAACACTACATTTGTTTCGTCGGGTCGTCCTGGATTGATCAGGCTCGGGAGAGAGTGATTCCCGTCAATTATCCCCATAAATGTTCCTGAATAATCCACAGGAAAATATTAAGTAAAAGATCATTTAAAATCTTGAGTTTGACTAATGTGACTGTCACAGTAAGATCATTATCGAGCCTCCGTTATGCAAACTGTGGTCCCATATCTTTTTATTTGCAGGTTGTCCACGTGGAATTTGTTTAGGGTAAACTTGACTTCACCGGACTCAAAATTTGTGCCTTTCTCCTATAAATTATGATGTATTTCGTATGTAATTCAATATATTTGTAATAGAACATGTAGTAGAATTAGAACGGACCGCACGTCGAGGGATTGTACAATATTTGATAATTCTCGGACGGTAGCCTGCACGTTTATGTAAAACATGATAGGATTTACTGCATTAAATCCCGAAATTTTGGGGGTTGAACGTACATCAGTAAACAATATTATTAACATGTTCTACGTTGTCTACGTTTGCTACATTGGGAACGCGGTTCCTCGTAGAATTTCTGAGAGCGACGAATTTGTGTGCGACGTATTTTGGTCCGCTGAACGCATTAGCACGTTATTGTAACGAGTCACGGACGCAATGATCTACAGACTGCGCGTCCGACTTAATGGACAACGCGAGCGAATTTCCGCCTCTTTCAGTTTCCTCTTAGTTTTTATTAATCGACGGGACGCGGCGCGCGTTTATCCGGCGGGAGAAAGAGAGGGAACGGATTCCCGATACTAACGAATAGCCCGAATTACCGGGCTACAACGGTCTCACGTTTCCGCGAGAAACTTCTCGTGATTTATGCCATTGAATTATTCCGCCATGCATTAATCCACACCCGCACACCCCCGCAGAACTTTCTGACTAATTCCTTCTCACGGGCAGCGAGTGTTCGAACTTTTTCCTGATTCCGTAAAAACTCCGTGATCGTAAACTACGTACTAACTGCGTGCTAACTACTTTGTATTCTATTACGTTCGATTGTCACGACTGGGATAAGCAGCGTTAATTAAATGGACTTAAACGGGCCTTAAATATTGTTCGGCGCTCCAGCAACTAAATCGTTGATAATCGAGAACGAAGGAATCTGTTTTCAGTTTTATGCGACAGTGTCCCTCGAAATACAATATTTGCGAGAGGACGGTATCTCTCAGATCATCCGTAATCTCAGCAGGGTTCGCGCGAAGTATCAGACTCGCCGTCATTGCTTCAGATTTCTTGGAAACTTGAGGTCGAACACTGTGTGCTCACCTAGCTTAACCCGGTTCGTCTATGTACAGGGGGGGATTGGTGTACCTACAATGTATACCCTTTGCATATCAATTAGTGGGTCATTAAACAAACAATTTCGTCGTGTAAACAAATAAAATCGTCGGACAAAATATTTTCAGAAATCCTGTTAATTATCAAGGATTTGTAATCGATGCCGAGAGCGACGTCGATCTAATTAGATCGACGATGATTTCGAATGAGCTATCAGTGCATCGAGTAGCTTGAAACGTTCATGAGGGCTGGCGGGAGGGGGAGGGTGGCGGGAGGGGGCTGTCGCGGGGAGCATTGATTGCGTTTCATCGAGATTGGCAAGTCGACGTAGCTGACAGACTGAAATTGACAAGTTCGCGCCCTAGCCTAACAACTTTACCGCAATGGTTAAGTTTGTCGAAGGTGAATCAAGTTTAATTTGTCAAAGGCGGACTTACGCCACTCCCGAACTCGCTAAACAGTATACTGTCTGGTAGTCCGTCCGCGGTAATACATCATGCTGTTCTATCGGGCCCTTTCTCCGCTGAATCCGAACCGAAACCATCGCTGCAACCCTAATCAGTCCCATTTGCGCGTTTTCCTAAGACGTCTTGGTGTCGTCGTGTACCGCGATCCGGGCGAGATCGATCGGATTCCTTAGATCAAAGAACTTCCACTTAGATGGAATCGGAATAATCAGGACAGCACTGTACTGAATTTTTCAAGAGGGGCACTTCAAACAGAAAAGGATTTGCATGAGAAAGGTAGCAAAGTCGAGAAAGTTCATTTGACAACAAAGCTACGCAGAGAAACGTAATGAGAAACGAGCAATGATCCCCGAAGTTTCAGCGCGTATTACGTCACGGACATAAATAAAAATGAGAAAGTTGCTTGGCGATTCAGGAAAGTGAGGGAGGAACGAGGAGTGTAGAATTACGAGCGAGGGTAAGTCGAACTCGTAATTAGCAGAGTTGAGGAAGTTGCGTAGCAGTCTAGAAGAAACGAGTGGATGGATCTTTTTCGGTTGCTTCAACTTCAGCGAAAATTACGAACTTCGTCAATAATTATTAAACCATAAATGGTATTATAGTTGTCCCAAAAATGTCGTACGTCCTTGGTACGATTCCTGAGATGATTCGAAGCAACTTTTCCCTTTGCGAAAATTTTCTCCGAGCCTCCGTTCAAGAGTTATTAACGAAAAACACGGACCAATTAGAGCGCACTGCACTACGCAGACTCTGCCTGGGCCAATGACAACGCCGCGCTCACCGGGACCCGCCCCCGAGGCGGGGTCTGTCCGTTTTTCGTTAATAACTCCAGGACAAAGCCTCGGAGAACATTTTCGCAAAGGAAAAAGTTGCTTCAAATCATCTGAAGAATCGTCACCTTGAGAATCAAAAATGTTCAATCTACGGAGCAACTATACGTGAACAGTTGTAACTGTGTAAAGGTAGCTCTGGCCTCGAGGATGGACTACGAGCAGAGGGTGAGCGAAGAGATAAGAAGTCTCGAAACTTGTTATTATGGTCTCACATTGAGCCATATAATTGCGGTTCTGGCTCGTTACGGTTATCGCTACGGCGTAATCGGATTTTAAGCTAATTATACCCTATCGCGGTGCTTTATTGGCGTTCCTCTGCAATAACACCTCTTGCATTCGGCTCTTACAGTTTTCCCCACTCCACGTGTCCATTAGAACCCCTCATGCGATAACCTCAATTTTCCATGGAACACATTCTAACAATTCCACATAAAACGGAGCTGTTGCAAAATAAAATATCTGTCCTTTTCTAATAATTTTAATTATTTTCGATCTCCCTTCTATTAATTTGTCTACTGTGCTAGGTATCATCCAGTCATTTCTGTTTTAAATGGCATAATGGAATTCCGTTCGGTGAAATAATTTCTCGGCGGCAAAGTGAATAGTGGGGTGGCAGTAAAATGTCCAGGGACTATAAAGAATGAGTTAAACTTCTCCGAGCAAGTTCCGAAATTTTTTCTGGCACGGTTTTCAACTGTATGTGGTCTCCCGCTGTCCTGGGACGTTCTTTTCGCGGCTCATCCTCAACTCCCTCGTCCCTCATTTTCAACTTTTTCAACCACTTAGGGCAGTGCGATCTCTCCTTACAGAATCACCTTGGAATGCCGTATAAATCCCCTTGCGCCTTTTCCGAACGTGGACGTGAAGCAAGCACAAGCGCGAATAAATTTAAAATAAAAAATTTTAATTTAAAATCAAATGTTAAGTCCAGGATAAAATACAAGAGGTCCTACAAATATGTATATTTCCTTGAGTATTTCCAAGGTCATTTGCAATAACTTTTTACCTTGCATCACCGTTTCGGTAATTAAGTAACAGAGAATTAAATTACACTGCTCGCGGGATCATTTCGCGTCAATCAAATCCACAGCAAAGAGCCAATAGGTTCGCGAACGCCGCATAGCCGATGTCATAACGTAATTAACTTATTAATCCATCAGACAATAACCCGTGGCTGATGAATCTGTATAATTGTCGGTCCAGCTGCATTTATATTGAGTCGCATTATCGGGCCTGGCTCGCTGGTTCGTATTTCCCTTGGGCATTGGCTCGTGATCGCCGATAACTCAAACTCGCAACTGAATTACTTCCATCGACGCGTCCGAAGCTCGAGTTCAATGCTCAAGGCGTTCGCAGATCATGACATCCGTGGAGGTTAGCTATTGTTCCGTAGGCCTGCGACGTAGAAATGGATCCTGTGTCGATTCGGTGACGACAATGTCATAGATGACAATTTCAATAAATTTTTCTCTAATTTCCTCGCTAATTTCTTTTATAAACGAACGATCTCTGCGTTGTCTCTTTACGTGCGCGTGCAAGAAAACAATTAACAAACAAATTACAAATTAAAAGCGCGAGAAACATTTATTCAGTAAGTTGTTGCACGTGTACAGCTCGAATGTACATTCCGTGGAATTGATTAAACTTTTAATTGTGAACGCATGCACGCTTGGCTTTAACTTACAATTGGTTGAGAGTTTGGAAAATTTCGTGAAAACGAAAATAAAATTCGCGAAACGGAACGTAGTCGAGTGCAACACTGTAAAAGGCGTGCAACAAATTTTCCGAAACTGCAAGCGTGTTTGAGGGGCTTGCAAAAATATTGAAATGCGTGGGAAATGAACGCCGGCTGAATGCGGCGAAACATGGAAAATGTAGAAAAATACGTCCTTTGTACAAAATGCATCATGATGGACATTTGTTGCAGTTAAAAGTAGACTGATAATAGTCAATTATTAATAGAAATGTATAAGCGGAATTGATGATACCTTATTCTTATTTTTATCACCAGAAGTTAAAGACTTTGTTGATGAGAAGCAAGTTAAAAAGATTAAATACTCACCTTACTTACTGTGTACATGAAAATATAATCATGGAGTTTAACGAATTTTCTCAAGGTAAAAAACCATTCGTACCGTAATCTCCCTATTTTTACCATATTCTGCAAAGTTTCAGTTTTAATTTTAAAAAATTCATCGCTCTACCTCATTTCTATCGAAAGTTATTTCTTTTTGAATCGAGTTAGGTCACTTTTCCCCACAGTGCGGCGCGGCGCGGCGTGCGGCGTTGGCCGGCAGTGGAGTGGGTAGGCACTGGACAGTGATCGCACAGGCGACCCCGGACACCGATGGAGGATTTACTGCATACTGTACCTACACTATACGATACCTATACCATACTATACCTACACTATACTACTCAACCTAAACTACACAATACCACAGGAAATCCAACGGTGAATATTTCAGCAATCAGAAAAATGTGCCAGTAAACAAAAAGACTGCCTGAAGCTGCTCCAGCGTCGACACGGGTCACGTTTTCTTTTATGGCCAGCAACCATTCTATCCTCTTCATTCGGCGGGTTACGTGAACTCGCATAATCCCCGCATTCTACACGAACCAACAAAGCACCGGAGTTTGTTGCTCCGCCACAAATCTTCGCTAATGACGTGGTCAGGATCACAAGGGAAAACCAGTGCCAGACACCGATTAAGACAGCTCGTTTACCACCATATTCTCAATTATGGCGTGCAGGGATTTAAATTCAATGGGTCGTCTGGCATCATTTACGAGTCGCCACGCGACTTTCCATTCTCTCCTCTTGGAGAATGAATTTCTTTCGATCCCCATTGAGGATTCCTCGATTCTCCACTTCCAGTGAACGCGAGGTTACAGTCCGAGGCAAAACTATATGTCAACACCTTAATTTCCTATACATTTTTTTCTCCAGACGTTTAACTAGGTAATATGCAAAAACGATTATTTAACTTGTCCAAATAAAAAAGAAAATTTTCTTTTAAAAAGTTAAAAATTCCGATGGCACTTTCGATCAATTTTCTTGACACGTTACCTTTTAACATCTAAAAAAAAATTCAGATCGCCCAATTTTAAAACGTTATTAATCTTCAAAGCGTGTCCACGTAATCTTGGTCCCGACTGTACGCGGTTCAAAGTCGCCGAGGGGTGGCTGAAAATTTGAATAATACCAGGAATAAGGAGCTTTATTATCGCCAGGGACTTCTGTGTCCCTTCTTCAGCTTCTTTCGATCTCTTTTCGCTCGGTGGGAAGAGGGATATTCCGGGAGCGTGTTTTAATGGAAAATTCAATGGAAATACTTATACATTTTGTATGCCGTGGAGCGGTTCTAGAAATCATGCGGCGAAGCGGTATTCGATCGGAGAGATATTCTCCGCGGTTGAAAGAACTGAATTCTTCGGAGACTTCGGACTTCTTTCGCGCGTTCCGATGAATTTGTAATTGATTTCGCCTTTCTCTCTCGTCGACCTGCAACCTTTAAACGACTCGAAGATTTTTAACCCAGATCCCGAAGCCGGGTCTGATAAGATGGGACGCTCGTAAAAGAAAACCGATAATTGGAAACGCGGGGAAACTTTGTTGTTCGAGGGAAATGAGTGCGATCGATTTTCTTTCTGTGTTTCCGATTAAAAACATTGCTCTTTTTACGATCTGCTCGATTGTAAACAGAAATTCTATGCGTCCGACATTCTCTTCTGAAATTGTTTGTGAATACGTACAATTTTACTTTTGTTCAAAACCATGTGAAATAATTGTTACGTGGTTGAATACATTGGAAAGTCGAGTGATTTAATTAAGTATATAAAAATTGCTTGTATTACCATACTGGGACGAGAACAATGTCTGATAAACAAAATAAAAATTCTCTGTATCAATTGCAAATGCACACAGTTATGACTAATGTAGGCTTCAGTACGCTTACATTTCAATTACGAACTGGAAGCAAGTTTAGGAAATTAATTACATTCCCGACGACGATATTGTGCCGGAAGTAAAATTGTACGTTATTGCTAAGCTTGTTATGCCCCACTCGGAGAAAATTAAATGCGTCGCGTGCACATACCTACGCATTCTCCTAACATTGGTAACTTGATTAAACTTGCTATTCCACGTTGATTCAACCGCGTTGCTTTCCTTATTGACGGTAATTTCACTGAACAACATTATGACGTCCCAATTTTGGAACGTACATTTAGCGCATGTACCAATAAACTGCAGAGCTTCCTGCATCGGGATTTTTTATACATATTCACTGTTAGTTGAAGTACACGTGTGATTTTTTCCAAGTAAAAATAATAAAAATTTCGAAAGTTATATTTGTTTTTTACAGACCATGTCCTGAGGGGATCTCTGATTGTGAGAGGTAAAGCCAGGCTTTGGGAATTTTTTTCCGAAAAACTGTCGAACCTTTTCACTTGGGATTTTTTTATAGATATTTATTGTGTATTTGAAGTGCACGTGTGATTTTTTCCCCGAGTGTACAAAGTGTTTTATTGTCGGACAGTTTCGGATCGATACCTGCAAAGTTGTTGGTACAACTTACAATATTTCGACACAGCCCCGTCGCGTCGTCTCGATGCGAGACAAAGGCTAAGAGAATAAGGCGTCGACACGAGTCGCCCCGGGCAGCCACTCGATGTCTGACTAATACGATCCCATTCTCCTTGGCAGGTGTAGGCGAGCCTCAGATGATTCCCTCGAGCCTCGAGGGAACCATCGAACATGGCTCGGGTTCCTTAAAAGCTCCCACTTGCGTGCTTGCGAAATCGTCTGGGGAGATACGTTCAGCTTAGCATTGCCTCCGAGGCGAGCAAGAAACCAGTTTCATTGAAATCGAGTGGAGCTTTCACAAACCGTGAATCACACTATTCCACATATTTTTCGAAACCTTTCGCATTAAACCCTTCAATTTCATATGAAAGTTATACTATCTAAAACTACGATCTTTCCGTTAAAAAAAAATGGTGCAACAATTTACTTGGACACATTTTAAAGCCTGAAGCCTTTACTTTCGCGTACCGTTGTTCTATTTTTTATTGGATATTTTTCCACGATATGGCAGGTGAAAAACTGAGGACCCTTTTTTCCGAAAAAATAGTGCAACTTCAAACCTCTGTAAAATCGTCAAAAAATTGTTTTTGTAAACGAATATTCCAGAGATTTGAAGATTGGAGCTTCCTCTTTGCAACAAGATCTTGAAAATCGATCTAAGATTCTTTTTAGTGTTTTTATCAACAATTGAACAAGAGATGTACGGGCAACTTTACTTTACACCACCAAACTAGGTCCTCTCATTTGTTCCATAAAATGGTAAAAAAAATCGAACATCATTTTTCATGATTTCGTTGTAAAGACGAAGCTTCAATCTTGAAATTAATGGTAGATTCATTGACAGAAAAAATTTTTTGACGTTTCTACAGAGGTTTAAAGTAGTTTTTATGACAGAAAACATGTCTTTAGTTTTCCAACTGTCACTTCGGAAAAAATGATCTTAGGCAAAAATGAATGATGGGCGGCGAAAGTAGAAGCTTCAAGCTTTAAAATGTGTCCAGGTAGATTGTTATACCATTTTTCTTAACGAAGTTATGGACAATCACTTTTCACTCTGTTCCGCACTTTGACCCGTACAATCGAAAGTTTTCAAAAAATGCTAAAATATTAATTTTGAAGGATTTGAAATTTAGAATTTAGTGCGATTTTTATTCATTTTGCGCATTGTAAAATAAGATTGTACACAATTCCACTTTCTTAGAATTTTCTCGTAGAAATTTAAAATTGCATCAACATCTGCATTCTCTTTGTTAACGTTTAATCTCTTCGCAGCATGTTCGATGCTAATCAACGGTATCGCGGAATAATTTACTGGCGAGAAGGTGTCGCGGGATTCGCACAGGAGAATAGCAAAGTGTTTCCTTCCGCCATTGTTCTCGCTGAACGGGGCAGGCCGTTGCATCCGGCGCAGCGATGCACCGCGGTGACGATATATACGAAATTTCCGCGTTTATTTCTGCAAGCACGATTTGAATAGAGGCGCGCCGATGCGTCGGGGCTTGACGTTTCACATAATATTTCACGTCCCAGTCCCGTACGTATAACATAAAAAAATACGCAGACACACACGCGAAAGGAAAGATTAAATTGCCAATGGAGGCCGCATGCAGGCAAATTGTTGTTAATTTCCAACGATGCGGAATATGTTATCGCTCGATTGATTATTCCTTTCGAAAATCGGGAACATGGAATTTCGTTGCTGTCCACGCTGGTCGCGTTTATGAATGATAATCGCCTGAATGCGCGCGTCACTCAGCCAAATGTTCACTACTGATCGGTATTGATAGTCTGACAAACGATTCAATAATTGAACGAAATTTAATATGCCGCGGACACGTGTCAATTGTGATCCCGCTAGATAATTTTTAATTTTTTCCGGAGCAACTGTCCAACCTTTCGCATTCGGATTTTTTATAAATATTTATAGGTAGTTGAAGTACACGTGTGATTTTTTTCAAGTAAGAATAATATAAATTTCTCGAGTTATATTTTTTTTTACATACCCCGTTTTGAGAGGGTACTCTGGTTGAGTGCTAAATTTGCCGATATCCGTGAATTATTTCAAAAAAAACTACTGAACTTTTCGTATCGGGATTTTTTATACATATTCATTGGTATTTAAAGGATACCTATGACTTTTTTCAAGCAAAAATAATAAAAATTGCGGTAGCTAGATATTTTTTTACAGAGCAAGTTTTGAGGAGGTACTTTGGTCGAGTGCTGAATTTGCCGATCTTCGTGAATTTTTTCCAAAAAAAAAACTACTGAACTTTCCGTATCGAGACTTTTTATAAATATGTATTGGTATCTGAAGTACACATGTGATTTTTTCCAAATAAAAATAATAAAAATTTCCAGAGTTATATTTTTTTTTCTATAGTGCATATTTTATGGGGGTACACTGGAGGGGTCAGTGAGCGCAAAGGAGGGGACAGTCCTGCTTAAATTAAAGTAAATATGTGTTATCATAAATAAACGCTTGGAACTTGTGCATTTCCAATTAAAAATCGCGATGAAGCTAGGCTGGTAGGATTAATGATTCCAAACCATTTTCGTCGGATATGCAACTTTCGAAGCTTCGCCGGTAATTACAAACTTTCCTCTGGAGAGTGACATCCATTAATCTTCTCGGCGGAAAACTGCAGAAAGATTTTCTACGAGACAGTGATTTTTCGGCTACTTTCCTATGTGATCAATTTTGTTTCCCCCGTCCGTTCTCGCGATAGCTATCCGTTTCTGGAAATCGAAAGCTCCCAGCTTTTTTTTTTAATTCACTGCGTACGTCGAGCACGGCAGTTTATTAAGAGTAATCCATCTTCGAGCAGTCAATCTCGATCCTGGGACGCTTTAATCTTTTTCCACATCGGACGGCCGCGTTCCCGCGAAGTTTCATCGTGTACCTGTTTCGTACATGTTCGCGGGAACAACTTCGACGTCAACCTACCGATTCGTCTTCCTTTCGTTTATCGTGCACTGATTGCCCTGGATATCCTTTCCGGATTTGCTGTGATATGGACGTCCAATTTTGAAAAAACATAATCACATTTAATATAAATTGCTATTTTCACGAACATTTTCATGAGCAATTTCACAAGTGCACTTCTCAGAGCTGCTCTTTACTTTACCGGACTCAAAATTTGTGCCTTTCTCCTAGAAATTATGATGTATTTGGTATGTAAGCCAGAAGATTTGTACCCGGGGCGGCTGTAGATCGAAGTTTCGATCCTGTAGGACCAATGGTTCAGGAGTTATGCTTACTTAAAGTTGAGCAATCTGCAGTGTTTTTGACAGGTAAGGGCGACGCCATATTGGTTTGTAGCGACGACCGCGAGCCGCTTACCGAGCAGAACCAACTCGTAATCACCAACTCGGTAAGCGGCTCGCGGTCGTCGCTACAAACCAATATGGCGTCGCCCTTACCTGTCAAAAACACCGCAGATTGCTCAACTTTAAGCAAGCATAACTCCTGAACCATTGATCCTACAGGATCGAAACTTCAACTAAAAATCTACTGGACTACATACCAAATACATAATAATTTATAGGAGAGAGGCACAAATTTTGAGTCCGTTAAAGTAAAGTTTACCCATTTTCAGTGTAGGTACATTAATTTGTGCAAAAACATTTGTGGAAAAAATGCTTTCGAGTAACATAATAATATTTTTGAATGATTTGATACCGATATTGATCATTGATGAAATGATGATTGGTTTTAATGTTAAAAAAAAAATGGAATGAAACGCCAGAAAAATTGTCTTTCAGTAACATAAAAATATGTCAAATATTTTTAAGTGCAAAATAAAATGAAATAAATATTTATTAAAATGAACGAGACGTGTTTAGAATTTCATTAAATTTTCTATGTGGACTCCACGAAGGTTTCAGGCGATCTACATTTTAATTTCGCGATCCGAAGCCGGATATTAATTCGTGAAACGGTGTCCGCCGTTCACGTAACACGATGGGAAAGTGAATTTATCCACGTCACGACCGGGGGGACTTCGACTCGGAAGTTCTTTCGACGACGAATCAATCTCCATCACTCGAACAAAACGATGCCGACGATAATTGGCTAACCTGAATTAATTGTTTCTAAACGATCCGCGGGACGGGCCGGGTTCCGCACACTCTTTCTCGTCTAATTACCGATGTAGAAATGATTAATACACTCCCAGGGGTGTCTTTTTCGTGTGGAAACGAGTCTGAAATCGTTCATTAGCGGAATAAGAAAAACCGATCGGCATTTAATGAGGCTTTCACTTTTAACTCTCTGCCACTGTCCCATGTACGTGTCGTTCGAAGGAACCGACTGAAATCAATTAAACTCTGGACAAACAAGATGTTTATATTTATTCTCTTCTGAAAATTCTCGAGGATATCGTCCAAGTAAGAAGAGACTCGTCTCCCTCGACAAACATTGCGATCGTCTGGTCCGATCACGCGATAACTGCCACTAACGAAGACTATAGTTCTCCGGAGACCTTCCCTGTTTTCTATGGCTCCATGATTCCCCTCTGTTCTCCGGCAATTGTCGTTCAAAGTCGCATTAGAGTGCGCTCGCATCGGTTATTTCGCCATCTCTGTCGGTTGATAAATACACTCGTAACGGAGACGCGTCGCCGAGGGAAATATTCGAACTTTTTAAACATTAACTTGGTACTCCATTTAACTCTAAGAGCATTGAAACCATTTTTAAAATTTTTATTATTATTAGTAAATTATTGTTTAATTTGTTCAGTCTCGGAGCTTCCTTTTTAAAAATAACAGGAATGCTTCTGTCCAAATTCTTAGCCATTTTTTAAATGATATATTCCCAGGGAAATAAATGTGCTGCAGAATTCCTGATTGATGCATCTTTGTAATTTTAACAATGGTTAAATAAAAAAGGAAATTGTACTACTTACTATACCTATAAATTGAAATTGCAATTTCTATTTAACACTAGGAGCATTGAAACCATTTTTCAATTTACGGAGTAAATTATTTTTCAATTTGTGAAGTTTGCGGAGCATTAAAAGTGATCGTTTACATTCCTTCATAAAAATAACAGGAATGTTTCTGTCCAAATTCTTAGCCATTTTTTAAATAATATATTCCCAAGGAAATAAATGTGTTGCACAATTGCTGCATCTTTACAATTTGAATAATGGTAAATTAAAAACAGAATTTTTATTTTGCATAAAATGATAGTAGTCGATTATTGGTGAGAACTGAAATCAAATTTACTTATTTTTGGTTTTCGTCCCATCGGTGACTTTCTTTCAGCCACTGTTTGAAGCTCAGAGATTGCCAAAGTAAATAGAGTTTGCTACGGCTCTGTGGATCGCAGCTACAATTAGGTTCGCGAAACTTGGTTCTTCCAGTGACACGACTTAATCAGGGAATATTGCAGAAGCTTCCGTAATCTGATCCGAATATAACCAACGTCTGGATAGAATGATTAAGATCATGAACTTATCGCTTGCATCGTTTGATGGATGTTTGGTATTAAAAGGTGTATTGTTTGATTATGTTACAGGGGCGATCTTCACGGAAGATCAAAAAGACAGTCCATCGGAGCTGGCATTCAAATACGCCATTTACAAAATTAACAAGGACAAGACTCTTCTGGCGAACACCACCTTAGTGTATGATATCCAGTATGTGCCTAAAGATGACTCCTTCAGAACTTCGAAGAAAGGTAAACAATCATTGTTTGTCAATCTTTCGGATTGGGATTTTTTATACATACTTATTGGCCTTTGAAGTACTGCGTGATTTTTTTCAAGCTAAAATAATAAAAATTGTGTTAGCTAGATTTTTTTTTATAGAGCATGTTTTGAGGGGGTACTATGGTCTTGAGTGCTAAATTTGCCAATCTTTGGGAATTTTTTTCCGAAGAACTGTCGAACCTTTTCCATTGTGATTTCTTATACACGTTTATGAGTATTTGAAGTACATGTGTGATTTTTTCCAAACAAAAACAATAAAAGTTTGATGAGTTATATTTTTTTTCATAAATCCTCTTCTGAGGGGTACTCTGGTTGAATGCTGAATTTTCCGATCTTTGGGAATTTTTTCCAAAAAAACTACTGAACTTTTCGTATCGGGATTTTTTATGTATATTCATTGGTATCTACAGTACATCTATAATTTTTTCCAGGCAAGCATAATAAAAATTGCGTGAGCTATAATTCTTTCTTTAATATTGTGCGTCGCGAGCGTGGGCTCTAAGTGAATACGCGCGAGGTCTCGAACGAGTCCCGAACGAGTTTAGTGCGTTTTTCCCGTGGATATTATTGGCCCGACGAAGAACCAGCGATCCTTTTTACGGGTCGAATTTCCGACTGGCGTGGCTCGAGCCAGGAAGAGCCGGGATCGTTTCGCCTCGAGGAAAACCGGCTCCTCGAGGAATAGTAAAAAGTTACGGTGCGCTCGCTGCGAAACGCTCTTCGCTGCGTAACTTTTATCCGCGAGCCGTATCGGGGATGAAAATCAGTCTCCCGGGTTGCGAAATACTTTTCAGCAGGTTGCCCCACAAAAAAATACCTCAAAAAGTATTTCTAAAACCTTCTACCATTTCTTAAATACTTTGTAAACGCATTTCAAAAATGGAAAACCATCTTACCAATTCAAATAGACCTCCGCTAATTTCTCGGGAATGTTCATATTCAATCCATATTCATGCTTTAAACATAGCAGTCAAGAGACCCTGTTATATTATACCTCACCAGTTCTCAAGCTCCCATAGATTTCCCACAAGTCCTCAAGGTTGGAGGATGTCGATTGTCCTTCAGATCTTCCAGGATCTTGGATGGATCCAGGACCTCCTTCACAAGCCCGTTAGTGCCTGTGTTGTCACTTAAGAGATTTAAGTGCTCCCTTAAGGGCTCCTTAAATGGCAATGACCTCTAGAGGCCTTGGGAACCCTTCACGCACCACCCCCTAACATCCTGAGAGGCTTCCAACGCAGTAATAGCTCTAACAACCAATCACATAAAGCAAGCAATTATGACCAGGCTGATCGTCATATCAATTAAAAATTGTTTGTATTTTATTTTTGAATTGTTGTAAATTAACAAGTATGCCAGGTTTGGAAATAAATGCAAAAATCGTAATTATGCACTTATAGCAAAAATGGGTTTGCACAATTTCGAAGAAAAATTAAAGTCATTGGCGAACAAATAATTTTTTGTTAAAATTCTCTGTTCTGAATATTTTTATGAAATATAAAGATTCGCTTTCGCGTGACCGTTCGGTACCAAAAATTTATAAATATCCCGATTGTCAAAATGGATATAGAAGTCAGGAATGGAGTGCCTCTCTGAAAGGAATAATCCGGAACATGTTCCGGATAAAATAGATATTCATCGAAGATGGAAGTTTGTTGCGAATTTATCGACGTCCGGCCGGATTTACGGTTCGCAATTTACGCTCGCCGGCCGTCTACGATCGACCCGCAAGAAACATTGTTATGGTTTCGCAGCGGCTGATTCGACTCGGCCGCCTGCAGAATTGTTTTGCATAAATTTCGGCTTATGACTCATGCCGCTTCGATCTGCTACGCGTGCTATTCGCCAGACGTATGAATCTCACGGAACAGCCATTTTTTTCAGCAAATATCACCGTTGATTCAGCAACAATTGCTAAACATTTAGGACCGGTCAATAAATTCGGGATCTTTATGCGAAATAAAGATTTCTCATTTCGATGAAAATTGTATTTCCTCAACCTACACGATCTAAGAAACGGGACGGGCCCGACGATTTTTCTTAGATCGAGACATCGCTGTATATTGGTTTAATATCAGTGGGAAATGATTAGGTTGCCACCACATTTGTTAGTTCATGGTGCAAAGTGAAAAATAATTAGTCGACTGCGGATTTTTATGCATTTTTTATGTAACTTTTAATGTAACAAAGTCGTTACGGAATGAAATCAATTTTTATGTTATTCCTGCTTCCCACAATCAATGCAAAACATTTTTATTTTGCATAAAGATCCGCGAGACATGGTTTAAGGTTAATAGATAGATTGGAATAAAAGATTGCAATGCTTCTAAAATGCTCTCCATCCAATTTTCTCGTAAAAGACGTACCCTCAACTAGCTCTTTATCATCTGTAGAGGCACCGGGTCAGCGAAGACACTTCCCGGTAGCGCGAAGAACCCCACGCAACGTCAAGGGAAACAGAAATTAGCGTCGTTCCGTCGCGTGAACAGAATTTTTTGCAGTCCCCCGACTCGAGGGGTTGACCCACATCCCGCGCAGGGGAAAACTGTGCCAAAAACCCACGCGCGACAAAAAGTCGCAACGTGGCAAAGCACTTTCACTGCACGAGTTCTTCGTGTATTGCATCTTCTGCCGCCAGAAAAAATGTCTACCCCCCTCTCTCTCTCTCTCTCTCTCTCTCATGGAGATAATCCAGGATTCCTCGGAAACGTATTTAACGCCCGGAAGACATCTGGAGCGAGCATCTCGACACGGAAACGTCACCGAGGCGCCGATAAGGCACGAATCTTCCATCTGATAGGAGCGAATGAGACCCTAACCGCGTTCTATTTATCAATTTTTATTCCGCATCAGAATCCGCATTGTCTCCCCACTCTAGCGCCTTTCACGACGCTACTCCCCCACTCTACCGTCCCCTTCCACCACGCTGTCACGTGACTATCTTGTACCGGAGGAGAGGGGGTAACCGTTTCCCCTCGTCCTTGGATCGTCACTAGCGTACGATGACATCCACAAATGGCTTCGTCTCTAATTTCCATGCAACGACATTCCTAGCGCCATTTCTACGCGGAACTCAGAGCCGCGAGGGGTTGCGTAACAATGCGACGTTAACGGCCACGGAAACCGAATCCGGCTTCCCGTCTCTTTCCGAGGTGTTCGCATAACTTCACCTTTGTCTGTCGATTTTAGTCTTCAATGACCAGAACACTAGCAACCCAAACTTCCGGTTCTCGAGAAGTTCTCAATATTTGAGCTACTATCATTCCGTTAAAAAAAATAGTACGATAATCTACCTGGGCTCATATTAAAGCTTGAAGCTTCTACTTTCGCATGCCACAGTTCATTTTTTCCTGGGATATTTTTGCACGATATGACAGGACAAAAACTGAGGACCCTTTTTTCCGAAAAAATGCCGCAACTTCAAATGTCTTCAAAAACGTTAAAAAATTGTTTTTGTAAACGAATCTTACACAGATTTGAAGATTGAAGCTTGCTCTTTACAACGAGACCTTGAACGTTGACTTACGATTCTTTTTGACCGAGTTATCGATCTTTGAACGAAGGGTATACGGACAACATTCACTACATCTCGAGCCGTTGCTCCTAACTAATGCGCCGCTCGAGGTGTAGTGAATGTTGTCCGTATACCCTTCGTTCAAAGATCGATAACTCGGTCAAAAAGAATCGTAAGTCAACGTTCAAGGTCTCGTTGTAAAGAGCAAGCTTCAATCTTCAAATCTGTGTAAGATTCGTTTACAAAAACAATTTTTTAACGTTTTTGAAGACATTTGAAGTTGCGGCATTTTTTCGGAAAAAAGGGTCCTCAGTTTTTGACATGTCATATCGTGCAAAAATATCCCAGGAAAAAATGAACTGTGGCATGCGAAAGTAGAATGTACAGGCTTCAAAATGAGTCGAAACATATTTCCAGAAAAAATTCCTCAGTTTCTACAGAAGTTTGAATATGCAGCAATTTTTCGGAAAAGTGGGTCCCCAGTTCTACACCTGCCATATTGTTCAAAAATATCCTATGAGAAAATGAATGATGGGTGGTGAAGGTAGAAGCATCAAGTGTTAAAATGAGCCCAGGTAGATTGTTGTAGCATTTTTTTTAACGAAATTATGGACAATTACTTTTGCACTCTAATCAAACCTCGTAGAACCACGCACAAAAATGAGAATGGTTCGAGAAATTGTCCCTGGCGATGAAAATGTACGTGAAATAAATAAATGAAAACATTTCGGTGGCCGGGGAAACCACCAGTGTCGGATTTTAGATTCCAGCGGCGTTGTAAAAAAATCCTCCATCAGCACTTTATCCGGACGACCATTTACCTAAATTACACGGGCTTTAGCGGGTCTTGTCTTCCTTCTCGCTTCTTCACGTCGAAATTAACGCGTCCGACGACTAATCACGATGTTCCTTTCTTCTTTACGACCGTACTCGTACCACCGAACCGGACGTTTAATATTTTCTTCTCCCGTGGAAGTTACGTTTCGAAGTAGATAATCCCCTCCCCGCGTTACAAGCTTTAGAAATTTTTAATGGATATATGAACGCAATTTTCCTAGTGCTTCGGTTTAACGGCGATAAGCTTCTCCCCCTTTGCTCAACTTTTTTCTTATTCCATAACAACGTTCCCGGCCAGTTAAAGGCCAATTAATTCGACGATTGGTTAAAGATTAAAATTGAAACTGGATCAATTTCAGCTGCGGCGAAGTTACAGTTTAATGGGAAATTCCCCCCTGCTAACTTTATGAAATATTCAAACAGCAAAAGGAATTTTTTCTCAATGCTGTTTCAGAAGAAATTGCATTGAAAAAATTTTTTCCACACAGTGTGGTCGATGAAATATTCAAACACGAGAAAGAAATGTTTCAAAATGCTTTTTCGTAAAAAATTGTTTTTCCACACAGTTTGGTAGACACAAAACTATAAATATCATTTGTTGTTCCCGAGATATTTCAAGGACAGACGTTGACATTTTCTTCAAGGAATGATTTCACCCCAAAAATGCGAGAATTTGCATGAAAAAAATAGGGTTCTACGTAGCATAACTTAAGGGGCCTATTCGCGATCAAGCATTTTGTGCAACAATGGCTATTGCGCAACATGATTGATCGTGAATGATAGCGATTGACTAACTGCGCAACCTGTTGTGTAAAATCAGAATTTTCTGATATTTTTTGCACAACAAACGGGTTGCATTTGTACTGTGTTGTACTGTGAACGGCAGTGTTGCAAAAATTGAATGATTGCTCAAATTATGTGTCAACGTGAATACAATTTGGATTTGCGTAACACCATGCTGCACAATAATTGTTGCGCAAAATGCTTGATAGTGAATAGGCCCCTTTACTCTACTTGTGTGCAAATCACGTGACATTGTGACCGGGCCGTGGCGTGGGGGAACAGCGCCGTGGAGGGGAAAGGTAGAGTGGTGACACTTAATCTAGTGACTCTTGTGCGGCATTGATGACGTGTTAATTGGTTTAAATATTGCTCGAAGCGCGCACACAGTGGGAAATGCAAAGCGTAGGAGAGTTTTCCCGAACAAGACTGAGGAGAAATATTTATAGAACCATTAAAAGAGTGCTTGAACTGTTAAATGCGGGTGAGATGGGAAGGGGGGGGGCTGAACTTCTCGAGTAATAAACGAAACTTTCCATTGCGATGTTCCCCCTCTGGCGGGGATCAAAGCGGTTATCAAACTTGCTCAATGAATTTCGTCGATTTGTTTTCCCTTCGGGCTTCTCTTTTCTTTCAAAGGCTCGAGAGCGTACTTCGGAGCCTCTTAAATTGGTATTGGCAAGATTCTGTAAATATTAATAAAAGTATCGAGGAGCTTCTTATTATCGAGAGAGAAGAAAAAAAAACCCCGAGCCCATAGAATTTAGATGAAAGCAAAACCGTCGACGGTTCGTAGCCGGGAGGAACATCTCTCGGAGCGACCAGATATAGAAATACATTTATAGAAGTCTTTTCAAATCGAATATCTTCTCGTATTGTCCTCCGCACCGACGTTCAAGATCCTCCTCCATTTTATTGAAAGTCTGTTGCAGCTGAGCTAGAACCATTTTATTTCGCACAAAGATCACCAATAATTACACTTCCGTGAGGACCGCGAAAAACAGTGAAATCTAAGGTGTCAGGACGGGGTGTATATATTGTATTATTCATGCGTGGTACGGTTCGCGGGTTAATAATTTCCGCGTGTATCGGAATGAACGGTTGCTCGTTCGGTGAGCATTCGATTAAACGTACAATTTTTAATCAATCAACGGACACGTCATTCCGCGTTTCGCGGCCGTTGCGCGTGGATATTTAAATCCGCAACGCGGCGATGGGCGACGGTTGATGTCCTAGTGAAATCAGGCACGGTCCGAAATCGGCGAAAATATCATTTCCATGGAATCACCGGGGTATTGATGTGTTCCCCGCGTTGCGGGGACACAATACACCGGCGCAAATTTATGCTGCGTTTGTTCGGATTTATTCGGCGTTAAACGTCGACGCGCGCCTGATCGCGACAGCGAAATGCCAGGAACGAGTTTTCTGAACATCGCCGGCACTTCCGGCCGGTCGATCAGCCTCGACAATATCATTTATATGCATCGGCGTAACTGCGTTTCTGGAGGACACCAGCGTCAGCCGGAAAATCGAGATCGCTGTCGAGAAATAGAACATTTTTTCCAAATTCATTTCCTTCCTCTACCAGGTCTACTAATTGCTTTTCCCTCATCTTGAGTATGCCTTTCTTTTTAGTTTAAGGACGTGTGGAAATAATACATCCGCGTACGCCCTCCCTCCGAAGGGGGTAGTGTGGGACTCGAGGGAAACAGGTCTTCGGTTTTCCCAATACACATTAAAAAAACCACACGTCCAGGACTTATGCCTTTTCCTCCCTCACCTTCTGGCTCGCTGGAGGGCCACACTCATATTCTTGTCCAATAATTTATGTCGTTTAGGTATTGTATACAGGGTGTCCCAAAATTCCTTCAACAGCCGGAAATGGAAGGTCCCTGAGATCATTTGAGATCTCGGCTAGTGATCTCGCGATTAGTGCACTTTGAGCGCGGATATCTCGGAAACTATGCGAGATAGCGAAAAACTGAATGAAGTCAATTTTATGGCACATTTTGTCGTCTTTAATTTTGTATAGAATGGTCTTATCGCTAGAACGCATAGTTTCCGAGATATGAGCGTTCTTCTATTCTCAATGAGAGGGGTATGGGGTAGTATTTTTTTTCAAATTGTTTGGTACATTATTTGGAAGGATGAATTTGTTAACTGGGTTACCAGGGAAGTATGGGGTAGTATTTCTTTTCAAATTGTTTGGTAGATTATTTGGAAGGATGAATTTGTTAACTGGGTTACCAGGGACAGATGAGGTCTGAGAGAGCATAGAAAATATCCAGTGATTTGCGTCTAATGCTTAGCGGGGGTTCATTCAGTCCACTTTCCAATCTGGTTCCAGGCGTCGTGCAGAATGCACCCAGAATAATTCTTGGGCAGGAAGATTGGATAGGATTTACTATGTTTGCAATCAGGTTTTTGCTACTTGAGTATGATGGACTCCGGCAGCATTTAACGATGCATTATGTTCTTGCGCTCGTAAAGACGCGAATACAAACACAAATGAGGTGTCACGAGCGAACGTATTTTCACGAGAAATGCTTCCCGAAATTCTGGAATTAACGAACGAGTTATGAAATTTATGAGAACGCGATACGTAATTAACGGAGCAACGCGGGAGCAGTATTTGACGGATATTTAAAGCGCGCAAATGTAAATTTAACGCGGTCAATTTTCATTGGTTAAGTCAATTTGAAAAATTAGCTCGAGGGAATTTGTATCGTTGGAAAATAATTGCGACACATGGAAATAGTCTAATTAAACATTTTTGACTCGATTCCGATTTTAATGAATCCATTTTAATGTGCCAGAAATAATATAAGAATACTAGAAAATTGAAAACGTTAAATATTTTCGGCTGCCAAACAGCCGTTTGAATATTCGAGATGATAAAAGGCTGCATTTAAATATTTGGAGTACTGGGACGAAAGTTGGATTAAACATTTGCAGCCGCAAAAATGGATATTCTGACGTGAAAAGAGCATTAGACGAGCGTGAAGCAGTTCGGGCAATCGTAAATAAGCGAACGAATAAATAACGCAACGTGGGAAGGCATTATCTAGTCTCAGGTGATCAAAAGCATCGTATAAATCATGACCGTGCACGGGTGTAGACGTTCCCGTGGAAAAATGTTCGTCGAAAACGTCATAGCAAGTGCATTTTTCATAAAACCGACTCTAAACGGGGAAACGTATAGCCCGAAACTACCGTGCGACTTGTTTATTAGCGACAAAAAAGGGGCGTCGGAAAGTTTTACGTCAATCTACCTCTCTTTCTCTGTACCCCTCTCTCCCTTTCGCCCGGATTCACTGTGTCTGCTAAAGGTTTACGAGTAGATTACAAGAGAGTGGAGTACGCAGAGTGCGAACAGGGTGGCTGCATGAAATCTTCCGTGAAAATTTCTGATGCAACTTTCGCTGATGCAGGCCTGCCAACTGCGTCTGCTCGGAAAATGTGAAACCAGCTCTGTCGGCGCCTGTCATCCCGCCTTGTCACTCGCACATTCTTTTTCACACTTTTTCCTTAACATCCTCACTGTGTGCATTGCAATTCTTCGTGTAACACGATTGTTGGAGTTATTCGATTATCTATTTAACAGGGCATCGGCACAGATTTCCGACGATAACTTCCTTAAAAACAATCGCTCAGCAATGAACATAGTCTCATTTTAAAGCCTGAATCTTCTAGTTTCGCCACCCACCATTAATTTTTGCTCCAGATTATTTTTACCAAAATGACCGTTGGAAAACTGAAAACATGTTTTCTGTCAAAAATAGTACAAATTCAAACCTCTGTAGAAACGTTAAAAAATTTTTTTCGGAAGTAAACTTCGACTTATTTTGAAGCTTGAACATTCTACTTTCACATGCCACAGTTCATTTTTCCCTGGGATATTTTTTTTGTGATATGGCAGGTGAAAAACTGAGGTCCCTTCTTTTCGGAAAAATTCTGCAACTTCAAACGTCCTCAAAATCGTTAAAGAATTTTTTTGTAAACGAATGTTCCACAGATTTGAAGATTGAAGCTTCCTCTTTACAACGAGACCTTGAACGTCGATTTACGATTTTTTTAACCGAGTTATCGAACTTTGAACGAAGGGTATACAGACAACATTATCTACACCACTCCTAACTAATACGCCGCTCGAGGTGTATAGAATGTTGTGCGTATACCGTTCGTTAAAAGATCGATAACTCGGCCAAAAAGAATCGTAGGTCAACGTTCAAGGTCCCGTTGTAAAGAGGAAGCTCCAATCTACAAATCTGCATTGGTTTCAATCACTAAAGAAATTTTTTAATGTTTTTGGAGACATTTGAAGTTGCGGCATTTTTTCGGAAAAAAGAGTACCCAGATTGTCACCCGCCATATTGCTCAAAAATATCCTATGAAAAAATGAATGATGGTCGGTAAAAGTACAAGCTTTTAGCTTTAAAATGAGACTAGGCTTGTTGTTGTACTATTTCTTTCAACAAAACTGTCGCAAGTTAAATATCAATAATTTCTCGAGAATGTCGAAAACGTGTTGTACTGTTTTACAAATATCTGCGGAGGTATTCTGCTTTTTGAACTGATGAACGACTATGTCTGTTTGTTACAGCGTGCAAGCAGCTATCTAGGTCGGTCCAAGGGATTTTCGGACCGTCTGATCCTCTCCTGGGCGCCCACATACAGAGTATATGCGAAGCGCTGGATGTACCGCATCTGGAAGCCAGAGTCGACTTCGAACCGACGTTCAAGGAGTTTAGTATAAACCTCTATCCCTCGCAGGACCACTTGAACAAGGCCTTCAAAGACCTTATGTCCTTTCTGAACTGGACCAGGGTCGCTATCATCTACGAGGAAGATTATGGTGAGCACCTGCAAAATATACACTACCCATGTATACTTTAGCTAATCCTTGTAAATAAAATAGTGAAAGACTAGAACAATCCAACAACATTGATACACTGTCTTCAACGTTTCAAAATTATTAAGGGATGAAGTTACCTTTTATGCAACTCCTGCATCTCTCTTTTATAATCGATGCAGAACATTTTATTCTGAATATTTTTGTCATGAATATAACTGGAAGTAATTATTAGACTGTAATTTTACGCTTTCGTAATGAAATCAGCTGAAAACTAGAATAGCGAAAGATTAGAACAACCCGACAATATCGGTACATTATCTTCAATGTATCAAAATTATCGACGATTGAAATTGCTTCTCGCCAATCGACGCGGAACATTTTCATTTTGCATGTGAAAATATGCGGCACAGAGGCGAAGGAAAAATGCTGTGAAAATGATGTAAACAACGAGTCCGACACGGTGCGAAAAACAGAATTATTCGTCCCCCACTTCATTAACTGAACATAAATACAGAAAATTACTATTTTGAAGCCCCATCCATCCCGGTGTGTGTCGGAGGTAGGTGGGTTGAGTCAGGCGAGGGTTTGCGACTGTTTCGCATCAAGCATAATCAAAAGCAACGCACGGTAGCCGCCGAAATTGCATTCCGCGCGTCGCGTCGCGTCGCGTCGTGCGTGCGACAAAACCCGCGGGGGCGACAATGATAAACACGACACCGTCGAAACAATAAAGCAGCCTTGCCGGGGCGGTGGTGCCGGCGCGGACGGATTTGCAAGTATATGAGTGCCGCTCTCCAAGGAATCACGGTACACCGCACACGGATGGTGTAGCGTGTCGCACGGGCTAGTGATTACGGCTCTTTGATTTCTTTTTTTTCTTTTATTTCGTTTTGTTGTTGTTTTTCGCACGTCGGGTCACCCCTATGCAAATAGAACGTCGGAATCAGCCGGCGGAAGTGGATGCCGACACGACGCGAAATGTCGGCCCTGTCATACGCACGCCGGCCCTGGAAATCCGCCGAGGCCTCGATATTACCCATGGCCACACGCTCTTCCCGCCGAATCCCACCATTTTTCGAAACCACTTTTTCCACCGAAAATTATTCAATCATTATTTAAATCTTGAATTTAGGGAACATTGTTGTAAGATGAATTCTATGGGGCTACAAGATGGTGTCAGTTCTTTTTCCGTAACTGTACGCGTGCGTTTCTGTGAAGGTCATTCACGTTTGTTTTTTTTTACACGTTTCTCCTCGGTATTCTACAAAAAGAAAGTGCAAATGGACGGATAACAAGATATTATCATATTATTATTTACTTCGATAAACTTTACTTTAACGGACTCAAAATTTGTGCCTTTCTCCTGTAAATGATGATGTATTTGATATGTAATCCAGTAGATTTGTAGTTGAAGTTTCGATCCTGTAGCATCAATGGTTCAAGAGTTATGCTTGCTTAAAGTTGAGCAATCTACGGTGTTTTTGACAGGTAAGGGCGACGTCATATTGGTTTGTAGCGACGACCGCGAGCCACTTACCGAGTTGGTTGGTGATTACGAGTTGGTTCTACTCGGTAAGCGGCTCGCGATCGTCACTACAAACCAATATGGCGGGGCCCTTACCTGTCAAAAGCACTGAAAAATGCACAACTTTAAGCAAGCGTAACTCCTGAACCATTGATCCTACAGGATCGAAACTTCGATCTGATCTACTCCACTGGATCACATACCAAATACATCATAATTCCCAGCGTGACATGTGAGTGTGTTAGTGTCACCCGCGAGACTAGAGAGCTCACGAGCCGAGTCGAGAGCTCCCGCTCCCAAATCGTCCGGTTGTGCATGCCTACCGTATACCCTTGCGATTCACAGATGTGAACTTTCAATGGCGGAGTCATTAATTCGCATAAGTATCAATCGTGTAAATATCACGTGGCGGTATTGGGCGTGCATCAAAACGTCGTTTCATGTCGGCAAAGTGCGTTTGATACGCTTCGCGTTGCACCGATGCGACTCGATTACGAGTCGCTCGTGTCAACGGGATGGAACATATTATGGCTGTGATGAGAAATGTGAAACATGAATATAAACCCTTGACGACGCGTTTCGAATATCAGCTGGCACTTGCAGTTTTGATTAACCCAATGGTGACCAATCAGAAATTTGAAGATTTTGCAAAGCTCTTTACTATACTATTCCACATATGTGATCCCCTATTCCACCGCGGTGCACCGGGCGGATTAGTTAAAACTTTCGGCCGCATTCCAAATTATATCTAACTCCCGAGTTCATCATTTCGGATGAAGTTTCTTACGATTATTATTTCGACTGCGATAAATCCGAAATTTTATTATCCGGACCTGATATATATTTGTTTTATCCCCAAAGTTGGAAAGTCTCTCGATCTACTATACTGAGCCAAACGTGATTTTTGGAAAAGTAGTTTTTCATGTTTTTCTGTACCTACAATAAAGTTTCATCTGCATATAAATCTCGGTTTTATTTTCCGATGGAAACTTTTTGATTGCGTTCGTTCGCGATCGATCGTTATTTTTGCGTTCCGCTGACCACACCAGCCGATTCTTATTAATTTTTATAAATTTCTCCTATTTTAATTAAACGACTATAACAAGCTGGTTATCAATGAACATCGGAATTTTTATTTACGCCAACGAGGTCACGCGACGAAATCGAATTACAGTAGGGCAAAGTGCCCAAATGTGAACCACTTTTTGTTGATGTCATTTTTTTTTATTATTTTAGAATGCTCTT
Organism: Lasioglossum baleicum; assembly: GCF_051020765.1. Classification (NCBI taxonomy): domain Eukaryota; kingdom Metazoa; phylum Arthropoda; class Insecta; order Hymenoptera; family Halictidae; genus Lasioglossum; species Lasioglossum baleicum. The sequence goes on from NC_134938.1 coordinate 1,039,654, forward strand.
TTTCGTCCAGAAAATTATCAGTTGTAGATACATTTCCTCCCTATAAGATTCTGGGTTCAAGTTTGTACAAAAATGAATACAGCTTGGGAAAAATATTTTTTTGTGATGTGTCATTTGCAGGTTCCAGCGAAAGTGGTTCTTAATATGGTACACCTTGAGTCCCTAATATGACACCTAGTGCCATATTCGGCACCCACACCAAGAATGTCAATATAGCTATATCCATATTAGGGAACCCTTGGTAGTGCCATATTAGGAACTCCGCGTGGACTGATAATACTAGCTACTGACAGAGAGAAAATGAATTTCAGCCCAAACTAACAGTTGGCAAACATTAATATAAATAAACTGAAACTACAAATATGTTCAAACATTTCAAAATCACTTACCTTCCTCGAAAAGGATACAATCGAAAATCTAACCACAACAATATTTAACACGAGATCAGATTACTACAGTGGAGGGGATATTTTTTGCATTCATCGTGTGTATGACCTTTATGCGACTATAGAGGATTTACTGTATTGACCTCACTATAGCCCGCCGACAGAATTTCGATTGGCCCCAAAACGTTTCGCGGACTTCTGGAAATATGTTTCAATAAGACGTAATCAAATATCTATGTCCCAATCGAATCGGTAACCGCGGCCCGACCTAGCCCGACTTGGCCCGACAAGCCACTCATCGAAATTCCGTGGCATCTCTTGTGCCCTAGCAATTCCATTACAGTTCCATGCCCCATTCTCGTATTGTGAGCTATGCGACAACACCGTGGTACGATCTTCGCGGCAAAGAAACTCGCGGACATGCAACCGCGTCATAATAATTCAGACCGTGTACCGACGGGAGGCCATGCTCCGTCGGTCAAACAGAGAATTCAGCCTCCGGAACTCCACAATAGTAATGCCTAATTGAGATTCGAGGAAGCTTCTTCGAAGTTTAGCCTCCAAACTTGATGCCGAGAATCCTTGGCCAAATATTGCGATACACCATTCGGTACTTCGATCCCCCGAGACGCCGTAGAACCCGGGTTAACTAGATTAATTAGGTTTACGGTACTGTTTTGCGTAGTAGAATGTTTGATCTACATTTCAGTGCTAATAAAGAATCACCAATTTCGTATTTTCCGGCAGGTTTTAATTAGATCTCTGGGCTGTAAGTAATTTGTTTATAGGCAAGGCTATATTTTAAAAGACGAATCCAACGAGCACCATGACCGTACCATTCAGATCGTTCGATCTCGAGATATTCGTATCTGAAAGGGTTTTGGATTAGGTTTGTTTCCTTCACGGATATCTCGAGATTGAATGGTCGTAGTGGTATGGTCATGGTACTCGTTGGATTCGTATGTTCATGCTCTACAATAATATCGAAAAATAATATATTATTTATAATAAATTTTTAATGAAAGCACCATGCACGAATATCTCCGGATCGAATGATCGTAGTGGTATGGTCATGGTACTCGTTGGATTCGTCCCGTCATGCGCTACATGAATATCGAAGAAAAAATAATCTATACAATAAAAGTATAACCAACGATTTTAAAATTTCGAGAAGCACGCCAAGAATTCTTACGAGAATATTCGGAATAAATTCCAGGACGTTAAAGGACATGTATGGGAGTGGTACGAAAAATTTTTTTAATTAAAACCGCTGATTTCCATACGGGCCCGATAGAATTAATTAGCCGCCTCCCGACCAAGAATATTGTCTTGCTTTATAAATGACGCGGCCGTCCGGAGAGACAGAATGCGAGACCGTTGTTCTTCGAAATTACTTTTCCTGATTAGACGACATAATCATGCCGGATATACGAGCGGAAACGGAAAGGTTTCCCCGTAGGGATGCCAGGATGAAGACCTCGAAGAATGCACTCTGTTTCCGTCCCTTTGATCTTTACGACTGACATAAATTCCCCACTGCCCCGTAAACGACCGGGACGTTTTCGAAATTCTTCCTCGTCGAATTGCGTCATCGAGCATGAAAATGGCCGCGGAATTTGCGAAACAAATTGAATGGGAAAATCAAATTTGAATCCTCGATTCTACTCCATTCTTCTTCATTTTATTCTTGGACGCATTTTTAGGTACGTATTTGTTGGCAAGGAAAATCAAACTATATAAATTATTAAAAATTAACATAGTCAATAATTTAGCGGAGCCTGGATCGAATTTCTATTATTTTTGTATTGACTATCGAACGATTTATAAAATCAGGAAGCAATAAAATTTCGAGGGTCAATTTTTTGGAAGAAATTCAGTCTCTTCGAGAACAATTCAGTGGTCCAAAAGTCAAAGTGTGATGTATGCGAAACTTCGTTTTTCTTATCGGTGGAAACCGTGTGCGGAATAGGGAACCGAGACGTCGCTAACTCGTTGCTACATGCTAACCCACCTAACTGGGTAACAGGTTCGCATTAATGTGCTCGCGGCAACGTCCTGGTATTTCGCCGTTTGTCACGGGGAGACGTTACAAAGCTTACAAGCTCGCTCGTATATGGAAATCGAGCAAGTTGTCGACTCGTGTGCATCCTGCCTTGAGCTGTTCCCGTCAATTAGCGGATGAACAAACATCAGAAAACTGGCATCGAAAATTGCAATGTTATTATTGCGACAAAAATCAATTAGTGTAAAAACAAATTTGTGGACTTTTATGCAAACTAAAAGTTGTCCGGATTATTTGACATATGGACCGTTTAATTTGAAAATGGTGCAAGTCCATTTTTTGTTGTTTCGAGAGAATTAAAGGATAGCATATTAGTCAATTCAAAAATATAGATTAATTATGTCAAGTCTGGCAATGTCTGTACTAATTTATCAATATGTAATTTGATATTGTATAAATTTCTTTTAGGCGAATTCAACTAAGATAATATATATTTACGGGCTGTAAATGGACTTACACCATTTTCATAATTAGTCAATTGAAAAAATCATTTAATTTCAATCAAGAAAAATTAAATATCACTTAAAATATATTTCGTGTTAATTCTATTTTGTTTATAAATATAATATCAAAAAATGAAGTTGGAGCAGTATTTTTTTTTATTTTGAACGTTAATTATATTTATATATTGTTAAACTTAACATAAGATATTGCTATTTTTTATTGATGGTTTTTATGTGGCAGTCTTTTGAAATATTCGAGAAGCACTTCATAAAAGTTGGTGTAAAAATAAATTTGTGGATTTTTATGCAAATTAAAAGTAGTCCGAATTATTTGACAGACACCGGAGCCATATACGAAGATTTTTTTAGTTTCGTGGAATTATATTTCAACTCATTAAGATTCTTATGCGTGGCTCCCCTATCCGTAAAATAATCCAGACAATTTTTATTTCGCATAAAAATCCACAAATTTATTTTTACACCGATTATTTATTTTAAAACTGTCACCGAAAGATTTTCCACTATTTGCAGAGGCGGGAAGGGAAGATTTGCACTCTCTCCCCCTTTTTTTGTGAGGTGTCCCCGGGATTCCAGGGGCGAATGTAGCGAAATTTCTTTATTTCCACAGCCGAGTGTGCAAGATTTTCTGAAAACATCAGCTTTAAGTGATTGTCCGTGGCATTACGTTCGCGGACGTGGTTTTTAATTGCCACCGGCAGAGGTCCTCGCATGGAAATTCGCGGAATGAAGAGAAAATCCGTATCACTGGATGACGGTCAAGCCGGTTTAGCACTCCGCGTACCGTCTGACATAGATTTTTAACTAATGCTCCCAGCGATTGAAGCTCTTAGCCTCAGTTAACCTCGCATAAATGGTACCCGAATTTCGTTCCCCGGGAAAGAACGCATTGTGGCTCGCGCTTTTACGCAATAATCCGACATCGCGGATGTATTAAATTGCTGAAAGGGGTCCACATTCGTTTCATGCTTCCACGGGATCCCTCTCTGTCTCTCTCTCTCTCGTCGCTGAATGCTCGAGAAATTCTTTTCGAGCGATGCACTCGCCTGGAAAGCGACATTTTGCCGGCAAAATTCAAGATCTCATTGGATACTTCTGTCTCTAACAACTAAAAAACTTAAAAATATTTAAATTATTGTTGCGAAGGCTTCGGCGTGGTCTTGCCGGAGAACACATAATAATAATAAACGAAACTATAACTTTATTAAATGTACAATAGAAGGAGAACAATCGATAATGTGTGCTTTCGTCTCAATCACTCGAGAGGATCTAACATCTCTCTTCTTCTTATCAACAAACTCGTTGTCCGGATACCGCAATATCGATCTGACAGGCGACTTCACTCGATCTCTGTGATAACTTCAGAATATCACAGGAGAAAGGCAACTTCATCGTAACATTACTCCCCCCTTCGAAGAAAGCGGGCGTCCCGTCCGCGACTAGGTTCACCTCTGTAGATGTTTCAACCTTCACGCTTCTAATTAACCAGCATCTTCAATACGTAGTCGTTAACCTTTTCACGTCAGAATGACAGCTCCCTGACATATCAACCACTGTCTGAAAAGTCAATAACCGAAAACTTAAGTGATTTACCCTGGTGGCCTCAGTCAGACAGTAAACGTCCCGACATTTGTCCTCTGTCTCAGGGGAAAAACCACCCAAAAACCCTGAGCAGGACGTTGATAGGAGGAATTAATAATTCTTTAATGAAGCTACTCCGCCCAATCCTCGCCACTCCTCTTGACTCTTGTACCTTGAATACTCCTTTCTTGATGTCTTCTCGGGTACCAGAACAAAGTTACCCCCGTCTTCTTTTGATGAAACGTCCTCTTCTTAAGCGAAAAGTGTCGAAGTTCCTTTCCTTTGCCTCATAAATTCAAGCATTGTAACGTGCGAGTCTATTTACATGAACAATCTTTGGCTTCGCTTTAGGTGAGCGAATTATACGAAAGATTAATTCATTTAACCGATCCTTTATTACATACGGTCCTTCCCAATCAGATTGGAGTTTCGGACACCGGCCTCTTGTACGCCGTGGATTGAATAACCATACCTTGTCTCCCGTTTTAAATGAAACTGAATTCGCGTGAACATCGTACCAAGACTTCATTTTGTCACTACTAATCTTCATCCGTTGACGCACAAAATCATGGATTTTCAAGATCTTAGCCCTCGTTTCTTCGATGTAAGTTCCTTCATCCTTCTTCTCAGAAGCGTAGTTACTTCCTCTCAAGAGATCTAAAGGAAGTCGTAATTCTCGACCCATGAGAACCATTGCCGGAGTATTTCTGGTTACCTCATGTTGAGACGTCCGATATGCCAGAAGGAACGTCGGTATCCATTCATCCCAGTCTTTTTGATGTTCTGAAACAAACTGTGTTAGATACTGCAATAAAGTTCGAATCATCCTTTCAACGAGTCCATCCGATTGGGGATGTAGGGGCGTCGTCCTTGTCTTTTTAATTCCAAGCATCCTCATCAATTCCTTGAAAACATTAGATTCGAAATTCCGACCCTGATCTGAATGCAGTTCCAGTGGTACACCATGACGGCTTATTATATCCGTTAAAAGAGTCTTCGCTATGGTTGTTGCTCTTTGATTCGGAAGCGGAACCACTTCCGGCCACTTCGAGAAATAATCTACGACGACAAGGGCATATTTGTTTCCGGTCGTAGATTTTGGTAGAGGTCCTACAATATCCAGTGCAATTCGTTCAAAAGGGGCTCCAACATTGTAAATCTTCAAAGCGCCCTTCCCTTTCTCTCTAGGGCCCTTCTTCGCCACACAGCTATCACAACGACGGCACCATTCCTCAACTTCCCGACGATGATCAGGCCAGAAAAACCTTTGCCGAATCTTAGCAAGTGTTTTGCGAATTCCGAAATGTCCTCCCCATGGGGCGTTATGACACTCCCGTAACACTTCTTCGATTTTGCATCTAGGGACGATTAATAACAGAACTGCTTCTTTCCCGTCTGTGGATTCCCACCTCCGGAAAAGCAAACCTTTTCTTACTTCAAGAGAATCCCAAATCTTCCAGTAAAACTTTGTCACTGGGGAAAATGAAGAAACTTCCTGCCAATCTGGCTTATTTTGCTCAATTACTCTTTGTAATATGAAATTAATTTCTCCGTCGTCCTCTTGTGCTCTCTTCCATTCTTCTGAACCGGCATCTTCACAGATCGACCTGTAAACGTGTTCTTCCTTGTTACATATTTCTTCTCTTTATACGTTATACGAAGGAATATGCCAGAGAGAGATGCACTAGTCTCGTTCAGGAATTAAAATGAATTACCTCAGATTTTTTATTTTGTCATTGTCGAAGCCGCACAAATATTTTCTTGCCAACAACTCCCTACGATTTTAAGTGTTTCATTTGAAATTTCCTTCGAAGGACAGTTCCTTGACTGCTACTTATTTTAAATATAATAATTTTGTTTACTAATTGTAGTAAATATTATTCAAACTTTTATTTGTTTTTAATTAAAAAATAAGACAATTAAATAAAGGAAGGAAGAACCAAATAGATATAAAATACATATAAGAACCCGTTTTATTTATATTCCTCTTTCTCTGATCTCGAGTCACACTCGACAAAGGAGTGCAAAGGGTTAATGCACTCACTGTCTTCGGAGGTCTCTATCAACCGTAAAAGTCGAAAATATTTATCAGAATTATTTATACAAGCGTTGATCTCAGAAAACGGGAATTACACGATCTAAGAAAAAGCACAGACCCGTACAAGTACGTCAGTATCGGAGCCGAACTGCATGTAGAAAAATGTACGGTACTCAGCGGAAATATACTGCTCGTACCAGAAACTCTGAGGAACAGAGTTTTGTTGTTTACGGACTATGCGGGTCACGAATTCAATATATTTATTGCGGTAACGGTGTAATTTCAGGGTGGGAGGATTCTTATCGAGCGGAAAACCGACTGACGATCTTCCATCGTTCAGAAATTGGATGAGATTGAAATTCTGATGGATTCTCCCGCGGTGTCGTAGAAATTTTTGCGCACTTCGCTGGGCGTGACGAGCGTCTTCAAACCTGTGTTAGAAAATTTTTACGCGTTCCAACGACGAGGGGATACTCGAGTTTATAGGTCGCGGTCATCTCTCGACTGTGGCGAAAACACCTGGCTCTAACTATATTTCCCGGGGACCATTGCCGTTCAATCTTCGAAAAACGTTCCGCAAGAAGCAAGTGCAATTTCGATAAATTACTGCGCCAGGATTATTTTGCTCGGCGAAACAGTGAAACATGAAGTAGAATTTTATTTCGGTTTAAAGGGAATTAGTAGTATTTATTAGACTCTGCTCAGAATCTTCATCAGGAGTCAGACACGATATTGTAGGAGAGAGGGTTAATGGCCGTAGGCAATTAAAAATAATGTGACGTTCTGAAATTTTCTGATTCATTTAAATTCTAAAGGACAATTTTCACAGAAATGCATGAAATCTGATTAAAATTGTAAAACAACTTACTACTCTCCATAATTGTGCGGAAGAGAACAGTTATGGAAGAGGAGACGCGATCGCCTATAAAATTCCGAATTGAAGCATGATTTTAATGAAAATTGACTGAATCCTTCTGTATCTTCTTTTCAGGATTATTCAAGCTGCAGGATCTCGTGAAATCACCCCCCTCCACGAGAACAGAGATGTACATTCGCCAGGCAGGACCTGGATCTTACCGGCAGGTCCTTCGAGAAGTCAGACACAAGGAGATCTACAAGTTGATCGTCGACACGGACCCAGCGCACATGCAACAATTTTTTCGGGCGGTAAGCAACGTTTAAATTTTAATATGGATAAGCATTAAACCATTTTAGCCATATGAAAAAACTGTATCATAATTTTTTAGGAGAACGGTTGAGTTTCGACCAATGGTTTCCTCGACACTTTTGATCCTCGTGATGAGTAGAATAGGACGCAACGAAAAAAACATTGTTGACTTTTCGACCTTGAAATTAATTTTTGCGGCAGATTTCTTATATCGTTTCTGTACACCCTGTGCAAATTTTGATGGGGTCACCGGTGACCCAGTAGAATAATTCGTTCGGAAGAATTTCTTCACGTTGGAATAATAGATGCATAAGTCTTATCAAGTCGTTCGAGTAGTCGACCTTATTCCATCTCGAAAGACGCTATCGCGTTTCGCCGTTGAAACTTGCCGAAACAAGCATCGGGAATTTAAAGTATCGAATTTCTGGGTCGGATAGTTCCTTTATCGTCGGCGCTGTGTAGAGATGGTTTGTGTCTGCAACGGCGCTCCTTGAAATATTACACCGTTACATCCCGGAACAAGGAACCCATTGCAGATTTCTCCCGTATACGCATCGCGGAAAACCCATAGAAGCTTACATCCTTATTCAGAGAACCGTAAAAAGAACGACGGGCTGCCCGGAGGGCGGCGCTATCGATCGATACATCTTCAGCGACTTGCAATATGTATTGCCGTCGAATACATGCGGGACTTGAGGAAACCTATAATGGCTCGTTCGCTATGGTATTTAATCTCGAAAGTCGATTGCGATACGATTTATAACTCGGCTCATACATCCTCGGAAAAATTAGCCGAACATTCCCCCTCTCTCGATCCAACATTCTATCAAAATAATCAGACTAAATCATTCCACACAAAATTCACAAATTTAGGATCGTTTATCCAAAAACTCCACCACGCCATTCACAATTCACGAGAAATCGACGATATTCAACCCATCGTAAATTTGTTTAAAATAATCGTACAGCTATAAACATAGTCTCATTTCAAAGCTTGAAGCTTTTACTTTCAGCACCCATCATTGATTTTTGCCTACGATCATTGCTACCAAAGTGACAGTTGGAAAACTGAAGACATGTTTTTTTATCAAAAATGGTACAAATCCAAACATTTGTAAAATCGTCAAAAAATTTTTCGCGTGATCGATCCTTACATAGATTTGTAGATTAAAGCTTCCTCTTGACAACGAGACCTTGAACGTTGATTTGCAATTTTTTTTAACCGAGTTATCGAACTTCGAACGAAGGGTATACGGACAACATTCACTACATCTCGAGCCGTTGCTCCTAACTAATGCGCCGCTCGAGGTGTCCGTATACCCTTCGTTCAAAGATCGATAATTCGGTCAAAAAAAATCGCAGGTCAACGTTCAAGGTCTCGTTGTAAAGAGGATGCTTCAATCTACAAATCTGTGGAAGATTCATTCAAATAAAAAATTTTTTGGCTATTTTACAGAGATTTGAATTGATACCATTTTTGACAAACAACATGTCTTCAGTTTTCCAACTGCCACTTTGGTAACAATGATCTCGGGCAAAAAGTAATGATCGTTGATGAAAGTAGAAGCTTTCAGCTTTAAAATGAGACTAGGCTTGTTGTTGTACTATTATTTTCCACAAAACTGTCGCAAGTTAAATATCGAGAATTTCTCGAAAACGTGTATATACAGCATTGAACAACAACAGTTTGCTTAGCACGGCCAGTAACAATTCGGTAAAGCAATGTTTATTGTTTGCGAACCTCCCACGGAGTTTTATCCGCGAAATCGGATCGCGTCGCGGTCCATTGTGGCCCGGTGGAGTCTCAGACTGCTGTGAATTAAAACTGCGCGAGCCTATTGTCGAAGCAAGGAGAGGCCGGCTCAAGTTTGAAACATTGTTCCCGTGAGAACCGATATAAGCTCGCGCGTTTTCCTCGGGAATAATGGGTTTCCGAATCGGCGAACACAACGTTCTTCGCAAAGACGGTACTTCCCGGCGCGCTAAGTTGCTCTAACGTATTCGCTGAAAAATTGATGGAAACTCCCCGTAGCTTCCGGCGATCCCTGGTCCGGTAATAAAAAAGTTCGTGCCAGCACGAACTCTAAACGGTTTCCGCTGAACGGTGGAAATACAGAAATACAGGAAATGAAGGAGAAAGAAACAAACAATACGCGCAACACGTTCGCAAAGTGCAAACCAGTGAACCGGGAGAATGACACGTCCACCGTTGAACGGTGTACGGATACAACGGTGCAATAAATTGCTGCTTGCTACACTGTGCGTGCTAACCAAACTCTCGCTAGCTTTTGCATTTACCATCCGCTTCGTTTTCGCCGCTTAGCCGCCTCGGTTTTGCGACGAGATATAATGCCGCGGTCTGTTGAATCAGGGCTGCAACGTTCGGAAAATGCGTTTTCTATTTGCTCGGCCCGTCACGGTTGCGGCCGATTTTCCGTCGACTTTTTAATTCAGCACGCCCCACCAAATCGCGTTACATTGTACCTAAACCGTATTAAAAACACGTGGTGCTCTTTCGAGTTTTCCAATGTTTTCAAACATGTTCGCGCAATCCGAAAGATCTAAATAACATCATTGAAACTCGGCACTATGAAAACTTCAATACAAAATCGGCAGTTTTGTGCTTTCGGATTTTTTAAAAATCGAGTTTGCTATCCAAAATTCTGAAATAATTCAGTGTCGTGAGTGCCGCTAGATAGAATGTTCACGAATTTTTTTGGAATTTTCTGTCGAATATTATAGAAAAAAGGAGGTATAACTGATAAAACAGCCATCACCCTCCAACCACCCTCGTGATAGGGATAGTGACTTGAACCTTGGCATAGAGGATTCTCTTTGGGAGCACTGTTGAATGGTCTGACCAAAAATCGATTCGGCTTCGTACCCCATTTCTGTACCCCATTGATCAATCATCTGCCATAGCTTTTTTAATTCGACGCCGGGATTGGCTGTCGGACCGTGCGGTTTTATACATTTTCAATAAGCCACGCGCATCTGCAGCGATTTTATCCAGGATTTCTCTCGGCCTTATCGGCTTTGGCTGGATAAGCAAATATTTTACCTCCCACCGTGATCATGCCTCGGGAAATCTTCGCAGTTCGAAATTTACGATCTTTTTGCGATGTTTCCTTACGCGTTCGACGCTTCGATAGAACTGAAGGTGTTCTAAAACAATGTTTAAAAAAATACGGAGCACGTGTTATAGTACGCAATTTATCATAGAGGTGTTAGGTGAGCCACATCTTCGAACCACACACATTTTGCAACAAAAATTAAAATTCGACGAGAAGTCACCAGGAGCTTGTAAAGTCGTTTGGGTTGGGTGCCATAGTCCTTTAAAAATCGAGTTTGTTACCAAAAATTCTGAAATAATTCACTGACGTGTGTGCCACTAGGTAGAATGTTTACGAATTTTTTCGTAAGTTTTTGTCGAATAGAATAAAAGAAATAAGGTATAATTGATTAAACCATTCCCGCCCTGTAACTGTTTGTGCGCCATCCTTCCCCAACTTTTGACATAATCTGAGACCCTGTGGGGGTATGGGTTTCCTAGATTTGTGCGAAACACTCCCGAGGACCGCTGGGAACACGCAGATAGATGTTTGCGATCGAGGGTCGACGGTGCAGCCTGATCGGGGGCGTGTCCGTTTTTATGGATTCACAATCAAAATCCTGTAAACCGAAATTGCCAGGGTTACAAGCCGGCAGCGAAACACGATTAACCGCGTGTTCCAGTCACCTGGTACGGTCGTTCGTCGCGATGACGGACGCTGCCGTTTTAATGGGATTTCGATGCGCGGCAGGAAACCGGGGGAATCGGAGCCGTCCACGGGAAAAATTGTCGTGTATAATGGCGAACCGGGTTTTCCATCGTTGGAAAACTCCCCGGCGAGAGTTGATCTGCGCCGGTTCCCGGAGACGGTGTTTTCCACAATTTTCAAGCACTTTATCCGTGGATCGCCGCGTGTTCGGCTCGCATAAAGATTTGCATAATCCGACGAGGTATCGGCATGATGGAAATTGCCAGCTGCTCTGCAACCCGGTCTTCGTTTTTTTCCCCCGACACGGAAAATGTTCCTCGATCATTCGCAAAAATCCGCGGCCTGCGTTTCTGCGTTAGCTTTTTCCATTTTTTTTTTGCAGCCCCATCCGAATAAAAAGAATTGTGCAGGGGAACAGATGCGGAAAACAGGCGAGCCTGCGCCGCTGGTAAATTTATGATGTCCCCTCGGAAAATAGTCGTTAATGATGGGGATTAATTGTTAATATTCTGGCCACGGTGCCATGCGGCTTTGAAAGGCACAGAATATAAATGGGGAGGAGAGAATTTTTATTTTTAGTGCATGCAGGGTTGAACATTTGGCTCAATATCACTCGTATGATAAATTAGGGACTATACTACCTGTCTTAGTATTTTTTTTATCAGGTTAGATATTTTCGTTTGGACCCCATAGCGAACAAACGTTGCACACATTGGTATTTTACAGGTATTATATTATAGAATTCGAATTTCTCCCCAGTCAGCGTAAAGAGTGTTTGCCGCGGGGCACCTTCTGAGATATATAGACGCATCGAGAGTTACACAGATTCGAGCAACGCGGACGGAATCTGCGCAAGAGGGAGACCCAAGTTTCGAGAGGAGCGCTGAGCACGTGAAAATGATTTGCCAGAGAAACGCTGACTTCGAAGACGACGCGGACTGTAACCGATATGCGAGGGAATGTTGTTAAAGGGCCATCGAATATGCGATTAGAATTACCTCTGTGTCCAGTAACTACAGTACTCCAACAATCTGTATTTACGAGCCGTTTATTAGACGAAATATTCTAGCTTCGTAACATCATTTTGTGGAGAGAATGTCGGATTTAGTAAAGTTCAAGAGAGAACAATTAGGTTCTAGTATGGCTTCAGGCTGTGAATGCAGACAATGAAATGAAAATTGTAACAAAATGTGGGTTAAACTTCATTTTAGGGGCCCAGAAAGTTTTACCGTTTTTAAGTAAAATCCTGTAGATCTTCAGGAGGAAATTCCTAAAATCCAAATTGCAATGTTAGGAGTCCACTGGGTGACAAATTGCCGCGTGTATGAAGTTCAGCTTGTCGGCACGCGGCGGTGTCGGTAAGGTAGATCCCGAAGATATACAAATATTTGTGAGAACGTGGAATTCCACGCGTACGGATTTTAACGCGAGGAAAGTTTTTCAATTACGCAGCAACGGTCGACGCACGACCGAAAACCGGAGGAGCCGGTGTAATTTCGGACGGGGAAAATTCGCGAAGAAAAACTGCGGCCGTTGTAATTGGAAAAGGCAGCGGAAAGAATTTAATTGAACCGGCCGCGGATTCGATTTTCCGTTACGCAGCAAGCGGCGACTGTACGCGATGGTCACGCGAGATGGGTGAAAAATTCGCTTCACAGTTTTTCCGAGTGAAAATGATATCGACGAGCAAGTTACATCGACGGAATATTAAATCCGGGGAGGGATTATACGTTTGAGAGAGGCAACCGGGAAGTCGTCGTTCTATATATCACATAAACCAAAACGAAACCGGATCAAATTCGGCAGGATGGGGGGAGGGGACGACGATCCAATAAAGCATCTGAAAAACGTTTTCATATCCGCTTTGGATCGGCGTTCTTCACGGGATATCATGAATTTTCTTCGAGTTTTAATTGAATCTCGGACAATCTTTTTTATTACCGGGGAGTCGATGGCTAGATGAGATTTCAGCCGGCGAATCGTTTCAGGGTGAAGAGAGAGAGAGAGAGAGGGAGAGAGAGGCAGGCAATCTGGGATCAGACGTGGTCGAAGGAAACCCGTTATTTGCATGCCGCGTCTCTGGGGGGATTCCAACGGATATCCCATCGTTGCTTGAGTAATCAAAAAACGTCTTGACTCTCGTGCAATCCGACCGTCCCGGCCTCTTCCCCCCACCAGACGTCTTCTTCTCTCCTTTTGTGCGTCGGACTTTTTCTTTCCTCCCCACCACCGTTCCTCGTCCTTTGATTCCAAGCGCTCCTCTTGTGGAAATCCATGCCCGGCTACCTTCCATCCGAGTACATTTCTCGAAACGCACAATGATAGATCGACGCGTGAAACAACTCGCCGGAGCCTCGAAAGATTGAGGATGATGAAGCGAGCCAGGGGGGCCGGGGGTGGGGCTGGGATTAAAGAAGATACCGTTCACGGGCAGAATTCATTCCGTCTTCTGACGTCTGATACGTTAGACAATGCGGGAATCCATTTATTAATTTCGACTGGTAATTCCATCTCTCATTTTTGGTGTAGACGTAGCACTTAAATTGTTGACAGGGTGGTCCACCTAAACGTAGCCCCAATCCCCGATGGGGGGTAGTGTGGGAGTTGGGGAAACAGGTCTTCGCTTTCCCCAAGACCCACTAAAAAAGGCACACGACCAGAACTTATTATGGCCTTCCTCAACTTCTGGCTCGCTGGAAGGCCAGACGGGGCCCCGCATTTCTCCCGTCTGGTTTATTATGGGAGCTGGCTCCACCCATGTTCTTGTCCAATAAACGTAGCCCCACCTACATATCTCCTTCATATTTTTTGAATTTTATTTAAATAAAAATTTCGAATTAATTGAGTTTAAAACCCACTTGGAAAAACCTACTTTATTCGAAAGTTTTATTTCAATAAAATTTTTGCCCAACTCTGCTTATGGTACCAGTGACATTGCATTGATGCCCTTTCCAACGCGCTTTGTCCCATCTCGATATCTCGATCCGTTCTCGAGATACAAGCGATCAAAGTTTTCGGGCGGGAGGCCCATTCATAAATAGTGGTTACTGACCGCCCTCAACTTTCGGTGAGTAGGTCAGTGACCAGCGCGAGAGATAAAGACGTGCTGTGCGACAAAGAAAGAGATAGTCAAATATGAAAACTTACCTGTGTCTTTGCACGACGATACCTTGGGAACCGATGGTCGGATCGTAATGAAACAAAAACAGCTTTAACGCGCAGGCTTCACACTCTCCATCTATCCAAAGTCCGTTAAAATAGCGCCAGTGGTTTCAAAGTTACAACAATTTAAATATTGACTAATTTCAATACGACTGCAGTGGGGGTTCAGTTGATTAAATATCCTCCATTCGAGACTAATTAATGTATTTCTTAATGGAAAATATTGTTACTAACTATTCTATTTTGTAGAGTAACTTTTTTACATTTTGTTAATCCGTACGTCAATAACCGGGAACATCTGTCCTCGCCGCATACGTCCGTGGCAAATGTGATTGTAAGTTTGCTGCGAAAAAACTTCAGAGATAACGCCGTCAAAGAAGTCGTAATTTCTAAAAGCGCCGTCAGTCGTGACTATTAATCCTTTAGGCGCCAGGGACGCGTTCACGCGCTGTGTATTGCCGGGAGCACAGTACCAACTGCACAAAAAACCTCGTGTGTACACACACACTCCATCCGCGACTTGAATTAATTAATGCAAAGTGACCCTTTGTCCAGGAGACCGTGTTTTCATACACAGCGTACGAAAGGAAAGTTTTAAATTAGTCAATGCTTTCATATATTCTTCTCGAAAAAATAATTGCGTTCATTTTATTATTCCGAGACTTCTCCACGCGGACAACGAATCTCGTTGCAACGGTGCCACACGGTAAATAAACAATACACGGTAATTAGGAGCGACTCAGTGAATAAGCAAATATTTTCACTGTCGAATTGTTTCAATGTAAACTGTTGAATCCCATTAAAAAATTACTAATTTCAAACTGGTGAACCCCATAAAAAAATTACTAATTTCAAATATTGTAAAGGGTGTAAAAATAGACATTTTAAATTTTTACCCGTAAACCACAAGCCGTGAAATCCTCTTTGAAAAATTCGCATCACGAAAGGGTTCGGGCTTCGTTCCGCTCCCTTAATTATCCAATCAAATTACAAACTCGTATAAACATCCCAACAGTCCCAGCCATAAGCTGCGGATCCATTACCCGCGAGTCATGAGATTTCCAATTTTCCCTTTTACCATTATCCTCTCGTCCCATTCGCCTAACCCGACCCAGGGCAAATTAAAGAAAAACATTTCCATCCACGACGATCGTGTGACAGGACCAAGTAACCGAATGAGGACTCTCTGTCTCTTTGTTACAGATACTCCAGCTACAGATGAACGATTACAGATACCACTACATGTTCACCACATTCGTAAGTATTATTCTTTTCTACGTCTGGGTTCAGAGGGATGGAAATTAAGGGTGGCTAGGGAGGCTAATGAAGCTCGTTTTAATGCGGTCTGCGGAAGTTCGACGCTCGGCCGCGCGTTGCCTTTTAATCTGGAATTTGAATGGCTTTGTCTGAACCTGCTACATTTTTTTTTAAATCGATTCGCCAACCAAAAATTCTGAAATAATTCACTGACGCGCCTGTCACTAGGTTGCATGTTGATGAATTTTTTTAGAATTACCTGTCGAGCAGAAAATACGGAAAATTATGTTTTTCAAGCAATCCGCAAAATTTTGGTGAAAAAGCAACCCTTTTAAACATTTCCATCGATCATCCCAAAATTATTTCTGTCGATTAAGGTGGATTAAGAAAAATATTTGTTATTTCTCGCGACACAAGTGTCCGTGCTGCGTCGAATTTCAAGTCACAACAAAACATCAGCATTGAAAAATGAAAATCGTATGCTCACGTTCCGGCAGTGTCACAAACATATAATCCCGATATTAAAATGCGGGACCGTTGTTCAATGTTATACTACCGGGGCTTATGCATTTATGCAAAATATCCTAACGCACAGAAAATTTCAGACGCGTCAACTTCTGGCCGAGCGATATTAAGGAATTAAATTTCTGTTTATAATTCATGGTTTGGTAAAATTAGTCTTATGGAAATGCGTGTTTGCGCAAACATCCACAGGTCTATTACGATGTTAATGCTGACCTGGGGCTTGCAGCTATCTATCGTCGAATCATCACGGAGCCGTCGACTTTATTTTCTTAATTCATCCTCTGCAAATTTTTATCAATTCCGAAATACACTGGTGGTCGGAACGATAAGGCACCTCAATGTTTTAGCAATGCAGATTAATTTGTACATACATACACCCTCTGTCCCAAAAATAACCGGAATGACTCTAGTTTAGCGAAAGTAGTGATGCCATCTGTTAGTCGGAAATTGATTTATGAATCGTGAGCGTTTTTTACTAACCTGTAAAAATTTCATAACATTTCGTTCAGTAGAAGCCAAGATACGACGCATTTAATGATAGTAGTTTGTGTGCATCGGTCGAAAAATGAATAAGGAACAAAGAATCTCCATTAAGTTATGTGTTAAGAACGGTACAAGTGCTACGAAAACGCTTCAGATGCTTAAAATCGCTTATGGAGATAATTGTTGCATCGACGATTTAGAGAGGGCAAAGAGGATGTGGATGACGATAAACGTTCAGGCCGATCAATTGAGACGATGACCGCAGAGAACATCGAAACAGTGCGTGATTTCGTAAAAATTACAAAAAATAAGAAAAACGTTGGAGCACTTACATATGTTCGCCCATTTCCTTAATCCCGCAGACATAGTCATCGACCTAGAGAGTAGCTAGCGTAGCCATGATTTATAATTACCGTGGGATGATGCACAGCTCCAGGCAGGGATCGTTAAAGTAAATAATGTGGATTTCAACAGGGTCAGCGAGTCCCGCAAGCTGCGTCGCGGGGTAGTCGACAGATAAAGCTCGCTTCCGGTCCGTAGGAGCTAGCCAGTTCAGGGCCCCTTACTCCAACTCTTTTTGGCTTTTCCTTTCCTGTCCCGACCGCGTTATTTCCCTCTCGAATTGTGATATCGTCGCAGGAAGTCCCCGGCTAGTGATTTATTCGGGCCGGGGCGGTTATGTTTATGCAGCGCGTGCCGAAATCGACCGACGCGGACGCAACCCCTGTGTGAAAACCGAGCGGCGTTCTCCGCTGCGATAAAGTCCCCGCGTTCTATTTTTCCCGGGGGAGAAAATTGTTTTTCTTTGGATACCGCGGACTCGCCGATTTATCCTCGCAGTTTTTCGCGAGCGAACCATTTTGCATTGTATTGGTGCGGTAAGCGGTCGTACGGGGTCTTTTGTACACAAAAAAATGTGTTTTTACAATCAACAATTTTTTAAAAATCAGAATGATTAACCACAGTGTTGGGCAATAAATAAATTTATTTAAATAGAAACTTAAATAACAAGTTATTTATTATTTAAGCAAGTCTAAATGAATTATTTAAATCAATAATGTTAATCTTTATTTACAAATATAATTTCAATTATTATTTCTATTGACAAATAATACAGAATATACAAAATACAAGAAATAAGAGAAGACCAAAAACTATTTATTTGATTTCCACCTCAATCCAAAGAATAAATAATCTTTTATTTGCAAGTAAGAAATAATAATTTATTTAAATAAAAAGTTTAGTTATTATTTGCAATTAAAATCACACGTTTATTTATTATTTAATTATTTGTTATTTAAAGTAAAATTTGCCGTATTTTATATTTAAGAAATATTTACGCGAATCTTTTTAAATGAAATAGAATTTGATTCGTTTGTAATTGATATTTAAAAAAACATAAATTTTAAAGCCGTTTCGATCGCTGTAACTGCAAAGAAAATGATACGGCAAGGGGTTAAACACAAAGATTCTATGTATAACAATCGAGCAATTTTCTATAAAAAATTTAGCCCCGCTTGACCGCGCGAAATATTTATTTTTTCTCTCCCCTTAACGAGATCATTATATCAATCGTTCGAATATTTATCGGAGCGTCGGTGTCGGGGATTTTACTACGCAATTTCCGTGCTAGCATTTTAATTATGAGAGGCGCGGCGCGGCGGCTATCAATCGCGGGACGTTTTATTCACGGGATAACCTGATTCACGCGTTCGAGTGGGCATTAATATGTGAAACGGTCTGTTTTGCGCGGAAAATTTTCCACCGATTTT
This sequence comes from Lasioglossum baleicum, assembly GCF_051020765.1. Classification (NCBI taxonomy): domain Eukaryota; kingdom Metazoa; phylum Arthropoda; class Insecta; order Hymenoptera; family Halictidae; genus Lasioglossum; species Lasioglossum baleicum. Next base: position 1,058,310 of record NC_134938.1, read on the forward strand.
TCCACGGAAGAGCACACGCAATGATCATCGTCGGAAACGGTTTTGAATTCCGGGTGGGTACGGAGCTAGAGGGAAGCAAGGGTGCCGGCCATTGTGCACTTTTCATCCCATGGAAAATATTCCTCTGCTTTCAGGACATCGAAACGTTCGATCTCGAGGATTTCAAGTACAACAGCGTGAACATGACTGCGTTCCGTCTGGTGGACCTCGAAGAGCCAAAGGTGGCCGAAGTTCTACGGCAGATGGAACGCTTCCAGCCGATTGGCGCCGCGATCCTCAACAAAACCGGAGTTATCCAGGTTCGTGGAAAGTTCAAGTAACTCTTAGGCATGCCTGCCCCCGGAAAACGCGGTTATCGGGAAACATGGGAGCGTCCTGGAACGAGTCTCGTTCGGCCAAATGGAAAATCATTTTCTGCGTTTACTCGGAAACTGCGTCCTCAAAGGCACCCCAATCAAAGTGGAGAACAATAGACGCTCAAAATCGACACCCGACTGCACCGGAAATTGCTAATGTGCGCGAAACAATACTTCCAGGTTGAGAAACGATCCTCCAAAAAATTTTAAGTTGCCAACCCCTCATTTAAGTGTAAAGATCTTTGACTTTATCATTTTTTTCTGGGTTGCTAACCCCTTGCCTACCACCACCGGTCAAAGTGACCGGTTCCAGATTTCTTATTTTACAATTATTGAAATAATACAAATGATTTACTATTATACAGTGACTCCCATTAATATTCGGACGCTCTCAAAAAAGTGATAACTTTGTTAATATTGGACTATGCGATTTGAACTTTTTTGAGAAGCTGAAGCAATTAGTTTACTACAGGATCTGAAAAGAAATTTTTTCAAAAATTGCATTCGGTCGGAATTGTAGAGAAAATACTAAAAGTTGCATTTTACAACCTTTTATGCGGGCCTATATTGAAATTTTTTAAAAATACGTTTCGTAGATCTGTGTCAATTATATGCACTGTGAAAGTTTCATAGAAATCGATTCATGCGGGAAAAAACGACAGGCGTTGAAAGAGAATTACTGCAGTTGGAGGCCGAAAATCGTGAAAAACTGCAATTTTTACCATCTTTCAACGTTTGTATCTCATTGCAACGTCAACTGATTTTAATGAAATTTTCAGAAAATATTTAATTGATACAGATCTACGAAACGTGTCTTCTAAATTTTCCATATAAGCCCACAGAAAAATTTGAAAAATACAACTTTTAGTAATTTCTCTACAATTCCGACAACTCGCAGTTTTTTTCAAAAATTTTTATCACGTCGTGTAGCAAATCAATTGTTCTACCTTCTCCAAAAATTTGAAGTCGTATATTCCAATATTAAAAAAATTATGGTGTTTTTAAAAGTGTCCGAATATTAGTGGGAGTCACTGTATATGTATAAATGAACTAGATTACATACCAAATACATCATAATTTTTAGGAGAATGGCTGAAATTTTGCGTCCGGTAAAGTAAAATTTACCCACTGTAACTGTAAAGGAGAAGGTACGGCAAGGGGTTAATTGAGATATCAGGGGATGAAAATACTCGAACTCACCTCCTGCAAGTCATATATTTTTTTTCCAGAATTCGGATGCAAACTATTAAGGGTAGAATGAATTTCTTTAGGCGTGACCTTGAGTGAGACACCTACCGAAAAATTCAAGAATAATGTTCTAAAGCATGGTATTGTCATAAATTGTAACATGTTTCCGAGACAATTCGTTCGACTTCGATATTATTGGAAAACGATTGTAGAAAACAATGGACTGCCGTAGTCAAAAAGCTTTTCACAGGAAGGGAAACGTATGTTCCAGGCAGAACCAGCTTTGGTGTACGATAGCGTGCAGGTTTTCGTGCACGGTCTGGCAGCGTTGGATCGCAGCCATGATTTGCGACCTGCTAATTTGTCCTGCGAGAAGGAGGAACCTTGGGACGATGGCCTGTCGCTGTACAATTATATTAATTCCGTACGTACGTTCTGTATATATCGATGTATCTCTAAAACTGTTCTTCTCGAAACCACTGTTGTGGCACGAACCAAAGTTTACAAAAAAATAACAGTTATTCTAAAATTTTCTACGATAAAAATCATTAATGAAGAGTTGATTATTATTGAAAGATTTCAGATAGTGTACATAAAATATAAAGAAAAAATTTGAAGAACAAAATGATTAAATAATATCGACTTTTTTCCTTTTTGGTTACAAATAACAATTATTAGTGCCCAAAAAATTGGATCCTCCTCGATACCTGTTATCGAGAAATTCATTTCGATCATTTATAACAGTTATCAATGAGTGAAGTTTATTTCGATCGCTCATAACAGTTATCGTTGACAGAAATTTATTTCGATCGCTCATAACAGTTATCGATGATCGAGTTTCTTTTCACTTTTTCATAATAATTATTGATGAGAAAATTCATTTTGGTTGCTTATTTAATTATTGAGTTGTCTACTCATTTTCGGATGGAGCAAGCCTGTGAAATCCATTGAGAAGGTTTCGTACAACAAGACGAATCAACAGACCTTAAGAACAACACACAATCTGTTTGTTTGTCACATTAAATTTTGATTGTAGCAATTAATTTAACGAATAAAAAGTTTATGAAATAATTGCTTGTCTACCATTTGAAAGTTGTACTATTTAATAATAACTATTACAAATTTCCTTCATCAATAACTGTTATGAGCGGTCGAAATGAACTTCTGTCATTGATAACTGTTATGAAATCCATAAATGTTTTCTCATATTTATAAAACATTTTACTTAATCTCCTTTTTGAAAAATAATAATAATTAGGTAACTTGAATTGCACGTAGGCGAAGGACGTAAATTCATCCTTCTTTGTACAAAATGTCTTTAGTAATTAATCTTATTTTTGCAAAATAATTAGAAATCGGTCATTTGAATTGCACGTAGGAGAACGAGCGGGCATACCGAAAATTTCATGGCAGGCTTGAGGTTCGCCCGTATTCCGGCCTCGCAACTTTCGCGCGTTTCGCAAAAGCCACGCGCGGCGCTCTCGGAGTCTGTTGATTAACGGGAGACTACGGTGTGAGTTTTAGCGTGCGGAGTCTCCCGGGTGAATGGAATCTCGAATCGATCGGAATGCCCTCGAGCTGACCGTTCCTATTACGTTTCTCCCGTCGTTGCTTTTAATTTCTCCGCGCGGGACTTTGATTGCGAAGGAAACGGCCCAGGAATCAAAACACCGCCGCACCGCGGAATTCGACGCTCGAATTAGTTTCCAATCTGCTAATTGAATTTCTTAATAGGAACAAGAACCAACGGGACCACAGTCGTCAATAATTTAGACACGAATCGAAGCTTTGCGAGGGGCAAATAATTCGCGGAAAGTATCGACCGCAATGTTTCCTTTTAATTAACGAACTTGGATTTCCCGCAACTTTGCCCTTGGTGTGGTAACCTTTTAATTTTGTCCGATCGTCGCTATTTGGAGAGAAAAACTATGACGCGAAGAAAATCGTGTCTGTACTGACCTGACGAATTAACTCGTCCAGTTAAAAGCTTATATAAAGTCGATATTTCCTCGGTGAAGCAGACAAAGAAAAAGAAGACGAAGAAGAAGATTTTCGCGCGGCAAACGCCATTATTCACAGCAGACATTTTCCGAGAAGGTACTCGGCAGTTTCTTCGCGCGAAACGATTTATCTTTTTGCGCCTTTTGAACGCAGTCAGCTTAAAAGTGTCTTCACCGATTTCCATCTCCTTAATTGCTTTCTGCGCTGCATAAATAAGAAACACACGTACAGCGATACAGTTTCTTGCCTTCGAAAGCGAGACAGAGAAAGAAGTTCCGAATGGCGAGTCATATTCGAAAGGGAGCTGGAGAGCGAGCGAGATGCAGCTTGTAAAAACCGATCGGCCAAGATGTGCGGGTCGTTAGTTGCACTCGGCGGAGAAGCGAAATTGCAGAAGTAGAAACCGTGTGTATCAGTCTCTTGTTTACCAGGCCGCGAGTTGATCCGATGTTTACTGTTCTCCAACCGGGTAGCAACCGTCTGCGATCGGATCGATAAACGTGTTGGAAGTTTCGCTGCTCCGGGTGAACTTTGCTTCTACCCGAAAAGTCGTCTAATTAAAGCATCATTAATAGACAGAGTTTGTTTATCAATGCTACAGTACATGAAGAATGACTTGGATATTTAAGAACAAAAATATTTGGATGTGTTTGTGAGAAGTCTAAAGATTATTGCACACAAATATGACTTGAGTGCCAAATTTGACAATTTTTGGAAATTTTTCTCCGGAAAACTTGTGGATCTTTCGCATTGGGATTTTTTATACATATGTATTGGTGTTTGAAGTGATTCTTTTCAAGTAAAAGTAATAAAAATTTCTTGAGATATATTTTTTTTCATAGACCCTGTTTTAAGAGGGTACTCTGGTTGAGTGCTGAATTGACCGATCTCTGGGAATTTTTTCCAAAATAACTACTGAATTTTTCGTACCGGGATTTTTTATACATATGTACTGGTATTTGAAGGATACCTGTGATTTTTTTCAAGCAAAAATAATAAATATTTCCTGAGTCATATATTCTTTCATAGAGTAGGTTTTAAGGGACATACTGGTGTTGAGTGGCAAATTTTCTAATTTTTGGGAATTTTTCCAGAAACACAGTCGGACCTTTCGCATTAGGATAGAAGTTATTGCACACAAAATTGACAATTTTGGAAACCCAGTGCAATTTGGCCTGCGGTGACGAAAGCAAGTGTACGTGTGGAAGAAGTACATTTACGATATTACTTGTTTTACGACGATCTAACACGAGAATAACGCGGTTACAGCCACTCAAAATTTATGATGTACTTTCGGGGAGGAAGCTGCAACGAAACATGCCAACGCGGGTCCAAAAATATATTTGTTGGATTTGTGATCGGAGCTGCAATTTTCTATAAGTAAACCACTGAGATATTTCCTGGAGATCTATGACAATTTTTCAGTCCATAAATAAAATGAGAAATTTAAAAATAATAAAACAATGAAAATATTTTGTATAAAAATAAATATAATTAAATTTTCAAAAAATACTAGGATAAAACATGACAGAATTTACTACGATTTTCATTTCTTTCAGATCTATAAAGGCTACTACCACTGAAAATAATATTTTATGTAATACCACTGTCTTAAAATTGACCTATAAAAATTGAAAATTGCATAAACATCCGCAGTCTAATAATTAGGTACTGTACTATACAATTAGCAAATATTTTGTGCTACTCTAATCCCATTGAATTTATTATAAACTGAAAAGATGTAGAACCCAGCGCGTTATTATTTATACTGGGGTATTACCAAAACAGAATTTGCCAATATTTCTTGCCCATTGACGATAAATTGCGAAAACATTATCAGTCGCAGAATTATTGGAAAGCGTGGGCACAATCAATGTGGTAAAATGTTGGGGCACGTAATATTGAAATACTCGTCGTCAGTGCCCAACGATAATGCATGCTAATTCGTTTTTATGAGGAGGATATATTTTCCAAATGTGAAATATAACAGTGATGAAACGTTTATTATTCCGGGACGCACTCGCGTATTTTATTCGTGGCATACATTCGGCGGCTGCCCGTCGATGATAAATGTTCCTCGACCGCAATATGTATGGCTTTGTTGGTTTAACGGAATCGTTATTTGTGCATCATCAAAAGAGAAATGATTTTCCGAGCAACGCGCCAGGATAAAACGCAAAACTCGTTGATTATACACTCCATGACACTAGGCGGGCAAACTGAATGAAATGGAGGCGCGATAAACGTTTGATTTGTAGGCATAGATAAAATCGAGGATATTGAACATGATGGCTCCAGAATAGTTTTTTTAATTCAAGGTGGTACATTTCGAGACCGATTTTTCACGAATATTTTTCTCAAAAAATATCGAATCTCCCGGAGTGGGATTTCGCAGTCGTATTGATTGGTATTTGAAGTACCTGCATGAGATCTTTTTCAAGTCTCTACAATCAAAATTGCGTGAGCTTATATTTTTTTGTACAGCATGTTTTGAGGGGATATTCTAGACTTGAGTGCCGAATTTTACAATTTTTGGACATTTTTCTCCGGAAAACCAGTGGATCTTCTGCATTGGGATTTTTTTACATATATTCGTTAGTATTTGAGGTATATGTGTGATTTTTTTCAACTAAAAATAATAAAAATTTCCTGAGTCATACATTTTTTTAATAGAACATGTTTCAAAGGGTGTACTGATCTTGAGTGGCAAATTTTCCAATTTTCGGGAATTTTTTCCGAAAACACTGTCGAACCTTCCGCATTGAGATTTTTTATACATATGTATTGGTATTTGAAGGGCACATGAGATTTTTTTGAAGTAAAAATAATAAAAATTTTTTGAGTTATATATTTTTCGTAGACCCTGTTTTGAGGGGTATACTGATCTTGAGTGGCACATTTGCCAATTTTCGGGAATTTTTTCCGATGACACTGTCGCACATTTCGCATTGGGATTTGTTATACATATGTATTGGTATTTGAAACGCACGCATGATTTTTTTCAAGTAAAAATAATAAAAATTTTCTGAGTTATACATTTTTTAATAGAGCATGTTTCAACGTGGATCGGAAAATCATAAAAGTTATACTTCCAATTTGGCAAGGCTTCTTCTGCTGAATGTCCTCTTGTAAAAATTGATACTCGCGTAAAGTAACCTACCAGCAAATCAAATATCGGAAGAGCCTCGAAATAAGCATCGCAAACTTATCGTCGGAGCTATTCGCCGCTGGAGGAACGATAATAAACATGATTCCGGTACAGTCCTGGTTCCTGGAAGTCCCGGAATATTCGAGGAATTCAATCTGTATATAATTTTACGATCATTTAAAAGTCCCGATAATATGAAGCCAATATACTCGGAAAATTATTATTCCCTTACTGGCATATCCGGCCCGATAAACCAATAATACAGAAGCTGCCCATAGGTCGTATCTGTACATGTAGCCTTGGGTTTGATTTACCAGGATTTCCAATATCACGACGAGATATTGGAAGTCAATGAATGAAAGCTAGGACTCGCGGCACACAATGTCAGGAGCAATAGGAGCAACAGGAAACGTGGGATTAATGCAACTATTGTGCAACTCCTCTGTAGCAATAAAAAATGCGGTCAGTCCTTGGCCTGGGTAAAGTACACCCCCTCGAGATTGGTTATGTAATCGGACCTACAATTTCATAAGTAAACTACTAAAAACCTTCCTGACGATTTCCAAAAATTTTTCGATGAATTTAAAATCCACGAATCTAGTAGAAAGTTAAATTGAAAAATAATAGAACTGATAGAATCATGAATAGTATGATCATAATAAATTGCTGCAGATTAGGTACCTGTATTTTTCTATGTAAACCACGAAAAATATTCCTGAGGATTTATAGGAATTTTTCGATGCGTATCAAATCCAAAAATCTAGTGGAAAATTAAGTTGACAAATAGTAGAACAGTGAAAATATTTTCCTCACGGTTTTCACTTTAAATCAATACACCCCCTCAAAATTTATTATGTCCTCAGATCTGCAATTTCACAAGTAAACCACTAAAAACCCTCCTGACGATTTCCAAAAATTTCTCGATGAATTTAAAATCCACAAATCTAGTGGAGAGTTAAGTTGAAAAATAATAGAACAGTGAAAATATTTTCCTCACGGTTTCCACTTGAAATCAATACACCCCCTCAAAATTTATTATGTGCTGAGACCTGCAATTGCCTAAGTAAACAACTAGAAACCTTCCTGGGGATTTATAAATATTATTCAATCCCATATAAAATCCACAATTCTAGTGAAAAATTAAATTGAAAATAATAGAAAAATGAAAATATTTTCCTCACAGTTTCCACTCTAAACCAATACGATCATAATAATTGTAGATGAGCTGAATGGCTTGCTCCAGGTTAGGGTAAGAGCACGGGGGAGGGGGATGAAAGAGGCAGGAAAGAAAATGGTGAGTATCGTAAAATGGCTGGCTCCAAGTATTCCGCCTGGAAGCCGCCAGATTGGTAGGCGTCCAGCGATAAGCCGCAAACGTGCGCGGAGAGCGGGAGAGTGCGGGCCGAGCGTTGACACATGAATAATTGAACAGCATATTTAGCAAATAGCCACGGGGAATGGACCATTCCTGTCTTCCGCGTCTTCTGTCCGTCTCATCTCTCGTTTCCAACTCTCCCTTCTCCCTCATCGACCGCCCCGTATACATAGATTTTTGCCCTTATCTACGAGCAACTTTATTCCGCCTCAATCCCTCTACCTCGCGCGGGAATTTTTTATCGTCGTCTCTTAGACGACTCACGAAGTGCCCACGTGGCCGTAGAACGCAAACCGTGACGCTGGATCATCCAAAACCTCGAGCTGATGCGATAAATTCGATCTATCTGAAATGTTTTGCAACATTGACCCCTATTTGTTCATCGTACGCTTTTGTGTCGACTTATTTCGGTGTGAAACCTCCGGCATCTTATTGCTGACGTTCTCCCGGTTAAAACGATACCCAACACGGTACAATTCGATCTACCGGCGCTCGTTTAATCCACGATTTAGTGGAGCCTCCGTTATCCGAACTCGCCAGAAGTATATGGAACTGTTATCTACTGACAGTCGTAGATTAAACCGGTACCTCTCACTCGAAACATGTACTAAATTATGGAGAATAGCATTCAGACGTCGTTCGTTCGGATAATCGAGGTTCCAATAGATCGTGGATTACTCGATGAATCATGATCCGAATGGTACCGTGTTTGGTCTCGTTTTAATCGTGAAAGTGTCAGGAATGTACTCATCAAGGTTTCATACGAAAATGATTGAAATCAGAACACTTATGTCACTGAATAAATTAATTACTGTCTTACAGGCCCGTTCCACAATTATGGTAACAATTGCTGCTTCCATCATCCCCGATTAAAATAATTGTCGTCATTCGTCGGATCGCGGATAAAACGCGACGTCGCGTAAAAACAAAGGCTGCTCGGCAAACTGCACGGAATAGTTGAAAACATTACCGAGATTGGACAATCATCCGCGTCGATACGCTTTGCACTTTCGTTCCATCAGATTCCGTGTTTTTCGGGTCGCGTGACGGCTCTATCTCTCTCTCTCTCGATTTCAATCGGCAATATTTACCTGCAAAAGAGACAGCAATCAGCCGCCGGTATATGTCAAGTTCTATCTACCCCCTCTCCTTTCCTGAAAATGTTCGTATACATACCGGGAACAGTTTCATGGAAAAACACACACACACACATACGTGTTATTATTACCGCGCAGATGTTTATGCACTTTCGAAACTGTCCGATTCGCTCGCCGGGACGGTCTCGGTCCGCCCGCAAAACTTTTTCCCCCACTGTCTTCGAATTGTATCTTTTACTACTTCCTTTTCTACGCCGGAGCCAACTTCTTTCGCTGTTTTTGTTTTCCAGCGACGAGCCACGGCCGCACGCCACCATATTTTCGACCAAATCTGCCCCTGTTCTGCTCCGTTCCTCTTCCATTTCCGGTCCCCATGCCCTCTCGCGACGTGTCGCTTCTTCGACTGTTTCTTGCCGTCCACCTTTCCGCGCATCCCCCTCCCACCGACATTCCTGTCTTCCCAACCAACACGCGACTAACCAATACAACGCGGACTCACGTACCACTCGCGGACACGTACGGAGTCTATTAACTGAATATTACTGACAGGCTCGAAACTTCCCGGTCACCTACAACTTCCGGTACACTGAAACTTCCGGCCCGACATCTGCGTTGTCGCACAGTGTCTACAAATACACCGGCGTCGGAATTAGTACCTTGCGAGCCTCGGAATCCTTCGGTTCGCGCGAGAATCTGCAGGTTTTATAGAAACATATTTCAACGCACAATTTACAAATCTCGCGAAATCACCGATATTCAACCACTCGTAACTTCGGAAAAAATAATAGTGCAACAACGAACCTAATCTCATTTTAAAGCTTGAAGCTTCTACTTTCGCCACTCATCATTCAATTTTGCCTAAGATCATTTTGCCCAAAGTGACAGTTGGAAAACCGAAGACATGATTTCTGTGAAAAATTATATAAATTCAAACCTCTGTAGAAACATTGAAAAATTTTTGCTGGAACTAAACTTGGACTCTATTTGAAGCTTGAACATTCTACTTCCGCATGCCATAGTTCATTTTTTCATGGGATATTTTTTTGTGACATGGCAGGTGGAAAACTGATGTCTCTTTTTTCCGTAAAAATTCTGCGACTTTAAACGTCCCCAAAACCGTTAAAATTTTTTTTGTAAACTATTGTTCCACAGATTTGAAGATTGAAGCTTCCTCTTTACAACGAGACCTTAAACGTTGATGTACGATTTTTTTAAACCGAGTTATCGATCTTTGAACGAAGGGTATACGGACAACATTCACTGCATGTCGAGCGGTTGCTCCTAACTAATACGCCGCTCGAGGTTTCCGTATACCTTCCGTTCAAAGTTCGATAACTCGGTAAAAAAAAATCGCAGGTCAACGTACAAGGTCTCGTTGTAAAGAGGATGCTTCAATCTTCAAATCTGTGTATGGTTCGTTCACGCGAAAAATTTTTTGACGATTTTACAAAGGTTTGAATTTGTAGTATTGTCAAGAGAAGACACGCGCCCAGAAATGTATGATGGGTGGTGAAGGTAGAAGTGTAAGGCTGTAAAATGAGGCTACAAATGTAACGTTTTCCTTCTGTTGAGAATGTGACTGGATTTACAGGCCCCCGTTTAAATAAATAAAATGTACGATCTAACGATGATAGGAGAAGGGTTGGAATCCGATGAATGGCGAAACAATAACGGCGAATTTTCACGGCCGTTTCGCATACCGTGGGATTGCTTGATTAAATCTTGTTTGATCGATGGAAAATGCGCTCGCCATTCCCCTCCCTTGTCCATTCAAACTTTTTAATCAACGCTGTGTAATGTTCGCTCGACGACGTGTCCGGCCAGTTTTCCATTCACTCGTCACACGGGCCGATCGTGTGTGTGCGTTGTTAAACGCATTATTTATCGATCGTAACGATCGACCTTTCTCTCGACGGCATTTCGGTAATGCACACACTCTGACCGATGTTGCAGTTATCCCCTTGCATTCAAAGCACTATACCCTGTGCATTCGGATGGGAGATCGTTTAATTTGCACCGAATATGCCTGTTGTAGTTCATTAACTGACAAACGCGCAATATTATCGTCTCTACCACTCAAGATATCAGTGATCGCTAAACGATTCTCAATGCACGATTATGCACAGAAAGCCGATATCGCACTGCATTCCGGAAGACAAACAGTCCATTGTTTAGCACACTGCCACGTCGCCCACATTTATTTGTCCACATTTATACAGAAACTTTACAATTTTTTCAGAATTTTCACGAATTTAGAATTGAGAATTTTAACTTTATCATTTTTTTGGGTAAACTTTACTTTACCGGACTCAGAATTTGTGCCTTTGCCCTATAAATTATGATCGAAGTTTTGATCCTGTAGCATCAGTGGTTCAGGAGTTATGCTTGCTTAAAAAGATGTGCATTTTTCAGTGCTTTTGACAGGTAAGGGCGCCGCCATATTGGTTTGTAGTGACTACCTGTCAAAAACGCTGCAGATCGCTCAACTTTAAGCAAGCATAACTCCTGAACCATTGATTCTACAGGATCGAACTTCGATCTGCAACCGGCCCGGGTACCAATCTAGTGGATTACATACCAATAACATCATAATTTATAGGAGAAGGGACAAATTTTGAGTCCGGTAAAGTAAAGAGCAGCCTTTTTTATCGGTTGTCCATCCAGATATTGAGATGAAAAGAATACGAGATCTTACCTCCCACATTTCATATATTTTTTTTCTGGGCAAATTATTAAGGGCAGAATGAAATTACTTCCTTAGGGGTGACCTTGAGTGACACCTACCGAAAAATTCAAGAAACATTTGATTTCGATGTTCAATAATTGTTAATGCATAACTTTTGCAGGAAGATCGTGTTTGTGCTCGCGGTGATCGGAGATTAAGTTATGAGTTCTGAATTATTCAGTTAATAGCATAACCGATTTCGTAATCCCAAACAATGTCGCAGTCTATTTGCTCGTCAGGTTAATTGGTCTCCATCCACCTAATTCCATTGTCGAGGGACCTAAGACGCCAAACATAACGCCATTAATTATTGCACAGCTATGCAATTTCTGCCAGTCACTGCGTTCGAATAAACAATGTCATTATTAATGACTCATTACAAAAATGTGGGTAATATGGAACGAACGAAATAAATTTTCAAATAGCAGTGAAATGGAATGGGAAATTTTTTTATGGAGCATGTTTTAAGGGGTACACTGATCTTGAGTGGAAAATTTGTCAATTTTCGGGAATTTTTCCCGATGACACTGTCGCACATTTCGCATTGGGATTTTTTATACATATGTATTGATATTTGAAGCGCACGTGTGATTTTTTTTAAATAAAAATAATAAAAATTTCTGGAGTTATATATTTTTTCCGTAGACCCTGTTTTGAGGGGTATACTGATCTTGAGTGGCACATTTGCCAATTTTCGGGAATTTTTTCCGGTAACACTGTCGCACATTTCGCATTGGGATTTTTTATACATATGTATTAGTATTTACAGCGCTCGTGTGATTTTTTTCAAGTAAAAATAATAAAAATTTTGCTGAGCAGAATAAAAATGTTTTTTATTGACTGTGGACAGCAGGAGTAAAATAAGAATTGATTTCATCCCTTAATAATTTGGTTGCCATAAAAACAACGTTAAAACCTATTTAAAATTTTTCTAATCTTTTATTGTTTTATATTTCGCCCAGCCAATTTCTTCATAATTGCATAACGATCCGCAGTGTAGTCATTACATAATCGTAGGTAATATGGAACGAACGAAATGAATTTTCAAATAACAGTTAAATTGGAATGGGAGCAATAATATCCGTTTGTTTTCAATCTATTGTGATTGTTAAAGTAAAAATCAATTTTCTGTCCCGTGTTGTGTCTGACACCTGCTGGCGTTGCCCTGGTCCATTTGAACCCAGCATTTTAAATGCAGCCAATCATTTTCTACCGATGAATTTCACTCGAAATCTGTGCAATTGGTAAACTGCATAAATTTTCATATTACACAAACATCTCGGCACGAAACTTTGCAGAGCAAATATAAGTGTGGAAATGGTTGTTCGCACGCGAGACCGTCGTTAGGGCAGCGGAACGACCACGCGGAATGCGCCACGCACGCCGAACGTTTCTAAATGGATTTATGTGGGCTACGTTCCGAACATAATTCACTCGGCCCATGTGTGCTCTTGTAACACAGCAACAGGAACACGAGTGATACATCTACGTCCTCGTACGCAAGTTATAGTGCAAGGGTTGAAACTTCGGGTACTTGAACAGGGTGAGAATTCATTTTTCCGGGACATGTTCGACTGGGAAGTACGAACTAAATTTATTCGGACCTACAGTGAGCCACGAAAGTATTCCGAACACCCTTTAGAACAGAATAACTTTTTTATAATCGTACCAAACGACCTTATTTTTTAAAATAAATTAGAAGCATTGTTTTACGGAAATGATATGCAAAAATGATTTTCCAAAAATTATAATTTACAAGCTATCATGCAAAAATAAAATAAGCATTTGTTAAAACTTTCTTATTTGGGGCCTTAATGAAAATTTAAAATATACAGTGAGCCTCGAAAGTATTCGAACGCCCTTTAAAACAGAAAACTATTTTATAATTGTAACAAAAAATTAATATTAATAATATTAAAAATTATTAATTAGAGCTGTGTGAACTAATCATTGCCAATTATAAACTACTAGACTATGTAATTCAATAAACCGCACAGTTTGTATAAATCGACTCAACAGAATTTATTCAATAACGAGAAAAGCACAAGAGCAAACATGAGGATCATGCGGGCTAGAAAATTGAACAATTCTATTAACAAACAACCCACGGTTTTACAAACTGAAATAAAGTGAAATTAAATCGATCGTAGCTATAAAAATCGTCGGCTGCTCTATACTTTACCGGACTCAAAATTTGCGCCTTTCTCCTATAAATTATTATGTATTTGGTATGTAATCCAGTACATTTCTACCCGGGGCGGCTGCAGCTCGAAGTTTCGATCCCGTAGGATCAATGGTTCAGAAGATATACTTGCTTAAAGTCGAGCAATCTGCAGTGTTTTTGACAGGTAAGGGCGCCGCCATATTGGTTTGTAGTGACGGTCGCGCGCCGCTTACCGAGCAGAATAATTAATGAGTTGGTTGGTGATTAGGTGATTAGGTGATTAGGTGATTAGGCGATTACCTGTCAAAAACACTGCAGATTGCTCAACTTTAAACAGCCATTACTCCTGAACCATTGATCCTACAGGATCGAAACTGCGATCTGCAGCCGCCCCGGGTACAAATCTACTGGATTACATACCAAACACATCATAATTTCTAGGAGAAAGGCACAAATTTTGAGTCCGGTAATATAAAGTTTACCCAAATCGCCCGCATTCCCGAAATTTCAAGATTATGTTGATTCCTCCGAAGGTCATTTGAAGGTCACCGTATTACACATCGAATTAATTTCTTAAATTTGGTTGTACGGCAGAGAAGGGTTGCTAATTAATTAAAGTACTGGCTCGTTTTACGGAGTTGCTAACGAAGCCAGACAGTATCGGCCAGAGGCGTAGACACTCGAACGGAATCTGACAGGTGATTTGCCAGAATAATGAACCGGGTATCTGGTTATCGGGTAATTATGCACTAGCAAATCGATAACGATCGCATCATGATTCGTTAATTAATGGCTTTCCTCGACTGTTAATCAGGTAACAGAACTGATTTAATTATCTATTGTGTGGAGAATCTTGACTGGCATGACAATTAAATCCGATCACGAAGCCGGCGACGGCAGGACCGGATGACAGCCGAATGGAGATCATCGAGTGAAGAGGAAGCGTGCTTATTGTGCTGAACAACCATAATCTCTAGAGAATGCGGTGCTGCTTCGTCCTCTTTCACACGTGGACATTTCTTTCCGAATAATTTAATAATAATGTATTTGAGATTTTCCTGGATTGTGAATTCAAGTGACCTCGAATTTAGGGTTACGAACACTTCTGTTCGCAGGCAGGCTTACACGGCCTAACCGGACATATCGAATTCAACGAAGGGAAACGAAACAACTTCAAGCTGGACCTGCTGAAGCTGAAGAAAGAGGAACTGGTGAAAGTAGGCGAGTGGAAGCCTGGCTCTGGAGTCAACGTGACTGATGTCGGTGCGTTTTACGAGACCACTGCTACCAATATCACCCTGGTCGTTATGACAAGAGAGGTAATAATTAATTCAATAATTAGAGTTCAGCTCATTTAATATGTAGGGTAACCACCCTTAACTTTATCATTTTTTCTCTCCCTTGTTAATTGAGATATCGAGATGAAAAAAAAATCGGAAATACTCGAACTAACCCCCTACATTTCACATATTTTTTTCACAATTGTAAACAAATTATTAAGGGTAGAAAAAAATTTATTTCTTCAGGGGTAGAGATCGCAAGACCTTAGAACTTTTACTGGTATTGCGTGTAAAACAATGCTGTTAGGTTAACAGATAATCCCCTAAAAATTCGAGTCGACAACCCCTTATTTAAAAATAATTTAGGCGTAACCACCCTTAACTTCATCATTTTTTCTCTCCCTTGTTAATTGAGATATCGAGATGAAAAAAAATCGGAAATACTCGAACTAACCCCCTACATTTCACATATTTTTTTCGCAATTGTGAGCACATTATTAAGGGTAGACAAAAATGTATTTCTTTAGCTCGTCAAAGTTCAATGAAACCATGTTATTTTCGTGACGGTGGAAAAATTGCAATGAATGGAAATTTATTTTTTGTTGAGTATGAATTATTTCCTTGGAAGCGTTCGTTTACATGTGTGCACTTTCCAAGGGGAGTGTACTTATGGAAGATTTGTTTCGCTAGCAAAAGGAAGCACACGTTGGCTATCTCGATCGCTTTCAGTGTCCGAGTGATCCATCAAAAGGATTTTATCTGCCGCAGGAAAAACCGTACGTCATGGTAAAGGAAGACAAGAATCTGACGGGGAACGCGAGGTTCGAGGGCTTCTGCATCGATTTGCTCAAGTGGATCGCCGGCCAGGTCGGCTTCCAATACGCCATAAGATTGGTGCCCGATCACATGTACGGGGTCTACGACCCTGAAACCAAGGAGTGGAATGGCATCGTCCGGGAACTCATGGAGAAGGTAAGAACCTTGTACTGCACCCTTCGAATCAAAATTTCCAGACAATTTCTCTCAACTTCACCATTGATAAATATGATACCTGTACAATTCAATCCACTCGAATTGTCAACATCTTCAACTACGATAATTTCGTTAAAAAAAAATGGTAAGAGCATAAATTTGGACTCATCTTGAAGCTTGAACATTCTACTTTCGCATACCACGGTTCATTTTCTCCTGGGATAGTTTTACATGCTATGACAGGTGACAAAACTGAGGACACTTTTTTTTGAAAAAATAGTGAAACTTTAAATCTCACTAAAATCGTCAAAAGATATTTTCTTTGAATAAATCGTCCACGAAATTGTAAGTTGAAGCTTCCTCTTTACGAAGAGACCTCGAATATTGATCGACGATTTTTTTTTATCAAGTTATCGATTTTTGGACGCGGGATATACGGACCAGATTCTACTACCCCTCGGGCGGTGTGTTAGATCGAACTGGTTTTTCGTTTTTGTTCGATAAAACAGTGAAAGAAAATCGTACGACATTTTTTAATGTGTCACTGTAAAGAGGGAGGTTTAATCTTCAAATCCCTGGCGGAAAAAAATGTTTAATGTTTTTAGAGACGCTAGTGTCCAGCGAAGAATGATTTAATCAACCGAAGGGTTAGTTCAGCACCTAAAGGAGCTCGGCACTTATGCTTGAGAAGCGATTTCTGTGGGTTGATGCAAAATCACGAGGCCGCGGTTCGGTTCGGTAGTTCGAGGAATGTTTGCCTTGCAAAATAGCGAATGCATTTTTTAGATGCGGACGTACGCGGAACGGTAGGTCACCCGGCAATGACGTCTTTCCTTCGGGAAGATCCGCTTACGGTTTCGCTTGGTTTCTAGGTTAAGGCGGGAACACCCTTTCACGGGGGACAGATTGCTCTGCATCTTTTATAAACCGCTGATCTTCGGAATTCACGACGGCGTTGCATCTATGCCGGGCGTTACGGTTAGCAGCCGCGAAATACGACCTCGCTGAGGGCTATCGGCATCCTTCGCGCCTCAAGGGCTCCTTCACCGGTCCTTTTTCCCCGAAGGAAATCCGGCTCTAATCTCCACTGTCTCAGATTTTCACTTTTACACCACCTCTGCAGACACACTCCTCTTTGAAGCACGCGATACCTCGCCGGAATTACGTTCCAGAAAGACGACTCTCAAAAATGAATGCAGAAAATCAATTTTTAATTAATTCGTGCAAAATAAAAACTTGTCATCA
Source organism: Lasioglossum baleicum (assembly GCF_051020765.1). NCBI lineage: Eukaryota > Metazoa > Arthropoda > Insecta > Hymenoptera > Halictidae > Lasioglossum > Lasioglossum baleicum. The sequence goes on from NC_134938.1 coordinate 1,075,861, forward strand.
ACAGGTGACAAGTTCGTTAACGGGACAGCATGAAATATAGGGTCGTCCATGAAGAGTTTTCATAATCTTTTACAATTTTGCTAACCGCATGTCGAAGAGTGACAACACTTTTTTCCTCAAAAATGCTGAAAATTCAAATCTCTGTAGAAACATTGAAAAATTTTTTCCTTGAATAAAACCACCGTGGATTTGAAGATTGAAGCCTCGTCTTTACAACGAGACCAACAAAATTGACGTACGATTTTTTTTCACCGTTTTATCAAGGTTTAAACGAGATGTGTACGAGCAACTTTGCAATGATCTTAAAACTTGCATCACCAAACTAGGTCCTCTTATTTATTCCATAACTCGGTCAAAAAAAATCGCACATCAATTTTCAATATCTCGTTATAAAGAGGAAGCTTCAATCTTCTAATTCATGGGAAATTCATTTATAGAAAAAAATTTTTTAACGTTTCTACAGAGGTTTAGATTTGTACCATTTTCGATCAAAAACGTGTCTCCAGATTTTCCTCAGCCACATCACAAAAAAATTATCCTATGAAAAAATGAACTGTGGCATGCGAAAGTAGAATATTCAAGCTTTAAAATGAGTCCAAGTTTATTGAACTGCGATTATTTTTTACGAAGTTACAAGGGGTCGAATAGCGTCGATTTTTCGAGCATTGTAAATTGTGCGTTGACATGTTTTACGATTTTACTAATCACGTGCCGAAAAGTGACACGTGATGTAAATGGAAGACCCTTTGGAATATTGTTGATTTGTGTTCATTGATTCAAAAGACAGCATCATCCATTTTTCCGCCACATTTTTTGGTGTCACCAGTGGCGTCGCTTCGTCACACTGGACGCACATAAATCGATTTGTCCACTCAATTTTTCCATGTCAATTAGTCTCGTGTCTGTATGTGTGTCGTCCCCTTTTTCCAACTAATTTATTGGGAACAGCCTGTAACGAAGTGCGATTATTTCGAAGAATCCCTGGAGCACGATCTCAAATATAAAGGAGGTATTTATTAATTAATCATAATTAAATTTGGGTCTAGTAAGAATGGTACAGCCGCCCCACTCACAATTTTATTAATATTGTGTGGAAAACAATGGATTTTTAAGTAGCTAACCCTTCATATAAGAATGGTGTGAGGGTAAATACTCATTTGTCTCTGCTATGATTTTCTGAAGAAAAAAATATAGTATTCCATTTTTTAAAGATATTATTATTATAATGTTCCACCAATCCGATCATCTTGAAACTTTTGTGTATATTAGATAGGTAACAGAACATTGTTCTTGAAATTTTTAGAAGTGGTTACTCGAAGGGTTGCTTGCAATACCCATCCACCAAAAATTAAATGATTTTTACTACCCTTAATAATGTGATGACAATTGTGAAAAAAAATATATAATATAAAGGAGGTAAGTTCGAGTATTTTTGTATTTTTTTCATCTGATTATCTTAATTAACAATCGAGAAAAAAAATGATACAGTTAAGGGTATTTACCCTCATATCATCCTTATATGAAGGGTTAGCCACTGCAAATTTTAGGGGATTATCTCTCAACCTAAAACCATTGTTTTCCACACAATATCAATAAACATTGTGGGTGGGGCTGCTGAACCATTATTAGTCTGCTAGATCCAATTCATCAATAACTATGATAAACACGACATCTCTATTCTGACAATTTGTAAGTTATTTTATATTCTAAATACCCAAAACCAGCTAAATGCGCATGAACTGGTTTACAAACATTGAGGAATGTTAGTCAAACAGTCGAGAATCACGTTAAACATCGTTTCGGAAAAATAGCAATTTAATAACAGCATCATATTGCGATTCAGAAGCGACTCGGGCAACATCTGCGCCGACGGTCCATGAATCAGAATATCGAATACGTTGTTGCCCGCTAGAAAAACCCCAAATTAGATGCCTGCGGCGCAGCTTATAGTATGCATAATGAAATACTAGCCGAGATGAATTTATTGTGACAACGCCGGAAGACTGCTTTGCATATAAAATTGTCCATCCTCCTCTCATTTGTGAACCGCATTCTTCCGCGGCCGCGTTTCCCGCGATAAAAATACGCAATTTCTATGCCCTGCCGCGTAGCTCAACCGCTGCCTGGATTTAATACAATTTCTGCCCGATGACCCGACGCGATCCTTTTCTCGTTACTATCCTATTACTGTCCGGAATCCTTCCGGGCATGCTTACAGAACGCCTAGAAGTACTTTCACAAGATTTCCCGGTCTACAAAAATTTCCTCTTTTTAAACCGTGATAGTTTCGTTAAAAATAATAGTACAATAATGAATTTGGAAGCATTTTGAAGCTTGAATATTCTACTTTCGCAAGCCACAGTTCGTTTTCTCATAGGAGAACTTTCTACCATATGGCAGGTGAAAAACTGAGGACTCTTTTTTCCGACGAAATAGTGCAACTTCAAACCTCTGTAAAATCGACAAACATTTTTTTCCATGAATAATTCTTTCACGGAATCATAGATTGAAGCCTCCTCTTTACAACGAGACCTCCAAAATTGATGTACGACTTTTTTTCACCCGTTTTATCAAGATTTAAACGATAAGTGTACGAGCAACTTTACAATAATCTTACAACTTGCATCACCAAACTAGGTCCTCTAATATGCTCCATAACTCGGTAAACAAAAATCGCACATCAATTTTCAAAATCTCGTTGTAAAGTGGAGGTTTCAATCTTTAAATTCATGGTGGATTTATTCAAGAAAAAAATTTTCCAATGTTTCTGCAGAAGTTTGAATTTGTACCATTTTCGAAAAAAACATGTTCCTGGATTTTCCTTCGCCATATCGCAAAAAATATTCTGGGTAAAAATGAACTATGGCATGCGAAAGCAGAATGTTCAAGCTTAAGAATGAGTCAAAGTTTATTGCTCTTCGATGGCTTTTTACGAAATTACGAGGGGTTGAATATCGTCGATTTTTCGAAATTTGTAAATTGTGTGTTGAAATATTTTTTGATTTAAGGGAAGTTGTTTTTTAACTATTTTTCGAATTTGTTTTGTCCGCAGAGAGCGGATCTGGCAGTCGCATCAATGACGATCAATTACGCCCGCGAGAGCGTGATAGATTTCACCAAGCCGTTCATGAATCTCGGTATTGGAATTCTGTTTAAGGTGAGCCGCTGTTATTGTGTTCAGATCGTTCAGACTTATACTTAATTTACATAATTATAGTAAACAGACTCGCAATTCCAAGCATTATCTCAAATTATTTCAAATTTTACAATACTATTATGTTCTTTATAACTTAGCAACCGTCGGCTTGGAATTATGAGATCAATAGATTAATTCTACATCTAAGTACAATTATTTAATTGAAAACATCCCTGTGCCTACTCGTAATAAGACAAATAAGTAAACAAATGCATCGATGAAAACTGAAACCACACGTCGAGAGCCTCGTTTTATATTAACTATTGTGCTACATCATAATTCTACTGTCACACATCATAGTCTAATATTCTAGGGTAAAATTTTGAGTCCGGTAAAGTAAAGAGCAGTCAAAAGTTGTAAAACATCAGGAGACAATTATTATAGAGAATGACTTCGCAATCGATCTAATAGACACAGGGTCTCGACGGATAAATTGCAAACCACTTTCCGAAGCAATCGCAAAATTTCCACAATATTGCCCACATAATTCCGGAACAATGTAACACGGTTGCAGAGGGAAAGGATTAGCAGTGGTAATAGCAGGCCATTACTATGAACAATGGTGCAGAGAATGGGAGGGGAGGGAGAGAAGAGAGAGTGGGGGGATAGCGATCAGGGGATAGGGCACACACATACACACGAGGTTCTCGATGAAACCGATTTACCAGCGGTAAAACATCCTCGCTGAGGACCCGTCATACGGCGGGCGAGAGGTACGGGATCCGTTTTAATTAAAATCGTAGCGTAACGTAATTTAGGTGCCATCCAGCCAGCCAACGCGGCTGTTCTCCTTCATGAACCCGCTGGCCGTCGAGATCTGGCTGTACGTGCTGGCCGCGTACATGCTGGTAAGCTTCACCCTGTTCGTTATGGCCCGATTCAGCCCGTACGAGTGGAACAATCCACACCCGTGTCTGGCGGAGAGCGACGTCGTCGAAAACCAGTTTAGCGTCAGCAACAGTTTCTGGTTTATCACCGGCACATTCCTCCGTCAGGGCAGCGGGCTCAACCCCAAGGTACACTCTCTCCACCCAAGTCCTCACACCACCGACATTCACCTCCGGACCTACTCGGTTTACCTTTCAAACCACTTTATTTACCTTATCCCCCACGCCACCGCAAATTTGGATCTTTTACCCCGAGCCAATTATTATTCAGACTTCAGTCACTCTGGTGAGGCACTATCTAGTTAGCAAGTTTCAAGTCTTACATCTTCGGTGCAGAAATTCTTGTCTGACTGAAAACGAATTTTTCCACTGAAATTGGCATTGTTCATTTTTTATTAATTAATTAATTTAATCCCTTGCCTTACAATATCGTTTCTGACACGTGATGAAGATTCTGTACAGATTCTAATACAAATGTACGTCAATAATTTCGTGTAACCGAAATAAAATTCGTTTTTGGTTTCGTTAATGTACAGCTATTGGTGAACATATAGACATACAATAGATATAACTTTTCTCCTGCTTCAGGAAATTACGATCTACAAAAAAGTTCTAATCACTGAAACCGTAAAATAAATCGTAGGGCAAGGGGTTGAGCCATGCTGAAAGAAATTTCTGAACGATTTGTGTGCCTTTGAAGACGATTTTTTTGACATGTCTGACCATCCCTCGACTTTTCTACTTGATACAAGTACGAACACTGTGTAAAAGCTCAGAAAAATAATTTGGGGGAGAATGCTAAAACAATTTCAAATTATTCATGTGCCTTTCCAGAGGATTTTAAACACATGTCTGACCATTCCTTGACTTTTCTACTTGATACATCAGAAACACTATGTAAAAGCACAGAAAAATAATTTGGAGGCATGCTAAAACAATTTCAAATTATTCATGTGCCTTTCCAGAGGATTTTAAACACGTGTCTGACCATTCCTTGACTTTTCTACTTAACACAAGCAGAAACACTGTGTAAAAGCACAGAAAAATAATTTGGAGGCATGCTAAAACAATTTCAAATTATCCACGTGCCTTTAAAGAGAATTTTAAACACGTGTCTGACCATTCCTTGACTTTTCTACTTAACACAAGCATAAACACTGTGTAAAAGCACAGAAAAATAATTTGGAGGCATGCTAAAACAATTTAAAATCATTCATGTGCCTTTCCAGAGGATTTTAAACAAATGTCTGACCATTCCTTGACTTTTCCACTTGATCCAAGTACAAACACTGTGTAAAGGCACACAAAAGTAATTCTAAGGTATTGTAAAGCAATATCAAGATACTCATGTGTCTTTGAACAGGATTCTTGACAGAAAAACAATTTTAGGGTATTGTGAAACAATCACAAGATACTCCTGTGTCTTTGAAGAGACTTTTTGTCAGATGTATGACCTGGCCTTTCTGCTTGACACAAGCACGAACATGAATCGTGTCTTTGACTTAAGTTTCTTTTTCAAAATCAATGAAGGGGATTTTCGGACATGTCTGACCATTGTACATACATTAGAGACTGAATGATGTTTCGTTCAAATCCTTTCTTCGAATCCTCTAACCTGAAGTTCCCCACTGGGGAATCCGAAACAAACCGGGAAACGGTCAACCAAAAACAGACTCACCCTTCCGTACCAGTGTCCATTTCCAAAATCCTTTCAAGCAGATCCCGAAGCCAGTCTTGTTTAAAGCTAGCACCGTTCCTCGGAGCGTTTCACGAGCCACTGATCCTGGAAACCTGGGATGCTGTGAAATCAGAAGCTGTGACATCTGAATGCGTCGAGTGTCGTCGTAGTCGTCATAGTCCATTCGTGCCTGACCGGTCGTGTCCCAGATATTCCCCATAGTCCTCTGTGTACGTTCCAATTTCAGGGGCCTAAAAAAAAGAAAGAAAGATAGTGGGAATAACCGAAAGAGAGTATAAAAGCGGTCCGGGGGTATAATGGCTGAACTTTGCGGCGTGTTTTAACTTTCTATTGTGTCGTGTCTGACGGGCCGAAGAATAGGAGAAGCGAGGCTAGAGATAGGAGAGGATCGTCTTCAGTACGTATTCAGAGCTGGCAGCGAAGCAACGCTTGCAGCCCCCGGTTTTCTGAATTATTTGACGCGAGAAAATACTGGTTGAACGACGCGGAAAAACGGAGAAAGAGCTACCGCAAGCTTTAGGAACCGTCTAACGACGCGAGAGTATCGTCGGCCGGTCGAATCGTTCGCTCCCTCAAGGAGCATGCACAGTGGAGCGAAATCGTACCGGTGAAGCGATTTTTCGGGAAAGTCATTGTCTGTGCATTTATTCAGACAGGGTAAAATATAGATCTGACCAATTCTACCATTTTATACAGTATTTTATATATAAAATTTGGAATATATTTTATACGCTAATTTATATGCAAAATTTTAAGTACATTTTATACAGCATTTTACATATAAAATTTTGAATATATTTTACACAGTATCTCTCATATATTAAATTTTAAATATATTTTATACAGTTTGTTTTATACAGTATTTTATACATATATAAAATTTTTGATATATTTTATACAGTGTGTTATATATACAGTATTTCATATACAAAGTTTTAAATATATTTTATACAGTGTTTTATATAGTATTTTATATATAAAATTTTTAATATATTTTATACAGTATTTTATATATAAAATTTTGAATAGCAAATTTTGAATATATTTTATGCAGTATTTTACATATAAAATTTGGAATATATCTTGTACAGTATTTTATATATAAAATTTTCAATATATCTTATACAGTATATTTTGTACAGTGTTTCATATATACAATTTTATAAATATTTTATACTGAGAGTATAGGTATTCTATATAAAATACTGTGTATATATATACATATATATATATATGTATATATATACATTGAATGCAATAAAATGAAATATAGGTCGTTTCAGTGAACGCACAAATAACGGAATGCTGGAAATCGGCTCGACCAGTTCGATTTCCCAGTTCGATTGTAGATGGAGAGGTCTGTAACGCGGGACTACGTGTAACTGCTTCAGGTTTCCGGTCGAATGCCATCGAGGCTGTTCTCATTCATGAATCCCCTCGCTGTGGAGATCTGGATGTCCATGCTGGGCGCTTACGTGATGGTCTCCTTGACGATTTGGATAGTGGCGAGGTTCTCCCCTTACGAGTGGGGAGAGCCCAGGGCTTGTCCCAGCTGCAAATGCCCCCTACAGGTAGGCTCCCGTCATGTGGTGCTGCTAGCTGACCGTGTAATTCGATCTGCGTGAAAACTATGCCATCGAGGGAGCCGTGTGAAACATGAGTTTACGGTGGACTTGAGCGAATCCCCTCCCCCGTTCGTCACTTCTGATCCGACTCTGGTTGACAGATGCACACGTTTTTCATGTGAAATTTAAAAAATCAGACTGATTTAATGCAATAACTTTGTTTCTCGGAATTATTTTTTTACGGAAATCGTGTCATTACATTCCTGACATTCAGCTGAAGAGAATGTGTCCAAACACGATACCCTTCGGTTCAGATTTACTCTTGCAGTACACGATTTAAGAAAACTTCTATTATCCGAATCAAGTCGCGAATGTCGAAATTCTTTCTTAACTAAATTTTCTTTTCTGTAGACGATAAAATAGTACAAAGTACTATCTTGTACAGTATCCCGAATCGCTAACACTGTAGCTAGCTAATAAGTTGTTCGGATAATCGAGGCTCCGCTATATCGCGTATTACACTATACATTTCATATAACTGAAATGGTACCGTGTTGGGTATCATTTTAATCAGCAAAGCGTCACGAACACACCAAGGCCAGCGCCACCAAAAAATAAATAAAAACAAAAGCGTACTGTTAAATGTTCCGCACAGCGTTCTTGCATTTGTTAAGAAATTGCTCGGTAAACACGACCGTTTGTCCCCGGGGCCGAATTAAGTGGCAACTTCCGGAGTCATCTGAGGTTATCATGCTGTAGCATCGTTACACGGATTCGTTGCAACCCGCATTGGCATACAGAATGTCTCCGGTTTTGAGGAATCTAGGGTAATTGCTCTCACGGCTCCCGGCGGGCGTGGCGCAGAATGTACAAGGGGGCCGAGAATAGACTGTGTGTGTAATTGTCCTTGAAATTTCGCACCACTTGGCGGGGGTCACGATGCGATCAGGGTGGTCACGTGAGCGCCTTGGATCCCGACAGCGACGACATTCCCCTGCTGAGAACCGTGAACGAGTTCACCCTGGCCAACAGCTTCTGGTTTATGGTCGGCACTCTCATGCAACAGGGCAGCGACCTAAACCCCAAGGTAAACATGTCACCACAGAGCCCGGCGCACGGGAAAAAAACATTGTACACTCTGCCGCAATACGCGTGGACGGAAAAGCTTGTTGAGTCTTGTTCGAATATTATCAATGTTATTCAATCTTATCAGAACCCGATCAATATTGTTCAACAATGTTCAATCTTGTTCGAATGTCATCAGCCTTGTTCAACCTTGTCCAATCTGGTTAGAGTTTGTCCAGTTTTGTTCAACCTTGTTCCATCTTGTTGGAATTTGATCAGTCTTGATCAAGCTTGACCAATCTTGTAGGAATGTGACCAGTTTTGTTCAACCTTGTTCCATCTTGTTGGAATGTGAACAGTCTTGTTCAATCTTGCTCCATCTTGTTGGAATGTGAACGATCATGTTCAATCTTGTTCCATCTTGTTGAAATGTGATCAGTCTTGATCAATTTTGTCCAATCTTGTAGGAATGTGACCAGTTTTGTTCAATCTTGAAGGAATGTGAACAATCTGGTTCAATCTTGCTGGAATGTGACCAGTCTTGTTCAAACTTGTTGGAATGTGACGAGACTTGTTCAATATTGTTACAATGTGACCAGTCTCGTTCAATCATGCTAGAATGTGACCAGTCTTGTTCCTCCTTGTTGGAATGTGACGAGACTTGTTCAATATTGTTACCGTGTGACCAGTCTTGTTCAATCATTTTGGAATGTGACCAGTTTGGTACAACCTTGGTGGAATGTGACTAGTCTTGTTAAACTTTGTTCGAATGTGACCGGTCTTGTTGAAATCTGATCAATCTTGTTAAATCTTGTTCGAATGTAATCAGTCTTGTTCAATCTTGTCTGAATCCGATCAGCCTCGTTCAACCCCGTTCAATCCTCCGGTACATTCCGAGATAAATGTTCCGAGGTACGCTGAAGAGGCTCCAGCGTAATTCCCACGATTCCCGAAATAAAACGAGCAGTGGTAGCTGCAAGCGACAAAAACCCGGCCCTCGAGCTTCAAAGTAACCCGTTCCTCGCAACAACATTATTCGCCGTAAAGGTGTCCGTTTAAAACGAGCTCGCGCAATTTCGCAGCCGTTGTAAAGCCGGTACGTGTGGAAGTCCTTGGATACACCGGTGAAGCTGCGTGCTCAGACCGACGGAGCTTTCCCTCTCTCTCTCTCTCGGAGCCACGAAAAACCTGCTTTCGCTTTATTCGCCCAACAATTACGAGGACAACAGCGTCTCTTTGCCCGTTTTGCCGACGAGGAGCACGTTCTTCTCTTTTCCTTGCTTTCGAGGCCGGCGTTTTCTCGTTTCCGGCCCCGTTCGGTTCTTTCCTGTCCGTGTTTTCCAGCCGAACTTTTTCTGCTTTTAATCATCGTAAGGTCATTCCTGACGTGGAACGTCGGATGTACCCCTGGATGTTCCTCGGATGTTCTCCTCGCCCCAGTGAAATTATTGTTCGAAGAATTTAGGAATTTCTTGAGAAAGTTAGGTTTTCGTAAAATGATAGTGACATCCCTGACGTGGAACGTCGGATGTACCCGTGGATGTTCCTTGGACGTTCTCTTCGCCCCAGTGAAAATCTGCGAAATCATTGTTCGAAGAATGAGGAATTTCTTGGGAAAGTTAGGTACTTGTGTGCTCCACATAAATGCTTGCAGGACATCCCTGACGTGGAACGTCAGATGTACCCCTGGATGTTCCTCGGACGTTCTCCTCGCCCCAGTGAACATCTGCGAAATTATTGTTCGAAGAATGTAGGAATTTCTTGTGAAAGTGTGTGTGTGTGTGTGTTAGGTACTCGCGTCCTCCATATAAATGCTTGCAATTTCCGAAAAATTCATCAATTCTGATACAACGTAAGTGAAGTACAAGCGACATCCAACAAGCTTCGCCGTTCCCGAAATGCGCCTAACCCGAGGAAACGATTTCAAGCACCTTATGAGTACATCGTGGCGTTCCCACGGTGATGTCGAGCAACGTCAAAGTCGGATGTTCATCGTTCGAATGTAGTTGTTTAGAAAACTATAGTACAGCTTTCCGCGTTACCGGATTATTTTGAAGAGATTCTTTTCATTAGCGAACCGCAACGCTTCGAGAGAACGCATGTCACCCCTGCATGCACATAGCAGCCAAGCACCTTATATTTTCTGTTGATCTCGATCTTGTCGCGTTTCGTTTGTCGTATCAGGACTTTCACAGTGAACGATTTTCCCATAAAAGTCTCCTTGAAATGCATGGGAAATCTGTTCTTTAAACACGCCCCCTCCCCGTAAAATCTCACGATAGTCGTTCGAACACAGTGATAAATATATATAGGGTCGACCGGGCGGTCGATAAAACGAAACACGTCGCTTTGCGTCATGCTTTGTAGCCCTCCCATAGACGATGCGCCGATTTCACACGTTGCTGCTCCCTTGACTGATAAGAATGGACGAGGGGCGACAATGGCGCATAAAAACCGCTGTTCACAGGATTCATTTCCTGCTTCTTCCTGGCCGGGAGCTCGTCTGAATCGATCGGATTTATCATTCGTGCTGGTGCGATTAAAAACGAAGCTTCTTGCACAGGTTGCATGGGCCTCCATTGCTCGTGGCCTCTATTTCCATGCAACAACGACACGGCAAGCTAATATAAGCGTGGTAAAAATGCTTTTCCACGTCCAGCTGAACAAAAATAATTCCCATTTTAAGAACCATAAAGATCGAGTCACGTTTTGAAGCTGAAAAATTCTGTGATTGACAGTGAACAAATAAACTAAAAAATGTTATCGCGACGTGTCCTGGGTCTGCAGAAGCCAATTGATTTATCCGTTGGGGTCCGACTGAATAAAACGTGACGGTCTATTTACCGTGAATAAAATGAACTGATAAGTAAGAATCGCGCAGAAATCCTCGTTGATTGAACGATCGTTAGCATTCGACAGCCCCGGCCAGAAAGAGCGGGGAACCCACGGTTTCGCGTGAGCAGGGAACATTCAATTCCGAGAACGCCTTCGCGAGAACGGAGAAAAGAATCAGTCGATTAGCTCGCTGATTACTTCTCCCTGAGCCATTTACCCCGTACAGTTTCTATCGTAACTCATCGAGCACGGTACCCACCAGTTTCCTGTGATCACTCACGTGACCCGCTCAACTCGGCTACGCCACGAATGTAGCACAATTCATGTGAACCATTGCTAGCTTCATTCTCAGAGAAAGAAAATCCTGATGTCCACAGCAGCTACGAACATTTGCTCTGCCTAATAGCAACCTGCTCGATTAATCTCACTGGAACCTGATATCCTGAAAAAAACTCCGCCTCTCTAGAAAAATAAATTTCACTTAATTGCAATTAAAGCATCCTGGAAAATATCTGACTATTTTCTGACATGAAAACAGACCTCCTAGGGGATTTTGTAGAATTTTTTAATTACATACTCCGGATAATGAAAAATCCGGAAGAATTCGAGGAGGTACAGAGCTCATAATTAATTAAAATTCTAAGCTTTGATTTTTCTTAGCAGTGTTTTCTGTTGAATTGATCTTTTTTTTGGTAAAGTGCCATTTTTTAAGAATAACTGACAGTGCTCCGATATTAAATCTGACCAATTAGGAAATTTTTTGGCATTTTTTAATTGCTAACTCCGACCGTAAGAAATGAATTGTAACTGTAAAATTTTTCGAAAACGTTACCCCGACTTAGGAAATTTAGTGGAATTCTTTAATTGCAAACTCCGGCTAAATGGAAACCCCGGAAAAATTCGGGGAAGCGCAGATTTCGTGATTGATCAAAATTTCGAGCTTTGATTTTTCTTGGCAGTGTTTTCCCATTGAATGGACCAGTTTTTGGTAGATCGTGTGAATGAAAGGGTATGAAGCAGGAGTTGATGGGCTTGGAAATTCTCGTTTAGCAGCTAGTAGATAGTTGTATAGCGTAATTAGCAGAGGATGATCGATAGATGAACACGATTTTCGCGATAAGGGAACACCTGTACTGCATACGGTGCTAGCCGGCTCTGGTGGTATGTGTGTCCATGTGGGGTTGTCATTGCCTCTCTCTGCGAGAGCGTCGCGTTCATGAGAATCCCAGGGCTACGCGTTGAAAGCTCAGACGAACGGATATGCGAGCAATTACGAACCTTTCAGCTCTAAGGGCCGCGTAATAACGAAAATTTCCCTTGAAAGTCCGCAGCCACAAAACCGCAAGTGGCGAATTATCGTTCATCTTGGAAAAGGCTAACAAAAAAAGTTCTTGTGCTTGAAAGGTATTCCGATGATAACGATAAACATAAGTCGCCGCACCACGTGCAATTCCTTTTACGACTGCGTTCATACATTCGTACTGTTCAACGATTCACAGGAACGAATTCACGTCAATTAATTTTTTATCATACTTTTAATTCCGAGTCGAAATATGTGCTGGAAATGAATTCGAAGCAGTATAAATAAAATGGAGCGAACGTCGATATTTTTTAATAACTTTTTAGTGACTCCACTTTATTAAATTTAGAGACTACAAAAGTTCATAGCGTTTGTGAATTCAAATCGAAATCTGAAATTCAAATATTTATTCAGTAACATATTTTCCATTCCGTTCTATTACTTTTTGCCATTTTCGAGGTAACTTCTCGCGTTCTTGAATATACATACATATGAATAAATACCTTAATTTCATCTTCGATTCTTAATTCGAAAACGCCTACGAACATTCTTTCCAATATTTTGAATGAGACTACATATTTTCTTTCTCGTTTTAGACAATATTTAAATACATTCGCGAGTGAATAAGAAAATTTCAAAGAATACTACAGTAAAGTCGTGTTTACTGTCCGCGATCGGATGCGCGATCACTGTCTAGTGCCTACCCACTACACTGTCATGCTGTCCTTTTCTTCGGTTGACGCGGTAGACGCAGTCATAAAAAAATGATGTCGGTATGCGATCACTGTCCATGCAGAACACAGGCTGTCCGACAGTAAACGCGACTTTACTGTATCTTGTTCTACAGAGTCCAAAGAATGATACTGTGTAAATAATAACTGTTTCACTATTTTTATAAAAGCACAGAAAATCGGCAAAGTTGCAGACTTTCAGAACCCGTTTTCTCTGAAATTATGAATTGAAAATTAAACGAGATGAGACTTTAACTTACAGAGCCGAGTAAAAATTAGTCGGAGAGTGTCAGGTACGAGTAGACAGACACAAAAGAGAAGTTATTCCGCAACGTGACTTCGAGGGCAACCGTTTCTCGGGTCGATCCGGCGCTAATGGCACGAAATATGCCATTAGCGGTCCCACGGTGCATAAATGAGACCGCATATTGCATTCTTCGATCTTGGAATGTTGCTTCAGCTGGGTGCTCGGGGCTCTTAAATCGTCTTCGGCCTCGATGCTCCACCTACGTGGTTTCGATTGATCGTCGCGGAGCTCTTTATGGGCTTCCGGCTCGGAGATGCGAGTCTGAAAAGACATTTGCGAGGAAGATGAGTGCTTTATGAACACCGTGATGACTGTTCGGTGGCTTAGGAATGCCCTAGAAACTTCCACCTGGCTCTCCATTCCCGTCAAACACGAACATTCCCCTTGAAATGATTTATTATTAAAACATCCACTCGGAATGACGATTATTCCGCGCAGTCAATTATTTAGTCGGGTAAACTTTACTATACCGGACTCAAAATTTGTGCCTTTCTCCTATAAATTATGATGTATTTGGTATGTAATCCAGTAGATTTTTACCCGGGGCGGCTGCAGATCGAAGTTTCGATCATGTAGGATCAATGGTACAGGAGTTACGGTTGCTTAAAGTTGTGCATTTTTCAGTGTCTTTGATAGCTAAGGGCGCTGTCATATTTGTTTGTAGTGACGATCGCGACCCGCTGAACAAGCAGAACCGCTAGATGGCAGCACGGGCACACAGTAATCTCGTGAACCAAACCAATATGGCGGCGCCCTTACTTGTCAAAAACATTGAAAAATGCACAACTTTAAGCAAGCATAACTCCTGAACCATTGATCCTACAGTATCGAAACTTCGACCTACAACCGCCCCGGGCACAAATCTACTGAATTACATACCAAATACATCATAATTTATAGGAGAAAGGCACAAATTTTGAGTCCGGTAAAGGAAAGAGCAGCCATTTAGTCGATTCAGGATCGTTTTTAATTGCAACAAATGTTTTTACACAGTTTGATAGCCACAATAATACCATACAACTCGTTAAAAATTTTTTGGAATTATTCAGGGTATGATTCCACCCCTTTAGATTGGACAGATTTGCAACCAACTGGAGTGAAATGGAAATTTGTTTTCTTTCTTAATATTTTTAATAGTTCGGAAAATATAATAATATAACAGTGGTTTTAAATTCTTCCGACGTATTCACTGTATCGAATTATAAATGAACTACATATAAATATAACTTTATAAAAATAACATTGTATGGAACTAAAATGCAGAAAATCTGGTACTTATAATAAAATAAAATTGTCTAGTTATTAATAATATAATTGTCTACGCTGTCTACTTATAATTGAATAAAATATCGGTGGACGCTCACTTTTGTGTCTGGCTACGTGCGTACCAATTCTACTGGAACCGAATAGTTAACAAAGAGTAACGAAGAGCAAAGAGGCAGAGGGAACGCTGTTAAATCATTCATTGTCCCAGAGCCCGAGGCCACAGCGTTGCCAAGTATCCACCTGTTGTTTGGGCTGTTTCGATCCTTCACTCGGCCCAAAGGCACAATAAAAGAAAAGAGTTATTCGCCAGCAACTCGAGGCAGAATTTATGGAACATGCTCGAAAAAGGAATTGCCTTCGCCACGGTTTTCTCAGAGTAACTAAAGAATAATATCGATCGTCATTGTCAGGCGACTAGCACAAGAATTGTGGGCGGGATCTGGTGGTTCTTCACGTTGATCATCATCTCCTCGTACACGGCGAATTTAGCCGCGTTCCTCACCGTCGAGAGAATGATCACGCCGATCGAGAACGCCGCCGATCTAGCCGAGCAGACCGAGATCTCTTATGGCACTTTGGAGGGGGGCAGCACCATGACCTTCTTCAGGGTGAGTACCACGTTATGCGACTCGTAAAAAGTTCAACATTATTATCTAATATAGAGCTGAACACTTCCAATTTAAAAATAAAAACAATTTTTTAACTCTTGTAAAACTGGATTTATTAAAATCATTTCACAGTTATCTTCTTTCCCATACTTCTCAATCTACTCCTGATCGATCAGCATTTCTTTCTTTGAACTCGGAAAACTTTTTAATAACTTCAGTTGATTCTTTTTTATCATTACCTCGAAACATTAAATACATTTTTGCATTGTTTGTTCCTTCTATTTAATTTCCATACTTTCTGCGTAATTTTCATTTCGAATTCAGAATAAAAGAGGATTTTTTTTATCGTTACTTCGAAGCAATAAATACATTTTTGCATTGTTTGTTCCTTCTATTTAATTTCCATACTTTCTGCGTAATTTTCATTTCGAATTCAGAATAAAAGAGGATTTTTTTTTATCATTACTTCGAAACATTAAATGCATTTTTCGCATCGTTTAATGTTCTAGCTGGAACAGTTTTCCAATCCGCTGTAGTTGAATTTCGAGCAAAACAGACCGGAAATGAACGATCCAGAACGTTGAAGAGCGAATCCTCGTAACTTACTGAAATTCCGAAAGCACAATAAACATTTCGAACTTTTACATTTTCGCTGGAAAACATCAATTAGAACATTCGAAGCGTCGACAACAGTTTTCACCCACTTGTCGATAGTTTTCCGCCGAACGGTTTTTTCCCGTTTTCGCTCGTCCCCCACGATTTTCGTGAACGTGTGAATATGCGAATTATACTTACCGATTGTAATCGTCCTCGCGACTAATTTGACTAATCATCCCGTCGGACGCGCACGCTGAAATTTTCGCGCATCCGCGGCACGTTTTCGTTCAATTTCGCACGGTCGTTAAATTTCCGAGGGGTTCCTCACCGAGGACTCTTAAGGGAGTATCCTAGTTCTCAACTTTCCAAAAATGAATTTGTTACGTTTCCTTTCAATTTAAGGTCGTTGAACGTGTGTGCAAAAGGATTTGTTTGAATTCCTAAAATTGATTTAGTTATAGGTAGTTGAGAGTACACTCTGCACATAAACAAATGTATGTAACTCATGCAATTTTTCTTATTTTTACATGAAAAAAATGACACGTGTGCTCCAAGTACCTGTAAATATGTCTGCCAAATCCTAATTTGAAAGGTCCAATAGTTCTCCCAGCAAAAATTCCGAAATTTAGCAAACAGACTGGTACTTGAAACCAGGCAACCCCTCAAAACACGTCTTTATAAGAAAATATACAATGTGTGCAACTTTTATTATTTCCCATTGAAAAAATTCCTGCATGTACCTGAAGTACCACTGTATACGTGTAAAAAAAATCTAGACGCGAAAAGTCCAGCAGTTTCCCGGCAGAAAATTCCGAAAAATCGTATTCAACCAGAACACTTAAACCCGGTGCACACGAAGCGATGGAAACCGCGCGCGACAGTAAGCATCTGGTGACGTCACGGGCAGACCTCCAGCGTGAAACAAAAGCTATATCAGAAAGGGATACGCTTCCAATACACTCCGGAGGAGTAGCGACCGATAAAACGTTCCCGCGAGCAGAAACTAAAAAAGAGAAAAAGAATCGGGAACGCAATTGCGGAATAATCGGGGGGCGAGAATGAAAACGCGTCGGTATAGTAAAAAAAGGAAAAACGAAATTCACGCCGACCGGATTTTTTTTCGAGAGATACAATATTTCGAAAGCACTCTCCGCGATGAGCGAGAGAGTTCGCACGTTCGGCAGTTATTTTGTTCCCTGTCGAATAAACGTCGTATAAACGAGGGAGGGGAGGCGAAGCGATTTTATATTTTTAATAGGTCGGATCCCCGTGGCAATCATGTCGGAGGCTGTCAGTCAGGAGATCTGGTCTTCTTTTATGTTTAATAGGATTCGAAGATCGGGATTTATCAGAAGATGTGGAGGTTCATGGAATCGAAGTCGCCCTCGGTGTTCGTGAAGAGCTACGAGGACGGGGTGAAGAGGGTCCTGGAAGGAGACTACGCCTTCCTGATGGAATCCACCATGCTCGATTATGCGGTACAACGGGATTGCAATCTCACGCAAATCGGCGGCCTGTTGGACAGCAAAGGCTACGGGATTGCCACCCCGAAAGGTAATATCGGAAAACAATCGAACCGCGCCAGCACGTACCGCCTTTGCGATCCAACTACCACAATATTCGAAGAGATAGTCCTGCTCCACCTGCACGACCATCAGGCTGGTTTGTGCCTGAAGGATTCCCGATGCTGCACCATTTTTACAAACATTTCGGACACGTCCTTCCTTTCTGCAACACTGATTCAAGCTATTTTTTTATTCTGTCTTATTTCATTGATTTTTTTTGGGTGTACTTCCGAAAAGGACATACCGCCGAACAATACAACATAGAATGTGTATTTCGATGAGACCTACAACTTTTATTTGAAGTATTTTTCAACATTACCATTACGTACGGAAATAAATGGAAAAATTTTTCGTGGTTTCTGCTATGAAAATGAAATTTGCGCCAATTTTCACTATCATATTCGTAATCAGCACGTCAAAATACGTAAGAATCCAGAGTATAAAAAAAAAATCGGAGGTATGTCCTTTTCGGAAGTTTATAGAAAGTTTATAGCAGGCTGTAGAAATATTTGCAGCAATTGAGACATAAATTTTTAAACGCTCTATTTCTTACAATTTTTTCTTGCTTGGATTGAAGCTGTTTTTATTCATTTTAATTATTTCATTGATTTTTGTAAGGCAAGTCAATATGTGCACTAGACTGCAGAAATATTTGGAGCAATTGATACAGCATTTTTTAAACACTCCATTTTCTACAATATTTTCTTGCTCGATTTAATTGATTTTTACTACGAATTGAAACGTGCACTAGACTGCAGAAATATTCGGAGCAATTGATACAATCATTTTGAAACACTCAATTTCATTTGTCTACTATGTTCTTGTAAAATGCAGTGTGGAGAATGGCACTGGAAATTATTTCTCACGTTTATGCAAAATTTACTGTGCTTTTTCTAAACAATGGTTTGTTGGACTCGACTCATCCTGTACGCCGGGAACGTAAACAGTATTCTCCCGTTATCATGATTTCGTGTTTGTCATGTCGGTGCAAACTATTATTTCTCCGTGTGGCATAAAGAGGTGTGGTGTTTACTGTACCACGGGAAATATTAGAGCCGTGTTTATGGAGCCGACGTGCAATAAAATTATTGGAAAATGTGCTCGCAAATCTGCATAATCAAATCGGACAGTCCCGAATAACGCGTTTGTGGAAAGGGAATTACAGAAGTGAAAGTATTAACAGCGTGCAGACGAGAATTTAATGTATTTTTCGAATGTACAGGATGTTTGAAAATGTTGCACGAAATTATTTTGCAATAATTGAAATTGAAATAATTGAATAAATCTGGGGAATCATTCTGGGGGGCATCTTGAAGTAAATTTTAGAATGCATTCCGGTAGGAATTTCTTAACGTTAGAGTGGTCAAATTGAAGGGGAAAGAGTGTACTTTCAGATGGGCACATAGAGATTTAATAGTGAATAAGAAATTATTTGTCAGAATTGATAAAATCCGGAATTGAGCTGAGATAAAATCGACTCGATTTTAGGAGGAATATTTGAATAAATTTTCAAATATGTTCTCGTAGGAATTTTTTAACTTCCTAGGTGTCAAATTAAAGGGGAAAGAGTGCACTTCAAGATAGGCATACAGAAAATAAAAAATAAATACGAGATTATTTTACATAGTCCATATTATCCGACCCTCGACTCGGACAATATCGACTCGATTCTTCATTGATTTTGGAGTCACTTTTTAAATATGTTCCCGTAGGAATTTTTTCACGTTTGACGGCTAAATTCAAAGCTGGAGAATCGCACTATAAGATAAAGTCACTCTAATTAAAAAAGAAATGCAAAAACATATTGAAAAATCCCATAGAACCCCTTCGCCAGGCAAAATCGTCCGTTTTCCAACGTTGTTTGTTTTCGGTTCTCCGAGCGAAAGCGAAAGTGAACGGCTAATCCGGCGAAGCCTAATCGCGGTAACGAGGTGATTTTGCTTGCAGGATCTCCGTGGCGGGATAAAATATCGTTGGCGATCCTGGAGCTGCAGGAGAAGGGTGTTATACAGATCCTGTACGACAAGTGGTGGAAGAACACCGGGGACGTGTGCAACAGGGACGAGAAGAGTAAAGAGAGCAAGGCGAACGCGCTGGGGGTCGAAAATATCGGTGAGCAAACGAAATTAAATTTTTTACAGTGCGAGAGAGAGAGAGAGAGGACAAAAAAATTGTGAATCCCAGGGAGAAAAATGAGGAGCTCCGGTGTGTTTTATCTGGCGTCGCGTCGGAACGCGGTGAATTTTTTATTTCCACTTATCAGCGGTTTTGCTTGATAGAAAGTACCAGCGAATCTTCGTTTATTTTTCCGAACTCGCGGTGCTGCCGGAGGAACGAAGAAAAATAAAACGTGCCGCGATGATGTTTCAAAAGACGCCGGAAGTTTTAATTAGCAGCCACGGTCTCGCGCGAGCATATCACTTTGAAATAAGTGTTAAACGCGCTGACAATTATCGCGTAGTAGTAGCGCGGAAGCTTTGATTTAATTATGAATAATTACGGGAAAAACGCGGCCCGCTGTGCAGGGTCCCGTAACGTTTACTTCTCGTTAATGAAGTACGTATGGCTCCTGTATTAATTGTAATTAGATCGCGAGCGTACCCCGGAGAAAAATTGTCGGAAGACGTGGAGCATGCTAGTAATTAGTAGAGGGAAGTTTTCTGGAATCCAGTTGGCGTTTTTATAGCTGCAAGTAGAATTAAGTAAATTTATATTAATATTGAATAAATGTTTCAAACATTAGCCGCAGTGAAAAAATTATGTTTGAGATGAGAATATTCCAGGAATATTCGCAGTTTCTAATTAGTTCATTTGCATTCCGACATACGAAACAATAATTCTGTGTCTAAACACTCTAGAGTTACGATGACAGTTAGTTCGTAAAGGGCGGATGCCCTTAATGGGGCCGGGGGGAATTCACTTTGGGTCTGCGTCGTCGAAATTGTTAACAGGAAAATAATAGTTACCTCGTAATGCCTGGATAGTCAGGACATAATGATTATGAAGTGCATGTCTGATTAAATAAATGCTAGTAGTGTTCCTATGTTCCAATCCGATATTTAAAAAAAATACCAGTTGGTTCCTCGGATCATCCCCCACAAATTCAGCATATCTAATGAAATAATTATTAACAGTGTTCCCATGTTCCATTTCCATTTTTAAAAGATACAAGTCGGCTTCTCGGATCCTTCCCCAGAAAATCAGCATGTCTCATTAAATATAATAACTATTAACAGTGTTCCCATGTTCCATTTCCATTTTTAAAAAACACTAGTCGAGATTCCTCGGACCATCCCCCACAATATGTGCTTTCTAAACAAACAAACCGACCACAGGAGGCTCGGAAAAAAATAAAGTCTTCAGCACGTCAGACTTAACTCAACATTGAAGACCTGGCAGTATCGATCTGGACAGCTCCTTACTTTGCCGGACTCAAAATTTGTGCTTTTCTCTTATAAATTATATGATGTATTTGGTATGTAATCCAGTAGATTTGTACCCAGGACGTTTGCAGGTCGAAGTTTCGATCCTGTAGGATCAATGGTTCAGGAGTTATGCTTGCTTAAAGTTCTGCATTTTTCAATGTTTTTGACACGCAAGGGCGCCGCCATATTGGTTTGTAGTGACGGACGCGCGCCGCTTACCGAGCAGAATAATTAATGAGCTGGTTGGTGATTAGGTCGGGGCTCGCGGTCGTCACTACAAACCAATATGGCGGCGCCCTTACCTGTCAAAAACACTGCAGATTGCTCAATTTTAAGCAAGCATAACTCCTGAACCATTGATTCTAAAGGCTCGAAACTTCGATTTGCAGATTCCCCGGGTACGAATCTACTGGATTACATACCTCATAATTTATAGGTGAAAGGCAGAAATTTTGAGTCCGATAAAGTAAAGTTTACCCTCGATCTATCGATAGAAAATCGTCCTCGAAGAATCCCGCTAATGAGACCGACAGAAAGCAGTTTCTACAAGCAAGTTGACAGCAACAATCGCCAGGTAGGAGGTTCGAAAACAAACTTCGAAGACTTCGAAGCCGGGGAAAAAGAATAAGTAATGTATTCCGGGTTCGTTACGGAGAATCCAGTTCATTACGGGCGACGTTTGACACAATAAGTGTCGCCTGAAAGAGTATTCAGAGGCGGCCAGAGAGAAAACGGGCTTTCAGCCGCGGGGAAATCTCGCGTGAAAGTTCTTCGGCGCGAAATTTTTCTTGGGAGAGCCACCTCCCCCAGATTTCATGGGAGACACAACAAGTCCTTTTTCCAGCTTCCCTGCTGTCTACCACTTCTACGATTCTCTCCCAGACAGAATCCATTCTCGGCGGGATTCTTCCACCCCCTCCTTCTTCTTTTCTTTCTCTAGCGCGCTCACTCGGCCGGTCTGTAACTTTGGTGAGTGCCCACTTTGGTAGGAATGTACTCGTCGAGACAAGCAGAAGGACGAACGCGGAAATTTCAGCCTCCCGCTAATCGCTTTTCTAGGGGGACCCGCGTCCTCTATTTGCCAGGGGGGCTGCGAACCGAGACCCCTCCGAGCTCGGAAGTCGACGAATAAATTGAACTCGGTTTCTTTCTACCCGCAAACCCGGAGGCGCCTCATGAATTTCGTCCGGCAATTTTCTTGCGTTTCATTCAATTTCGAGACGCCTTGTCTCATGATAATATCACGAGTCCCCGTGGAACTTGCAGCGCTGCAATGTAATATCGTATATATCTTTTATTTTCTGTGTGCCCATCTTGAAGTGCACTCTTTTAATTTGAGACCCCGGACGTTCGAAAATTCATATGGGAACACATCCCAACATTAATTGTGAAAAATTCCTACTCTTTCCCCTTTAATTTGAGACCTAGAACGTGCCAAAATTCCTATGGGAGCACGTTCTAAAATTTATTAAAAAATTCTTCCTAACATCGAGTCGATTTGTCTGAACTCAGTCTCGGATTTTATCAATTCTGCAAAATAATTTGGAATTTCTTTTTAAATCTCTATGTACCTGTCTTAAAGTGCACCCTTCCCCTTTTAATTTGAGACCATGAACATCCCAAAATTTCTACGGGAAGACATTCTAAAATTGACTCGAATTCCTCTCACGCGCGCTACCCTAACAGAATGATGCATCCTGAAACCGGATCTAAGAATCGCATTTCCCACTTGAAACGCGTCTGGCATCGTAGCGGAAGTGAAGAAGTAACTCGCATGGTGGTGGCCACAAATTTTTAATATAAACCCGGTGCGCTGAAATCGACTGAAAAACGTTTCACCGGCGCGCGGCGTGCTCCGCTACGAAAATAAGTGCTGCGGAGTTAAATTGAGATGCAACATTGCGAGATGGGAGAACCGGGGTACAAAAGGAACGAAAAAATCGAATACTCCAGGCTCCAAGTAAACACGAAGTTAGCTCGATGCGAGAGAGAGAGAGAGAGAGAGAGAGAGAGAGAGAGAGAGAGAGAGAGAGAGAGAGAGGGAAAAGAGCGTGGTACAGTTGAATGTATCGTGCAACGTGTGCATGCAGAAGTTGAAAAAGTTTACGAAACGCCGAGCCTATACACGGGGTAGGAACTTTGTCGATATCGCTCCGCGAACAGTGAAAACAGAACTCGCATTTGCTCGCATCAAATCGAGAAGGGAACGCTGCGTGTGTGCACCGAAAACTTTTGATCAGGCTGCTGACTTTCGACCGTGCCGGATACCTAAGCGATTTAATGACGTCGGCAGTCTAAAAGTCAGAGCCACGGCTAGAGTGGACGTGACCATTAGTCTAGGATTTTTCTTTATGTTAGAGGAATGAGCGTGAACTTTAATAAAATAAATTGTATTTTTAATAAAATCTTTAAGAGGAACATTCTAGGCGAATTTAAAATGTGTTCATCCAGATATGGACCGTTTATTTTGAAAGTGGTGTAAGTCCATCTTTTTTAAAAATGAGATATCACACAATTTGTGATTAATTTAGGGTAAGCTTTCTATTTATAACTACTTAATATTTAATATCTTTAAAAATGCCAATGCTTTGTTCAATTTAAAATTGGCCAACAAAAGAAATTGGATCACGTGGTTACCAAACCACAGAGATTTACGTAGACAAAATAATAAATTTATTCTAGATTTTAATTACGAGAGAATTTCGTTCCGACGAAAAATCTACAAAACATAATTCGAAAAAGGGTAAGAAAAAATACTAACGGAGAAAAGGTAACCTGGCTGAAAAGATGTTGGATGAGGTTTTGCAAAAGTGTACCGTATACTATTTTATATAAAACATCGATAGAGGACACAGAATCTAGGACGTTAGATTTATCACTAAATGTCGAATACGCCAAAAGAATCGCCCTGGCGCCTTTGTATAACGATGCCAGACCTATCACCTACGAAAAATATAAGGATATGGAGCAGTTATTACCTTATATACCTCCTGTGCATCATAAATATTTCAAAACACTGCAGTCATCTTCTGTAAAATAATCTTTATATAATCTTGATAATATCTGACCGGATAACTTTATAATGTCAGTTTTTGTAGCTAATGGAAGAAATTTACTAGAAGATATATAAGTGTTATGTATAAATTTAAAACCGGTTTTTTTTTACTGAAAACCCGGTTTTCGAATTGCATAATTTTCTTCTAAAAACCGGTTTTCAAAGCGACAAACCCTAAAGAGCATCGAAGCAACAAAAATTGGACTTACACCACTTTCAAAATGAACGGTCCATATCACGCGGTGCCCATAGATTTCTAGCAGAATTGTGGATGAAAGAATGAATGACAACATTTGAGAAAAATCGCGGGGGTTCATCGGAGCAGCTGAGAGCAGCTGGATCGCGATAATTGTAAAATGATCACCACGGCGCAGCTCGTTAAATGGCACAGCACCATAAAAGGACCAAAGAGCATCCGTCATCAGGAAGTCGGTGCAGTTTAAAATAATTTCACCGATGTCGATGGTGTAACTTCATCTGTATGCTAAGTGGAGCTCGGCCCTTCGTCAGGTGAGTCCGGGACCGGGCTCATTTCACCGTCGAGATTTGCATAACTGCGCTGACGTTGTGATTTAAAGGACATCCTACGCGTTTCGCCGGAAGGTCTAAAGTTTCCCGTATGAACGTCCGTCTATTTCCTTGAACCGCGGTCTAACTAATTTCGCGGCACGACGACAAAAGGCAATGTGTTTTAGCCGGCGAGCCTCGTCGAGCCAGGTCTTTGTAATTAGAAAGTCAAACAGGATGTCCCACTGGCTGTGTTCGACATGGAAATTATTCCCGCTGAAAATAAGACTGAATCCGTTGAATTTTTCAAGCTCGAATTCAGTCGCTTTGTCAATCTTTCAACGCGATCTCCGTACCTCGCGTAATACTGCTGTGCACCTATCATAAAGTGCAATCTTTCCCCTTTAATTTGAGACCTCGAGCGCCCAAAAATTCCCACGCGAACACATCTTAAAATCTTCTACAAGGATTTGTAAAATCCGACCCTCCGCGCTCAGACAAAATCGACTTCCGAGAGGCAGCTTAGAGGCAATTTTAGAATCTATTCCCGTGGGAACTTTGGGACGTTCCACATGTCGACTTAAAGGGGAAAGAGTGCAGTTTAAGATAAGGTAGCGGAGATTTCAGGAGATGCTCGCAGATTAATCCAGAAAATTGAAAAAACCGAGCAACAAAGTTTTGCGAAGATGACTCGATTTTGAGAGAGATCTTTGCATTAATTTTAGGACGTGATCCTGTAGGAATTTTGGGACGATCTAGGTCTCAAATTAAAGAGTGAAGAGTGTACTTTAAGATTGGCACATAGAGATAGAAAAATGAACGCGAAATTATTTTGCAGAATTGATAAAATCCGGAATTTAGCTCACACACAAAATCGACTCGATGTTCGGAGGAATTTTTGAATAAATTTTAAAATACGTTGCCCTAGAAATTTTTGGACGTTCCATGTCTTAAATTGGAGGGAAAGGAGTGCACTTTAAGATGGATATAGGAAGGTATAAAATCGCACCCTTTCCAGCTCGGGATGTATCAATGAAAAATGTTCCGTTAATCGCAGCGACAATAATCGATAAATTCCTCAAGCATCCCCTTATCACATGTACATTCTCCAGCTGCGAATCTTCTCGGTAACTTTCTAGCAGAGCCCGAGGCCCTTTCCCTTCCGTTGCGCGATCTCTTAACTCCCGATAAAAGTTTCTATACCTCCTTCACATCCGTCGATTTTCTTACCTCTGGAAGTTCCAGGGGCAAGAAGAGGAACTCTTACGGTGGGGGGTGAAGGTAAGAAACTCGAAGAATCGAAGCGAAACAATGGTTCGTCGATCGACGAGGTAAGCGTAAATAACGACAGTATGGTGGTGGTGGGGAGCTAAACAGATGGAGAGATAAATAGACAAATAGATGGAAGGGTGAAAAGGGGTAGTGGGAAAAAAAGAAGGCAGAAGAGGGCGTTGGATGAACAGATTCAGGGGAACAGTTCTCGGTGGCAGGTACATTAACTCCTCGGCGTGCGAGAGGCCGAGAGGCGACGTCAGAAAAGAAACGGAGACACCCGGCGGCGGTAAAATAACGAGCTTCCGGTTTTCTCATTCCAGGTGGTGTCTTTGTTGTGCTGCTTTGCGGGCTGGCGCTCGCGATCCTCGTGGCGATCCTCGAGTTCTGCTGGAACTCCAAAAAGAACGTCCAATCGGAGAGGGTAAGCGAGCTGAGCGCTCTCAGGGAGATAATTGCGTGCGATTTCGTGCTTCGCGCTGCAACCTGTCCGTTGAACGAACGCCTAAGTCCGTTCAAATTAGTGTTTAATCGGTGTTTAATTTACCTAGTTAAATGGAAGACCAAACTTCATTAAATCCGCTGTTTCAACGTAGATATTTATGAACAATTCTGGGTCAATTTCAAGTCAGAAATCTATAAAAATTCTAGGTCGGCTTAAAGTCAGAAAAATAAAAATTCTATGATAATTCACTTTCAAGTCGGTCAAGTAGGTCAGTTTCAAGTCAGAAATCTATAAAATTCTAGTTCAATTTCAAGTCAGATATCTATACAATTTTTAGGTCAATTTCAGGTCAGAAATCTATAAAAATTCTAGGTCGGTTTCAAGTCAGAAAAATAAAAATTCTAATTCAGTTTCAAGTCAGAAATCTATAAAAATAGTAGGTCAATTTCAATTCAGAAATCTATAAAAATTCTAGGTCAGTTTCAAGTCAGAAATCAATCAAAATTGTACATCAATTTCAAGTCAGAAATCAATAAAGTTGTACATCAATTTCAAGTCAGAAATCAATAAATATCGTAGATCAGTTTCAAGTCAGAAATCTAAAAAAGTCTGTCACAATAAATCAGAAATCTGTAAAAATTCCAGAAGCGTTCATTCGGTGGACAGGTAGCACTCTGTGCTGCATGGGTGTGCGCCTCCTCTCCTAAGCGGTGCAAGGCCGTTTGTCTCCGCACTCTGTCCGCGTTCTCTATTGTATTACTATCTATTCTGCTCCTTTCGATCCTAAGTGGGAAACTTTCTGCTCGATGTGTCAGTTGCATGCCGGGACGGCTACTTTTCCAACACCCTATATGTGTTGGAATTTGTTGTATATTATTTATTTATTACTTAAGTATTTATATATAAGTATATATGTATTTTAATATTCCATAGTTTGTTCAATTTGTACCATATATTCCCTAGTTAGAGTTAAAACATCTTTTCGTCAATATTTGATTGTTTCAGTGTGGAACATAAGTACATGTTGGGTGTTAGAAATTGTTCATATCGAGAGAGATTACATGTTTCAGTAGAAATAACAAACTAATCGGAATGTAATCCTGTTTGCACAACTTCTACCTCCTCCTATGCACCACAGTATTGTCATGCTCTATTCTCGTTTCATTTGCCTGACTCGTATCGCTTATTCTCTGTGTCTGACTACAAACGTACTCGTTCTACTGTCTTTACTCATTGCACTCATTGCGCACCTCTCACGATCAACGATGCAGGTTTCATATTGTTTTGGCTGACTGAAATTCATCGAAAAGTTCGATTAAAACAATATTAATATTGACGTTAATATTTACTCGACAATATTTTTTTGCAATTGGTAAACACTTTCGTTTTGGTCGAAAGAAAAGGTTCGGAAAATCTGCATCGACGATTCGAACGCAACCCTGATCCGCCAGCTAGGTTCCACGCAAAAAATCCATCGCTGACACTAGCATGCAGGTGAGGCATTCAACGAAAGTGATCCTCGATCGAAAGAATCACATGCAAGAGAAACGACGAAGAACATCCATCGTTTACCCGTTTTAAACACGTTAATCACCCTGAACCGCCTCGATACGAATCACCGTGCGCCAAACCGCATCCGCGCACAGATGCACTCACGAATAAGCTAGAAATTCATTCTCCGACGAATCCCTCGGTACGCGGCTGCACTACGTTCGTTCTCGCGTACACTCCGCCGCAAAACCATCGGACGTTGATGTTTCCCCATACCGGAAAATATACAACGAATTATTTCAATGACATTGTTGTGAGATATTAAAAATAACTCGTTAATTCCCTGAATAGACAAGTACGGGGTGCCCCAAAAATAATGCACCTCCACCAGAGGGGTTCCTGAGATGATTCGCAGTAACTTTTTCCTTTACGAAAATCTTCTCCGTGGCTTCGTTCAGGACTTATTAAAGAAAATCCACGGACCGATGGGCGTGGCTGTGCCGGAACCCGCCCACTTGACCTCGGACAAGGTCACCGCGTTTTTTGTTAATAACTCCTGAACGAAGCCACGGAGAACATTCTCGCCAAGGAGAAAATCACTTGAAATCACCCGAGGAATCACATTTTCGGGAGAGCCTGTATTTTCAACGTACGAACGATTTTGTGTCGGAGTGTACCGCCTTCACAGCAACCGCAACAAGCACCCATCGAGCCACCAAGCATCACGCATCAACGGTCGTAGGCACTCGAGTAAACCGAACAAAACTGAAAATGTGCAACACAGAGAAAAAAAAAGAGAGAAAAACGGAAACGGCCTTGCTCCGACGGTTGGGTAGAGGGGTGGCGAGAAAGGGGAAGAATCGCATGGTTATCGAGGTTCCCCGATTGTCTTGTGTATCATTTGTTCGTATTGCCGTGGCTGCTGTGCTCCGTGGACAACGTTGTCTGTCTACCGATCGGCTCTATCTACTTCGCGGGGGCCCTCGCCAGTCCTTGTGCGCCGAGATGGTCTCGGAATTGCGGTTCGCCGTGCGGTGCGGTTCCCGGCAACGGCCGGCCGCGAAAACGCGGAATTCAGACGCGGCGGTTCCGTGCGGAAGGTGCAGCCCGCGGGCCAGCAGAAGGAGAACTAGATATTGCTCGACGGGACACGAGGAGACCATCTACATACCGAGCATCGAGATACCGCGGTTAAATGGTGTAAGTCCTGTCCCTCACGACGGGCTCGCGATCCACGTGGCCTCTTCCGGGATCCGAATCTCTTCCGCCATCTTAAACTCCATCGGGTTCTATCAGCTGTCTTTGTAATTTTATCATTTTTCGAAGACCATGAATAATAATTAGACTGCTGATCTTTATGCGAAATAAAAATTGTCTGCATCGATTGCAACAAATAGAAACCAAATTAAATGTTATTTTTTCCCTTAATGATTTTAATGGAAGAGAAATCATATATTGCCATCTTCAATGTAAAAAGTTTTCCAACAATTTTTAATTTTTTAAATTTCCAACAATTTATACATAAAGATCCGCAGTCTAATAATAATCATTGATATTCACTGCCGACGATACGGAATTCGAACGTTTTCAATCCCGGGTCAAAATAGACCCAATCTATTCGAGGATTGGCGCAGTTCAATGAATTAGAGAACCTTTGGATTTTACACGAGAGATTCGAATTTCTTCGAAATCCTCTCTTTTCAGCAGAAAGCTGAGAAACTGTTTTACAAGTTCGAGCGACTCTATAGACTGCGCAAACATTTTTTTCCCCCTTTAAAACAACTTTGTAGAGAGGAGCTGTCCCTTTACAACGTCCTTTGAATAGTTGATGTGTGACTTTTTGTTGCTATTTTTTTTCGCACTTTCAATGGAAACTGTGCCGTCTGCATTAGAATAGCCGACAGGTGCACTAGCGAAGTGGTTGCACCGTCGAATGTGCACTTCGTGTGCATACGGTTTAAAAATCCTCAATTATTTTATCCTTCGCGAAAACATTTTAGCAATCGCAAATTTACAAAAATTGAATCTTCCGTGTATTCTGCTCGTGTGGAGTATTTTCAAAAATATTCAACGAATGATATATTTATTTACAGATAATAATAATAAACATTTTTTGTCACCGTGCTTACAATCTGTTCATCAGTATGAGAATCGTTTTTACCGCTTGTGCATTGTTTGAGACGAGAGCACAGTTACAGAATAGTAGTCTCGAAGAGGTCCCAGAAGAGGCGCCACTGTAGATCGCGGAGCAGTGCCCGACGTCACGGTAATTAGACGCTGACTAATTAAACTGAAATTGACGTACCTATACGTACCACGCCCGCTATTGGTCAATTGTATTATCGATTGGAATCGATTACCGTGACCAAGACACGTCTCCAAGAAGCCCAAACCACTGTATGCGTCACCGATTTTGTTTTGGACAGATGCAAAGAAACGGGTACACGTGTGTATGTTACGCACCTTGGTGTCCACTCTGTACACACATTGCTAAACATTTGCGTACACTTGACTAAATCATTTATGGCATGGCGATTGGTGTTAATGTTTTACACTGTTTGTTTAAACAAACATCTCGTCGGATATTCGATTATCGATACAGACTTACTGAACGTTTCTCCTTGTGCATATGTATGTGCATCTGATATTGTTCTATGTTATCTTGAAATTGTTCTACTCTATTTGTTTATTGTCTCGTATATTTTATTATTCTGTGTTTCTTTCATTTGTCCACCTCTTGATGTTTCTCTTCTGTATGCGGATGTCCAGAGTTTATTTTAGAATCTGCATTTCCCGTTGATTAAAATAATTATTCCCGTCAATATGGAAATGGTAGGATCGTGTGTAAAACATTGGAAACTCGCATTATGTAATTATTTTTCGTATATACAATGTAGCAGGTAATAACGAACAAATGTAGCGTTATCAACGGAGTTTCTTTCTCGATGAACAATCCATTTCAAACTTCTGATTAATATACCTTCGAGCGTACGTTCGCCTGGATCCCCATATACGCTGCGCAGAATTTAAAGTGGACGCGCTTATAACTCCGTCAGTTAAATCTGTTAATTTCAAGTTTCATGCGCGTAGAAAAATCCTCTATACGGTCTCGATATCAACGATATCACAATATTATATAACTTTCCCGGGAGAAAATGGAACGTCGAGTAATAACGGACGGATATAAAACTTTCGTACCGTTCCATCGAGAATCGAAATGAGAATCTAAATGAGACCGAATGTCCCATCGGTTCTCCCGTTAATATTCCCGGTAGCTACGGTGCGACAGAAGTTCACAATAATGGTATACAATTTCTAACATATTCTCGTAGAGCATGGAATGACGAGTCCAACGAGTACCATGACCATACCATTCCGATCATTCGATCTCGAGATATACATGTCTGAAAGGTAACAATTGATTTTTTAGTCTTGAATATCTCGCGATCGAATGATCGAAAGGGTACGTTCATTGTGCTCGTTGGACTCGTCTTTCCACGCTCTACGAGAGTAGCTAAGAAAAAGCATGAAGTACCGTTCCAAAAATTTTCAATGTAATCAAGAATTTAAGTTTTACTCGAAAGAAAATGTTCTAGCTTCGAAGCTGTCTTGAGAGAAGACATTCTGAATGGAGTTCCTTGTGCGATTTCGTTATCGGCCGTATAGGAAGGCGTTAAGTAACACGTAAAATTTGATTCGCCGACGAAAAGGGTGGGGAGGGTGCACTCGTCGTTACACCTGCGCAAATATTGGCACGGGCGGTTACATCGCGCGAGAATAGAGTGTTCGTTAAACAGGAATGGGGGAGAGGTAGAGGCGCGCTGTCGACCCGGAATAGTCCGTCGTCGTCGAAAACCCGCGTGAATGGTGCTCGTGATCGTGGCGGAAGTGATTTTTCCAGACCACGTCACATTTTCGAGTCCCGTGTGCCGAGTCACTGGATCTCGGGGATTCCCGACTCTGAAACTGCAAAAGAAATGGATCGATCCGCTTCGGTACTTTCCCTAATGCAAATTCCCACGCGGAGAGAGATAACCGACACGGCTTTCGGCGTCCGGCTACGAAATCTCGGACCGGGAAATTTTGATATTCATTTGGAAACGTTAAAAACGACCGACGCGACGCTGTTTGCGTTTGTTCCGCTCGGAATTCCTCCGCGATGGCAGAATTTCATTATGACCGACGCTTTGCGTTCAAATTACAATCGGAACTGCATATCTATTTGTACGGCTAATTAGTCTTCCGGGAGATGCGCGGATGAATTAATAATCGCTCTGCCGGTGGTCAGAAATTTGTTAATTAATTAGACACGTAATCGTCACAAAAGCTGGTCGAATGTAAAATACTGGAAACCTCGAAATCATTTAGAGATGCTGTATTATTGCAACTCGGTGAAGTTATTAGAAAAAGAGGTACAGTGATGTCTTGATCTAAGAAAAACGTGCATCAGAATCTAAGAAAATTGCGAAGGAAACAGCGAGGGTTCTTCTGAATGTAGCTTCTGTACATTGCAATTAGTACAAACAATTCGTGTGCTGTAGTGGCTGTTTTAGCAGTCAGTATGGCCAAGAATGCGACGAATTCGGTCGAAAACGGGTTACAAAGCGACTAGGAATTTCTGATACACCAGTATGGTTAGAAGCTTTCGTTTTCGGTCTCTCTGTCTCTCTGCGTGAAACGAACCGTATGGGGTCCCGGGCTCAGACGAGCCCAGCGCCCGGTTAAAGTTTAATTACAGTTCCGCTGAGCTGGGATTAGCGACACAATCGAATTTCATCGGCGTATTCGCCCCCAAAACTACGCCCGAATCGGATTTCCGGTCTTCGTGTCGACTTCAGGGCGAGAAGGGCGAGGGAACGTTCCTTTCGATACCTTAATCAGCGTGTCGGAATGCCTGCTGCCAGGCGGTCTCGTCTTCCGGTTTTCATGTTCCAGTCCCGTTCTTCAGACTACAAATGAATTCGTTGTAAATTCGTTTATCGGCAATTTTATGCTTCTGGATTTTTTTAAATGTTCACAAATTTTTCCGTAATTTTTTGTTACGCAGAACAGGCAAAAGGGAATATAATTGATAAAACAGTCCTACCCCTCCAGCTACCTCTGCGATAAAGGTAGAGATATGAAACTTGTCACAGTGCTATGCCCTTTGAAAGAAAATTCTACCGGATGGTAACGACAAATGATCGAGAACGATTCTATAGGATTCGAGCGGAACGTTGAAACACGGGGTCCGATACGTGGGAGGCGCGTGACCGTTGATAACTGTTTCACGAGCTTTTAAAAAGTTCCCGATAAGTTTTAACGAGGCGAGGGAAAAGTTTCTAATAAGTCTCCGCCCCGCGGCGTCATCGCGCTGCTGCGGAAAGTTGCTGGTCGAAAAAGGCGATGAAGAAGAACAAGAAGAAGAGAAGTTTTGTTTGATGATGATGATGATAGGTAATAACTGCCTCGATATAGCTAACACCGTTTTGCTTCTCTCAGCAGGAGGGTGGTGCGTTGTCGATGACGGAG
This sequence comes from Lasioglossum baleicum, assembly GCF_051020765.1. Classification (NCBI taxonomy): domain Eukaryota; kingdom Metazoa; phylum Arthropoda; class Insecta; order Hymenoptera; family Halictidae; genus Lasioglossum; species Lasioglossum baleicum. Next base: position 1,109,188 of record NC_134938.1, read on the forward strand.
ATGAAGAAATCATTGAGCTTCGATCAAGTGGGAGCGGCCCGTGGAGGGAACACCTAGCACAGGCCTCATCATCATCTTCATCCTCAGCAGCAGTCGCAGTCACAGCAGCAGTCGTCCCAGCAACAACAGCTACAGCAACAACAACAATTACAGCCACCGTGCAAAGCCACGCCCACGCACACACGTCACATACACTGCCACTCACATTCACACAGCCACAGCTACAGTCATACGCACAAGCACCAACTACCCCCACCGAGACAGAGGCGGGATTCCTCAAGCATCGTCTTGGGTCAAGGTACGCTAATCATTTAATTCGTACAAAGAAATTCCCTTAAGAGGATGATGAAGAGGGCTACTTGTAGAGGGCAAGATCAAAGTAGGGACTCCTTAGGACAGTGTAGACCAGGCATATACAACTAGACGGTTTGGGAGCGGGAGCTCTCGGCTCGGCTCATGAGCCAGGTCTATTATATTTTAGTACTAAAGAATTACCTCGGATGCAATATTTAACACTAAAATCTTACATTTTTCGCTACCCGAAGTCATCTGATAACAATTTGTAGTAATAATATACCTCGCAAACATTCTATTACCAAATATATGTGGCAATAAATAATTTTTTCACGTACCCGGCCTCCAGTTTGTTTTTTAATTTTGACATAAGATTCATATTCAACGACACAAGAAATAGAGGAATTATATTCAAGAGAGTCCAATAAAGTCTTGGATTACGCATCCGCCATATTGAATCCGCCATTTTGTTTTTTGCACCTTTGACCTCAGATTTATAATCAGCGACCCGAAAAACCTATGAGTATCAATTTTGAACTACATTGGAGTACTTCTTCCTATTTTGACCACGTTTGGCTATGGCCACGACCTGTTCTTGCCATTCATACTGAGGGTCCTGTTTTCTGCTTGTCCAGGAGGTGACCACCCTGAGAACATCCTCTGGAGATTCGACTGCGACCTGGCGGGTGAGCCAGACGTGGTGATATCGCCGCCTCCACCACCACCCCCACCTTCAGCGGTCGTATCGAGGACCACGACCCTTTGACCAATACTGGAGGAGGTGCCGACAGGTGTGCCCGTCCAGAAGGAGCTACCTACACAAGCCTCGGTGGTCGTGAACATGGTCGACCAGAAGGAGACCTGCTTATAGCATATGTAGTCGCCGGGGCGTCAGAGTAGACCGCAACAACGCGGCAAGACCGACGCCATCGGCGACCAACGATCATCATCGTCATCATCCGTGCTGTCCACGTGACGACGTCGATCTGTACGCTTCCGCGAGCCTCGATCAGCTTGATCGCAAGGTGGACAAGCTGCGTTCACAAGTCCAGGATCTGTGTTCACCAGGATTCGGAGGGGAGACATCGCGAACGAAGTAGCCAATGAAAGCTGATCGGGATCGATCGAGGAATCATGCTGCAGCAGGAAGCAACGCGATTGGTACGTGCTACTGCTCCCGAGGAGTTGGAGGGGACTTCGAGTATAAACATATCGACACGGATTTAAGTAGAGTGCGTCGGGGAACCACGAAGACAATAACTCGACGCATGCCGAAGACGGGAGGCTGGAGGTACTTTAGGCCCTGAAAGCCAGCTTAGGAGCACGGAGGTGTCTGGGAAGCTACTTTGGGATGACCTAGGTACCTTTGAAGCATCAAGGAGTACTTTGGAAGCTATGTATCTTCGCGGCAAGAAGGTACTCTGAACGCTAGTTTCGAAGCACGGAAGTACCTTGGAAGCTACTTTGGAAGTAATCGACGGTTCCCAGATCTTGATGACGGAACAACATAGCAGAAGCGCCAGGACAAAGATTGGAGATTAGAAGAGTGATTGAATTCGGACCAAACTCATAGCGATCACTGCCAGGAGCTAGCCTAATATAGTAGAACGGTCTAATTCGATCTCCACCGAGGAGCTTAACGTTCAGGAAACGAGACGATCGATGGCCTAAGATGATCCCAGCGTTCATCATTTGAATGGTCGACTGCCCGAGACCAGCGTATCTCCACACACAAACCGCGATGTTGCCTGAGAGCGTTGCTCGTGGCAATCGTCTACCTTGTTGAAAACGAAGGATTCGGGGTTAGATAAACGCGAGGTACGAGTGTTGGTGGGCGGATTAGGTCAGGTGCAACTAATTGCCCCTAACGAACAGTTCGCCAGGACTGGAAGACGAAGAGGTGCTTCAAAGTACAAAATTTCGGGAACGTTGCCTTGATCATTTGGGGGACATCGTTGAGGATCTACGCTGATCTACGAGGGATCATTCCTCCGGAGCCGATGCTCCCGAATCGACCGAGGAGACGGACCACAGGTTTTTCAAGCGTTTTACACGGTAGAGGAGGCGCGTCAGAGCGTTTAGGCGAGTCTGGAGCAACGAACATGAACGAAGAGACGACGAAGATGACAGAACGGCGACTCTGTACAATAGTGACGGGTCGGGTCTGACCCGCGTGAATCGTTGTAGAGAGTTCACACAGGTGCACGTGCATTAAGTTAGTCGAGTATCGTTTATCGTCAGGATACATATAGTTAAGTAGCCGCGGCGAGAGACGCAATTTTCCACACGATCGACGGTTTATTATTGATTATTATTAACGATGTACAGCGAGTGTTTTTCACGAATTTCGAATTGTGGTGTTCGCGGCTCGACGGGACCGCGTATCTATGTATTATATATACATATATATATATATAAACAGACACACTCACACACACACATGCGTAAATATACATACACACACAGATATGTACCATTGTACACACGTAAGAGCGCAGGTTTGTTACTGAGCGTCGTTCCGACGGATTTACTAAGAAGTTATTAGCGAATTTTTTGGGAATGCAAGATTTCTGAACGATTGTGTGTATGAGGTAGAGTGTGTGATGAGAGAAAGAGAGGGGTGAGAGAGAGAGAGAGAGAGAGAGAGAGAGAGAGAGAAAGAGAGAGAAAGGAGAACCGTGCTAAAAACGAGTAATCCGTGCTGCCGTCAGACCTGACAAGCAGTCAGCTTTTGATGTTCGATAACCGTGTGCGACAGGGAGCAATCGATTTACTCCTTGCCGATGAATGATGGGGCTTTGTGCGTCGCGAACGAGCGATATCGATAGTCGAGGGAACGACGAATTTTGTTTGCGAGCTGGCCGAGCTTAGTTCGACTTCTTGAAGCTGCCATCGGAACCTGATTACCCGGTTCCATAGAGCGATCCATTTCAAATTCAGGATCTCCTGTCTAGGATCTAGAGAAACATACTGTTCGCCAGCCTTGCGAAGTTTTGTGATGGTCGTGAGATGATTGAGGGACCGGGGAAGAGGATTAAAGACAAGTTTACGGTGCCAATAAATGGAGGATGCGTCTGTGTAAGTTGCCCGGACTTGGTTTAATTGTTTCTCCTAACGAATGTCTTCAAGGGTGTGTTCTGGTTTAGGGAGATCGTTTAATAGAAGCTTTAGGTTACTTATTCTTCACAGTACGGAAACATGTTGAAGGAAAATTGTGATTACTGTTTACACACCCGGTATGTTCACGAACCGTATGTGTCTGGAAGTTTGAGCTAGTTACTTCAGTTTCAAATCCTCTCGCCGCAAATTGCACGTACAAAAGAATGAGATGAAAATGTCTGGACCAGAACACGCCATTGAATAAACAATTGCGGAAGAGGTTCTTCCACGCCCGGACGGATCGCTCGCGAGAAAGTCTTAGCCGCGGTTCAAAAGTTCACGACTACTTGTCAGTCGCCTACTGGTGTGCCACTATTCAATAAATAAATTTTATTTATTTAATCGACCTCTATATAGACATTTCTACACTTGGCGTAGCAGTCGGAAAAAAGAAATAAACACGTTGACTTCCTTTTGCGATTGGAGAGCCCGGTGATTCGAAGCCGGAAGCAACAACGAAGAGAAAATACAAATATATAGAGAACATGATTCATGAAACACACGACACCTCCGCTTCCGGTCTCACGGCTCTCCGATTGAGTGATTGTGATACGCAGTGAATCGTCAACACGAACATATCTCTCCGAAGAAAATAACAGACAATTAAATGTTGTTATACGCATGTTTTTATTGATGAATACCTATCAGACACGTTTTTTTCTCATTCCAAAAATAATAAAAAAAACGACATCAACGACTCCCTCCCCCCAGATTTCAGTGCAATGCTACAGAACGACATCCGAAACCCATTTCTCTCTCCCACACGGTGTTCCCCTTTTATTGCGTGTGTGTACCTGTTTCTGTGGGGGACAACGAATGCTATACCGAGTGACGAATGATGATTTCATCGCCGTTATTAATCGACGGAGATACGACGGTGTTTGGACGCCACAAGATACGGACGCTATTGCGGACAGGATGACAAGTCCACGCAACGGCTCATCAATCACGTCTGCTATTCCTCCATGTATATCCGGGGATCCATGCTTTCCTTCACCATCGTCGACGTCATTGCGTTCCCCATGGTCATTACGTCAGTCATGGAAAACTCGGACCAACTAGATCAATATTCATTTTTTTCTCGTGACAGCATTCAATTTAATTTTAATTTAATTCCTATCATCTAAATAAATTCCAGGGGTTCTCCTAAATAAATTTTTTCTATAGGGAATCTTCTAAATAAATTCTATGGGGTATACGAAATAAATAAAATTCAAGGGTAGTCTAACCCTTCTAGAAGGCATGTAAGATGTTGTCTTTAATTCTAGCTGCTTATCTAGAGGGTGTCTAAATTCTAGAGGGTATCCCAAATAAATAAAATTCAAGGGGTGCCTTAAATAATTAAATCCTAGATGGTGCCCCAAATAAATAAAATTCAGGGGTTGCCATAAATAATTAAATGCCAGATGATGCCCCATATAAATAAAATTCAGGGGGTGCCATAAATAATTAAATCCCAGATGGTGCCCCAAATAAATAAAATTCAGGGGGTGTCCTAAATAAATTATAGGGTGTACCGCAAATAGATATAATACAAGGGGTATTAAATCCTAGACGGTGCCCCAAATAAATAAAATTCAGGGGGTGCCATAAAAACTTTCTAGAGTATGTCCTAAATAAAATTCGATGCTAAAAAAAGATAAATAAAGTAAAAAATAATTAAGTTACGGTGGTCAGCGAGACCGCACTATACGAAGCGAAACGGTGAAAGGAACTCGTCTAGACTTTAGTCGAACATTTCAACGAAAAGCACTTCGTCCGGTAAGTAAATGAACGTAGTTTTTGCAGGATAATACGACAGGAACTGGAATCGCTCTGCTATTCCAGGAGCGAGCACGCGTCCGCGTCCCTTTGCTTCCTTCGGGGACTAAATTGTCAGGGAAGTGGTTGGGCTGCCATATTGAAAATTGCATTCATTTGACTGCGTCGCGTCAAAGGGAGCCCGTTAAAATCTGGGCCATTCGTCGTCATCATTGCTATCGAAGGCAAAAGAGATGAAAGGGAAGTCGGAAATGAGAGTAGCAAGGGGAATAAGAATCGCCTACGGTTATCGAAACTCTACTATCGCCTGAACGACTACCCTTCACCCCACACCACCCTGTACTCGTTAATTTTTGCGCGATATCGCATTGCTGTTTGATTAATGTTTCGTTTTTTCCCCAGTCGATCGTTAATGGAGATTCGAGCAGCACAACAAATGTACTACCTCGATAAAAAAAACCCAGGAATTGATTTATCTTGAAAGAACTGGCACAAGAATAATTTGATTATTATTTTTCACTCTGCACGTCACGTGATCACTGGATTTTTAAAAATTTCTTCATTTCGTTTATGTTATTTATCACTTTATTTTGTTAATAATTTTAATAGATCAAATATATTAGCACTACCGTCTCAAGGAAGTGTTTCCAGCTTTTCTCATTGAGTCATGTGAGAAAAATTATCACAGAACGTATTTCCAGAGCACCCTCTAATAAATATAGAAGCGTGACTCGACGCTCGCCGCGAAAATTGGTCTTTTATATCATTAGAGTGTGCCGTGAATACTCGACCTAAGATTTCAGAAGAAAAATTCAGTTGCGTACCGCTCGTTTTTTCTCCTTTTCTTTTTGGATGGTCATTTACCTTTGACTCGGCCGGAGCACGTGTCGAGCTGCCTGCCGCCGGGACAAATTGAAAGCTCCCCTAACTGCACGAAACTTCAAAGCAGACGTCGCCGGTGTCTCTTGTTCCGGCGTTTAAACGGCTCGTTAGCGAATTACAAAGAGACTAACGAAAGGAGAGGCATTTGGGGCTGGAATTAAGAAATTTACCACTTCGAACGAACTCTGTTCTCCCAACCCTAAAAAGCCAATGAGAATCGAGATCATAATTTCATGGAGTTCCACTAATTATCTCCTCATCATTTTTATAGGTTGCAACAATACATTAACAAATCATTAACAATACATTAACAATTCTATGATCAGAATAAAGTGTACCATTTTTATAAATCAACAGAAATTAGACACTCCAATTCGAATGTTCAATTAAAAGAATTTAATATTGTTTTAAAATATCATTAAATTAATATGAAATTTTATATATTTAATATTATTTGGGGGAGTAACATGATTTATAAGAATTTTATAGCATATTTAGTATGGGTTTAATATTAAACAATTATATGTATAGAATTTTAGATAAAATTCCCAAACCAATTTTTTATGACGTCAATTTACCATAAAAAAATATCAATGATTAGGGGATGAAATTAGGGGATCGTGTAGGGTTGCACGACACTGACCAAGTCCACGAAGTCACGCTACAGTCAAAATGAGTTATTGAACTTATTACAGAAGACTTGTGGCCACGTTTCCACCGTGTTAAGTAAAAGTGGCGGGAGATAGGTCGCAAGGAGGACAGCCATTTTGCTCGCACTATATTACAAGATGACAACTCAGCCTTCTGGAAACCGTGATTACTTCTCTCCTACCGAAGAGCACCACAGCGAAGCTTCATCGGCTATCACACGTCGTCTGGGAAGATTAAAGCCCCTGAGAGCTGGCTACCCGAAGTGACTCATCCGACTAGGTGGCGCTGATAGAGATGTCTCATTGGCCCCTCCTCATCTTAAACGTTCCCCTCATTTCGCACGATTGGGGTTGCTTTACGAGTGCTCGCCCTACTCCCCAGCCAAAAAAAGAGATAGCTTGGAAGCGGGAGGGACAGGGTAAATGCCGAGCCAGATAACGGGCCACGTAAAAAGCGTAATACATTACGCTCGATTTACTTGACCTACGATAGTCGGTTTCAAAGAAACATAAATGTTTTTTACATCTCGAGCGAGGAACCTGCGAGATAGCTTTGGGGAGGCTAAGTGGATACGCTTCTGGAAGAAGGATGATCGAGATCCTGTTTCGAAAACGATTATTCTCCATTCCGGGGACCATTACACGTCCTTCTAGAGCTGGACTTGTTTCTTGAAAGTTTCAGCTGTGTGAACCAGTTCGACGCAGCTTTGCTACCTTCTGAGCGAGAGAACACTTATCGATCATCAAAGTAGCTGGAATTAATGTCTGCAAAGCTGCCAGGCACTGTTATTTGCTAGTCAGAGACATTTAGCACAATGTCTACTTAGGGGTCCGTCTTTGCACCTTCCGAGGATTATTCTGGTCGATTATTATTCTCTGTTCAAGCAAGAACAGAGAACTTGTACATAAATTTTACATAGGAATCGAACGAAGAGACTCTTCTCAGTTCTTGATTCCTACAGTGAGTTTCTACAGCAGAGAAAACAAATCTGGAACAACATCTGTATTAATAAATGCTTCAGTCTTGCAAATGTTTTTTTGTGGAAGATTTCTTTGAATGGAGTTGGAAGTTCCTTTGCCGAGTCTGAACGAGACGTACGTTGCCACTTTTCATCGTGACGACTCGAACGACTCGAACGACGACGACGACGACGACTACTGCTACTCGATTCGCCGGAGAGAAATCCATAGAAAAGTTTTCCTAAGCTTCCACGGAATATTCCATTATCGGCACGTACCGTTTGAAATATCACGATCCACGGTTGTATTCAACGTTGTAAAACCGTGACGGTGGGATTATCGATATTCCTCGTGCATCAAGATGTTGCGGCAGGGTACCCAGTAATGAGACATCAACGTCACAAACAGTTACGGCTTTGCTTTAAACTTTTCTGCAGCGAACATCCACCCGTCCCTTCGCTTGCATACGCTTGACACATTTGCGTACCATGCTGCAAACATGATGTTTTATTCGTGTAACGGAACGATCAATTAGTGGACGTTCGAATAATGGGCGTCCAATTGATGGATGTTCAATTAATGGATGCCCACTTAGCACAGTGTTAAAATTTAGCAGGTTGGTCTAGTAGAATTTCCAAGTTAGAGGGGTTCTCATAGGAGAATGTTGAAATTAGAGAGAACCCATAGCAGAATGTTAAAATTGGGGGCGCCCCACAGCAGAATGTTAAAATTAGGTGGTTCCCATAGAAGAATGTTAAAATTGGGAGCACCCCCATAGCAGAGTGTTTAAATTAGAGAGTTCCCATAGCAGAGAGTTCAAATTACGGGGGCTCCATAGCAAGGAGTTCAAATTAGGGAAACACCCATAGCAGCACGATCAAATTACGGGGTTCCCAAAGCAAAGAGTTCAAATTAGGAGGCCCCATAGCAGAGAGTTCAAATTGGAGGGGCCCCCACAGCATAATGTTAAAATTACGAGGGTCCTCATAGCAGAATGATAAAATTCGCGTAGAATATTAATATTAGGAGTCCCATCAAAAATTCAAGATCCCATAGGAGACAATCGAGGACCAGTTCCCCAGCTATAAATTTCGTGTCTTGGGAACAAACGCGTGTACTTAAGTGCACTAGCATGCCAGCTCGCATAAATCAAGGCGCTTTCAAGGTATGCAGCGGATGGTGTCTCCAGGGTTAATTACAAGCGTGTATCGGCGCAGATACATTCTGTAAGTCTCCGGCGCCGCTATTAACAGAACAAGCATCGCTTGTTAGTAATATCTGTGTGCTAACCATGTGTGCCGACACTGTGTTATCCGGCAACGATAAAATCGATCCACGAGAAACGCTCGCTTACCTACTAGAGACAAGCGAGATCTCGCTCGGACACGTTTACCCAAGATCGATATAAAATGAAAGCAATAATTCAATCTTTTTGCATTCAGTTATCTATAAAATAAGTATATTTCTCAAAAATCGATACCTGTACTGCGATAACTCTGTACAGATACATTATATACGCACGAAAGACTGTTGCAATTTCTTAGAACTAAACGTTTCGTAAATACGCCATCAATCGTTCACCAAATGTAAGACACTGTCCCTAGCGATCCCGATCTCCCGTAGGGTCGCGCCCAACTGATCCAGCCTCCTTGGCGAGTACCTGTGATTATCAATACTGTTAACGATCCATGAAAAAGTGGGAATCGATGACGGTACTTTACCCGCTGAGAACGATCTTGTATCCTCGGGGCACCGTCCTCGACATCGCTTTGTCCAGTAATTGATAAAGTCGCGCTATAGGCTCGTCCGCTGAGACGTGCACCAGATACACTGTACCGCCGTTCAGGGATCTCACTTTTAGCCTAAGCTCGCCTGATTTGCCTGATGGCTCGTTCACCTGGTGCAGGACCGGCGGCTGAAAACAACGAAATCACTTCAAGTTTGACTCTTTATCTATCAAGGACATCAACGCAACAATACCCACTGCACTGGGCTTAGCTGGCGCTGCCGGCTTCCCACCGCGAGGATTTCTTTTGATGTTACTATGCGACCTCTGGGATAATGGTATGTTTGATTCGTCAACATTGTTGAAACCGGAGAATGGTCTACTCCTCGGATTCGAGTTGATGGAGATGCGAGAGTTCGGCAGGCTGGAGGACCTTGTTCTCTGCTTGGCTGACTCTTCGCTGTTGTCCGTTCTACTGGAGAAATTCATAGTGATTAGGAGTAGCAGGATGCCTTGGTTTCGGCACCTGGACACTTCGGGAAAGTACCTAGGCGAAGGTTTCGACGAGGATCTATCGCTCGACGGGTTATAGCAACGGCCCGAACTTGGGAATCTCACGACACCTTTCGTCTTTGGGAACCGTTCGCGTATGTTGGCGTCACAGTCTACGACTTTGGTAGCTAAGTCTCGCTGGAGTAATCGATAATCATTAGAGTACACGTTTGCTCTTAGATTTAGGAGAGTGGGAGGACAAAAAAGATTTGGGAGGACAGAAAGAGGATCTAGGCCAGACGGGCTAGGTCTGGCTAGGACGGGCTAGAACTTAAGTTCTGAAGGATCAGCGAAGGGTACCTTGTCCTTTCGACTACTCAGACCGAGCTCAGCATTGATGTGCGACTGCAAATGCGTATCGGAACAAACGTTATTATGCGACGCCAATATTTGGTTACGGAGAACGTACATTTCTAGGGGAGGATTTTCTACTGATGGGCTCCTCGGTTTTCCTGATCTGTAAATCATCGTCAAACTCGTCAACACGGTACAGCCAGCGAATAGGGTATACCTTCCCTACCTAGAAGTTGAAGGAGACGCAGTGTGATCAAGGCCAGACTGGATTTCCTTTTGGGGTGTACTCCGCCGACTGGACTTCAGGGATGTTGTGCCTGGCCGACGAGGTTTGCTCTGCACCACCGGCATGTTATCAGCCTGCGGTTGCTTCCCCAGCCGATATCCTTGGCCAGGGAACTCGACAGAGTCACCTAGGTACATCTGTTTTCTCTTGTCTTCTATCTGATGATTAACACATTAATCAATCTAACCACATTACCAAATGCATTCTTACAGTTTCCTGAACACCTGATCGCAAACGTTTGTCAAAGATATTTTTTCATTGTCAATTGTTTTATTCTCAAAGGAAATGATAATGTAGAACTACTGCGAAACTCTACCTTGAAGGGGACACCGTTAGGGTACTCCTGCTGCAGTTCAGAGGGGAAATATCCTTCCAAGATGTCCCGCAAGAAGGACACCGTGGCGGGATCGTCGTAAAGACGCAGCAAGCCATCTTGCACTATCATTCCATTCTTGTAGAACTTCAGAGACATGCAGGAAGGCGTCTTGGGGCAATGAAAAACGCTCGATTAATCCGATCGAATAGCGGAGGAACGTCTAATTGCACGTCGTTCCTCGCCGCGAGGAAAAACCGAACGGTAAAAAAATCTGGATCCAGCGATCCGGATCTAGAGTGTCGTAAATTTTCCATTGACTGTTCGTCATCGAACGCGGATACAGTGGGAGCGATTAACATCGGACTTTTTTGCGTTTCATTAGAACGCATCCAGGTCAAACATTCGATGTGCGACAAAGCGTCGTCGTTTCAAATTATTTTCTCGCGAAAAATTCACTGGCATATCCGCGACGTTTTCCCGGTTAAAACGAGCCCGAATACGATACAATTGGGATCGCGTTTGGTCGTTTAATCCGCGATAAAAGTGGAGCCTCGATTACCCGATCGATATATTAAAACTGTACTAATTTGCGTGAATACGCTAGTCCGTTCTTTCGTTGTACGCTTGCTAATTACTTTAAAGGTGGCGCCTCTTCCCTTCTCGTTATGCTGCACGTGAACTTCGCCCTTCCCCGCGGCTAAGTTCAGCTGGTCGATGTTCGCGATAATCTGCTCGTAACAAGTCTCGATGTAATTACTAAAAGACATCGGCAACTGATCATTAATTCGATTGGTTTGCCGGCCTGTCGGGCCAGTGACGTAATGCGCAATTTACTTGGCCGGTGTTCCAGGGTTCCTCGCGTTGGTATCGCCGACCCAGATCAGACCATAATCGGCCAAGAACTTCTGCAAAATGGGGACAGGGTAATATCTGGTCGGGGCGATGACAAAAAGATAGCAATGACCGCGAGAAAGAGAGAGGAGTCGTGTGTAATCCACAACGAAATATTTCCACGTGTGTGTGTGTGTGTGTGTAAGTATGCTACGAAAACTTCAAGGTGGGAATCGTTCAACCTCCATCTCCTGGATTCTGCGCTCGAGCGTCAGACAGCGGCGATAAAGCTGTTCCGAGTTCTCCTTTTGAGTACGTCGTTGCTGTTGCTCCTTCTTCTTCAGAGCATCCTGCTCCTTGATCTTCGACTCCCAGTCTTTGATCTATGCAACAGACACAGCATCCTCACCATTGCAATTATTTTAAACAAATGCCGTGGGGTAAACTTCCGAAAGCGACAACCCTTCGATTTTTTTTTTATACTCCGGACTCTTACGTACTTTGACGTGCTGATTACGAATATGATAGTGAAAATTGGCGCAAATTTTATTTTAATGGCGGAAACCATTAAAAAATCTTAGTTTTTTTCCATTAATTTCTGTAAATAATGGTAATTTTGAAAAATACTTCGAATAAAAGTTGTAGGTCTCATCGAAATACACATTTTATGTCGTATTGATTTTTATCATAAAGACAGTAGTTTTTGAGAAAAACGATATTAAATGTTCAAAACTTCATATAACTCGTGTAACCTGGATTTTCCGCTCCCAACCACCACCTAATCCAAACTAATTCTGATCGCATAATCTTTGCATTCTGTATAGCCGTTATACAGAATTTTAATAATAATAATCAATTGAAGAATTACTAGCAACGAGACACAATAGATAGAACTACGTGTTACATTGTAATCCTAGTATTTTTGATACTAGTAAATGCATTTTTTCCTAACAGTCCTTAAACTATAAAAAAAGCCCCAAGTGGCTCAATGAAGGACAAACTTAGGAGATGACGACGAACCTTCCGTTTCAGCTTGGTCACTTCCTGATCCTTCGTCTTCAGCTGCTCCTCCTTCTTCTTGAGATTGCTCTGGACCACCTGCATCTGAGACTCGACTAGGTATAGTTGCTTCGTCAACGCGCCGATTAGCTCACTCTCTAGGACAGGCGGTTCTCGTGGTTAGCCGAGGCAAGATAAGGATCCACCTCGACGCGACCGGACTCTCTCAATGTCGAGTCAATGTCGAGTCAATGTCGCATGCGATTAGGATTGTGTTTCCACGATAAACGATACGCGGGAGATTAGGCGAGGGCAACCGAGCGGAGACAAAGACGATGTGACTCGAGATCGCACGGAATGGTCGAGATTATGCGAGCAGGATTCATAATTATTCTTTTGACACGCTGACAGCTGATTAACATCATCGATGGGCTGCGGATGTTAACCGAATTTTTAATGCTAGCCTTTTCTGAACATTTTCATACAGCCATAAATGCATAAAGTATCACAGAATGTTGACCTTGACAACACCTTGACCTTCACAAGGCCATCAGCTTGGTAAATAATTACCAGAAAATTGTATTTGGTGTATACGACCTTCTGTGGTGTGTTTCTTGTAATGGGAACTGAAGATTAACCTTGAACATCATACCTTCCTCGATGATAGTATTGTCCGGAACGAAAGTGCTCGAGGGCTTCGCATTGCAATGGTTCCAAGCCTTTCTTCCACTGCAGAACGTCGTGCTCGAGGTCTAAAGAAAAATATGTGGAACGTCTTGAACTGTACGATCTAAGAAAACGAATATCCCCTGCGCAAAACTTTGCTGTGATAATGATATCCTGGCTGAAGGAGACTTATTACCGTCTTATCAATACTTTTGACAGATCGACTGGTGTCTTTCTTCAGGTCCAGGCTCGAGGGGCTTTCTAACGTAACATTTTTCATGCGTTCCAATTCATCCTCGTCGTCTATCACGTACGTCGACGTCGAGGAGATCCGCCTTAGTCTATAGTAACAGACATAAACTTATAACCTCATTCTCCGTCCCGGAATGTTACTCCGACATGTTATTGTTGCTCTCTAATCGTTCGTAACGGATTTTTGTCTGTTATATTTTCGGTTAAAGTTTGTCGGTGTATTTGATTTTTGTTTAAATAACGGGGATACTTGTGCTTGCTAGCCTGACTCGGATGAATTCCAGAAGGACACTTTGCGAGTTTCTTTCGCGGATTGCTCGGTTGGTTCATTGTGGGGGCCACGTGGTCGTTGGACACGTGTCTTCGCGACAGCTACATTGAAAATTTTCGCGAAATATCCCGAAAAATTGTTCCGGCTACCGACGTCGCATTTCAATTATGCTGGCTGACTAGATCGAGACTGATCACCATGATTTTTGCAGTCGATGCGAAGTCGGTGTCGATTGCACGCATTGCGAAATTGTCTGTTTTTCGACGATACAGTGGTACCTCGGTATACGTCTGCTTCGGAGTTCGGAGTAGGTCCAATTCGGAATATGTCCTGTTTGGACGTGACAAATTTTGCTCGGTAAGTATACGACATAAATTATGTTGTAAAAAATATATAAAAAAACTTTTTAAAAACCACGTTTATATTAAAATGCGCTAAAAAGGAGAAAATACTTTTTTTCCTGGTTCTTCATAACATACGAAATCCAGTTAAATGATTAATAATATTTTTCCACAAAATTTTAAGCAATTAGTTCAAAATATCTTCTGTTATAAAATTAGTGTCGGAATAGATAGAAAAATTTAATATTTTAAATGAAATCATGACATTAGTGACTATAAATAAAAACGTGGAGCGCCAACTAATGCCATGTGATTTTATTTAAATTTATATTAAATTTTTCTATCAATTCCGACACTAATTTTATATCGGAAGAAATTTTGAACTAATTGCTGAAAATTATTGCCCTACTCTGAAGCAGAGTTTAAATTTAAAAGTCTATAATAAAATCTCATTTTTTATTTATGTGTTTAAGCAGTGTTTAAATTATTTTACAACCCCATTAAAGTAGGTATAATATCAATAGGAGTTCTTTTTACATGAGAACGGATTAATCATTTTTACATTACTTCTTTATGGGAAAGGTTGGTTTGATATACGTCCTATTCGGTACAAGAGTTCAAACATCAGGAACGTATTAACGTATTATACATTATAATCTAAGGATTTTTACAATACTGGCTGTGACCTCGAACGGAGAATTTTAATTGACAGAGGACACAATCGCGTCGACATTGCTCCGAGGAATCTTACGCATCGGACGTATTCAAGGCAACGTCTGCGTTGAAGTTGACAAAAAAGAATGTTAATGAAATATAAAATAGCTCGAATCGGTGAAAGTCGACAAGCATTATTTAACCTAGTTGTGACGCCCGCGTGGATAAATAATGCACATTCTTATTAGCATGTGAATCGTGCATAAATTATTCGAAGTCAAACGGTATAGAAAATATGTTGCGCGAGCGAACGAGCACAACGATGAAAAATACCTTCACACACAACAATTTTGTTTAAAAAAATATTTTAATTGCTCCGTAAACATTGTTGTAAGCCGCACGTGGGGTCATTTTTTTCCCCCGGAGGATTTATAATTAGTGGAACAGTCCTTTGCAATTCTATGCATTTTTTTATCGAGAGTGCAAAGATTGAAATTAGAACGTATTCATTAACGTTCATTAATATCGAAGTTTCATTGAATGCTGGAAATGGAAAAAGAAACAGTTGAGACGACAGGTCGATTATTTATCACTGTTCAGTCAACAATGTCAACATTGATCCTTCGAGAATGAACGAAGACTTCGTAATATGTACTTTCGTGGCTCGCTGTATATGTATATTTAATTTTGCGTTCAGATGTTATCGTATAATAGCTACATCTAATCAAAATAAAATAATCAAATCAATGTAGAAGCTTGAATTACCATTTTGTTGAACATATTATGGTATAATAGCTACATCTAATCAAAATAAAGTGTAAGCAGTAACTTTAAAGGCTCGTTAGGTTTAGTGTTAAACAAGAGATAAATGGACAAATACCTCTCTCTCTCTCTCTCTCTCGTAGTACGAAGGATGAACGTAGTCGAAGGAAGATCGATCGGCAGAGGGGAAAAGGACAACGGGGAAACGTTGGTAAATTCAATTTCGTTGATAGACGGAGGTCGACACGTGGGCGAGAGGAGCACGCGGTGCGCGCGAATGCACAGGCGGTTCTGTGCTGCGCAATGGTTGGCGCGCAGATCGATCTGCGCGGTATGGTATTGCGCAGTCACGTGACGTGTATCTCGACGCAGCGAGCACAAAATGTTCTTGAGCAGAACGCGTTCGCGTGTAACCGAAGAGACCCGTGTTCGGTGAGTTTTCGTGTCCGGTGTGTGTGTGCGTGTTTCCTTGTGTGACAGTAGGATTCCCCTAATCGAGAAATCAATTCAATAAAACAATGTACTCGTGAACGATTCAAGGGAAGAAAATGCGAGCTCGCGGGCGAGCAGCGGAAATACCGAAGATCGTCGGTCGTGCAGACGGGGCGAAGGTGAGTAATATTCTTATCGATTATTTCCTTTTCCTTTCTTTACACCCTCGAAGGCCATGGCCACGTGGCGTGCGAAACTCTAGAAAGACATTTTTTCAATTAACACATAACCTCAATCGCACTGGCATCTACCTTTTTAGGTTAGGTGCGTGACTCCGATCGAATCGCTTCGGTTCTCTTGTTTTCCGGTGACGTGCGATTGTCGGAATGCACTTGCGTGTTTGTGTGCAACTTTCGATTCGATGAAGGATGAAGAACAGGAAGCTTGCGTTGATATCCCGGGCAATCAGTATTGCCCCCGTGCGCACGGTTATCGGCGAACGATGTTACTATAGTTCGCTGGGGTGATATAATGAACGCGATTATATGTAGTTTCGGAGAATTTTAATTGCGAATGCTGTGTGTCGTGTTTCGTTGCTGATGCAGCTTCTCAATGCCCTTCTCGTTCCCTTGTTTAAAGTATGTATGTACTCAGAATTTACGTTTATAGATCATGTACGTCTGTGAAATTTCGTTCGTCGAAGACGTGAGCACTATTAGATTCTATTTCAATGAAAGAAAATGGTATTTTAAATATGGGACACAATGTTGAAAATATTGTATCTTCAACAATCTGAACCCACGAAATAAAATATTTCATTTAACTTTCGCAAGGTAATGTGGGGTCTTAGAGACTCCAGCTTCAGATTTCTGAAAAGAATTTTTATATGAATAAAATTAAATCTGTTTACTTTTTATCCTGTGTTATATTCTTTATCCCGAATTTATTAGAAACGAGGCTATTTACGAAATTCATTTGTCAGGGTCCTTACTATTTATGTGTCATTAGATCTTACCTTGCGAGGGTAAAGAATGTATTGGATTCGATTTTCAGTAAGAATATTTAACATTGAAATTGAAAATAGACAAAATACAAATATTCTCAATATTCTTCAGATAAAATACTATTTTTAATATATCTTCCCAGCGGAATTATGGATTTCCACTCACAAGGGAAATGTATAGAAGCTCAATATGGTTGCTGGATTCAATGGAAAGGTTTCCTCGGTCTCTAAAGCATAATTTACCGTCGGATAGAGTCCACACATGGAGAAAGGTGCAAAGAATTGAATTAGCGAGGAATTTATGCGAGATCTTGAAACATGCAGTCGAACCGGGGATCGATCGGGAATCAAGGACAACCCTAACGTCACGAGGAATTATCGTATTCGCAATCTCATGCCGGCCGGTATAATTTCTTCGAAGACAATAACGCCGTCTGCGAAATAATTAAGCTCGAAAGTTCGATGGACAATTTCTCCGTTGTGCCAGTTGCGTCACTGGCAAAAGTAGTCGGTCATTGTTCCCACATTATGTTCCTCATCAAACGCGACCGAATTTAAAAAAACATGTTTCTTCTAAGCAATTCGTTCCGGTTCGAACATTCACAACATTAATTTTGTAACGCGAGCTTTTGTTCCATCACGTGCTAGCTCGACTGTAACTAATCCCACCTCGCTATTTTCGCGCGTGCGGAACTTTTTTTCCGATCTATAAATAAATAAATAATGGAACGTTACTCAGGAAAATTATTGCCTGCAATTATTCACGAACCATTGAGGAAAGAGGGCAGGCATGAAAATGTTATCAGTTCCTCGATAGTGAATTGTTCAAAAGTAGACAACTCGTGCATGTCTAGCAAGAATGAATAAATAATATACGAAACTCTGGAGGGAATTAAAAGTCTGTTCTTATTACATACCACGTTTTTATTAGCTCGCTTTCTTGTTCGTTTGTTTGTCTGTTCGGTGACAAATTTTGCAATTGATTTTAAACTAACTTCCTGATGAGCTAGAGACTTGAAATCGGTTACATGGCTCAGAACTGGATGATAATGCATTATTTTTTTCACAAAGATCCGCAGTCAGTGTTTTAGAAAAACCGGTTGTTAACCTCGGAAATCGTCGATCCGGCGAATTGGAAATTGTTTAAGTCGGTCGATTTGCGAAAATTGACTCGTCCGCTGGAACCGCAGTGACCTTGGGAATTCACCGGCGCGAATTCTAGTGGACTGCATGAAACATGAAACACAATCGAGCGGTAGGAACGTCAGTACCGATCGATGTTAAAAACACTCGTTCCGCTCCGCCGAAAGTAAAACAATTAAATTCATCGTTAGAAATTAAGTGTTATGAATCATCGTATTTGTTCGATAACAAATTAAATCGTCAACCGCAGCGAACGCTTGATCGTAAATAGTCATGCGCGACAAATGAGCTCGATCGAAATCGAACGTACAGCTCTCAATCGAGTTGCTCACGTGTCGTCATAACACGGGCAAAATTTTAATTTCAAATGCAGCTGGACGCTCCATTTAACCCTTGCGCTAAGTTTCTTTCCGAGCTGAAATCAAATGCGATGCAGGATATAAACATTTAGATCCAATCAGTTTTTATTGTTTTCATTTGAGAGTCTGGAATCATTGTTCAATAGTCATAACTGGACTGCAATTTTCAATTTCTCGAGGTACATTTTAAGAGAAAGTTGAATTAAATAAAATCTTATTTTCAATGATAGTGGGCTGTGTATAGATCCGAAATAAGTAAAAATCGTACTAATTTCTGTGGAATTTTATTTTCTAGCATTTTTTCAAGATTTTTGCATAATGAATAAATGCAGAAATGCATATAAACAATAAAAGCATAAATGCATAAAGATCCCCGTCTAGTCATAACAGTTTATCACTGCTCTAGAACCATAAATAATCTCGCCGTGAAACGGAAAATGAATCAGTTCGGATAAGCGATGTTCCACTAAATCGTGGATTACACGATCGCAAACAATCCTAATCGTATCGTGTTTGTGCTCATTCTCTTCAGAAAACTGTCGCCAATGCACCGATCAAAGTTTTATTGAAACATAGTTAATAACAAAAAGGTTGTGACGCAAATTAACATTTTTATTTTGTGATAGAGTAAAATTTTGCAGAAATGTCGCTGGTATCTTATCAGGACAGTATCGTAGTCGTTGAAAATGTTCAAACAAAAATGATCGTGAATTCTCGGTAGCTAGTAAATGAATCGAAGCTTCTCACAACTCATTTATCGTTATCCAATTATCAGCGATTGTCCGGTGTCTCGTTTCCACGAGTGTTTACCGGATCATGTGACTCGGAGATCGCATGGTTACAATCAAGATCTGCCGTGGAAATCGTCGATCGATCCTATGAATCATCCACACGAGACCACTTTCTACGGTCACGTTTCCTTCAATCTCTCCAAGTCCCCATGGACTTTGCTCGTGGCCGAATTGGAAAAGATAACGACGATGGTGGGGCTCGGAAGAAGTCGATGCCTCGTGATCGCCTTTTCAGTTGTTCCTCGCGATCGCTATCGCGTTTTACCCCCTCCTGACCCTGCCTCATTCAACGGTCGAGCCTCGAACCGAACGGGGAACCATCCTCGAGGTCTTTTTCGACGTTTCTTCGAGGTCTTCTCATCTAGCAATCAGTTTGTTACCATTCCGTCTTGCGTGTAAGTTCTATCTTGACAATTTCGTGTTGACTCAACGCACTCGAGCCGTTTGTTGACTCGGATGTGGATGACACTGGCTGCTCGCTGGATATAAAAGGGCACGCACGGATGTCTCGGACTCAGTCGATCCCATGCTCTTGTGGAAGTTCATCCGTGCCGGTGATAACACTTATTGGACACGTGGTGATGTAAACGGTGTTAGTGCATACGAACACTCCCCGCCGGCTGCTACATCCCTGTCGGAAAACTTGCCACGCGGTGTAAATTGCCTTTCGGCTTCATACATTTTCCACGTGAAACATTTCTTGCGTTGACGTCCCTTCTAAACACTGGCTTCATTGCACAATTCTATCGCTGGTGTACCGCTTCACGTTTCGTTGGGGAGTTGCAACACGATTTAAAGAGAATTACATTATAAAAAAGGTAAAGTACGAATTTAATTTATCACACAAATTCAATTCAGTAGGAGTTCCAAGGTCATTCAACGAAAATTGAAATAATGCAACTTTAATTTATCACACGAATTCAATTCTGTATGGATTCCAAGACCATTGAAGAAATTTAAAGTATGTAATACGAATTTTTAATGTGCTTCACACAACTGCAGTATGAATTCCAAGACCATTCACAGAAACTTACAATTAGAATAATACAAATTTAATTTATCACACGAATTCAATTCTGTATGGATTCCAAGACCATTTAAAGAAAATTAAAATAATACGAATTTAATGTGCCTCACACAGCTTCAGTATGAATTCCAAGACCATTCACACAAACTCAGAATAATACAAATTTAATTTATCACACGAATTCACAATTCTTTATGGATTCCAAGAAATTTAAAGAAAATTAAAATAATACAAATTTAATGTGCCTCACACAAATTCAGCATGAATTCAAAGACAATTCGGTCAGAATATTGTAACCATGTTACGAAATATCATTTTGCAATCCATTGCGGGGAGTAATATTATTACGGAATAATTGTTTATAAACGCCTAAGAGTTTCTGCCGACTACATATTTTTGAACAGTGTTATTGTGGCCGTCGATTCAGTTTTTCTGAACGTGTGTCTGGTTTTACTTACGCAAGTTGTGTTCGCGAATCTTTTTTTAGATAGATTAGTCTTGTGGGAGTTGCTACAGTAAATTTGTATATCGATCGATGGGCTACTTAGAATCTGGGGGATGAAACCACTCCGGCACTTTCACTTGTCTGATGCAACCTTACAAGCTGATGAAATTAACAAATATTAAAGAATTTTGGTCCAATCAGTGCTTATTTTACTAATTATTAGTAACTTTAAAATAATTCTTTCACCCCTATTTCTCTAATCTGTAAAACTAGCAATGAAATATTGTTTTTTTTATTAATTCTGCGAGGCGATCGATTTATTTATCGATGGCAATAGCCGTGGTCAATCAAATTACCAATTCTCGTCTATCCGCGTGTCAAATGTATAACGTGGAATTACGGATCGACGAGGTCCGATTACACAATATACGTAGACACGAATCGCGGGAAAGGACAGAGTGGACAATAGAGCTGTGTCATCGGAGCACGTGGCCGTTCATTATCGATTCAGACAGGAAAAAGGCGTCATGAAAAGTTACGACGATTTTAACGCACGTATGCGAACAGCGTGTTTTTTTTATCTCTGTCAAGAAGACTGATCACCAGGAACTTCATTTTTCGTTCGAAGTTCTGATGACTGATTGCCAGGAACTTCATTAATTCAATGAATTTGTTTCTATGGAGATACAGAGCACGGACACACACGGACAATTACTGGCAAAAATTACTTTCAATGTCCGGCGACCTCAGATAGTGCACATGACTTACATAAACCAATGCTCGCAGTAACAGCAAGTCGGTTACTATTACTTGATTCCCGTATATGTATTTACATAACATTCTTTTTCTTTTTGAGTGTCGTGAAAACGAAATTGGAATAGTAGTTGCGTATCTGTTAGCGAAAGAGTAATCATTTTGTTGCAAAACTATTGTTTGTATGTTAATCAGGAACGATAATGAAGCGTTTATTATTATTGTTCAAGGAAAGTGAACAATTTTAAATGCAAACAGGAGTGACGACGACGCGAAATGAATTAGTCATGAATTATGCGATACGTTATCAGAAAAATGTGCAATCTCGAAATTTCCTGTCGGCGATACGCTATTTTGATGTTCTGCTACGTCCAGCAATTGATATTAAAAATTAGACTTCATTGAGAATTGAGAAAATGAATTAATTAGTACGAATTTTGCTAACTGATGAATAGACAGCGGATTTTATGCATTTATGACAAAAATCGGTAGTGTTAAAGCATTTACACTAAACCTACCGATCATCGAAAGTGACTGATGTGTATGGTATTATAAAAATAACAAGATTAAGTTTATTTATATTTTGTGCGATTTTTACTGTAGTATATACTGGAGTCTAAAAATATATTCAATAAATTCCCATGAAAACACCATTACAATTTCGATAATTGTTAAATGAAAAATCTAAAATGGGTCAGTGACCCCTCGTGGTAGGTTTAAAATAGAAAAATACATTTTTATTTTCTTTTTATTTTTTTTTACATTTTTATTACATCATATTATTAAAATACATTTTTATTTTATTTTGATTTTTTTTTACATTTTTATTACATTATATTATTAAAATACAGTTTTATTTATTTTTTATTTTTTTACATTATTATTACATTATATTATTAAAATACATTTTTATATCATTCCAAATTTTTGCCATTCAGCTAAAAAATTCTTATTTTGCATAAAGATCCGCAGCCTACTGATGAATGTTCCGCAGCGAATTTATCAAATGCCGCGTATATGAGATCCGCGTTGGAATTTCACCTCGATGAGTAGTAGTCCACACGCTATTAAATACTGGATAGTTCATTCTCGTGGCGTTATCGATCCGAAAGCTCTAATAAAGGCGTGCTTGACCTTCCGGCAAAAATCATTCCTCATAAAAAAATTCCGCAGAAGTTTAGCCTACTTGCACCACGAAATTAATCATTCGATTCGCCCGAAAAGTTTACTTCGTTTCCCAGAAACCAAATGGCGTTGTTCAAGCACGGGAAAGCTCGGGGGAATTAACACAAAACCTACTACCACTGGCCGAAATGACCGGTTCCATATTTTTCATTTTACAATTATTGAAATAATAGAAAGAATTATGAGCCGAACAATTATGAGCCAATTTTTGAAAGTGTCCTGACTCCATTTTCGAGAAAAATCAAGCTAGCAATTTTAATATTTACATTTCTACGTTATCTTTCCATTCTGAAGCAAATTGTAACTAATATATTTAAAATCACAAAGATTTCTTCAAACAAGAAATAGCTTTAACGTGGCTAAAAATTGTCCAAACTGTTGAACGTAATGTGGAAATCATAGACTCCATAAATTCTTAGTATCAGGACATTCGTTTTTACCGAATGACATTTTGGCGTCGTAGAAATGTCATTAAAGAAAAATAATTCATTGTTTGTCCCCCAAGATTATTATAATGTTATCAAGAAGTGCCGGAAGGGTAATTACTTTATTTCAAATGAAATGAAACAAGAGGATTTCATATCAACAAGATTTTTGGAGGATGCAATTTTTAAAAGGGTAAAGAATTCTAACGGAGAAATAATAAATTGATTAAAAATATGCTGGACGCGTTTTTTGAGAAATGAACCATATAAAATTTTCTATAAAATATCAATGGATGAGAATGCAGAGTTTAAAATACTGAATTTATTACCACGTCGGGGTAGACCAAGAAAATTCGAAAATATTGTGTTAACACCACCAGACAAGAAAGCGAGTTAATAAAAAGGTGGTAAAAATGGAAAGAAATGTTTATTATTGCAGAAAGATCCGCCGTCTATGAATTTGGAGTTACATATCCAGTATAGAGGATGTAATCCTCACATGCAAGATAAAAATTTGTTGTTCCATACCCGTTAACCGGTTCGCTTGTGTTATATTGTAGAAAATCGGCATCAGACCAATTATTGTTCCATGACTACATAATTATCGTATGCAATCATTCCTCGTTACGCGGGTCGTTTTAATGAACGAGCATTGAAGCTGATGAACACACGACGATACGTTACTAACACCGGCATTGTTTAATTGTTTACAAGCGTATCGGAGTGAGAAACGAGAATCACCTAATTAGGGTCGCCGCAGTACACATATAGATCACGTTTAAAAGAATCCATAGATACCAGAACGATCTCGGGACCAAGCCTCAACAGTTACATAAAAATGATCGCGGTTTCGTGCTATCGTTGAAATTTGTTGCGTCGAATTGCGACACCGCGATCAATTTACAACTCACCAGGGGAACAGGCCTTGCATTGCATCGGATCTTGCAATTCTCATTTTTTTTTGTCCCGCAACCGCCATTGCATCACCAATCTCGTTTGATGATTCTAATGACAACGACTAATGGCTAAATCGTCCAGGCAATTCAACTCGTCGCTTAGCGGTGTGGTCCATTAATTTCCATTATTGTTCTGAAAGATTTACGATCGCCTAATTTTTCCGCATCTCGTTAGGCCGTTTCCGCAAATTAACAGTTCCTCGCTCGGGGCCCCGAGCAAATGCGGGCCCCGAACACAAACCAAGATCCAAATTCTACGTTTTTCTCATAAAGTTATTTAGTTGGGGTTAGGGGCCCCGAAATTCCTACTTTGCCCAAGGCCCGAACTAGTTATAACGCGCTACTGATGTCTGCATGTTTATTTAGCAATCGGTACATTTATTTGCAGATCCCCAGGTGATCCCCGATTATTTGGAAGGAAACTCGTTCCAGCAGCGGCTGATCTGCAAAATGGCGGACACCGGAAGGTGAGGAACCGTCACTTAAATTTTCGTGTGCTAGATTGTGGGCCTTTATGGAAAATAAAAATGCTCTGCATTGATTTCATCCCTTAAAAACAACGTTACAATATTCCCCAATTTTTCTAATCTCTTACTGGTTTATATTTCACCCAGCCAATCAATTTAGCACACTTCCATTTATGTAATTTCTTCGGTTCGTGTAAAAATTGTGTCTCTTGCGCAGATACGAAGAGCACAACATGTGCAAGACGCGTTCAGCATGCAGCCTGCGAAAACTGAGAGGTAAAGGATTTTCCCAGAGTGCGGGTACCTTTAGACCAGGCCTGGGCAACGTCTTCCCTGCTGTCGCTTCACGACCCCCACTTACCGTGTTATACCTCGCGTAACTGGCGCACAGTGGTCCAAATCGAGAGTGACTTTTTGTTATAACTTTTGAACCATAAGAGATATCGGGATGAAATTTGCACTAAAATTCATTTGAAAAATAGTTAATTTAAACTATAGACAAATTAATATTTTTTTCATTTATCAAGCAATAATTTTTAATTAATTTTCATTGATATTTTTCACTAAAAAAAAAGTTGCTTAAACCATCTTCCAAACCATTTTTTCTTTCTAAGTGTGTATTTTAGATTTATGTTTTACACATGCAATGTTTCATGGAATGCGTAAAATGTAAATTTGTGGAATCTTTTTTTAATCAACGCATACAAAAAGTACCAAGAATGTAAAAACGCCTCATAACTGTGTCAAAAGATATTTTTTATAATAATTTATAATATTTGTCATATATTGTATATAATATATAATAATTTAGTAACATTTTTTTGTAGATCTTTTGTGATAAAAATGTGATAACAATAACGGTGTTATAATATAACAATAATAGCATACAACGAATAACATGAAATATAAAAAAAATGATATTTGTAACAAAAAAAAAACAATAATAAATATAAATTTTATTTAACTGCATATCTTTTAAAGCTATTTAATAATTAATTTTAAAACAAAAGAATCTAAACAAAGAAAGTTGATTTTTGGCAAAATGTCACTAAATTTCTCGATTCGGACCACTGTGTGGCGGGGAGGGCCCAGTAGTGGGGAAGGAGGAGTCGCTCGCGAGCCGCAAGTTGCCCAGGCAGGGCTTGTACGCATAGTATCTAAGTACATTTAGATTTGACAGATTGTCCACGTTTCAGACATGATCCCAGCGAGGGTGGTGCTGTACATGCTCTCATTCTCGGGCTTCACCGTCTCCTTCATGATGAGGACCGACATAAACATCGCCCTGGTGGCGATGGTCAAGCAATCATCGGCCACGAACAACGACACCATGGACACGGGCGACTCTCAGTACTGTTACGCAACGCCGAACGCTTCTCTCAATAACAACACGCTGTCCTGGGACCAGGTGCGTCCTCTGCATCCAGAGTTATTGATTTTTCAACGGGAATTATGCTCTTCGTTATCAATCGCCGAGGATAATGTTACCCGGGCCGCGATCTTGTTTCAAAGGCTGCGCAACGAAAGGATATTGAAAAATCTGTTCACGTAACGTCACGTGCATAATCATCGTCCGCGATCTTGTACCGTGGATTCTTCGCGACGGCGGAAACTCTATAATTGCCGCCTCCGCGACTCGATAATTGGCGTTGTTGAAATTGATAGAGCGACCGATTACGTTACGACTGCCCGGACGAGGACACCAATCAGTTTGCGCGGGCCCTTACGTAAAACTTGATTTATTTAACCGCGATCATCTGTCGGGATACTGGACACGCGTTCCACGAAACGATTAGAATTCGCATAAGATCTGAATCAGCGACGAAACTCTTTTTTCTATCGAACGATGTCTCGACGACACTCTTACCGACGTATCGCTGACGCTCTCCCGAGTGAATACACTTTCCACGATAATTAGTTCCGCGACGGGTCAGTTCGGATAATCGAGGCTCCGGTAAATATGCTTCGAAGTGTGTCGTGTTTGGGCTCGTTCTAACCGGAAAACTGTCACGAACCCGTTGGTAATGCTGAAAGAATGATCACGAACAAAAATAATTTTCAGGAGGAGCAAGGGGAGTTCGAATGGAATTCCACGATCCAGTCTGCCATAAGCGGATCGTTCTACTGGTGCTACATACTCTCGCAAGTAGTCGGGGGCGTGCTGACACAGTACTTGGGTACCAAGGCGGTTTTTGGAGGGTCGCAGCTGATCACTGCGATGTGCAGTCTGCTTATGCCAACCGCGGCGGAGCTTCATTACGGGTTCATCATTGCTCTGAGGAGTATTCAAGGCGTCGCGAGTGTGAGTATCCTAATCTTCGAATGAAACAAACTTCGAGAAATTCCATTCGATTTGATGGTGATTTCTATGTTTTTTTTTTCAGGGACTGACGTGGCCAGCGATGTACGCGGTGGTCGGACACTGGATCCCACCGGTCGAACGTTCGCGCTTCATGTCTTCCTTCCAAGGTAAATCCTCCCCTAACCGAGCACACCGATTACTTTCTTTTCTTTCCTGTTACAGTGAAACCTCGATACGTCCGCTTTCTTTTTAGCGTTTCTCGCAATAAACGATTTAATCGAATGATACGCGAGAGAACCCGAGATAACGCTGGTTTTATACGCTTTATGTTGTTTGTGGAGAAACTACTAATGGCACGCTTCTTTCAGAATAAGCGGGAAACGGAAAGATAGAAAAAAAATAGAAAAATACTTTGTTTTTTCAGTCGAAATTCACACACGGTTCGAGGTACCCACACACGAGACCTCGCACGTTTCTCGGTCGATTACGAGACTCTAATAACGAACATACGAACACGGTGTATCTCTCTCTCTTTCTCCTGCTCATTCCGATGGACGTGTTTCACTTTGTTTCTGATTCATTCAAGCTCTCCACGTGGTTGCATTCGCCGGACCGAGGGGTATACTCAAACAGCGACCGCTCAACAGCATGAGAAAGGCCGAGTATACTTCCAGCTGGTAGAATCAGCCGGGCTCGAGGGATAAACACGTTTTGTAATGCTTATTTTTTTCCATGACTTGTTTTGTACGTGCGTTTCCCAGCAAGGGAAATCCGTCGACGTCTGTGTTTTATTTTGTCCAAGGAGTTGCGCATAACATCATCATTCTCACTGTACGACTTTCTCGGGCACGCGCGATCGATCAACGAGTCTCGGGATCACCGTGGAATTCCATTTAGGCTAGGTCTCGCACGAACAGTTTAGCGTTTAACGTTCTAAAATGAGGATTAGCAGAACTACACGATCAGACAGCACGTCATTTAATGAATACATTCAATACCGCAGATATTAAAGCCCAAATACATTTAATCTGAATTTAGTGTAACTTCGTTAAATCGAGGCTTCACAACAAATGGAATTCCGCGGTACACGTCACGACTTATACTGTTGCCCGTAATCATATTGTAGAAGTACGCGGCTAGCCTTGGTACGTGTAAACTCGAACGTCTTCAGTCTCACAGGCAAGATCGATATGATTGGACTCACGAAACTCATTTGGGCATTTCTTTTGATCATGTTTGAGTATTTGGACTGTGTTTCATTGCACCAACGAAAGAATGAATGTTCATACAATTCACCATGAAACGCTTGTACCATGTTAATAAAATCAAGGCTGAGTTTGAAAAATAGAAGAAAATGTTAGCCAGTACCGAAGAGAACAATAAATCGTTTTCCTTGATATATTTTCAGGTACAGGGATTTCATTGTCATATTGTAGCAACCACGCCTCGTGCACTCATCATCATCCTCCCGTACTAAGTCTCTACTTGAATCGCTTTACAGGGTGAAATATAGCGCCACCGTTGAAGAGCGAATCGTCGCCAAGAACGAAATCGTACACGAGCCAAGGCGAAGCCATTCGACAAGCATCATGTTTCAGCTTCGTTCCGGGTCGTGGGGTGAGCCACTCCTAACGTCTAGATTATCTATATTCAGGGTTCAGCTTTGGCATCGGGATTACCTATCCACTGTGCGGATTCATCATTGCCCATTTCGGATGGAGAGTGGTCTTCTACACGACCGGCACCGTCGGCATCTTCTGGTGCCTCTTCTGGTACTTCTTTGCCTTCGACACTCCCGCCGATCATCCGAGAATATCGCAGCAGGAGCTACGCTACATCCAAGAGAGCGTTGGCGACCAGGTTCACAGGACCCAAGAGGTACTACCGTAGTTACCTTGATCTTCATTCTCACCGAAAATACTTCGCGAGCAGTGTGATAGAAGGCTTTTATCATTTTGCAACTCGAGGAGGTAGCATTACCCAGGACCAATGTGGCTTCTCAGTTGTCGAAGTTGCGTACCCACAAAGATACCTGTAGCTTCATCATTTTCTGGGACTCGTTCAATGTGGCTTATCAGTTGTTTTACGATTAATTCTGGACACTTTTGTTAAAATTGTCGAAGCTGTGGACCCGCAACGACCACCTGTAGCTTCCTCATTTCTGGGACTGGTTTGTTAACGACGTTTTAATCTTATTGTGCAGAGCATGCCAGTTCCGTGGAAGCAAATCCTAACATCGTTGCCAGCCTGGTCAATCGGCATCACGACCTTCGGTAGAATATGGGTGCATTATGTCTTTATTATTTCCGGACCAATGTACATGAAGAAAGTCCTAGGGTTCAGCATCCAAGCAGTGAGTACTTGACGTGTTCTAATTCCCTTTGTTTCCCTGCGTATTGTTTCTGACCTGTGTCGTTGTCTTTCGCAGAACGGAGTGCTGTCGGGTCTACCCTTCATCTGCAGTTACTTCAGCTCCGTTTTGTTCTGCTACATTGCCGATGTCCTAGTCACACGGAAGATCATGTCGCTGACGAACGTCCGCAAGATATTCACCGCTGCCGGTATGCGTTTCGAAATGATCTACGTGAATATAATACTAAACGATGTATATCTCCCAACGTTTGCTTAAACGAGACGCTCTTCGTGTTTCAGCCCAAGTGGTTCCCGGAATATTGTTGGTATTGATCGGTTATCTGGGCTGTGACATCATTCTCGTTTTAGTGATATGGTTCATAGCCGTCACCCTTATCACTGCTGCTTACGCGGGAGCGATGGCGAGCATCGTCGACATCGCGCCAAATTTTGCTGGTAAATAAACGTAACTTAGTTATCCGAAGAGCATTCTCAAACGTTTCTGTTTCACGGTCTATCGTTTCTTCGCAGGTCCAATATTGGCGTTCGCACAGACAATTCACATGTCGGCTAGTTTCCTGTCTCCGATCGTTGCTGGACTGCTTACTCGGCATAGTGTAAGTCGCTGTATCTCATTCATTAGTAGACTACGGATTTTATATGCATTTATGACAAAAATGGATAAGCGCAATTTCAAGCAGTGGACATATTAAAAAGAATTAAACGCATCAACGTATCGGTTTCGGTTTAATCAGATTATTAAAAGAAGAAAGACATTTTTATTTCGCAACTGTGTCTTGCAATCAATGCAAACATTTTTCATTTTGCATGAAGATCCGCAGTCTATTTATTAGACTTAATTGACATAATGAATGAATTGTTCCTGCAGCAAGCCTTAGATGCCTGGAGGCAAGTTTTCGCTGTGGCAGCGTGCGTAGCCTGCGGCACGTACGTGGTCTACCAGATGTTCGGCACAGCGGACATCCAACCATGGAACTACCCCGACCATAAGTATCCTCAATCCGACAAGGAGGACTTTCAACCCCTAAACGATTCTCCCCGCAAGAACGGGAAGATCGTGAAATCAAACTTGACCGAGGAAGCGTAACAAAAATCACAGTAAAATCTTCAGCGAGAAACGCGCGCACGGCGTTGCGATGACGTGTGTCGGAGCCAATCAGGAATCTCTAAGCCTCGTTCGGTGTACATCGGGAAACTTATATTTTTTCGTAAGGTTCATGTAAATAAAATATCCCGTAGACCTCGTCGAGAGGCGAGAATTAGTACATTCGAACAAGTTCGACACTGTTTGCGATTTCTCGGGGACGCACAAAATGCTCTCGCATCCGTCATTTCTCTTTAAGTAAGTTGATTTACACGTTACTCTGTGATCTAAGCCTCTCTGTTGCCTCGATTGTTGAACGATTGACGAGAATCAAGTAGGCCACTATCGTTCGCGCAGACTGTAACAGTTGTACTGCGTTGTCTTTGATGCGCCGAGACCTGAGGATCGTTTCTAAGCTTCTAAGCTTACTATCGCTGAGGAATTAGGCGTAATGTCTGTCTACGAGTCTAGGTAGAAGTGTTCGTGCCGGCGAAAACGATAAGGAGGATTTAGCTAGTTTCTTTGAAGAGGGACACTGTTAATCATATGTGTATCAAAAAGACTATATGTCTAGGATTCTTTGCTGTACTATAACAACCCTTTAGGACACGCAAGGAGTATGTACTTACGCAATTATCTAACAATAGAGTGAGTAAAGTATAATGTATAAACGAAAAAAAGACATTATATTAGATGATTGCAAAAGTTCGTGTCTGATATGAGAATAAAGCCCAAGCGATTACACGTTAAAAGAACAGTTTTATTAAACAATTATTTAGCCTACAAGTGTTGCCTAGCATTTCACAAGTTGGTAGATTCCTTTTATTTGGCAAATCTTTTTTTAGGTGCTAGAACTTTTGCAATCTTCCAATATTAACCCTTCGCGTTCTACAAGAAATCGGGACAAATAATAAATTAAACTTTAGGTTGCTGTTAGCTGTTTCTTTTTTATCGATTTGATTGATGCACTAATCGAAATCGAATTAGAGCGCGGAGGGTTAATCTGATTGGTGCCTTATATCAGGCTCTCTCGATGATCTTTCTGCATCTCCTAGGAACCTAGGAGATGAATGCGCTTAGTTTTAGTACTTATGTTCTCATTATGTCATTATAGTATTAGCCGCTGATCACTGTCAGTTAAATAACGACGCGAAAATATTTGATCGTCGTCTGCCTCGATTTTTTGCAATTAATTCCATTCGTACACACACACACACACACACACGATCAAAATGGCGATCTCTTAGTACGATCGTGATTTCAATTATTTTTGTACTACCTCCATTTGGACAGGACACACAGTTCTCTTTGCTCATCGTTAGACATTTGTCCAATTAATGTCGCATTTGTAAATTTGTTAAATATAAGATGTTTATAACGGCGAATATTAGCTACACATTTTCCCCCTCGTTTTTTAATCGACGTCTCGAATTCCGCAAAGTCAATTCTTTCAGATCTTTTCGCAAGCAGCAAACTACTCTTAATCTTAATATTAAAATCAACTGCGAGGAATCGATTAGCCTCTCTATCTTAGCACCGGATGTGATGCGATAATCCTTAATTGTTCTTTTTCACTGGGAGCGTCCACCAACACTAATCGATATAGCGTACACTAATTTTATATCATATTTAGGAGGGTGGGAGGAATCAGAAGATTTTCACCACAAAATCGAAAATATTCAGCTGCCCCGCCCTGATCAATACGAGAGTAGTACAATCTCAAGATGGATATCCTTCGTCCACAGGCTACACATTATTTCTCCTTGAGTTCCATACGAGTACTTAATATTCTGTAGGAAGCGAAGAGTGGACACAAGTTCTGCCATGACACAAAATCACTCGGATCAATTCCTCGCGTTGATCAGTGTACAACGTGAACATTGTACACTCGAACGTGTTCCTTCGGTAGTTTTTAATAGACGTGGTTCAACAGACAAATGGAACCATGACTGCCGTGTACTTTTCTCTGCCGGAATTCGGAAATTGTAACTAGAAAAGAAAATAACAATTGTCGAGACAATCTTAATTGATAGACAGCGGATCCTAAACAGTGAAAACACATTAGAGAGAACTTCAAAATGCTGTTATATTATTTTAACTTTGATTTTGAACAAATATCCGCCGTCTACTAATTAAAAAGTACCACTAGTGGTTTCCAATCAAACTTCACCATTATGTTCTGTACGAGTTGCTACGTTGATAGGGGCTAGCTTGTTTGAATGAACTTGAGAGTGGAATTGGTTTAACAAACATATATTCAACGACGACAAACAATCGACGAAACAACTGGCTGTAGTTGCACAGTTATGCAAAGATCGAGTCGAATTGGACGTTGTGTTTGCATATGTTCGACGAGTTATGAATAGACTAGTTTCCGTCTGATGCATGAACAAAACGAAATTCTGTATTGTCTGTCAGGCTGGACAATGTCTGAGAATGTGTACGAAGGTTGGGATTTTTTCCGAAGTGCCTAACTGCAGGCGACTAATTCAGACTTTTGGTTCGATGTGAAATATGAGAAAGCACGGCTTGATGGATGTCCTGTGTTCCGCGTCGGAACACCATTTTGTAAGTCTATCTAATGCCATCAATTCCGTGGCAGGAATGATTGATACATATACATATATGTGTAAATATATATATATGTAAATGAAAAATATATAATTCCATATAATTTTATTAATATCTGTGTATATATTTAATTCTCTGTAAACCAAATCTCTTAAGGGGTTGAAAATGATCTGTAGGGATCTTATGGGGGTAGAAACATTATTAATACTATATGCTCTAATTAATACTATAATAAGATATTATTAATCGACTGGGGGGAGTTGATTGAATGTGATCTACGTAACATTATTAAAATTTTTTTAAGGAGTGAGGGTTGTTTGATAAATATTAGATCAGACAAGTTTAATATTCCCTTGCGATATTTATTCTTTCTACGTAAATAGTACATAAAGATTAGAAAATAAATGAAATTACAAAGCATCTTAGCCGCTTGACTTTTCCTCGGATTCATAGATCTCGTTTATAAATCGCTCGGAACGGGACACGCACGTCCAAAAAACATAATCGTCTTTTTCCTTGTTCATTTTTATAATTTAACGATGCTTAAATACGATGAGAAAAATTACACGACATTACGTATCGATATTAAAAATACATTCTCAGTTGCTGACGAATAAATTAGCCTCGGGATTAGGGGGAGGGGGAAAATTAGGGTAAACGAGGGAGAATAAAAGGGGGCGACACGCGAGCACTCGATTAACTCGTTCCCACATTATACGAACGCGTGTGTACAATTATAAATTCGAAATGGACGCTGGATCTCGCACGGTTTCCTCGCGGTTGAAAGAAACGAATCTTTTTTTTTTTAAATTACGAAGAGAAAAAAGAGAAAGAAACCGATGGCTCGAAAGAAACAAATAGTCAAGAGATGCGCCCATTGGATAATCGATGATTGCGATTTTGGACCATTGATTACGGTGAAAAGCTAAACGCGCGCGATGATTTTTCCTCCCTGTCGTACGTATCCACGTGTATTATGTACAAAATGTACAAATAATTGCGCGCAAGTGCGACTAGCGTGAGAGAGATCGATCAGCCAGGTTTTCTGGACCTTGCCCGATCGATTTTCATTGTAACTATAACGTGTAGTGTAAGTCATTTTTACCAACTATTCAATCTCTCGCGGAACGTTACGTCAGTGCAATATTATCCTCGCATGATTTTCTAAATAACCATCGAAATAAAAATGATTTCAGCAATCGTTGGTGACTATGCATTAAATTAACAGTCTACTGGCAACTAGATAACTAATAAAATACAGGGGAGCATATTTTAATTTCATTCATTTCATTTCTTCCACAGGAAATTTTCTGGTTCAATTTTTGGTGATTGTGGAGTTTAGAAATAAAAATAAAAATGAAAATGCATTAAATCCACAGCCTAGCGACAACTAGCTAATTTACAAAACACAGGGGAGCATTTTGAAATTTCATTTCCTCTACAGGCAGTTTTCTGACTCATGAAATAAATATTCATAGTACTCATAAATGATGAATTATGAAAACGGTGATTCGCATTTTGCACTGACCCCACGTTCGCGTAACCGTGACACCCAGTTCCCTCAGTGTAATGACTCGACTAATCACAAAGAAATAGCAACGCCTAATCGGAGAACAGACACACGTAGGGTAAACTTTACTTTACCGGACTCAAAATTAGTATCTTTCTCCTTCGAATTATGATGTATTTGGTATGTAATCCAGTAGATTTGTACCCGGGGATCCTGCTGTCGAAGTTTCGATCCTGTAGGATGAATGATTCAGGAGTTATGGTTGTTTAAAGTTGAGCAATCTGTAGGCGCCCTTACCTGTAAAAAACACTGCAGATTGCTCATCTTCAAGCAACCATAACTCCTGTACCATTGATCCTACAGGATCGAAACTTCGATCTGCATCCGCGCCGGGTTCAAATCTACTGGATTACATACCAAATACACCATAATTCGTAGGAGAAAGGCACAAATTTGGAGTCCGGTAAAGTAAAGAGCAGCCGACACGTATTATATCTGCGCGACGCGAAATAGGTGTACGCGTTCGAAAAGAATCGGATGAAATTCGTCTCGTTCCTTTAATCTCGACACTTCTCGACTCTTCTCGACTCTTCTATCACGTTTCTTATCGACGCGAGAAATTTCGGGCGGTATCTAACAAGAAAATGGCACTTGCTCTCGAACACGTAACAGAACGGACTATAATGTTGGCGGTTAGTTCTTATTTATTCCCTTTACATCTACGTTGCTGTGATGGCGTCTGTTTTGCTCTTGTTCGAAGGGGACGTCTGCGAAGGAACACAAGGATCTTTGTTTTTCAAGTTTCGTTCGTTTAAAAAAAAAAAAAGGAGATACTTTCGTGGAGTTCTCGGTGGGACAGCAAAATTTCTTTCGATCGAAATTCCGGTCCGAAATTCTCCTTTATTTTTTCTCTGCACTCGCACACATCTTTCTCTCTCTCACTCACATACACACACGCAGATCCACACATACATACAGCTCTGCGAATAATGCGGTTTCGGTATTTTTTTTTTTTCGTTTATTCTCTTCGGCATAATGCTTGATCAAGCTTGAACATTAAGACGCGTCTACACGAAGAAATAGAGTCTCGCTATTTTACCATTTTTTTTTCTCGCTTCTCTTTTCTCTTTCTCTTGGGTTTTGTAAAGTCGATCCCTTATCTAACGAACAAACAGTGTTTAGTTTAGAGGTTTATGTATATTCATATATGTAATCATTATTAATAATCGTAATAATTATAATCCGTAATATCAATTCATCCCAACAACAAGTTTCTCTCGTTTCTCTCGTTTTTTCTTTGTTTAAAGGTCTATTTAGTTATTCTTTTCTTCTTCTGTCTCTTTCTTTTTTTATCATTATTATTATTATTATTTATTGAGTTCCGTCTCTCCGTCCCCCCAAAAAACTTCTCGTACTTTCCACGTCGTCTTAATAAATCTCTCTTTGTCTTCTTTAATTATATATATTCATTTTATATACTTTATTTACTTCTTTTATAATATATGTATAGACTGATATCAACACGTATAACATCGAATTCCCTATTAATCCTTTATTTTCGTCTTTTTCACTTTTTTCCCGGTTCGGAGGAGATCGCGGTAGCTTAATTAAATGCGTCCTTAATTACTCGTCTCGCGTAATGGCGACCGGAAGCGCGATCTATTTAGCCAAACGATCCGATCTTTCCACAATGGTTTCGGCGTATTTCTCTCTCTCTCTCTCTCTCTCTCTCTCTCTCTCTCTCTCTCTCTACAAGAACTCTTCTTTATCGGAGGAAACGAAATTTCGAGGTATGCCATATGATATTGTACCGGGTGATTCATCAGAAACAGAATTACAGTCTTCCCTCGCATTGTGTCACATTCGTCTCTACCGGTAGTGTTACTTCTTTATTACCCCTTGGAGATCAGGATATCGATGAGGCAATACTAATACAATGATGAAACTACAGTGGTACCTCGGTATATGTCTGCTTTGGAGTACGTCGAATTCGATATCCGTTCTGTTTGGACGTCACAAATTTTTCTCGGTATACAACATAAATTTATTATACGAATTTTTGCGTCATTTTAAAATAATTATCTCGGAGGAAAATTAAATTAATAATCAATTATATTCGGAGTTGATGTATTATTAACTGACTGATATAGATTTTAAAAAATCTATAATAATTTTTTTTTATTTATGTGTTTAAACAGTGTCTAAATTACTTTACAACCCCATTAACGAAGGTATAATATGAATAGGAGTTTTTTTTACATGAGAACGGATTAATCATTTTTACATTACTTCTTATGGGAAAGGTGGGTTTGGTTTACGTCCTATTCAGTATAAGTCCAAACATCAGGAACGAATTAAGGTCGTATACCGAGGTACGTAACGCTGTATATTACTTTTAGTTATTTCGTTACGGAACCTTTTTGCCAACAGATTGGTCAAATTTTTCCGATTAAAACGAGACCAAACACGATAGGATTGCGATTATATTTACTTGTTTAATACCCACGTAGAGTAGCTCTACGCTTTCTGAGACTCCAGTGACACTATGCGAGGGAAGACTGTATTCAGATGTTGTTTCTCGCGAATTATCCGGTACATCCCTCACCTTCTTCTACTTCTCTCTGTTCCCACTTCTTCCCGATCCGACATCCGTTTGATTCTCGTTGCTTTGTCGTTCAACAGACACTCGTCGACTGTTTGCTTAATTCGTTAGTCACTTGTACACACACGGCTAAGCTCTAACCTCGCAGGGAATGAAACTTGTCGTTGCCTGTTGTTAGCTGTCCGGTCGTCATTCAGCCCAGTCCTTCGAGCATTGTTCAAATAAGTGATCAATTATAAATTGGAGATACATTAAAATCAGACGAAAGGCTGAGTTGAATGACGTCGAGACGTTGTAACAAACTCGCGGCAGTAACTCGATAGCGACTCAACTGTGACGCGATGCATTGACGTAGATGATTCTCTATATACGTATATAGACACTTTACGTGTATAGTTTACTGTACAGGTAACGAGAGGAGAAAGGGGAATTTTTTTTTCTTCTGAAAGAGTATTGAATGATGTTTACGCGCGCGACACGCCAGAGAATCGTTGCTCCGGGAGAGGCGAGCCGTAAAATTTCAGCAATGACGTGGCGAACAACGATATGTCGGCAAAGACTAACATTTCTCCTAAAATTATACACTTCACCTCGCAACGCATAAATATATTAGAACACTATCGATCCCTTTCAACTCTGCGGAACAAGCGTTAGAATTCACGAGGGGCTCGGCGATTCCTCTTCGGGAGACGATTCTCTCGCGCAATGGAACGTCGGAATGTGATCAAGTCGCTACTGGATAAAGCTTCCGCTTCCTCTAATTGTACAAAAACTCGTTCACAAGCTCGTTCGGCCTGCAATGCGATGTGGCAGTATTAATTAGTAAGTAGACAGTGTAGTACGATATGATACAGAAGAGCAAGTGTAACCGGAAGTCGCCCCCGCGCTCGCGAGTCGAACGTCCGTTGCCGTCAGATTGCCGGAAGATTGCCGACAGATTAACGACAGATTGCCGACAGATTCGTTTCAACAGGCTGAACGGTTCGTCGTGGGCGCAGAGACGACGCTCGCACGCATGCACACAGCACACTCATCCACGCATAGCGCATCATTGTCAGTGAAATCGAAGTACCACAATTAGGCGAGACGTGTAGTTTCTATGATCAATTACAATAGTAGCCTGACATCGGACGCGGACGTTCACCTGTGTCGGCTGGAACCATCGCAGGCAACACTAAACGTACCAGCATCAATTTTATATTGTTCCTAGAAATGGTAATTTTAAGCATTTTTTCGAATTGTCAACGAAATTCCTGTCTTTTCTCAGGAATCATTTATTGCAGGTAGGCTCAGTGTCAACCCTCGGACGGCAGACCATGTTCACGTATAATAATTGAGGTTCGGACCATTCACTGCCTCATCGATCAATTTCCAAGGTACTTCTTGTAGACACTTTCTACTATTCCTAACGCAGCAGCAGATTTAATTAATTCGCCAGAAACTGAGTACGTGGTGGAACGACCACCTCACCGGGTCCGAATAGACCCCTGACTCCACCGTCGGAGGGTTCAGGACTCTTCGGTGCAACCCTTTGCAGACGTGAGTAAACTTAATTATGCGAGATATAAATTTTGTAGCCGAACTGCAACAAACTGGAGTGAAGAGGAATTTCAGTTTTTTTCTTAATATGTTTGATAGATTGAAAATCATTTTTTTTTTTACAGATTGAAAATAATGTGACAGTATTTTTAAACTTTGCTAATGGTTTACTGGTGTTTTAAACTGTTTTAAACTGCAACTGCTCATATTTGCCGTAAATGCATAAGATCCGCTGTCTAGTTGTACGGCACATTTCTAAATTTCTGTATTTTTCTCTTTAATTACGTACATGTTCAGGAGTTAAGCTTAAAAAGCTTAGGTTGGAGGGAAAGTTCTGTCGTATTTGAAACAAGCAGGTAATTAGCTTTAAACATACATTCTTATAAATTGATTCAAATGTTTTCTTTAAAATACGGTAGAATTTCCCTGGAGCCTAATCATTCCGGTCCACAAAGGGCCAGCACCTCCAGCCGGACGAAGCAAGTGGAACGCCGCTCGACTAATCAGGACCTCCAGGGGTGGGCATTGTTGTCTTAATTAAGACAAGACTGTCCCCACCATAGCGGCCAGTGTCCCCCACCAGCATCCTTCGTTACCATGGAGGAAGGACGCGGTTGGTCCGTCGCAAAAAGAGGTTGGTGGGGGAAACAGGCGTTCGAGGGGGGCCCACCGCTGGACCAGGCGAATCGGCCGACTACATTCAGGCAACGATGAACGTAAAGAAAGCGCCGCGTCCCTCTGGTGATCGGCGTTGTACTCGAAGAGGGTTGTCTCTCCCCGAAATATCTCTGTCGTCTCCACTCGAAAGACCGACGTTAAGTTAACGCGCTATAGTCGTTCGCTTAAGTTCCTACTAAATTACTTGGTACGGTTGATTCAATTCATTTGGTACGATCGATGGCGCCCCGAAGAACCCCTCTCGCGAAACTGTCTCCCCGCCACACGCGATCCACCGTTTTAATAGTCTCCCTCTCTCTTTCTCTCGTGGATCCCCAAGTTCACCGAGAGACAAGAATGATCGGGCGTGGATCAGAACGCGACCACACACTCGGACACACGCACGCATACGCACACAGTCACACGCACACGCACACACACGCGCGGATCAAGGAGAGTATACTCTAACCAGTTACAATAGCTTCGCGAATTTCAACCAACGGTCAAATTCGAAATCTCTGCAAACTCGCTTAATACGCCTCGGTTAAGCTGTCGACCGGTTTAAGCTGTACTCTGAAAGAGACCCTCCGACGATCCAGATCTGAAGATCTATCGGAAGAGCCGTTCTATCAGGATCGTCCCCGATCGATCGATTGATCTCGTCTCGTTGGAACGCGTTTGAAACGCGTGCGTCTCGTCTTTTACAAAGAGGAGCTCGAACCGTCGAACACATGCTCAGTCCCTCCTAGACCCCTCCCCCTCACGTTCAGGGTACGTTTATTTTCTCTGTCGATGTAGGATCATATGTTCGAAATCTCGAGATTCAGGTCCAGGTCCGTATTCCCATTCGAGAAACGAGCACGATCGGAGACGGTCCCGAATTGAAATTCCTAGGTGCACCTATGGTTTCGTATCCTTGGGGATGCGTCCTTAAAGCAGCCACTTGGCCACGAGGATCATGATCAGGTGTGGTGCCAGGCTGATCACCGAGGCGGATCCTTTCACTCTGACGTCGCTGTCCATCAGGAAAACAGTGTCGATCACGTGGATGATGCCGTTGGTGCACTCGACATCCGGACGGAACACTCGGATGTGCATGTTGTTCCATTGGATCTGGTACACTGAAAGATGAATGGTAGATCAGCAAAGAGGATCAGTGGCAGACGTGTCTTTGTAC
Organism: Lasioglossum baleicum; assembly: GCF_051020765.1. NCBI lineage: Eukaryota > Metazoa > Arthropoda > Insecta > Hymenoptera > Halictidae > Lasioglossum > Lasioglossum baleicum. The sequence continues at coordinate 1,149,645 of NC_134938.1, forward strand.
GTGTACGAGAGCTAATCAGAGAGATGAAGTGAGCTGCGAGTTTGGCTGATGGTCAGCTCCGAACCAGAGCATTCGCACAATAGCCAGATTGAATTACCAGTTTTGTTATCGGTATGGGAATAATGGCTATTTATGTGTGTCTACGTTGCAGATATGCTTTCGTTCGTCGCGTGGTACAGCTTCCTTCGGGCAAGCCTGGAAAATCGGGAGAGAGTGAGAGAAACGCTCAGACTGCGGATTTTTATGGAAAATTTTCAAGCGACTTGTTCTTTTTCATTGAGAAATTTCGATCGGCTGGAAATCGGTTAGAAATACAGTCTTCCCTCGCATAGTGTCACTTTCACGAGCTCAGAAAGCGTAGAGGTCTTGAAGACGTGTCTTTTTCTTAATATTCTATTAATATTCATCATTTTCGAGACGTTTTAAAGACATCTCTAGGTGGGGATAAGAAAGTAACACTATCCGTGGAGACGAAAGTCACACTATACGAGGGAAGACTGTACTTTTTGATGGTAGTTTTGATGAAAACAATTTTGTTCGAGGAAATCTGCAGTCTGGAAGTGGCTAAAGATTCGTTTTGTTCGCACGTGATGAAGCTTGAGAAGAGAAGGTGAACGATAAAGGAAGAAGATACGTTCGTGATAGAGAAATTGGTGACGAAACAAAGTGCAAATAATTTCTTATTGTTTGGGATAAACCTCCTTCGCTGCGTTCTAGATCGTTTTTTCAGATATTCGTTACGATACTCTGTGCAATAATTCTTGTTCGAGCTTCTCAATGCACAATTTTAACTCTGCATGACAAAGCTAGAACATTTTTCTTTGCGAAGAATTCTCTCTCGAATTGAAACATTTGCTCCTAATTTTCGATCGGACTTCTCCGGTTTTTTCTTTATCGGGCAGTGTTGCTTGTAAACGGAAAACGCTTTGGCGATTCGCAATTTGCGGCCAAGCGAATGACCGCATGAGCACGTAGCAATTACCACCAGGGGGTAATCAACGAATTTGCATTTAAATGGTGGCCGAAAGGCGCATAATAAATCGTCTTGCGGCTCCGGGCCATAATTGTGTACGTTCTTCGCGGGTCTAGACCGGAGTGTGTGTCTGCGAAATTGGTCTTTTCTCCCCTCTAACGATTCAATGAATTCCCGGAAAATTCTTAAACATCTCCGCCGGTTAAACAAAACAATTATATCTGGATAAGCAGCGAGAGAAGTTTGACATTCGTCGTGTCAGGATTTTTGCGTCGATTGATGTGCAATTAATTCTGCAACGAACGGCAGTCAAATTATTTACAAAATTATATACAAAATTGGCAATTTTTTTGTATTTACAATTATCGAGAGTGAACCGTTCTCTGTCATCGTGATCGATGATTTTCGAGACAGTCAAGACAGTCAGACGGCGACGATGAGCACGACTAACGCGGTCATGTTTATTTCTCGCCATTGCAAAACGACTAATCTTGCGCCCGTTCTATGTTGATTGCTAAATTTGTTAAGCAGCGTTAAGCGGTGCGAAGGAACAGCTATTGATCCCTTGCGAAATCGTGTACTCACCGTTGCGTTATTTAGTGTATAATACACGGCGAAATCTGTAGAACTCGGTTGAATGCAGATCGATGAGAGAGAAAACTGCATACGGTGCGAACGTACATAGCGTACGTAAGTATGTGTATGTTCGATTAAATGAATAAACAAGCGACAAAGTGAACAATCGTGAAGCGGAGCGCGATCTACATACGTTCTCGGAGGACGAGAATGAAAAAGCATTCCTTCAAGCTTGCATGAAAAACGCGTATTATACAGAGTGTCCCAAAAATATTGTACTTCCTCGAAAGGATTCCCGAAGTCACTTCAAACAACTTTTTCCTTTGCGAAAATCTTCTCCGAGGCTCCGTTACGGAGTTATTCGCGAAGAACACGGACCAATGGGCGCGACTGGGCGGAGCCTGGCTCGGTCAAGGCCGCGCTGTGATTGATCCGTTTTATTTCCCGTTGATAACTCCGGAACGAAGCCTCGGAGAAGATTTTCGCAAAGGAAATAGTTACTTGAAATGACCTGGAGAATCTTTCCACAGGAGTACAACACATTTTTGGGACACTCTGTATGCTCGATTCAATTGAAACGCGGCTGCTACGTGAAGACAAACGACGCGAACGAGGACACGTGATCAACAAATTCTCATATTACGACCGATAGATCCGATGGATCAGTAAGAATAAATGCGTTTGGCATTTTTATTATTGCAATCTCGTGAAATTTATTAATCCATTCGCCAAGGCGTTAAGTCTTGCCGTGATTTAGCGATCGAGCGATCCCTCACACAATTAGTGTCCGCGGTGTTTGATATTATACTTAGGGTGGTCCTTCGTTAATAGAGATAAAAAATTTTTTCTGGGGGTAATTTTAGTCTCGCCCCTTCCCTACATTGCGACGCGTGGTGAGAAAATTTTAAAGTTCTAAAATTTTCAATAACAATTGCGTCATCTCCGCACCAAGCGTCACAATTTCGAGGGGAAGCTAGTCAGAAAAAATGGGAAAATAAGGGCCACCCTAGTGGCAGAGTGCAAGAGACAACCCTTCCGCAAGAAATTGACATGATGCGTGCTGGTACATATGAAAGCACGTGTCGTCGCTCATCGGCGACGTCTAAACACTGAACTCACTCACCGAATGATTCTGGACGGATCGCGTTTTCGTCGTGCTTGTTGTCATCTAAAGGTAAATAGCACCAGGTTTGAAAAATTAACAGAGAGAGAGAGTGACAGATAGAGACAAAGAGAGGGAGAGAGAGAGAGAGAGAGGGACAAAGATAGAGAGTGAGATAGGGGTGAGAGGAGAGACAGAGGGTGTGCTCACACAGAGCTCAAAGCGGTACAAATTTGTTTGTTGCAATTACGTCTCAGAATTGGAACAAACGTCGATCAATATTCGGACGATTGCAAGAGAGTGCTCGTTTCGCCATAGACAGTTGCACACTCACTTTCGTTGGCCTCTCGGACGCGGATCTTCAAGCTGTCCCTAACTGTTGGGAGGATGATGGATTCATTGTGCTTCATCTCCTTCAGCTTCGCCATGGTGTACGCCTCGTTTGCTATCACCAGATGTCGTTCCAAGATTTGTTTCGTCTGGAACCGTGAGATTAGGAATTTTTCACAAATCAATCCTGCGGTGAAAAATTCGGAAAAAATTCACAGTCGTGCCCGATATCGGGTAGAACGTTCGTGAATTTTTTCGTAATTTTTAGTCGAGCAGAACGGAAGAAACAATATCAGATACTGACGTGATAACTGAAGTCAGGCATGAAGAGCTTCTTCATGGTCGACGGGTAGCTGATCTCCGCCACGTTCCAAGCGTAATCGCGAGGAGCAAAGTAGGTGAAACGTTTCGTTGTATCGTTCAGCTGGTCGTTGAAATCGCGTCGCTGGCCCAGGATGTAAGTTACACTGCAAAGAACGTAAACAATCAATGTAAATCATGAAACAGTGGTCCATTCGTACTTATACGTTATACGAAGTTTGTTCCTCTCGATGAGTGGAACGCGGTACGATCTTTATAAAAAATTTCATCTTGAAAAAGTTGGTCAAGGTCACAGCGAGTTAACCGATCTTGAGGGGTAGAATCACGCTGTGAGTTTATGTTAGCAAATAGAGTAAAGTCACGATTCTTGTCAAACAGCCTGTGTTCCGCACGGACAACTATCGCGTACCGACATTATTTTTGTATGACTGCGTTTGCCGCGCCAAGAGTACAAACGAAAGCCGAACGTAGAGCAGGACAGCATGAAATACGGATCGCGTGGCCGAAGCGTATCGGTGTGAACCGCTACTAATCGAATGTACAAAAATTTCTGAATTTTTCTTTATTTTTTTATGGGACTTTCACTACCAATATAAAATATATAAAAAATATATATATATATTTATGTATATAAAATATAGCAGTATCGTTAATACTTTGGACTCGAACAATTTAAATTCCAAAACAAGACGTTTCTGAAACCCACATATAAAATATAAAAGAAAAACAAATCACAATAACAAAAAATCAATAATACTTTCCATTTAAAATAATTTTGGGGGCTGCCTTTCTCCCCCAAAAGATTTAATGCATACTACAATATTAGCTCTCCTTAACCATTTAATTAAAAATTAAGTCGTTATCTGACACACCCTGTACAGTATAGTACAGTATAGTATAGTATAGTGTGGTATGGTGTAGCATAGGCATGATGAGGTAGAGATACTGCAATGGATGGGATCTCTGGTCCGGATGTCATGGTGTGGGGTGATGGAACGCTGACATCGCCATCCATCCAGTGCATCGAGTAACGATAGCTATCGTATAAAGGGGCTAATGGCATTAAAGCCGACACATAACCGTTTCCTAGCCGCTGCTCGTTCAATGATCTCCCCAATCCGCGGCAACAAGATGGGAAACTTGTCGGCCACCAATACTCAACGTCGCGCTGCTTAGGATAACACACTCTAAACCGATAAATGTGGAACGCATCACGTGTACACGCGGTCCGCCACCGATCTTCGGTGTTTCCTGACCGCTTTTGTGCTAACCGAATCCATCTGCCTGCCAAGAGACTCTGTTTCCCAGTAAGTAGAATTAGCCCGCATGCTGCCAGACACTGGACGTGTTATAAAATTGCAGTTTCTCCTCAGATTTTTGTTAACGATTTTACATAGAAAAGAAAGTAAATGTAAATTCAGAATGTTTAAAAAAGTCTCTAAAAAAGTGACATTCAAACTGTTGTAACTTTGCAATAAGCAATCTTAGATAGGTGATCACAAGCTCATTTTGAAGCTTGAATTTTCTACTTTGAGAACACTATAGTCATTTTTCCGAAGACTTTTTCTCCATCGTGTAGAAATGCAAATAATCAGCGATACTTTTTGCTTTTTAAAATCTCTAAAATTAAAAGGGATTAATGTTTAAACTGTTGTAACTTTGTAATAAACAATCGCAGAAGGGTGGTCTTAGGCTCACTTTAAAGCTGGAATTTTCTACTTTGAGAACACTACAGCTTCTTTTCCGAGGACATTTTTCATCATTTGAGAGGTCAAATAATTGCAGATGGTTCTCCTTTCAAAAGTTCACAACTGAGTGATAAATATTGTTTGAGAAAAATATCTGAATTGTTCGCGGTAAATGTGCATGATTATTATTCCCGAAAAATCGAAGTACACGGGGTACACGAGCCACAGCGGATCCATCACCAGTTAATTCCCCTCCGCGTTATTTCAATTACAGAAGCATCGATAATGGAAAATCCAATTAAACGATATCCCAATAAACTGTAAATAAACACTGGGCAGCGATGATGAAACCCCGCGTTAAATAATGTCACCGTAACTAAACATTCGCGCGAGATATCCCGGCGTGTGTTGGCGGGCGAAGCTTGCGCAAACAGTTTCCGAGCCGATCAAAAATTCAGTAGAAATGATAACCGCGGGAAAACCTCCTGGGAAGTATCGAAAACAGATGGCAATCTCGAAATCAGGTGACGAATCTCAAGCATAAAATTCCATTAAAAATTAATACATGTCTCAAAAGCTTCTAAATCATTGTGCACGATGAAATCAACGTTTGAACAGGGACCATAATTCATTCTTCATGTACATTATTTAAATTTCAATAATAATCAACTTTTTATCAATGATTTTTATCGTAGAAAATTTTAGAATAACTGTTATTTTTGGTCCCCGGTTTTGAAGGTTATTTAAAATAAAATTGATTACATGGAATTGGATTATTGGAGCAATTAGCGTCGTTTGGACGGTTCGCCTTTTCAGTCATCGAGGATTGCAGCCCTGTTAAGTTCGGCTAAAGGACAATATCAATAAGGAATCGAGGAGAACAGGAGGATCGGTACGAATTTAATAGATCGACGTGCAGCCGGAGCCATGCAATTCTCGGAGTAAGATTCCCTGTTTATAGTATTTCTGCCGGGCGGAGCACGGTCACGGTAATTGGAATGGAGATTTGTAGCATTATTTTAATTAAATTCGAAACGAACGAAGGGGTTCGGTCTCGCGTAATCGAAACAAATTTTCCTCTTCTTTTCCTATTATTTTCCGAACAGTAAATTATTCACGCTCTCCTATCCCGGCACCACGCAATTAATAGAATATATCCTCCGTGGTGTAATTAAATTAATGACAGAAAGAAATCCATAAAAAGTCCATGAACGTCCATGAAGAACAATTTTTTAACGCAGCATATGTCAACACTAAACCTACCGAGCACTAAAAGCGACTAAAATGTCTTAGCTTTACAGAAATTACAAGGCTGTATTTATTTAGATTCTGTGCAATTTTTATTATAGTATGTGCCTGTGTGAAAAAATCTATCGAATCAATTTTCATGTAACCAACTTCATAGTTCCAATAATTGTGAAATGAAAAATAATGAAACCGGTCGTTTGACCGGCAGTGGTAGGTTTACTGTTAAAATAATTATGTAAATATCTTTTTAAAAATTTAAAAGAATGGACTGTGGATTTTTATGCAAAAAAATGTATATTTCCGGTTAATCAGTATTCACTTATAGGAAATAATATTGTAATAATATATAATATTATTGTAAGAGAGAGAGAGAGAGAGAGAGAGAGTGATATTATTATAATATTATCGTGATATTGTAATATTATTATGATATTGTAATATTATTGTGATTTTATAATATTATTGTGATATTTTATAATATTATTGTGATACCATTCTAATATTGTCATATTGTTATAATAATATTATAATGATATAAATATTACAATAATATTATTGCATAATATTAATGGTCTCACACATTCTCAATTTCCTATTTTAAATTGCCTTTTTGCATAGTGATACTAGATATGAACATATAAAATACGTAAAATTATAAAGTTTAACTTACTTGAGCATGGGATCGGTTTTGAGTTTCTCGAGCACGGTGGTGTAGGGAACGCCGAGCACTCTGTCGATGATATGAATGATTCCGTTTGTGGCGGCGATGTTCGCAGTGATAACTGTCGCATTCACTCCACCCCCTTCGACAGTGACAGTCTGGTTTCCCCTAGGCCCCTGGACCACGTTGAAGTAGAGCTTCTTTCTATCCGCCGCTGTTGGTACCTAGAAGAAACCGATAAACCTTCAGGCGAATCCAACACAAATACTCGGACACATTTTCAAAAGACGTGCCACTTCTTCACACCGATAACAGCAACATATATAAAAAGAGAGCAAACCAGTTCATTTATCGCATCCAATGTAACACTGCAGCAAGATCAACGCTAGTTCGGATAGCTGAGCTTCCACAATATCGTGGATTAAACAGTTAAACAATATTCAAACCTTATCGTGCGAGGTATCATTTTGTTCGGGGAAGAGGCCGGAATCTACCCACAAGAGTTTCATTGCAAAATATAACAGTTAGGAACAAAAAACTGTACTTCGACTGGATGTTTAAGGGACAAATAAAAATGATGAAAAATAGGGACACGGCGCACAGAAACGTCGCATTTACATTTCCGATATTTCCAGCACACGGTTCGAGACGCAGGAAATTTGTTTCCGGCATTGTAACCGTCGAATAAAGTTTAATGAGACCGGAAGCGACAAAAAGGTAGAAGGCTGAAGGCGAGAAGAGATCGGGGGAAAGAGAGAGAGGGACGAGAGAAAGCTTAGAGGTAGTGATTCCTTTCCGGTTGATCCCCCTCTCATGAATTTTCCGACTTGCACTCTCCGAACCACTTCCGGCTACTTTTCTGATCTTGAGTTGCTGCTGCATTCACAGATAGATGCATCTTCCCGAGGACGACCGACTGGTTTCAAAGAGCAGATCGAATAAATTCCATGAAAATCCACGCCCCTTACAAAGAATCTTCCTATAATCCTCTTTCTCCGTGGAAATCACTGCCTTTGCTTTTCATTCTAACGGATCTTGCGCACATTTTACATTCCTCATTTTACGTTTCATTGGATCTGCCCCTCCCCTCTCTCTCTCTTTTCTTTTATTCCTGCATTTTCAGTCGCGTTACAATCTCCCACGTTTCCAATAATTATTAACAATTTAATTGATCATTTTGACTTTTTTAATGGTTCAATAAAAATTATTAAACTTTGTTTGAACGAGCTATTTAAATGAACTATTTAATCGGAAGAATAGGCAGAAATAAACGATGACAAACAATTTTCCAGCTTGATGTGGGCCGTTGACGAGCAGTTTCCACGAAAGCATAATTCCTGGCAGGAACAATTCGGTCGGTGCTGTTTAGGTAAAATCAAGTGCCATTCGTCGTCGAGAAATGGCGGGTGGCGCCATTGCACGCGCGGAATTACGGTTCCAGTGACGCCGGATGAATTAATTACGAAAGCTCGTTTGTCTTTCGGGAAGAAAAAAAAAAAGAGCTCTCTCGAAGTCTCGGCTCGTTGCTATCTCTCCCCTATGAAACTGAATGTCTCGTTACGAAAGTTCGGTGTTGTCCCGCGGTTGTTTTATCGTCTCATTGGGAAGGTGGGACCGCAGCCCGTCATAAAGTACCTGCAGCCCAACGGACATAAAACATATCCTCGCGATAAATTTCGCGGGGGAAATCGCGGGTAAGGCTGCTTAATGCAAATCGGTCGACACTTCGAATAAAAACCGCCCGCGTATATTTTGGCCCACACGGTGGAGCACATACGGTGGCAAAAGATTAAATAGTCGCATAAACCTGCCGTGGATATCGTAGTCCCGCCTCATTTACTGATTTACGCGGAAACATTCGGGACGGTCCTATGGGACAGTGAAAAGAATCTTTTATTAATGAAATTTCGAGATCGTCGATATTTTTTTATACGACACCCTATATGTTCTCTTCGATATTTTTGTAGAGCGCAAAGAGACGAATCCAACGAGTACCGTGAACGTGCCATTGCGGTCATTCGATCTCGAGATATTGCTGTCTGAAAGATAAAACACCTAACCGAGACCTAGCCCAGACCCTTATCTTTCAGACAGGAATATCTCGAGATCGAATAATCAGAATAGTATCGTCATGATACTCATTGGATTCGTCTCTTCTCGCTCTACAGGAATATCCGAGAGAAAGTTAATAAACATTCATAAATTTATTTATAATTGCCGAAAACGTTCCTCGAAAATAATTCCGCGCATAAAGCATTGCTGTAATCCGCTGTGAGATTCTACTGTCGAATCGCTTGCGGTCGCAGAACATTCGCGTTAACCATGATTTAATGGAATGAAATTTGCGATCATTAACTGGAGATGCTCTTAACGTCGAAATTACAGAATAATTATTGCACCACAATTATTTCTACTGCATGTAAAACGTTCCGCGGGAATGCACGTGAAAAGTGTGCGAGAAGGAGATCGAAATGAACTTTTCCACGTGTGTGTATTTTATTTGGACAAGTTTGCGGACAACTTGTTCGCGATCGTTACAACGAATCTTACGGAACAGTGCTTGTTAAATGATCGTTGCTGGCTCGTAAAGTTCCATCGCAGCACGGTAACTGCATTACTCCTGATTAGAACAATTTGCTCATTGTTTACAGCAATTAATACATGCATCGGGGATGGTAAACGAAGGCGCGCGCGAGTCAATATTTGGTCGGCCGTGGGGCTCTCTCGGCTGTTAATAAATATTCCGCGCATTACCAGGGTCCGAGGCTGTTTAATAACCGACAATTAGCATGCGGATGTTAGTGCAGCCCGGTTTCGATTTTATCATAATCCACTCGTAAATTAATTCATCGTACCTACATATGTATCTAGGGGCTTCCATTTTCACGGTGCTCTCTTCTTCGACGTCGTTATTCTAATTTCATTAGACACACTCGCCGGAACCCTCGAACGAAATCGACGTCCGTTATATAAGCCCCGAATGTTTAAACAGCGAGTGAATTCAATTCGTAGCTCTCGGTGTTTAGCGTAATTTAATGAACGTGATACGGACGGAGGGGGGGGGGGGAGACTTCCGAACTTTCGTATTATACTGTCGACATATTAATTCCCGCACGAGTCATCGAAACTTTTCTAATCCGGTTCCCGGAAGTCCGTCTCTGTCGCATTTCGACGGAAAATTTCCGGACGAAACTAGTTTCACCGCGGTCCCTAACGCATAAACTGCGGACGTTCCCTCCGCTCTGCGAAAATGATCTACGATCAACCGTAATGTTGACACGCTACCTGTTACTGAAGGTGATTATTGCATAATTTTGAAAAATCTATGGTACATGGCTGAAACACTTTTCAATGGAACCTTCAACAGCAACAGCAATTTTCATTGTCAACTAACAAGTCACGATTCTAATATCATGTAAAATTGTTGGAATATTTTTAAAATTGAACATGTCAATGTATTGTTTCTCCTCTATTAAAACGATTAAGTAAACCATAGTAATTAAGTAAACCATACAATTTGGTTTCTATTTTTTGCAATCGATGTAGACAATTTTTATTTTGCATGAAGATCCGCTGTCTAGTTAGGAACGTTCATGCGTTCTTTCAAATGCAGAATGGTTCCTCACGAGAAACTAAGAAGAAAATGTGGAATAACATTTGTTCATCCGAGGCCTCGTTTTCGAGATAATCGAGTCTGAAAGTGCTATAGGAACGGAGTCACGTGACCACGGCCGACCTCGCAGCACATACTATAGCAGCGACGGCCGAGCACTGTACTATAGCACGCGACCTTGACGGATCTTCAGACTCGATTATCTCGAAAAGGAGACGCCAATCGAAAAAATGTTATTCCTTCGTTTCGATTTGCATTTACACGTAGAATCGCCCTGTATTTAAAAAAAATTTTTGTGCATCTTAGTTTCAATTCTACGAACGTTCGTTTCAATCAATCTTCGTTAGCGTAAACGTCGATTACGAACATCCGGTTAGTCATTCGGCGAAACGATATTTTGCGGATCGTTAATCGGTTGTCTGGCTGGACGAATGTATAATGAGAGGCCATCGCCTTTATCACGAGAGAGTTTACTATATTTTATTCACGTCGGAGCGACGGATTGTTCATTTATTAATGCACCCGGGCATAATTAAAGGCACCGTTCCGTATCAGTGTGCCCAGTGATTGAAGCACGGGCATTGAAGTAATTAGCTATATTGGTGATTTCGCGTAATTGCGTTCACAGGTCAAAATCGATAGTAATTGGCCGAATTCGAGATAGCCGTGCGTGTTTGTCGAATGTGTAACTCGTCGCATTGTACTCTTAACAATACGATTGTACAATGGCGGAGAATTTTTTCGGGGGAAGGAGGAACGAAAATTGACGGAATTGATTTTCGCACAGGTTGCGAGAAAATCGAAGATAGTTACGTTCTTTATGCGGTTTTTCCGGTTCGCGAAATTTCCGGCGATTTATGCGATTCATTTGTGCCATTGTGCGAGACAGAGGTTTTGCTGAAAAACGATTTTTTGCAAGCAACAACGGTTGGAAAATATGGTCGGTTGATCCTGACATATGTTTTGTTCTCTCTCGAGAAAAGATTTGCGCACATTTGAAAAACAATTTCCATCTTGCAAAATGCTTGCAGCATGTTGCGGTAGATATTGAAAAACAGCAACGTTTCATTCGGTATTTTTTTATTGAATATTTTTGCATGTTCGTTCAATTGTTTTTCAACTGAAAAACTCGCGCGGCAGTGCATCGCGGCTAACGCAATAAATGCAATTGTAAATAATCAAATGAAATGGTACGATTTCTATTTTTTTTTTCGCCAACCAAATATCGCGTCTGTAAATTGGTTGGCGGTGGCAAAAAAAAAGGGAAAATAATTTTCGATCCTTTCGCAGCATTATTTTTCACTTTAGTCCCGGCGATTAAATAGTCGCCGAGCATGTCGCGCGGCGAAACAAAAGGGGAATTACATTTCGAATTGTAGTTTTCGGCCCGTGCTCCCCGCCATTTATTATGTCGGTTGGAACGCTGCGATTTTTCATCCGAGATTTGCAAAACGCTTCTCTATATCGTCCTATAAATTTGTCGTGTAAAAAGCGCGTGTAAACAAGCGCGTTTCAAATCCGGCAACAATGGCGCGGCCCGCGCGCAACGAATAAACACGCGATCGAGAATTTATCCAAAGAATCGCCGGCATTTATAAATTTATACGCGGCGAATTATTCTTTTATGCGACCGAATCGATAGCGCGTCGTTTCGATTAAGCGGGGCTCGCTTCCTTCTCACGCGAAATGCATTTTTCCCAGGGAAATTAATATTTTTGTTTATTAAAAGAAAAACATTTTGTCCTGTGAGAGTGATCCAATCAATATACCCATCAATACAGTGGGCGTAAAAAGTATTCGTATGCCCTGTAAAACAGAATAACTTTTTTATAATTGTACCAAACGCGACCTGATTTTTTATAATCAAATAGAAGCACTGGTTTACGAAATGATTTTCCAAATAATTATAATTTACAAGGTTACATGCAAAAATGAAAAAGGCATTTTTTAAAACTTTTTTATTTGGGCCCTTAATGAAAATTTAAAATATATGTTTTGCAGATCCATGTTAGTTATACACATACTGAAAATTTCATCGAAATCGGTTGACGCAGGAAAAGACGACACGCATCGAAACATGTACGGTTCTGTGGATTTTAAGCAGAAACTGATGAAAAGTCGTGTAAAACTACGATTTTCCCCATTTTTAACGGCTTGTAGCTCGTGTGTATTTATGTTGAGGGGCCTATTCACGATCAAGCATGTTGCGCAACATGATTGATCGTGAATAGGCCCCTTTAATCGATTTCGATCCAGCATGTGTGTAACTACTGTAGATCTACAAAATATACATTTTAAATTTTCTTTGAGTGCCCAAATAAAACAGTTTTAAAAAATGATTTTTTTATTTTTGCATGTAACCTTGTAAATTACAATTATTTGGAAAATCATTTTTGCATATCATTTCGTAAACCAATGCTTCCAATTGATTATAAAAAATCAGGTTGTTATGTACAATTATAAAATTGTTATTCTATTTTAAAGGGCGTACGAACACTTTCTACCCCCAGTGTATATATTTAATTTTGCATAATCAAAAGAAAACAATCTAATCAAGCTGGAAGCTTCTATTCCTTAATTACCATTTCGTTAAACATATAAGTAAGTGTCCGATAATTTATGGACCACTTTCATAATCATGGACACAAATGTAGTGCACCCCTTTGTCTACATTGAATTCACATCACTGGAATATGCAGCGGCGAGGATACAATGAAATTGTTATTCAAATTTAATTAAATCACACAAATGTATCTGTAGGTCGGTTATGAACATCCCTACCTTTATTAATATCAAACAGAAATGTCGGAGAGAAGCATAATTATATTTAAACCATATTTTCCATTTCCCTTGCGGTTTAAACTGGCCAGGAAAATTTCGAAAATTCACTCTCGCCCGGGATGGAAAAACGGTGGAAATATCTGCATTAAAAAATATATACGTCGATGACGACGGTGGAATAGATAAAAACAGATCCGGGATATTTGTGTCGGGGGTTCGAAATAAATTTTGCTGGTGTTAAAATGAAAATGAAGTTCCCTGCCGAAACCCGATAAGGAGAGCGAGTTCTTCAGATTAAGTGGATTGGAAGGTAAAAGTTTGCCGAAAGACGGCTAACGTCATAACAACGTGGGCTAGTTCCTTAAACTTTCCTTGGGAGAGAGAGAGAGAGAGAGAGAGAGATAGATAGATAGATAGAGAGAGAGAGAGAGGGGGGAAGATTCGACGTCCTTGGTCGACTCTCGATCCAATCAGCATCGCGAAACTTCTCGAAAGAATAATGAAAAGTCCTCCACTATTTCGCAGGGGTCTGGCACGTCGCGAAAATATTCGCAACTCGGAAATCAGCTGATTCAAAACGCGATCATTCTGTTAAAAATTATGATACAGCGATGAGCTTGGACTCATTCGGTAGCTTGAAGCTTCTACTTTCGATACCTCATATTCATTTTTCCCTGAGATCGTTTTTCCCGATGTGAGTATGACTCAATATTCAGTATTCGTATATTCAAAAAAATAGTAGAACTGTACGATCTAAGGAACATCACGGTCCCGAGGGTTTTTCTTATGATTAACCTGACGTTTGCTATTAAATAATGAAACTATAGTTACGTACGCTGCACCACGAATGTCGACAATGGATGCAGCATTAGTGACTAATCATTTGTTAACGTCTGACCAAACAACTGCATCATTCATACGTGGTTGACGTCACTGCCAACGAGTTAATGAGTTATTAAATACATCATATCTAGACTTCCATACAGGGTGACGCAAAAATCGAAACTATATCGTTGAAATTCATAATTGTTTATAGACGAATAAATTTAAAAAGAAATGAAATGATTATTCTAGAGTTGTTTAGTGGCTTTTGTGCCACTCTGTGTGTATAACAAATTGAAAAAATTGTTAAACAACGGCTTGGGAAGTGCAGGTGTGTAGTGTCAGCATACGAGCAAGCACGGGAACCAAAAAAAGCGTATCATCATCTCGCATGATCAGCATACAAACGCTTGCGAGTAACAAACAATAAACTTTTCTCATCAGTCTGCCATCAACGTCATTAATTTCGTGTTAAACATTGAGAGAGATAAAAATCAGGCAAAAAGGAATCGGATGCAGAGAAAATTTCACGAACAATCCACCGAAAACATTGAAAGTTTGTAGAGAAGATTTGTAGTTACCCCAGTGTTTGACTTTCCGAGAGCAAGGAGTTCATCGAACAACAAAATAGAACAGAGTAACATTGAGTTAATCAAACATGCAACAGAGTCTTTGGTTCGTCGTTGTTTAATCGCGACGGGAAGACAGAAAAACGAAAAACAATACCGGATTTTGTATTGCGGAAAATAATATCGAAAAAATTGACTTGAACCGGAAACGTAAAGAAGATGGTGGTTTTTTGTGCTATTTTAGGGTGGTGGGACTCGAAACGCTTCGAATACTTCAGTAGCAAACAAACTTTTAAAAATCATTTCCGCTGTCATTATTAAACTTCCCTTTTTAATTCCTTTTCAATTATTTCCCTTTTTGGCTGCTCTTTACTTTACCGGACTCAAAATTTGTGCCTTTCTCCTATAAATTATGATGTGTATTTGGTATGTAATCCAGTAGATTTGTACTCGGGGCGGTTGCAGGTCGAAGTTTGGGTCCTGTAGGAACAATGGTTCAGGAGTTATGCTTGCTTAAAGTTGAGCAATCTGGAGTGTTTTTGACAGGTAAGGGCGCCGCCATATTGGTTTGTAGTGACGGTCGCGCGCCGCTTACCGAGCAGAGCCGCTAGGTGGTAGCACAAGCACGCGGTAATATCGATAATTAATTAGTTGGTTGATGATTAGATCGGGGGGGGGGGGGGTGGTAAATATTTTCCACGGTATTACTTCTCCAACGTCTTCTGAGATATTTTTGTCTATGTTAAAGATATCACTGTGCCTGTGCTGCCATCTAGAGGTTCAGCTGCATAAAAACCAATCTGGCAGCGCCTTCACCTGTCAAAAACACTGCAGATTGCTCAACTTTAAGCAAGCATAACTCCTGAACCATTGATCCTACAGGATCAAAACTTCGTTCTGCAGCCGCCTCGGGTGTAAATCTACTGGATTACATACCAAATACATAATAATTTCTAGGAGAAAGGCACAAATTTTGAGCTCGGTAAAGTAAAGTTTTTTTAATAATTTCAATTAACTAAAAATAATATGTTTTTAAATTCTTCTAATCATTTCTTGAAGCACGAGGGGTTTCCAAATTTGAAAAATGTGATCTTTCCTTCCAAACTTGATTTTTCGAGATTTCCATAATAGAATTAAAAAATATTAACATACGAATGAAATGTTTTCGTCAACTAATTGTTGAATTTCAATCGACGAAACATTGGAAGCGATTCGATCCGTCGAATCTCAATTAAATGATCTGAATAAATAAATATTTAGAAATCGTCTCACCTGGCTGACGCTCTTGTTCTTTATCTTGTCGAGCGGCAGACGTTCCTTGACACAATGCAGATTCAGGATCTCCTTGACTCGTTCCTTGTCCTGAAGGATCCTCTGTACACCAGGTTCCTCGAGGGCTGCGTTGCTCGGTGCAAACAGTGTGACGTCTCTCAGTTGGCTTATGGTGCTCATGATCTCGTCGCCGAAATCGCGGATCATCTCGTAAAACTTGTAGACAGGACCGTCCTCCTTTTCCTGAATGTACAGAAGAGATTTCTATTTATCCTGTTCAAGATGCTGATCGATCGATTCTACGAGGGACCGTTCAATCGAGAAAACGAAAGAAAGAAATGGAAATGAGCAGAACGAAAGAGCAACGAAAGAGGGCGGATAATATTGGTTTTTATTTTCAACGAAATTTGCACAAATATATTTAGAACAATCTTCTGCTCTTCATAGATTCACCACGAAGTTTTGAATTATCCATATTGCAAGAACAAATGAGCATTTTTATGTATTTTACTCCATTTTGCATTTGTGGGAAAAATTTTGGATTTTTCAAATTTCGATTTTTTGAATTTGTCAGCTCCAAATGATTAACGACGTTGTCCCTGTATTTTGCAACGAATGGAAACAATTTTTTATTTAGCCTGAAGATCGTTTTTATTAAGATAAAAATTGTACTGAATAAATTCAGCAAATTTCGCCATTGCGCAAAGATGACAAACAATATATAAAGGATCTCTCTTGTCAAGGAGCGGGTCGTGGAGATAGAAAAGCTTCAAGCCGTTGTTAAACATTAAACCCGAAGTCCCCGTTAAAAAAAGAAGAACATTAAAGGAGTGCGGATCATTGCAATCGCTGTCGATGATGTTCCGAGACACGAGGTACATTTTCTAGCACAGAAGAATAATCATCAAACTAATTCCGTAAATTAGTCAATATTGTACAGAGTGATTCTCACAATTCTAACAATACATTGTGACAATATAAATAATGATCTGCAGCTCTTTCCGATTTTTTCGGGCTGTATAAATAACATACTTTGACTTCTTTCGACCGAAAACTGACCAGCACTGTGCATCATACTTCGGTTTTATCAGACTTTATGGTTATGAAACAGCTCGGGGCCATTCGTTTTCGATTCATTGAATTTATTTGCTGCCACGACATTTCTGTGCATCTTGCGTGGACCGATGGAAAAATTAGTATACATATTCACGTGACATTTACAGAATGTGCTGGCACAAATCATCGAAATGTATTATATTATATTTTTTAAAATTTTCATGAATCAAATCTTTTTCTAATAAAAATGCAAATTCGACGTAGAGTCACAGGAATTTTCCTGTGCACAATTTTTTGTCATTTACGATTGAAAAATAACGTTAAAAATATTCTGAGGCATGTACCACAGTCTCTAGTTCACGGTAAAATTCATATGTCCGCCAATTCTTCGAATCCTTTTGCAATAAAAAATAAAATCTCGACTCGGAATTTATACACAGAATGTCTACAGAATGTTAAACCTTTGCACCCGAAGCAATTTGAACTCCAAAATCAAGATATTTGTTTCAACCCAGATCATTTTTGTTCTATGTAATCTGTTTTACAGTGTGCACATCAAATTGAACCTGTTTTCTTATATAACAGTTGAGATTGTACAATTTATAGAATACAGACAAATTAAAGAATGTTAAAACTGTTTTGAATAATGGTATGGACAATTTTTAGTGGCCATTCGAGTGCAAAGGGTTAAAAGATCAATTGCCCGAATTTCTCCGATTCCACTAATTTCGCGGTACAGACAGAAGCCGGACCACTCGCGTGATCACCCTGTACAATCGGAAGGAAGACACCGTTTACGTTTCGCGACACGATCAAACGAAATGGTGGTCTGTGCACGCGATCCCGCACTTCGAAATTGGGATTAACCGTCGAGAGGTTGCCGTAGATCAAAGTCTCGGTAATTAACCGATGAATTAACAGTGAATCGTGAAACGTAGGGACAATGATGTCGGACATCGTTCTCCACGTTTCCGGTGGCTGTTGTTCTGTCGCGCGCGGTTTTTGTTTGCTGTCGTTGTGACATTTTTTCAGACGATGAAAGGTTCCGGCACGTAGGAAAAAGCGTATATCAGGCAACGGGCATCGAACCGTTCGATCAGATTAAAGAGCGGAGGGTAATTAACGAGCCGGTGATTAGCTGCTAGCGACGCTCGATTTCTCCCTCGCCCCTCGTGTCCCTCGACGCTCATCGACCGGATTAATGACTGGGAACAGAAAAAATAAGAAACACAGGCCCGGTCTGTGGAACTGTGGATGGGAGAAAAAGGGGTGAATGTTTACGCCGTTTGTCGAACGAATGGTTCCACACCATTCCTCTCGTTTTAGTCCGCCGTTCCACCGGAAAATTACTATCACAACTGATCGAGAATTCGAAGAAATGTGCATGATCAATGATGCAATTTTTTGGTAAATTTCTAATTAGTACTGATGAAGCTGGAGATTGATTCAATTAGCTTCTTTCCTCTGAACGAGCTTAGCATTGTACTGAGGCATGGCCTAAGCATTGTACTTGATATTGAAAAAAAATTTCGCAGGGTAAGCTCCAAAATTAAACTTGTTTTTTTAAAAATGAACGTAGCCAGAATGCAATGACTTTCTGAAAATGATTTTACAACATTTAGAATGCAACGTCATTTCACAATCTGTTCATTAACTTTCGAAAAATATTTTTATTATCATGGTTTCTCTACCATAAGCATAGAATAGAGAGCATCATTTAATTTAGGATTGTCAGATTGTTTAGAGCAGGGACCAAAAATAACAGTTATTCCGAAATTTTCTACGAGAAAAATCATGAATAAAAAGTTGATTATTATTGAAATTTAGGATAATATACACAAACTATAAATGATTAAAAAATATCGATTTTTATACTTTTCGGTACAAATAACAGCTATTAGTGTCCAAAAAGTTGGATCCTCCTCGATAACTGTTATCGATGAAGAGAAACTGTTTCGATTGCTCAAAGCAGTTATCGTTGAGAGAAGTTCATTTCGATCACTCAGAAAACTCACTTTGGTTGCTTATTTATTGAATTGTCTACTTTTTTGCGGATGGAGCAAGCCTGTCAAATTCATTGAGAATGTTTCGTACAACATTGATTGTACGAACAATTGATAATTATTAATGATCAATTAATGAACAATTAATGAACAATTGATTGCGGCAATTCATTTTACGAATAAAAAATTTATGAAATAATTGATTGTCTACCATCTAAAAGTTGTACTATTTAATAATAACTATTACAAATTCCCTTCATCGATAACTGTTATGAGCGATCGAAATGAATTTCTCTCAACGATAACATTTACCAACAAGAGAAAAATTGTCGGTTACTTATAATCCTTATTTGTAACGAATGCGATTTTAGTCGATGAAATACTTGTTATGCTATTACATTTCTGTTATACCAGAATTTAAAAAATTCTTTTTTTATTATAACAGTTTGGTTATAACAGTTATGGTCCCTGGTTTAGAGCAATTCGTAATTTCTTTGAAAATATTCTTCACGTTTTGTATGAATTTCTACAGGCATTGCAATTTATTCTGTTCGATTGTTCTTTGAAGTACATCGAGTACTTCAAGCTACAATAGATCCGCTCATAACTTCCGCGGATACTCTCGATACAAATTTTTGTTAATAATTCCAGCAACGTGAAACGTCGTCGGTCAACCGCACGTTCTCAGAACAATGGAACGATTCGTTTTCAGAAGCTGCGTCCTAGTTTCGGCGATCTTAATCTCCCGTGAACTCCTCGAGTCTTCGACAGACCGGAATCTTGTTGAAAGGGAAGATTAACCGGACATTTGCGGCGGGGTACGGTGAAACAATATTGTCACTGGGTAAAGGATAATAACGAAAGGATAGTGTACCGGCTTGCGCTTCAGGGTAGGAGAGAAGATCGGGTAAAAATATCGTCGACGTGGTAGGCAAGCTAGTAGAGGAATATATCTAATGAATTATTATATACTGGCCTACTACTCTAAAACTTTCGGTGGGAAAATTAAATGGACGACTGGGAAACCTATTGCAAACAACGTCGAGCCTTGATTAGAATATAAAAAGAAACCAAGATGGAGAGACAGAGGGAGAGAGAGAGACTTGGATGGGACGGGAGAGGGGTAAAGGAAATTGAAAAAAGAAAAAAAAAAGTAACCGACTGCTCGAAATTGAATACGTTTCCAATCACTGGAAGGACCCTCGTTCTGTTGCCACGGGCTGTTCCGTTAATGAAGCCAAGAAGAATTTAATTAGAAACGGCCGGCGTCGATGAAACATTTATGAACGCTCACGATCATCGTTTCAGTACCGATTCTGCTCAAGACTCAGATTATTAAGGAGCATTCTCTTTTTATAATTTAATGCGATAAATTTTCAGCATTTTGTTAGATTCTCTGATGAATTTTTAATCTGCAACATTTTCTAAGATGAGAAAGAGTCGAGGACAAGCTTGTTAGGACTGGTGAAATTCGACTATAAAATATCGACATTCAGTGCTATAATAAGCTATAGCAATTCTTAGAGCTGTAGCAAGCTGTACCAATATTTGAAGCTATAGCAATATTTGGAGCTATAGCAATATTTAGAGCTATAGAAAATTATAGCAATATTTAGAGCTATAGAAAATTATAGCAATATTTAGAGCTATAGAAAATTATAGCAATATTTAGAGCTATAGAAAATTATAGCAATATTTGAAGTTATAGTAAAAGCTATAACAATATTTAGAGCTATAGCAAGCTGTAACAGTATTTGGAGCTGTAACAATATTTGAAGCTAAAGCAATATTTTTGACTTATAGAGAGTTATAGCAATATTTAGAGCTATAGAGAGTTATAGCAATATTTAGAGTTATAGAGAGTTATAGCAATATTTAGAGCTATAGAGAGTTATAGCAATATTTAGAGCTATAGCAGTATCTACTGAGGATCTGTTAAATTCTTATTGGCTCGGCACAGTGGCTCCTCCCTTACCCTCCGAGCATAGAAATGAAAATGGAGGCACTTCGGACCCCCAGAACGAGAGGCCCTTCCGAATCCGTTTGATTCCTAAACGATCACGCTTTCCTCGTCTCTCAATTAACATCTAATTAATCTAGAAAGTCAGAGTAAGCACAGTCAGGTTCACAGTGAGTCCCCTAAACCATAGAAAACCAATTCTCAGAAACAGCATCTTCAACAGAGATCTCCCTTATAAATGAATGAAAAATAAATATGAACAAGAGGTTCTCCTGACTGTTCTTACCAGGGTTTCGCTACCTTCTGCACGTTCTCTATAGAAACCAACAGAAGCTCGTTACGCGACTAATTAAAAAAAAAAAACGGTCGATCTAGAATCGCCCATTCGACTGTCGCAACGCAGCGAGAACGCGTTACTCTTTTTCTCATATATATATATATAGAATATTGTATAATAAATCCGAAGGTTTCTGCGGAAGTGTCGTGTGTATTATATTTTTTCTCTGATGAGTTCATTTTTAATAAGTACTTACGATGCCCTATATGACATGCAGAGTCCAATAGAGACATGCAAAGCACCACAGAATAACATCATTGAGTCAATATAAGAGTAATAAACACATGTACACAATTGATAGAAAATTTTGTTTTTATTTCATTTTCGCGACTAATTCGTTTTCGGCTCGAGAGGAAAAGGGAGTCCACGGCGGAGTCCGCTTTTTCTGCTCTGTCTCGAATTCTATCTCTACCTTGCCAGTCCGTATTCATTCTCAGAGAACGCTATACCGGAGGAATCAGTATCGTCTTTTCACCGCGTACCAACCCGATACTGTGCACAAACCAAAATTCGATAGCGCTCGGAAACATAATTATAATGGGCATTTTTGTCTTTTAAATTATAGTAATAATCTTTTTTGATTTTTTTTAAATCATAGTGAGTCCGCGATAGACACACACTGGCTTCCATTTTTCTTGTCGAATTGATTGACGAATAAATCTTCTGATTTTTCTAAGAATTATTAACACTGAGCCTGCGGAGCACTAAAATAATTTTTCTCTCATGAAAATGTCAAGAATGAATTTATCGAATTTATTCGGAGTTGAAAAATATTATTCGGCACCGAGTATAATCGAGTCAAAGGCACGAGGAAGATCCACGGAAAAGCCTCGTTTATAGTAATCGATTTGCCTCGTGTGTACACTCCGCGAATCAAGCGAGAGACGTTGTGGAATTATAGCCGGTAATGGAAATTTTAATCGAATGGCTTCGACGTGAAATAAAAGAGTTTAGACTCGTAGCGAGAACACTAGAAAGACAGCTAGTTGGTTGCACCGTGTAATTGGCTCCGCGTTTTAATATCGGTGTAATGGAGTCGGACACGTGGCCGATAGTAATTTAATATCGGTAGGCAATTAAGCGTTCGATTGCCGATGGAAATCATGATAACAACCGGGCGCGCGATTAAATCGATTACGACAACCGGTGCAGTCGGAATTTAATCTATTGGATTTGTTCAAGGTCGATCATCCCTCGTCTAGCATACTTAAGCTGATCCTTTTAAAATTGCTTGTAAAATCGACCTTGGGATCGGCGGAGATCTGTTAAAAAATGCTTTTACTTTGACCAAATTTTCAAGGTCACATTTTTTTAATGATTGCATCGTGTTCTATTCATCAAGAGGACAAAACTTCGCAAAGGGATCATGGGTAAAAAATGACCCGTTCTCTTGGAAATGTACATTAAAAAGATTCGACCTTGACTGTCTTTTCAAGGTCACACTTTTTTAATGATTGCATCGTGTTCTACTGATCGAGAGGAGCAAATTTGTCACAGGAACTATGGGTCAAAGATGACCCATTCTCTTGGAAATTGACGTTAAAGCTCAAATGACACGTAAACTTTTTAAACAATATTTTACAAGGTTTTGCCCTAATAGAAGAATTTTATTACAACGTATATGATGAAGAGGGATGAGAGGCTTTGGTCCAAACAATTTTTATTTTCCAACAGCAACAACGCTGACTTCGGTTAATTATTTACAGGAAAATCGAAGCCAGTTCCAATTAATAAATCCACTATACGTTGACACAGAATTGGAAAATTGAAATAATAGAACTTCGAGGAGCAAAAGAAGAAAACCGAGGATTCGAAATAATTCCGAACACACAATATTCACAGAACATCGAACTCGATAAATAAATATCGGGTTGCTACAAGTTCGGCAAGTGTCTCTAAAACAGCAGCAAGACGTCCTCTCTCTGTTCTATTATTTTACACGCTTACTCTTGCTGTCGGAGGTTTCTCACCCCGACGAAGAGCCCTGTAAACAGTCTTACATCATATATAAAATATGAACACCTCTGCGGATCACGATGTCTCGCGAACGAGATCAATCGAACGGCGGCGTGGCGATCAATCTTTTCCCCCGATGGAATCTTTCCTCCGAGCAATTCTCGCTGTATGTAGCAACTTCAGTGCGCACAGAGAAATTCCACGCATCGATCTCTCGATCGTAAGATCATTGAAACTCGACCAAAAAATGTTCAAGAAAATTCGATCTCGATTCGATAAAGATTTTTAGACAATTCTCTTGAATTAAAAAAAGGAATATATTAAAGTGCAGAATAATTAAAAGTCGTCTCGATGATCTCGCAGCGTTTCGATGATGATCCAGCAGAGGTCGTCGCTGAGGATAGAGTTAAGCTACCAAGTTGAACGTTGATGATATAGTATCTTACGTAGTCTATAGCGATAGATCAGGCGTGATGAGATGATTCAATAAGGGGATGAGTGGCAACAGCGTTCATGATCGAATGCACTGATTCATGTCACATGAGATATCGCGAATGGGTTAATGCCGTATATATTCTTTTTTTCTCGATATTTTTTGAAAATGAATGTCACGAGGGCGACTATGCTTTTTTTTTCTCTATTCATGACTGTGTCGACGGAGGATCGTCTCGATTTTTCGTCGACGATATATAACATCGTGTACCGGTGCTCTCGTCCTTGACAACATGCGACATTCAAGGGAGGCTAACAATCGGAGAGGCTAGCAGTGCATAAACGTGCAGTGCGTACTTCGATCTAGACACTGGCGATTTACAAGGAAGATTTCATTCAGAGATCATCGTCAGTTACTTACTCGGATTGTTGTCTGTTTTATGGTCGTAGGGGTAAGAATTTTTATCGATGGAATATATTTTAACTGTAGGTGGTACGTCCTCATCGTTCGTTCGAGGAAGTAGAATTTTCTTTGCAGAAAGTTTACGGCGATGTTACGAGCTCTGTGCTTTTCACTTGCATAGGGGATGATGGGCACTGTGGGGGCTGTTTGAAAATTTATGAGACGGATTTCGGTGTCGAGCAACTTCTGAAGTGGACTACTGAAAGCTCGGATTCAACTTGGAGTGACATTGTTGTTCTACAAATTAATATTTATGTATAATTCATATAACATAATCATATAGTATAATCAATATTAATCAGGGACCATAACTGTTATAACCAAAAAGAAAAAAAAATCATAGAATAACAAGTATATAAGTAGATAAGGATTATAAGTAACCGAAAATTTTTTTCTCTTGATGGTAAATGTTATCGTTCAGAGAAATTCATTTCGATCACTTATAACAGTTATCAATGAGAGAAATTTATTTCGATCGCTCATAACAGTTATCGATAGGAGAAGTTTATTTTGGTCACTCATAACAGTTGTTGATGAGAGAAATTTATTTATCAGTTTCTCGGAATTGTTATTTCTAAGGGCTTCTACTTAACAATTGAGGTTGTTGGTGACGTCAAAAAATGTTTAGAGTGCCAAGGGTTAGCTTGACTTTGAGAATTTGTTTTATTTAAAAAAATGGGCACATAAAAAAAACAATTAGTACATAAGTTGTGTCACACTTTTATCTACAAAATTCTAAATTTTCGTTAAAAAATGTCCAATAACAATGGGGTGGGGAAAATGTTTATGCGGTAGTGTATGAAGTTGCATATTGTTTCATTATGATTTTAAAGCAGAAGAAAACTGTACTTCCATCTGAACGATCCCATGAAAACCTGTTGTAAAATTTTTCAAAAAATGGGCAAGTGTACAGATACTGTTTATAATTAATATTTAGTAACATTGCAAAAATATTGGAAGCGACAACAAATCTATGAAAGTACAATTCAGACGACTTACCCGTGGTCTCTTACAAAAATATGACATTTATAATTTATAATAAAAATATCTGAGGGACGCATCTCTACGGAAAAAATAGATGTTCCAGATTAAGTTAACCAACCGGTGGGCAATGTACAAAGCACAAGAATACACAGGGTAGGAGAAATATGTGAGAAAAGTCTCTTTCAGCGAGGCAGGATTATCGTCGAGATCGAGAGTGTTCTTTTTTTCAGAGGGGATCGATCGAGATCAATATGTATACACCTTCACCGCAAATCTTCCTTGCAAGAAACGACGGTGCATTCCTCAGGCAATAGCTAAGAGTTCATTCGAGCGCTGTTTCGAAACCACCAAACATATTTGTTTAACAATTAAACCGATGGTTCTCTTGTTCTCTATCTAACACAGTCGAGTCAACTAAGTCTAGAAATCAATCGAAAGCATCCTCAAGACTAGGTTCTAGTTCCTTTTGTGTTGATGCTCTAATCTAGTATACTAACTTTTGTCTGGATCATTCTCTTCGTTTCCTTATAATGTTCTTTTAAATCGTTCATACTCTCGTTTCAATATTTTTGTCTTGGTGCATAGAAAAGTGCTCTTTCTCGAAGCATAATTTCATTTATTACAATTTTATTGTTATTGTCATCGGTAGACTGCGGATCTGTATGCATTTATGGCTCCTGAAAATGTTCATAAAATGGTGGAATATAAAATTTGACAGAGTTCAATACCATTTTTACATATTTCAAATCAACAAAGGCTGCTACCATTGTAAACAAGATTTTACTTGATTTCACATCCTTAAAATTCGTCTACAAAAATTGCAAATTGCATGAACATCCGCAGTCTAGTCATTTGTATAGACACTGCAAATTAATTAAGGGCAGATTTTTATACAGGCTAAAAAATCTTAATAAATTCAATGATGATTACTGGATGTGTGAGTAGTATGAACCACGTTTACTCAGTCGACAATACACACTCGGGTGGACCTTCGTTGTACCTGGCGAAATTTTTTTTTCACGCCCTCTCCCTCCCTAAAATTGTGTCATTGGGTAAGAAAAAAATATATTACAAAAACTTTTTAAAAACCACACTTATATTAAAATGCACTAAAAAGGAGAAAATAATTTTTTTAGGCATTGGTGACTGTAAATAAAAGCGTTGAGCACTTGACGTAATCTACGTGGGCGTCCCACGCTTTTATTTATAGTCACAAATCTCTAAAAAAATTATTTTCTCCCTTTTAGTGCATTTTAATATAAGCGTGATTTTTAGAAAGTTTTTTAAATATATTTTTTTATTTTCTACTTCTTAGTCGTTTTTAAATGGAACGCAAGATATAGTAATACTGGTATGAAATAGTAAGATAGAATGATAGCGAGATAGAATGAGGGGATGAGTTCGAGAGACGACGTCTCTTGATGGAATCCGAAATTGTCCGAAATGGAACTGAACGAACGGAACTCCACACTGACTGAGCTCCTTCGATGCGAAATGGGTCACTGGAGTGGGGATTAGTCGGAGTGGGAACGCGTAGTAAAGTAGGGAGCGCTGGCGCGCGGAGTGGGGATCGCTGAACGCGATGACGCACACCGAGCGTCGCGCGACGAGGTGTGACGGTTAATATTAAAATTTTTTTCACCTGAACGCACAGTTTTCTTATTAAATTTGTTTTTTCAATATTGCATTGTCATCCAGTTATGAGCTATGTTTAAAGTTTCAAGTTTCTAGCTCATCGGGAAGTGGTTTAACATTCGATTACAAGATTTGACGCACACAACAACACAACTCGGCAAGCTAATATAAGCGTGGTAATAATTAAAAACATGAAATTTTACAGGAATGGGAATATTTTAAGGTAAGACTTTTGATTATGACTAAACGTTCTTCTTTAGAAAAAAATCTCGCAAAAAAATTTCACCAGGTACAGCAAAGGTCCACCCTAATGTGGCACGTCTTCCCGACGTCCGATTGATCTAAAACTTTGGATATATCATTTTTTCACGAAATGGAACAGTATTGGAGGGGGGAGGTGTGTCCAAAATTTCATGGTCGAAAAATAAGATACAGCCTAGTACACACAGCTTCCTAAAATCCGATAAAAATGTTCAATCTCGAGTAATTCCTAACCTAAGGAATTTAAAGAATATTCGCATTTGTTGTAACACAGTATGAAACATTGTTGGGGGGAGTGGCGGATCCTTTTTCGAAGCTCGACATTCCTCCATATAATCCCGGCTCTTATTAAACAAATACCCCACTTAAAAATATTGCCATCGGAAACGTGTTTCACTAAAAATTTCCTCGATAAACCGGTTCCGATCTGACGCGTATATCGGGGGGACTCTCTTTGTCGTGGGGGGGAAAAAAGAGAAAAGCAGGGACGGCACGATTACCAAAGGAACTTTTTCCGGTGTATCGAGAAAGCGGCTAACGGGTGCAGAACGAACGGCTGCATCGAAATGAGATTTTTTCCCCGAGGCTTTTAAGCCGTCCTTTCTCAACGGAGAGAGGTACAGAGAGAGAGCGAGAGAGAGAGAGGGAGAGAGAGAGCAATAAGGCTCACCGCTTCGTCATGTCGAAAATGCTTCCCCCTCTAGTTTCCCTCACGCACTATTTTCCCATCCACGTTTGTTTTACTTGAACCATGTGCGCGTGTGTGTGTGTGCGCGCGCGCGTGGAGCTTTTGTTTATCTTTGGCTTCATTCGATATACGCCCTCCTCCAAGTATTTTTATCCGGACGACTTTTCACCGAGCCTTAATCCGCCATGCTTGATGCGAATTTTATATTCGCATGTTTTCACATTTTTAACGTAACCCCCACTCCGCGCGGAAATTTTTTCTGCGTGGGGATTGGCTCAATTGATGGATTGATGAATTTAGTAAACTTGATTTTTATTGATGTTCTAAAGTCGCATCAACCTCGCAAAATTGAAGTTGAAAGTATCAGATGATTGCGTAAGTTCGTGCCGGATTTGAAAATAAAATTCAATGGTTAAATTTTAAAGATTTATTTAAAGATTGGTCAAATTAAAATTGAAAAATGGTTAAATTTTCTACAATTAGAAAAGAATAGTGACTATATGTATAATTGATTAATAAAGTTGTATACTTTAAAATTCAATCATTGAATTTTATTTTCAAATCGGACACGAATTTATGCAATTATCTAATATATATATAATAATTAGACACAGCGGATCTTTATGCAAAATAAAATTTTTATACATCAATTATAATCTATAGAAGCTAAGTAAAAATTTATTTTCCTCAATAATAATTTTGATATGGTCAAAATAGTATATCGCCATTATTAAACTCTTTTAATCTTTTTATTATTTTGAATTATACCTACTAATTTTTGTCATAAATGCATAAAATCCGCAGTCTAATAATAATAGTTGAACATTTGGGGATGTTAGACGTGTTTGGACTGTCTCGCGTCTGGTCTGTAATAAATGCGGCAAATCTGCGCTCTTTCCAAAACACATTATTTACATATTCATAGTAACACTGTGTATTGATAAAACTGCTTTAATATTCATAACACTGTGTCTCCGGCGGAACAATTTGTAATAGAATTGAAATTACTCGTGAATATTTCATTCGGAAAATAGTGGAAAAAGAATGTGCATTTTATTTAGCTCTCATTCTTTAGCCGGGTTAGGGAATTCTGCATTCTAGAAAAGTTATACAATTTGCGTGCATCGTGGTGGAATAACCATCACTTAAAATAGTTTTTAATGGATTGAGTAATCAGTTTTCTAAAACAGCGTTCAACAAAGTTAATAACAAGACTTCTAAAATATTTTTTACTGCAGTTGTGGATAAAGTTACTACAAAGGTTTTTCACATAATTTTGAATGAAGTCACACTAACAAGGCTTTTAATATAATTTTTACTGTTATGATTGAAGTTACGGCTGCTCTTTACTTTCCCGAACTCAAAATTTGCGCCTTTCTCCTATAAATTATGATGTATTTGGTATGTAATCCAGTAGATTTGAACCCGAGGAATCTGCAGATCGAAGTTTCGATCCTGTAGGATCAATGGATTAGAAGTTATGGTCGCTTAAAGTTGAGCAATCTGCAGTCTTTTTGTCAGGTAAGGACGCCACCATATTGGTTTGCAATGACGATCGCGAGAGCTGCCATCTAGCGGTTGTGCTCGGTAAGCGGCGCGTGATCGTCGCTACAAACCAATATGGCGGCGCAATTACCTGTCAAAAACACTGCAGATTGCTCAACTTTAAGCGACCATAACTTCTGATCCATTGATCCTACACGACCGAAACTTCGATCGGCAGATTCCTCGGGTACAAATCTACTGGATTACATACCAAATACACCATAATTAATAGGAGAAAGGCACAAATTTGGAGACCGATTAAGTAAAGTTTACCCGAATCGAGTGTGATAAAGTTAGTGGGCTTTCAAAATAGTTTTAAATGTAGATTTCGACAAAGCTTTTTAACGGCAAAGAGTTTGGCAATGTTGAATTTTGATTATTAGCGGAATACAAGTGTGGTACTCGAAGGAGCGGTGATCGTTACCGGTAAAGGAGAAAACGCGAGGTTGAAAACCGGCGAAATATTCGCGCAAATAACGAATGCGACCGCATGCGAGAACATGGTCGGTTGTTCGATCCGGGGCTGTTCGTTGCAGAATTAATTTCCATTGCCGCGGGACAACTTTTAAATGAAGCCTTCGTCGTTTTGTAAACTGCCGGCTCTCCGCTCGCTCGTATTGATTCGTTGGTCAATATATACAGTTTGCGGGAAAGGTAACATTATCACGTGGGAAATATGCTCTCGCTGGTGAACGGAAAGAGAAACGATCGGGTGCTGCTGAAACGAAAGTGACAAGTTCAACGAGAAGGTTGAGACAGCGGGGAACTGTATTGTTTCCTGCATTTCGTGAGCACACTCCCCAGCTAAATCGAAGAAAAATATACATCGTCGACGATTGTTGCGAAAATATGTGGCCTCTGTCGTTGCAAATCAATCATTCACAAAGATAATGACGAAAGAAACATTACGTAGAATTTTTTTAAATAATGAAAAATATGTTGTGTATCTCCTTTGTTACTGATAATTGACAATTGGAAATTATTAAAGATACTGTTATATTGTTTCTAGCTCACTGAAATGATTAAAAATCGAATGAAAAATTCTTGAAAATCAATGTGAAACAGTAAAAGCATCTGGGTAACTGGAAAATACTATTTTATTTGTTTTCTAGCTTACTGAAATGATTAAAAATCGGAGGGAAAACTGCTCAGAGAGAAAAATATTAATTAACGTACCGAAAACGACGAATGTTCCAAATGAAAATGAAAAATATCTCTGTTATGTATTTCGAGCGTAACAATTTTAGAAAAACCAATAGTCAGGGAGATATATTTTTCATGTACTAAAATGGGGGTTAAAAAAATATTTGTATTTTTTCAACCAGCCGTTCCGGTGAGGCCCTCAATGAAACAACATGTTCGTTACGAATGAAACATGTAGAAATGTTTTTTCGATGGGGCTAGAACAGAGAAAATGCGGAAAATAAATGGTAGTCTCCAACAGAAATTTATTTACCATTAACACAGGCTGAAATTCACTAATCCTCCCCATACTTTCAACCCCCATAAAAAATCTTTCTCATTTCTAATGCAATGCCAAATAACATCTGGTCTCTCTATTCATTTATTGAATAATATTTTACCTAATATTCGAACTTTTCAGAGACATTGCACACAAATGATTCGAGTGAACATTCTATGCACCAAAACAGTATAAAATATCCTGTAAAAATTGTTTAAAACTGTTCTGTTTGTTATCGATTGCTTGTGCGATCAGTATTTTCACTTTTTGAATTTTCTAGGTTATATTGCTGCTGGGGCAGGCTTGCACGGACATTGAAAACAAGTCTGCGAGCATCTCGGTGAGTTGTGGAGCGAATGTATCTCCTTCTGCAGCCAGGAATCCTGGCCACGTAAGATTTTTAAGGTAAGATGTATAGCTGCATTTACACCTGATGAAGCACGGTTCTTCTCGAAGGAGCTGTGGCTCGAAATTTACGAGTCTTGTTTGTAGAGTGTTGTCTCTGCTCGCCCCGAGAACATTCGTAAAAGATTTCTCGCGCTGTGCGATTTCTTTCGGGGACTCGAATCGGGACGCGTTATACTTCATCTTTACGATCCTCGGTGTCCCCTTCAACGGGGACTCTATGCGCCGAGAAAACAGGAAATCTCGAAACTTCACTTGGTCCATTTGCTACCACGATTTTAGCTATAATTATTGTTTTAACTATAAACATTACAAAATTTATCAGCACTCAACTTTTTTCTCAGCTGAATTCGTAAATTCCATTTAATCCTCGTGTGGTTTCCAAAAAACATTCTTCGAATTGGAAATTTGCGAACTTCGGTGTCTTAGGCTTCTATAGTAATTGATTCTTGATGTGCAAAATTGAACAGTAGAATTATTATTGTCAGTGGAAGCGTAGGACATTTGTAAAGTTGGAAATTTTTTCAAATCTTATTTTATGGAAAATTGCATCTCTGAGGAATTAAAGGGGGCTGCTCTTTACTTTACCCGACTCTTGTGCCTTTCTCCTATAAATTATGATGTATTTGGTATGTGATCCAGTAGATTTTTACCCTGGGAATCTGCAGATCGAAGTTTAGATTCTGTAGGATCAATGGTTCAGGAGTTATGGCCGCTTTAAGTTGAGCAATCTGCAGTGTTTTTGACAGGTAAGGGCGCCGCCATATTGGTTTGTAGTGACGGTCGCGCGCCGCTTACCGAGCAGAATAATTAATGAGTTGGTTGGTGATTAGGTCGGCGCTCGCGGTCGTCACTACAAACCAATATGACGGCGCTCTTATCTGTCAAAAACACTGCAGATTGCTCAACTTTAAACAAGCATAACTCCTGAACCATTGATCCTACAGGATCGAAACTTCGATTTGCAGATTCCCCGGGTATAAACCTATTGGATTACATACCAAATACATCATAATTTATAGGAGAAAGGCACAAATTTTAAGTCCGGTGAAATAATTAAAATTTATTAAAATAGAATTTGTGTAATGTTGCCACAGCTACTTACTTCAATCAATTGGTTACAGCTTTATTACTCTAGAATAGAATTGCTAATTATTTATCTGACGAGTCTGTTTTACTAAAATTATCTCTTTCTATGCGATTGACAAGTTTCTGTAAATCTTCTATATGCACATAAAATTTACTTTAGAATGTAGGACATATTTAATATATAGACGATGTAGCTGCCTACTTCTATTTCGACTGTTTTGCCACTAAATTATGTCGAAGGATAAGTGTAAACCTCTCTCTTCATGTATATTGACTGAAAATTAGTATATCTAGGACGCCAAAGACATCAATCGTGTGCATGTATTGTATGTACGTACGTACGCACAACTTTTCACAGCAAGACATGCACTAAAACGAGGACGAACAACACGTAAACAAAACGATATTTTTTATTTTACATGTAAATCTCTTAATATTACCGATTAACGACAATAATATCTTCGCTCGTGTTGTTCCCGATTTGTTACTATTCTACATATCGCAGAGATAAACTCGGATATTTGAACAACAGTTTTCTAAGCCTCCTACTGTGTTTCCTCGGTGTTCGTAATTTCTTCAACAATTCCGGTGAGCCGGGCAATTTTCCATGGGAAAAATGTGCAGTAAATTAATAAAACTGCACTTGAACACAAAATTGTCAGTCCTCCAGGAATCGTCAGCATTCAAACTGTG
This sequence comes from Lasioglossum baleicum, assembly GCF_051020765.1. Lineage (NCBI taxonomy): Eukaryota > Metazoa > Arthropoda > Insecta > Hymenoptera > Halictidae > Lasioglossum > Lasioglossum baleicum. Next base: position 1,182,570 of record NC_134938.1, read on the forward strand.
ATAACTTTGTTAAAAACAATGATAGATCGACGAACTTAGGCTCATTTTGAAGCTTGAAGCCTCCACTTTCGCATACCATCGTTCATTTTTTCCTGGGATATTTTTGCATGATATGAAAAAAATAGTGCAACTTCAAATCTCTGTAGACACATTAAAAAATTTTTTTCTCCAATAAATCTTCCACAGAATTATAGATTGAAGCCTCCTGTTTACAACGAGACCTTGACAATCGATCTACGATTTTTTTTTACCGAGTTATCGATCTTTGAGCGCAGGGTGTACGGGCAACGTTCACTACACCACGAGCGGCGTGTTAGTTAGGAGCAATACGCACATTTTGTCCGTATACCCTGCGCTCAAAGATCGATAACTCGGTCAAAAAAAATCGTAGATCAACGTTCAAGGTCTCGTTGTAAAGAGGAAGCTTTAATCTTCAAATCTGCGAAACATTCATTTCCGGAAAAAATTGTTTACCGTTTCTACAGGCAATACAATATTCAGTATTCATATATTCAAAAGAATAGTAGAACTATTTTGCAAAGTTTTTACAACTGTTTGAATATACAGTATTTTCGATCTAGTCTTCTGTTTTTCTTTTGTCGGGCAAAAATATTTTACAATCGGCTTGCGTTATTGTTGGACAAAAATGAACAATGGTTCGTTGCTGTATTATTGTTTTTAACGAAATGACCGTAGGTTCAAAAATAACCTTTTCGATGTCCACGGTGTTTCCAGTTCGATTCCCATCGAATCGCGATATTTTCTCATGGAAAACCGCCTGGGCGTTTAGGAACACCGGTCCAGAGCGTGTAGGATGCATCGACGCAATCTGGTTTGTTTTCTCTTTGTAATCAGCACGTGAAAGGCGCATACAACGGATCCAAGTACACTGAGAGCATGCATGCGTGTCTAATTCCAGGGGTTAGCGGAAAGAAACGAACGAACGAACGAACGAACGAAAATGAGCGATAACTATAGGCAGGCCAGGGGTGGTAGGGGTGGTGTACAGTTTCAAGTGGTGCCGGGCGTGTGTATGTTCGCGAACAACGTTCCGTCGGATTCGCGCGTCGGACACCTGCCGTGCGACGATGTCCGCGAACTTTCCGGAATAATAAACGGGCGGCCGGTAAGCCGCGAGCGATTTTCTCCCGGCGACGAGTTCTTCAAGTTCCGCGGAGGACCGCGCCGCGGTTAAAACGGCCGGCGAGAAGTTGCAGTTTTGCGGCGAACACGCGCGCCCGGCTCGGATTGCCTCGCGAAATTTCGCACGCGAGCTTTCGCACGCGAGGTCTGCTCAAATTCAGCCATTTATCTCGTGCGCGAATCTCCGAACTGCGAGCTCTGCCGTGTCAGCGACGCATACGGCAACACGGAAAATTTTCATCAAGAATTTGATCCGCTGTTACAATTAAATTTACCAACAATTGCTACGTAAGAACAATTTTACTAATTCTCGATTGTTCTGAGCGGGTATCGAAGCTTTAGGATGTTCCAAAACTGTTGTGCTTCCGTGGGAGGATTACTGAGGAGATTTCAAGCAACTTTTTCCTTTGCGGAAATGTTCTACGAGGCTTCGTTCAGGAGTTATTATCGAAAAAGGAGCAATGGGCGTGGGTACAGTGGGCGGGGCATTGGCCGCGCCAGACCCCGCCCACTCCCGATCGGCCACGGTCAGGAGTCCGTGTTTTTCGGTGATAACTCCTGAACGGAGCGTCGTAGAATATTTCCATAAAAATAAAAATTACTTGAAATCGTCTCAGGAACCCTTTTCAAGGCAGTACAACATTTTTGAACAATCTGAAACAAAATCGTGGACTGAATAAATGTTCTTCTCTTCGGATACAATAGAAAATGGTCGCGTACGAGACAGAACACTTGGACCGGCGAAGGATTAGCGCGGTGCAGCTCGGAACACGGTTCAAAAATCGAAGTACCCGATCGAGCACTGTCCGCACGTTTCAGGGAGGGGTGTTAAGAATCGAACTCGTCGGGAAAAAAATAGAGGAGAGAGTCTAAAAACCGAACGGCAAAACACGTGCGTGTCGATTTGCATGGTGGAGAACGGGCGCCTGGGTAAAAACGACCGGAAAAATCGCATCAGCATTGGCGACGCGGAAAAAACGGTTCGCGAAAAAAAGAGCGGGAATCCGGACGAGCAAAAAGAACTGCTACACTGCGTGTATTGTGCCTGCATGGTCCTGGGCTAGGTGTCTGAAGAGAAAGGGGCTTAAAACGTGAGCGGCTGGAGAGAAGAGACAGAGAGAGAGAGAGAGAGAGGGAGGGTGGTGGTCGGGGGTGGCTTGAAGCGGAAAGGCGTAAAAGGGAGGCAATGGGTCGCATAAAAACGCCAGCTATGAAATGCAAAATCAGCGCATCGACGTGGCCGCGTTTCCTCGGTTGTGCACTCGAAATCGATACAGTGTGTGTGGGTGTCATTTTTTTCCCGTAGTCGTCGTTTTCGGGATCCTGTTCTCAGCCGGAGGACAGACAGCCGATCACGGAAAAGAAAGAAATTGCAGGCACACACACACGTTCAAAAAAGCGTTCACCGGCAGCTTGACCTAAACTGTTCGCTGCTAGCTCGTTTTTTGGGATTTTCGTTTTTTTTTTCAGTTGTGTTATCTGTCGTTTTTTGGGTGTGGGCTTGTACGTGTCGAGTGCTTTGTTGGCCTTTCGTGCCGATAGAGATTGTTCTGCGTTCGCTGGAGACTGAGGAATTGCTCTAGAAATTGTTTAAAGAAATACTGCAACAATCTAAAAGCGAGGCATTTTCATGGAAACGTTCATAGAAAATTGGAGGATCACTAAATTTTAGTTAAAACATTGCTCATGTTCAAAGTATTGTCACTTTAAAAAAAAAAACAATGTACAATACTAAAAATAATTATTTTTTCAAAAAAATTTTGTACGCTATGTGACAAGTGATAAAGTGAACGTACCTTTTTGTTTCGAGAATTTCGCAACTACGTGGCGCACTTCTCGTCCAATGTTCAATAACTTGGCGAAAAAAAATCGCCTAGTAATCGTCGTGGGCTCATTTTAAATAGCAGACTCGAATCTTTAAATCTACGGTGGTTTCATTCGTGAAAAAAATTTTTTGCTGCCGGTACGAACGTTTGTATTCGCAAAATTTTCGAGAAAAATAATATGTTCACTTTATCACCTGTCACATAGTGTAAAAAATTTTTGTGGTAATTATATAGAAAAGTACTGCCCTCTCCGATTTTGATGAAATTTAAATATGTTATAGATATTGACATTTCGAACAACTTTTTCCTTTTCCAATATAGGGGGGTCGCTTTTATTTTTCGAGATATTTGCAAAAAACTATCGCGAATACTGTATTGAATTTTTCGTATTCCTGAACGCTCCGCTGCAACGTAGACTGTTTCCTGGATTCTTGCGTTGCATCTGTTTATTTTGTGTTTTTAAAGACATTGTGGAGATGAGAAGTGAGAACACCAAACACACCCACCCAGTGCTTAACACGCACCCAATGTTTCTAAAAAGAAGGTTTCCGTGATTGTAGTATTCTGTTATAAGTATTCCGTTATATTCGTAATTAGCACGTGAAAATACGTAAGAATCTAGAGTATAATTTAGAAACAGTGGGTGCGTGTTAAGCACTGGGTCGGTATGTGTGGTGTCAGGCTGGCCCTTTCCACCCCCCCCCTATTTTCTCTCTTATCTCTACAGTGTCAAAATGTAAACAAACGCCGCACCGAAACAGTCTACGTTGCAGCGGAGCGTTCAGGAATACGAAAAATTCAATACGGTATTCGCGATAGTTTTTTGCAAATATCTCGAAAACTAAAAGCGACCCCCCTATATTGGAAAAGGAAAAAGCTGTTCAGAATGTGTTGCTGCATAACATATTTAAATTTCATCAAAATCGGAGAGGGCAGTACTTTTCTATATAATTACCATTTTTTTGAAAAATTGAGCAAGGAGGTTTGAAAATAGAAGGTTCAAGCTTTAAAATGAGACTAGAACGTGTATTCCTCGACGTTTATTCACGGAGCTACAAGATTTCGAACGTGGCCAATGTTCAAACATTTAGTAATTCTCCAATTTTGGGAACTTTTTTTTAGACGAGCATCGAAAGTAGGTCAATGAATTTTTTATCGTGGTCAATCTACACTGATCGCAGAACGTAGACAAAAATTTTCAGGCAAATTCGTCGATCCATTCGCTGTGTACTTCACCTCGAAGTGCGCCGAATTGATCTGGCTGAGTGACAGTGGTGATGGTGATATTTAGGACATGTCTATCACGAAGAATTTTAAATTGAAAACCATTCTGTGTATTTGTTTGTAGCTAGAAATCGAACAAATCGAATGGAATAAATTGCATGAGTCGAGCACGTTAATAAATTGAATTTCGTTCGTCGGTAAGATGATTGAATTTGCTCGGAAAATTTTTCTGCACATTCTGCGACAGGCATTTCGTATTTCCCAATTAAAAAATAGCAGATGTTCTGACGATGCTTGTCTGAAAGAAATTTCCAAAAGGTAAACTTTACTTTACCGGACTCAAAATTTGTGCCTTTCTCCTATAAATTACGATGTATTTGGTATGTAATCCAGTAGATTTTCACCTTGGGAATCTGCAGATCGAAGTTTCGATCCTGTAGGATCGATGGTTCAGGAGTTATGGTCACTTAAAGTTGAGCAATCTGCAGTGTTTTTGACAGGTAAGGGCGCCGCCATATTGGTTTGTAGTGACGGTCGCGCGCCGCTTACCGAACAGAATAATTAATGAGTTGGTTGGTGATCATGTCGGCGCTCGCGAACGTCACTACAAACCAATATGGCGGCGCTCTTACCTGTCAAAAACACTGCAGATTGCTCAACTTTAAGCAGGCATAACTCCTGAACCATTGATCCTACAGGATCGAAACTTCGATCTGCAGATTCCCAGGGTACAAATCTAGTGGATTACATACCCAATATATTTCTAGGAGAAAGGCACAAATGTTGAGACCGGAAAAGTAAAGAGCAGCCTTTCCAAAAAATACATACTCACTTTCCAGGATTGTCACAGCGTTTCTCCGCTATAGCACTTCGGGAACAGTATAGTACACTGAAGAATAATAATTCCTGCGTCTCCGACGAGTCGAGACCGCGTGCAATGTCCGCGTGAACAGCGCAAAAGGACGCGTGAACACGTCGAGTGTGTATTAAAGCGGATGCACTAAAAAATGGGCTATAAGATTCGAGAATGAGCGATAGAATGTCGTATGTATCGGTAAGCGCATGATAGAGAAACAGGGCATGAAAAGAGGCAGAGAAGACAGAGATAGAGAGAATGAAATGAGAGCAAGAAGAAGTGAGAGTGAATGAACAGTGGACATCGGTAATATATAATATGAATATGAATGACAATATTTATATATAGATAATGTACATGTATATGTATATATCGAGAGAGCGAGAGAGAGAGAGAGAGAGAGTGCGAGATAGAGAAAATGAAAGAGAGAGAAAACTAGAGAAAAAGCTGGCGGCGAATTACCTTGAAGGACTGCACAGAGAAACCAGAAACCAGGGTTGGTCCGTAACATAAGAAGCGAACAGAAAACAGAAAAAAGGTAATCTTGTAATTAGGTCGTTCGCTGTAAGAGACACCGTTTATGACGACTGTTCGACTCGTCGAGAATCGTCGGGTCTGCTGCTTTAATTCCAATCAGCGTTTTGATATTTTTTTATTTTTTTTTTTAATCTTGTTCCTGCGACGCTCGCGTGTCCTCAAGGATCTAGAGAAATTGATCTGGAGGACAGGCGAGATCGGTTGAATGGCAACTGTCAGATAGAGCACTTGTCACCGATTTTTTTTTTGGCTCGAGGGCAAACAAGGGAGGGTTTGTCTCCTCGTGCTTTTTCTGGCGAACGACGGGTCCAACGTGTACTACGGGGTGCTGTAAAAATTCTTGCTAGATAAGGGCTGTGACGTGGGGTAGATTTGTGGACGAGTCGCTGGGCCCGGGAATCATTTGCACAATGGAAATATTAATGTAACATCGGTATCTAGTCTTTATACATTTTTATATTTTAATTCTGCACTGGAGAAGTTCAGTCTCAAATTTCGTACAAGAGTATTTCTATAACTGACATCTCTATAATTGTCATATCTAAAAGTTACATTTTAATTATCCTCCACTGATGAAGTTTACTCTTAAATTTTGTCCAAAAATATGTCTATAACTGTGATCTCCGTAATTGTCATTCGATAACTGGCAAATGATTCCACTCTGCTACGAGATTCTCATCAATACCGTTCTCCAATTTATTATAAACCTGCCTCACGGAGGTTGTACAATATTTGATCAGTATTTTCTATTAGGTGAACAAATTAATTCTTGTCCTTCAGAATGATTACAAAATAGATTTCATTTAATTTGTCAGCTAGAGTGCTTGTATTTTACAAAACAAACAAACTTGTACACCGAATAGCTTATGTTCGGATGAGACGTAACGTAGGTTCCACAAATATCGTAATGTGTCGTTTAATTCTTTTTTACAGTTTGTTGGTGCGTAATAATTTGCGGATCGAACACGTTCGAGAATTGTATAGGGGATAGTACAGGTGTCGGAAGAATTATTATAAGCTACATAACGGATGTCGAGTGTCAGTCGCAATTCGTTCGGACGTATTTTTGCGAGTTCACCAGAAAAATTCATTTTTTTTCCCTGTATTTTTCGGTTCGCAGTCAAACGAACAAGCTTTCCGCTGGTTCGGTAATTAATTACCAGTTATATGATTTTGCAAGTGTCAACGCCTATGTTGTACTTCGATGATCGTCGCCGGTTGACGTGTCCCGCAGATGCGTCCGATACGTCAATCGCACGAACTGTACATGCCATAAACAAATGCGAGCTGCGTCTGTGCACACCAGTGATCCGAGACGCCAACTAACATTTCCATGAATTTACAATTGCTAGTTAATTATTTAATAAATGAATGTCAGCAGATTTTCTGGATTTTTTAAAATACTTCCAACATTGTATATTCGATTGTATCGCGATTTGTTTAGTAATACTTCCGGCCTCGGCGCGGAGAGAGCACACGTGTCAAAATGCAATTTATAATGTAATTTATAATGCTATTACTAAAGGGATTCACGTCTCATGCGACGATGTAATTCTGCACGTGATTTCATCCGATGAAGTTTGATCATATCTCGCGGATAACTTTAGTGTCCCTTGTGAATATGTTGGAAACAGTGGTATTTTGTTCGTTCTATATGATTGGCATACTATTAAAAATTTTATTCAATTTTTCACGTGATCGAATCAATTTTTGACTGGTGTCTGACTGTGTGCTGACCTATTCTACTTGATTGAATCAATTTTTGGCTGGTGTCTGACTATGTGCTGCCCTATTCTACTTGAGACATCAAGATCGTTGACAATTTAATAATGAAATTGGTTGAATCAATTTTTGGCTGGTGTCTGACTATGTGCAGACCTATTCTACTTGGTTGAATCAATTTTTGGCTGGTGTCTGACTATGTGCTGACCTATTCTGCTTGAGACATCAAGATCGTTGACAATTTCATAATTAAATTGATTGCATAAATTTTTGACATGTGTCTGGCTATGTGTTGACCTATTCTACTTGATTGAATCAATTTTTGGCTGGTGTCTGACTATGTGCTGACCTATTCTGCTTAAGACATCAAGTTCGTTGACAATTTAATAATGAAAGAGTAGTGAAATAACAAATTTCAGATTATTTGGTAGATCATAATTGACGTTATAAACATTTTTCCATGGGAATTTATTAAACAAATTTCTGAATATGTATAATAAGAAGAAATAGGTGATGTCCGACTTTATACTGTCCTATTCTACTTAACAAGCAGTGATACAGAAGAACAACTCTCTGTAATTCTAATTGTTTGTTCAAAATTGAGCATGATTTAATTAAATGATTGGTTCCAGATTATTTATTACATTGTTATTCAGACGCTTTAATGGATTCGAGAAATTACATAATATGTGTGCAATACGTGCTCACACGAACATACCTTACTGTCTAACTTTACATTGACTTAATCTACTTAGACAGGCAGCTAGCCGCTCTTCATTTCTGAACAATTTCATTTTTCCCAAAATTCTTCCAACCGACTGGCCAAAAATGAAAATGGCGCCGTTTCTACCGGAACGGAAATTATGCAAGATATGCAAAGTGGGGAACTTTGGATTACATATATAAATGACTCGGTCGAAATGACGAAAATTCCGGAGGTATCGGACCTGTCCGAAAACTTTCGATCGAGGTACGGGGACTCTCGAGAACTTCTCGGATTCCTTAATGGCGTGAAAGTAAATTTGATTCGTACGGAGAAAACGGAGTCTCCTGTCTTTGGCAGCTCGCGTGCATGAATTTGCAATCGCGCGTGCACTGATAACGTGCGATCCGTTGAACCGTCCTTGATTACGAAGAAACTGGAACGCACACCTGACGCTATTCCCCGGCGATTACTCGAGGAACGACTTTTACTTCGTGAATAATAACGATTCGACTCCAGACCGCCGAACGTGCTCGAAATGTAATTTCACCTTTAACGCGCCGGGAAGAAGCTGAAATGTGAGGAAACTTCGAGGAGATATGTGTGGGAATAAATAATACGCTAATAAAACGATTGACCCTTCGTGACCGGGCATACGTTAGCCCCATAAGCGAGGCGTCACTGACAATCACGATAATTGAACATTTTTTCCACGTTAACGTTTCAATTAAAGCATTTTTTTTAAAAAAAAGATTTTTAGAAGAATCATTAATTTTTCTGTTGTAGTTGAGCTTGAAAATGTAGAAAGAAAATAATTGTACAAAACCTCGAATGTGTAAATTACGATGTAAATTACGTGATCTGCATAAAAATAATCGTATGCGTAAAAGGCTCAATTCTCCATGCAAATTTCGGTGTTTAAATTAGTATGTAGATTAAATTGGGAAATTGTTTTGGAAATTTCGAAATAAGTTATTCCCTCGGAATATGAAATAATACAGTAGTAAAGAGGAGATTGAAAAATATCATTTCGAGTTCGAGTCTTTAAGTCCACCGAATTTTTAAAAAATTCTTTAAATTAGTATGCAGATTCAATTCGAAATTGTTTTTGAAATATGAAATAATACGGAAGTAAAGGGGAGATTGGAGGATATAATATCGAGTTCGAAGTTAAGAAAATTTCAACAAATTAAATTTCCAAAAATTGTTGGCGTAATAATTACGTGTACACGTACGGTTAAACTGCAAAAACGAAATGGAGAAACGTTGATACCGTGCTGGCATAACCGGCGGCCACAACTTGCGCGTTCGAAAGGGCAATTTTGGGCGGCAGAATCGAATATTCGAAAAACCAATTAACCCGAACGTTTCGTGTGGCTACTAAAAATAAAAGCACATGGTAAAACTGAGGGGACCGGTAAAAACAATGGCACGCGAATCGGCGCATTAACATTGTAACTCGTAATAACGGAATCGCGGCCGTTTTCCACGGAATTGTTTTTATTAGATGGCCGAATACGCGCGCGCGTTGCAACCGACAGGAACGAATGAACGTGGCTGAAGAAAGCTGCAGGCAGAAGTGAGAGATGGAGGGGCAACGAAGTCGCGGCATAATGCGCGGTTTATGCGATCCTCCTTTAATTATTTTGCCAGATGGTTCCGCGGGGGTAAGGGGAAAAGGTTTAAGCAGGGCTTTAAATGGCAGCCGGGAAAATTTAAAAGGCCGGCAAGGTCGGCAATTTGCGTTACCTCCGTCTTCTAATTGAAAGGTCGAAACGCGTTATTGCTTCTCCAACAGCCCCTATTTATATCCCTCGGAGCCCATCCATCTTTTCTTTCCTCCAGAAACACGCGAGCCCTTCGATTTCTTCTTCTCCGGGCAACCACAATACCGCGCAAACTCGTTATCGGGCTCGTGCAAAAACCATTGCCCCGTAAATTTCCCAAAGAAAACCCCTATGATCGCGCAACCAATCCCCGAACCCGTGATAACGGTTCCGATCCACACACTATTTTATTTCTACGATTTACACGATTTTACAGTCAGTTATCGGGTTTTTATTCGATATCAGTGGGGCAGTAATATAATCTGATTTCGGAAAATTTCTAAATATACGTAGATTTTTTTTTTTTATTTTTAACGGTTTTTTTAATGAATTATTTACGATTGCTGAAGGGAACGTGTTGGCGTCTCGCTATGTACTGACCTGTCCTACTTAACAGAGCAAGTAGTAATACTGTAGGAACAGACACGCTAACGTCTGATTTTATACTGACCTATTCTACTTAACTGTGGAAGTAATACATAGTACAGTAGAAATACTTTGCTGCAATTGATCGAGGAAATTTTAATAATACATCATTGCTGAGTTAAATAATTGATATTCAGATTATTTGTTACACTGTAATTGACATTGTGAAAATGTTTTCACGTGAATTCATTCAACAACAAGAACAGATGCACTGTTTTCTGATTATACACTGACCTATTCTACTTAACTGAGGAAGCAGTAGTACAGTAGAAAAACTTTGCTGTAATTGATCGAGAAAATTTCAATAATCGAACATTGCTGAGTTAAATAATTTATATTCAGATTATTTGTTACACTGTAATTGACATTGTGAAAATGTTTTCACGTGAATTCATTCAACAACAAGAACAGTTGCACTGTTTTCTGATTATACACTGACCTATTCTACTTAACTGAGGAAGCAGTAGTACAGTAGAAATACTTTGCTGTAATTGATCGAGAAAATTTTAATAATCGAACATTCCTGAGTTAAATAATTTATATTCAGATTATTTGTTACACTGTAATCGATATTGTGAAAATGTTTTCACGTGAATTCATTCAACATCAAGAACAGATGCACTGATGTCTGGTTATACACTGACCTATTCTACTTAACTGAGGCAGCATTAGTACAGTAGAAATGCTTTGCTGCAATTGATCGAGGAAATTTTAATAATAGAACATTGCTAAGTTAAATAATTGATATTCAGATTATTTGTTACACTGTAATCGACATTGTGAAAATGTTTTCACGTGAATTCATTCAACGCCAAGAACAGATGTACTGATGTCTGGTTATACACTGACCTATTCTACTTAACTGAGGAAGCATTAGTACAGTAGAAATGCTTTGCTGCAATTGATCGAGGAAATTTTAATAATAGAACATTGCTAAGTTAAATAATTGATATTCAGATTATTTGTTACACTGTAATTGACATTGTGAAAATGTTTTCACGTGAATTCATTCAACGACAAGAACAGATGCACTGATGTCTGATTATGATCATTAAGTGACTCCATAATTTTCCATGAAAAATTGCTTCCAGAAGTTGTTACTTATGGGATTGAATAGTTTATAGTTTTGCGATTGGTGTTTCTTTTAGAAATAAAAACGAAAAGGAAGAACTCGAAAGGTTGCAAGTTGTGCAAGAAAGAACGAAGGGCAGTCTTCGCACGTCCCGAAATAAGAAAGTTTTCATGACCTCGTGAAACTTCGTTCATCCGACGGTTTTTTCCCGGTGGCCGGGTTCGCCTTAAGAGGATAGCTTAAAGATTTTATTTCGACGAGGACCTGTCACCGTCTGTCCGAACTGTCCTGAACACGGCCGAACGAAAATACGAAGGGAACGGGAATTTCTTATTCTCGGTGCAACGGCTTGTTTTACGGTGTACATGCGCCTGGCTCTGCTTAAAGACGAAAGCTCGCGACGTATCGGGACGTGTTCGAAATACGAACAACGTAATTCTACAGACGGATATTATACTAGCTACTTTGTAAATAATTCTGGATCAAATGATCACTGAATTTTGTCTTTCTTGCACTTTTCACTATTTATTCTATCCAATCCCGATCATTGTTACAATTATTATAGTAAAAACGAGAAGTTGAACTTTTTTGGGAAAGTTGATGATGTTGAATGAATCTTTTAGTCGTTCGTGTCACTTTTCACTATTCATCGAATATAATCTCAGTCATTATTATAATTATTATGGTAAAAACGACAGTAAGAATTTTTATTGTTTACTCTGACGTTTGTGGGAGCAGTTGAAGATGTTGAATGAATTTTTTAGAGGTCGAGTTGAGCACGGACATATACTATTTAATCGTTCACGTCACTTTTCACTATTTATTCAATTCAATCCCGACCATTGTTCCAATTATCATAGTAAAAACGACAGTAAGAATTTTTATTATTTATTCCGATGTTTGCTGGAGAATAAAATGTTGAATGAATTTTTTAGAAGTCCAGTTGAGCACGGAAATAGCCGAAACGTGACACGAAAATGAAGCAAACTGGCGTCGTGAGCTTGCATTATTCAAAATCGTTCGAACCGTTGACAGATTTACATTGGAAAATATGGAGATGATATTAAAAATGTTTTTAACAAATATTCAGAGCTCGATAATATTAGACAGCTACATGCAAGCTTCATGGCGATTTTTATATTTTTGGAATTTTGCATAAACATGAGAAATTTGCTTTATTTACTTGGCATCGTCAACAGAGTAGGAAAAAGCGATCGCCAGAGCGACATTATAAACAAAGAATATAAAACTGTGAAATGTAAAATATGTAAAAATTGCAGTACACTCTGCGTTCAGGCTAACATTTGCCCGCAATGTGCCACTTCTAATGCAAGCATTTTTAAACGAAATATGACCGTTCCATTTGCGAGAGCTCTCGTTAACAAGTCCATTCGTTTGGAAGAAGTTAATGAATGAAGTTAGCGTATCGAGAGGGGAGACACTCGACAGAGTAAAATTTCCAGAAAAATCGAATGATCGGTGATCTTTAAATAAAAACTGCTTTTCTGTGTCCATTAAATCGAACATTTCCATAAAGTTCTCCGGCGAGATTCAATTTGGTCGATCCGCTGGATTATGACAAAATTCCGGTGAATATTTCAATTTATAAATATCCCCGAGGCTCGGCAGCATCAATACAATTTACTTGCAAAATTCAGCCGATAAAGAGCTTACTCCAATAATTATTTCAACAAAAAGGATCGAGCTGTTATTCATCCAGCTTGTTGCAACTAACTTCAAACATATTTTTTAACACGCCAACATTTATTATAACCTGAATAATAAAATTTAAATAGGCAGAAATTTTTTTAATAATTACTTAGAATAGAAAAAAATATATAAAATAATTATTTCAACGAAAAGAATCTGTTATTCTTATTCTGAGCATATTTTTTAACACGCCAGTATTTATTATAGCCTGAATAATATAATTGAAATCTGCGGACAATTTTTTAATAATTATTCCGACCCCCCCCCCCCCAGAAGAAAATATATAAAATAATTATTTCAACGAAAAGAATGAAGCTGTTATTCGACCCTTGAAAAAAATTCCAGCTTGTTGCAATTAACTTCAAAACATATTTTTTAACCCGCCTGCATTTATTATATCCTGAATAATAAAATTTAAAACAGCAGAAAATTTTTTAATAATTTCTGAGACCAGAAAAAACAAATGAAGTTATATATATATATATACATAGTCTGTTACATGGGGGTTCGAACGATTTTCTAAAATATAACAGGGAGCCACTCTTTTGAGCCACTCCGTCGTAAATCAGCAGGAAATTCGGCTTTGTGCGGATCACAATGCGCCGTTCTCGATCGATCAATGGTTTATCGTCGCCTGTAAATTTCGGCCATCGCGCGAATTATTAATGCGCCGTTTTATGGCCGACGAGCTGCGGATGAAATCATATTTCTTCGAATCTACGGCTTTTCATCCCCCACCAACGAATCTTTCGTGTTAACTCTTTGTTACTTAAAAATCTGTGCGCAAACAGCGTGTAAAATTAACAAATTTATTAACGGTGACACTCAAGCAATTTTTTAAAATATATTTTAGTACTTTTTCTAGAATCTGAACAATAAAATGACGATTTTTATTCCCCGGGTCAAAATGAACCCAGTTTCGTCATCTAAATTTTAAAGACAAAATCATTTGTAAAGTACGTAATAATATTAAATGGGGGTGAATTGTACTCCGAGGAAGGTACGATTAATTAACAGAATGAAAATAATGCGGGCATCTTTAATTACACATTTCCTGCAGCTCATATGGCCAACACCACACCAGAGGCATTTAATTAAATGAAATAATTTTATTTCATAGAATATTTTATTTCATAGAACTTCCTCGTTATTCAACCATTTTAACTTGCGCCATTTATTATTTATTTATTTATTTATTTATATACATTTATTCAGCCACGTTGAACACTTTTGCGACTGCACTCGACATCCGTTAACCAAGATCGACGTATATACAAATACATACGACGGGGGCACACAATGCCTCAACGTAAATAAGGGTGGCAATAATAAGGGGGTAGATTCCGAACTCGTTATACAAGCGTGACTCCAGAAACGTCTAGAAGCTGCTCAAGAAAACAGGCCGCTATGCAAAACGGGAAGCGAAGTATTTATCATTTACTTTCAATCTTGAATATTGACTTATCTTGATTGAACGTCTCTTTGAAAAAAGAGGGGGGGAGTCTCGATGATCACGTGTACTGGGAAATCTCGTATGTATCTATATACAAGTGTACTGTAACGTGTTATTATTTCATACATCGTTGTTGCCGCGCGTGGAAACACAAGGGAACCTCGTCGGTTAGTGTACCGCTCGGAAATTAGTTACTCGAGCAAATA